>NC_090924.1:1481974424-1482622639 GCF_040938575.1 Ambystoma mexicanum
TTAACAGGCCGTTTATCTTTTCTACGACGCCATTACTTTGAGGATGATAAATCGAACATAATTTGTGCTTTATTCCCAATAATGTAGTCACTTCTTTAAAGAGTTCATTAACAAAATGCGTCCCGTTATCTGAGCGAATAACGTCGCAAATTCCCCAGCGCGGAAACACTTCCCGCACTAGGAACTTCGCGGCGCCCTTCGCGTCAGGGCGGGCACAAGGGCCTGCCTCCACCCACCTCGAAAATGGACATACAACCACAATCATGTATCGAGCCCCGTTACACCTTTCTCCCATGTCTACATAATCAATGTGGAGCTCTCTGAATGGGCCACTTGGTTTTGGTATCGTACCCCTTAGTGTACGCAATGTCATACCTGAGTTGTAAATTTGACATGTCGTGCATTCTAGAGCTAACCTTGTGACGTGTTCCTGGAGGCAAGGTGTAAACCAATCTTCTTGTATCTCTGCCATTATGTGTTTCTTTGTGTTGTGTGCAGGAAAGTGTAGTTGTTGAAATGCTATTTCTAACAGCGTGATTGGCATTACCACTTTTCCTGAACTCTCTTGTCGCCACAATAAATCAGTCGGTGATTTGCTGCATCCTCTCTTAGTCCACAGCAATTTTTCCTCTGCACTAGCTCCCTCTTGCAGCTCTATTATCTCCTGTGTGGACATCATGTTGTATCCTGTGGGGACTTCTTGGCTTGCTGTGTGGTGCAACATGTACTCTCCTATTTCACCTTTTTGTAGATATGAAGCTGCTTTGGCAGCGGCGTCTGCTGCCGCGTTCCCCAAAGATATAAAATCTGTATTTGCGGTATGAGCTTGACATTTTACGATGGCCACTGCCGTGGGGTCTTGCAGGGCCTCAATCAGTTCTTTCAATAATTCTGCATGCTGGACTGGCGTTCCGTCTGCTCGCCGAAACCCTCTCCGCCCCCACCGGGCCAACCCGCCGTGAACTGTTGTTGTCATGTATGCTGAGTCTGTATATATGGTCACTGCGCACCCCTTGGCGGCATGCAATGCTTCTATTAGCGCTATTAGTTCTGCTGCTTGCGCTGAATAGTGTGATGGGAGGCGGTGTTGTACTAGTATCTCATATTCATCTTCCTCTAATCGTACCACTGCCATACCCACATGCTTTTCTCCTGTCTCCATGTCTATTGATGCTGACCCGTCCACAAAATACACCTCACCCTCGGTCAGGGCATTTTCAAAAATCACTTGATCCTTACTTTCGTCACCTGTGTACGTGGCGCAGTTGTGGTTTTGCATGTCCTCTATGGTGCATGCCTCTGTGATGAATGTGGCTGGGTTCACTGTTTTACATCTTACTATATGGATGTTAGCGCTGGACAGTATTATCTCATATGCTGTGGCGCGTTGTGTTGTCAATGTGCTCTTTGTTCGCTCTAATATTGCAAAAAGTGAGTGTTCCACAAACAGTGTCACCGGGCAGCCCATTACTATCGTGGCACTTTTTTCAATTGCGAACGCGGCTGCAGCTAGGGATTGCTCGCAGGCGAAATGACCTTGCATTACTGCGTCTAGGGTGCCGCTGTAGTAAGCTAGTGGTTTGTGCCCTAAGGATGTTTTCTGTGTCAGTACTGCTGTCATCAATGTTCCTTTGCAGTGTGAAAATAAGAAGAATTCGCGCCCATAATCTGGGTTTGCTAGTACTGGAGCGCTTGATATCAGCTCTTTTAGTGAGTTAAATGCTGTGTTCATCACCTCTGTCCATTCTATGTGTTTGTGTTCTTGTTGTGCTTCTTTCAGTGCCTGTAGCAGGGGCCTTGTGTACGCCGCATAGTCCAATATCCATGCTCGGCAATAGTTACACATACCCAGAAATTTCTGCATCTCTTTTACTGTTTTGGGCTCCCCAATTGTTCTAATCGCCTGTGCCCTGTCTGGTATAATTCGCTTGCCATCCTTTGATATCAACTGACCCAAGTATAGGACCTCCGTCAGACAGTATTGTAACTTCCCCTTGTCCACCTTGTATCCCTTATTTGCCAATAATGTCAAGAGTGTTATCGAGTCCTGTCTGCATTCTTCCTCAGCCTGTGCACAAACCAATAAATCATCAACGTACTGAATCACTGTGCTTTCTACAGACAAATTCCCCAGATCTTCATGTAGTACCCTGTTAAATATGCTTGGGCTCTCGCAATATCCTTGTGGTAGTCTGCAGTGTTCGAACCTCCTTCCTCCCAATGTAAATGCTGTCAAGTACCTGCTCTCTTCTGCCAAGGGAATCGAAAAGAATGCATTTTTTAAGTCAATTACTGTGAAGTGTGATGCTATTTTTGGAATGTTGCACAGTATTGTCGCCGGGTTCGGGACTAAAGGGAACTCCTTCATTACCACATCGTTCAATGGGCGTAAATCTTGTATCATCCTCCATGAACCCCCCTTCGCTTTTTTGATTGGGTAAATGCATGTGTTGCATGGGGAGTTTGAGGGCACTATTATACCCTGTGCTAGCAGTGCTTCTATTGTCTCTCTGATCCCTTCTTCTGCTTCTCGCGACAGTGGATATTGTTTCACCCGGGGTAGTATTGCTCCTTGTTTTACTTTTATCACCACAGGCTGAACTTCATGTAGCAACCCTACATCGTGGGGGCCATTAGTCCATAAGTTAGCGGGTACTGAACTCATGTCTTCATCAAAAAATGTATGCGGTGCTCCTACTACCGCCATTAGTTCAACTTTAGTTTGTCTGGCTGTAACTACGATGTCGCAGGGCATTGCCAGTTCCATCACTACTTCACCATCTCCCTCAGTGTCAGAAAATAGCTCCTCGTCCGAGAGCTCTCTCAGGGGGATATTTGCATTTGTACACAATACTGTCCGCCACTCACACCCTTCCATGTCAATACCAATCACGCATATTCTGTTTGCTGATACATGTATTGCATGCAAATCCAATGATAGTACTTCCCCAAGAGCAGTGTCAGGGCTTGCTATGGGACGAAAAAGGAATTCTGCTGGTATTCTCCACTCCACCCTTTTTAGTTCTGGTACTATGAGAGCCAATGTTCTCATGCCTTCAACAAACATCTCCTCATTTCTTGGTACCCCTCTGATCTCTTTTATTATTGTGTGGCCGTGTATTACTGCTAATATACGGAGGGGGCATATGCCTGGCGTTGAACATACGATGCCGCTCCCTGTGAATGATATGGTCATGTTTAGTTTGCTCAAGAGATCTCTCCCCAGTAAGTTGATGGGAGAGTTTTTATAGTACAGTAAGGGTGCTTTCACTGTTTTACCCCCCACTGTCACATCCAATACCTCTGTGTAAGGAACTTCAATTACAGCCCCAGAGAACCCCTGCGTCTCTAACGTTCTATTAGATAACGGGAACCGGCCCTCTCTAATGCATGATTTCTCCGCTCCCGAATCCACCATGAATATGAATTGCTTGTCTCCTATCTGCGCTCCTATCAATGGTTCCTCTGATGCATTGTGGGTCGTAGACAGTACTGGACACGCAAGTGCTCTCTGTGGGCTGTCCTATGCGGGGTGTCTCATTGCCCCCCCTTGATCGAAAATATTCCCCGAAACTACTGACACTCCACTGTAAGGTGCGGGGGCTGGTGCCCCATTAGCTCCTGTGGCGAAAGTATTACCAGGCGTGTAGTGCACATTGTCATTATTCTGTGGGCTGGTTTGTGTTCGGTATTGATGTCCGTGTAGTTGTGCGTTACTCCTTTGTACTACATTGTCTGGTTGCTGGTATTGTCCCATGGGGAGGCCGTAGGGGCTTCCTGGATGGGGGTGTCCGTACTGTTCTATCTCTTGGAAACCGTTGTTTTGTCTGCTCCTACATTCCCTTGAGTAATGCCCCCATCTCCCACAATTCCAACAGCTCCCCTGTGGACCTCTGGGACCCTGCCACCCATTTCCTCCCATTCCTCCATACCCTTGTCCTCCTCTTCGCCCCCTGTACCCACCTCTTCCTCCTCTTGGGGCCCACTCTTGCCACGTTGGACCTCCGTTCTGCTCCTGCTCTGTCCACTGTCGTTGCCCTTGTCCTGCCCAATTCGCTGCTATTCTTCCTTGTATTGCTATTTGCCCCTCCTCTCCTTCCTCTCCCTCCCGTATGAGTGGGAGTCCCGCTACCGCTGCTGCGACCTTCACCAATTTTGATTGAATGGTAGTTGTAATTTCCCTTTTGCCGTTGCAGCTTCCTTTTCCTTAGTCACTGCTGACTCTAATGACGCCATCTTCCCCACCCTATTTCTTAGTCGTCCTATCCATTCATCCTCTATAGTCCCCAGTGAACATGCCCCATCTAGCTCCTCGCCTTCTCCTCCTACTGCCATGCTCAATCTATCACTCTCATCCCCCCCTCCTCTGACATCACATAACAAATCCTCTCTGATCCCTCTCTCTCGCGAGACATCACCAATGCTTCCTTCTGCTGTCCCTACTTCTATTATCCTGGTCGGTTCTTCCTCAATTCTGAACAGTATTTCCCCCTTTTTCCATCCTTCCTCAATTTGTCTACTTTCGCTCGACGCTCTAGACGTGCGTCCAGATTGTGTGGGGGCGCACGCTGTGCGTTCACATATGTCTTTTATTCTTGAGAGCTCATCTCGTGCCACTGTAAGCCTCGACTCTAAGTCACTCGTTAACTTCTCTATGTCCACTCTCTGTGTGCCTCCCTGGGTGCGCTCTCTGGTGTTTTCGTATGGTGGGGGTGCAGTTGGTCTTTGTGGCGTGCTGGTTGAAGGGGGAGGCACATAAATCGGGTCGCTATATCCTGCTGCAGGGGCTGGTTTAGGTAATATTGGGTACAACATAACCACTTCCGCAGGCTGTTCTGTACTTAACTGTTCCTTTTCCTCTCGCGGGATCATTAGTGGATTGTCTGTGGTGGAGGGTAAATCAATATTTGGAGCTGGAGCTTTGGGTGGGGGTACTTCCTCAAACAATCTCCAAAGATCTAATATCTCCTTCCTGTTCTGCCACTTTTTTCCCTTATACTTAAGGCGAATACATGTACATACCATATCAAGAACGCTTTTGTCAAAAGACCCTCCTTCTGGCCAAATCTGGGGCAACCCCTCCCCTTTCAATTCTGTTAACCATTGATCATGATATTTATTTATGCGTTCAGCATATCCCGGCAAGCTCTTGCAAATGTGTGACAAGGGAGTTTCAGCCCCCATCCTTTAAATCGCTAGCGCTACCTCGTTCGCTTTCGTTACCTTTTATTAGCTGTAAATATGCGTATGTATTCCTTTATGGCACAGACAAGAGCGGACCTCTTAAAATTATCACCCACCGTTATTCACTGCACAAATCTCTTCTCACTCACCATATCTCATCTCCTTCCCATTCCCAGGCACTCTTATGTGATCTCACTTGTAATTGATCAAGTACTGGTTATGGCCACACTCTCTGACACCACCTCGCGGCCACCCGTTCGTCTCTCACACTCGTACGGTGCGCGCACCCTTCACAATGCTTTCCACTCACACTCTTTGTCTTTCTCCTCCCTTTCCTCCCTAACCAGCTGTCCCTGTTTTCCTGCTAAGGTTACTGTGTTCACGTCTGTACGTGCCACTACTGAGTCCCCGCTTTTTAAGATGTTCTAACTTCTTTATACCCTTCTCATTTTCGCCCCCTACCCCGTGGAAATGGAAAAAGAAGAAATAGAGAGAGAGAGCACAATCACTAAAAAATATTCCCGGTGTCTCCTTTTGCTAGACACCAATAACTTATTTCTCACTTCTTCATATATTCCCAGTACTAGTCTAGATAGCACTATGCGGCGCCGCCTTCCACCCCCTCTCGGAGCTAGGTTTCCGTCACTTCTACCACGTCACTTATTTCTTACTCCTAATGGCCATATGCAAAAGAAAGAATAAAGAAAATTTCAAGACCCGTCTGTAGTAGACCCCCGATATTCTTCTCCTCTACCTGTCCCCGTTCTGTTATTCCCAATTCCCTTTCTTTTCCCCTTGACGATCACTCGCACTCGGTACTCACGTGCCCGTCTTGAACCGATACTCTCCGAAACTGGGTCCGTCCAGGCGGCGTCACCGGTAACTCAACGGTCAGCCCCTGGCTCCGGCGAGCGGCACTCAAAGGGGATTTTTTTCCAATCGGGATCCCGTACCCTTTCTCATTGAGTGCGCACTTCTTATTGTGCCGGTCGCCGTTGGCGGGCGGCCTCCCGGAGACGGCTCACCGTGCGTATCCCTTCTCGACCGGAGATTCTCGTGCCACAAGGGGGTCGTTTAAGAAGGAGTTAGGAAAAATAGTTTGGAGATATCACGCTATCGGGGTCACCACTGAAAGGAAGCGCCCCCAATTCAGCACGATCCTCCCCGCAATGAGAGACAATAAGGGACTCTCCCGTAGTGGGAATAAGACCAAGACAGAGTGCGGGTGAGCGTAAGTGGGAGTTTATCCAAGGATAAGGCATGCAAAGAACTCTGCAACCTACGAGAGCGCTCTGCCTGACAATAGCAAAGACAGGCGTATTTCTAATACAAAAAACGTCATCAACACCTAAACACTATAGGGGGCACAAGTCAATTGGGATTGGGTGGTGTCGACTAACTATAGGTGTTGCTGGCGCGGGGTTGGTCTTGGCGGGACGACGTCACTGGTCAGCCTCGTGGGTTGGGTTGGGCCTGGCAGGCCGGCTTGAGGTCATCCATGCGGTGTTGATGTGCTGGGGCAGCCTGTGACAATAACGAATACCTTTCCTGTCTCATTTGCCCTAGGCCATGCACACTACAGTTATTCAGAAAATGACATTTACGTTCATTAATAAATCGCTTCACTAGCTTATCTTATAAAATAAACACAACACATGAGGAATGCACCTCGTGAGAGGTCTGGTGGTTGTTGGTTGGGGTGAGATTTACCTGTGTCTTATTGACCGGTATTTTAGGTCACGGGACGGGGCTCTGGGACCTGGGCCGAGTGATACATGTCTGTCTGCTGCGTTAGAAGTTATTATATAGATGGGTCTCTGTGTCTTGTCCCAATGATGGGGGTCGTCCTTACACGGGGTCAGGATTCTTGGGGGGGTTCGTGGGGATTTATGAGAGGGTGCTGGTAGATCAGTGGGTTCATCCGTGGGTTTATTACCGTGCTGTAAATAACACAGGTGGCGGGCTGTGGCCTTGGTTGCGGCGCCGGGGCCTCTGACTCTCTGAAGTAACGCCAGCTTGGTTGGGGGAGGTGAGGGAGCGCAGCACAAGTCTTAGCTTTTTTATCTGGCAGGCTTGGTGGGGTGGGAGAGGGAATGACCTTGCATATACTCACAAAGGTATTTTCCTCGTGCGTTGCTGATCAGTGAATGCAGAAGTTTTATACTGTTCTGCCTTATTTTAACGTTATTCAGACACACATATATATATATATATATATATTTCATTTTCGTTACACATTTCTTTAATACAGTCGGTTCCAGTACCTTTTCATTACCTAACATTATGTTCACTACATTGTGTGCGTATTGTATGTACATTAGACGTTATACGAGGGATATCTAGGTTATGGCCTACAGAGATTGATGCTCGCCGCTTTGGGTGATTCAAAACATATATGAGTTCAAGTTTCTACATACTTATTGAAAAACACTTTTACAAATAGAGGTTACACGTTTGGTCAACATCTTTCTCCGTGGTTATAGCAGCATTAGTCCAGACCTGGAGGGATATCATATAACGTTACATTTTTATGGTTCGTTCACATTTTAAACAGAGGTAGTTCATTAATACCAATACTTGAACTATTTTCTACCTTCTTCAGATAGTGATGCTTCAGCTTTTTTCCCCGTTGCCCCGGCCTTGCGGTCCGGGTCATACGGGGTGCAATATCACATTGTTACTAATATAATGTTGCCGTGTTGGCATCTCGGGTTTAGCTCATCTCCGACTTTCTCATGGGAACGCGCTCGCAGCGGATCTGCCAGGGCTGCTGAGGCGGCAGAGATGCATGAAAGGCCCTCCAAAGGTGGGGGCCTCGTTACAGTGTGCTGAACTCACACCATGTTTGCTGTGCACGATGGCGTCTAGGCCTAACTTAAGTTTCGGTAAATGCAAAGACAGGGTGCGTGTGGGCAATGTCGTCGGCGGGTGAACCCCCCTCCACCTGGGCCCGGGTGGCATGAGGGTGCTCCCACCGAGCCATGGTCCTCACCTGGGGAGGGAGCTGTAGGTGAGGAGGGCCTCGTGGCCATTCCTCCCCTACACTAACCAGGCATCAATATTGTGCAGCGTGCCAAAAGAATCAACATGTTTCACTGTAATTGACTTAAAGAATGCTTTCTTCTCCATACAACTCGACCCAGGATCCCAATACCTGACAGCGTTCACATTAGGGAACAACAGGTATGAACATCGCAGACTCCCACAAGGGTATTGCGAAAGCCCCAGCATTTTTAACAGGGTGTTACGTGAGGACATTGGAAACATAGATATAGAGAGTACCATCATCCAATACGTAGACGATTTACTTGTCTGCAGCCATACAGAAGAAAAGTGCAGAGAAGACTCGATAGCACTACTGAATGTGCTGGCTACCAAGGGGTACAAGGTGGACAAAGGAAAATTGCACAACTGCCTCGCCGAGGTTGTATACCTCAGACAGCGAATATCAAAAGATGGGAAGCGAATACTCTCAGACAGAGCAGCTGCTATACGCAACATAATAAACCCAAAAACTGTGAAAGACATGCAAAAGTTTCTTGGCATTTGTAACTATTGCCGAGCATGGATCCTTGATTACGCGGCATACACACGCCCCTTACTACAAGCGTTAAAAGAAGCACAGGAAAATAGAGCCGCAATAAAATGGACGCATGAAATGATGACACAGTATTTTAAATTAAAAGACCTCATTGCTGATGCCCCAGTCCTCGCGAACCCAGATTATGATAGGGAATTTTTCTTGTTTTCACACTGTAATGGAACACTGATGACGGCAGTACTGACACAAAAAACATCTTTAGGTCACAAACCATTGGCTTATTACAGTGGGACACTAGACCCAGTAATGCAAGGCCATTTCGCATCTGAACAGGCTCTCGCTGCTGCGGCCTTCGCGATTGAAAAGAGCGCCACCATTGTCATGGGATGTTCAGTAACGCTATATGCGGAGCATTCCCTATTCGCCATCCTTGAGTGATCAAAATCAACACTAACGACCCAAAGAGCAACAGCGTATGAAATAATAATTTCAAGCCCCAACGTACACGTTGTGAGGTGCAAAACAGTAAACCCAGCAACATTTATCACAGAGCCATGTACGACAGAGGACATACAGGAACATGATTGCGCCACATACGAGGGGGAAGGTGATGACATCCCAAAAGCAAGTGAAAATGTTCTGAAGGAGGGAGAAATGTATTTCATAGACGGGTCAGCATCAATAAACCCCGAGACAGGGGAAAAACACGTTGGAATGGCGGTTGTGCGCATGGAGGAAGATGACTATGAGACAATTGTGCAAAAGTGCCTCCCATCCCATTACTCAGCACAGGCAGCCAAACTAACTGCCCTGATCGAAGCACTGCACACAGCCAAGGGATGTGCGGTGACAATATACTCAGACTCAGCATATGCAACTACCACAGTGCACTCAGGGTTGTCGCGGTGGTGTAGACAGGGATTCAGGAGGGCAGACGGTTCTCCAGTACAGCATGCAACATTGTTTAATGAGTTAATAGATGCATTAGCAGTACCATTGGTAGTGGCAGTGGTGAAATGCCAAGCCCATACCAACAACACAGATGCAATCTCATTGGGAAACGCGGCAGCCGACGCAGCGGCGAAGGAGGCCTCGTATTTCAATGTAACACCAACACTCGAATGCGTTGTAAAAGCAAACATTACGACCTACTAGAAGAAGCCTACAGTAATACACCAATAGCGCAGATAATAGAGTTACAAAGAAGAGCACCACAGGAGGAGCAAGAATTGTGGAGCAAACGGGGATGTAAACAATCAGCCACAGATCTCATTTGGAGACAGGAGACAACAGGAAAGGTAGTAATGCTCGTAGAGTTACTAGAAATAGCATTCCAACAGCTGCATTTCCCCAGCCATGTAGCAAAACAACACATTGCCGCAGACATCCAGGAAAACTGGTTCGTCCCCAATTTGCAAGAGCACCTGTCAAAATTCATTGTAGAATGCATAACATGCCAAACATATAATTCAGGGATGACATTGAGAACACTGCACGGTACCCTGCCCCGACCAACAGGACCATTTAGAGAGCTCCATATAGACTATGCTGATATGGTAGAACGGTGTAATGTAGCAAGATATTTGATTGTGGTGGTGTGCTCCCTTTCAAGATGGGTGGAAGCGGGCCCATGTCCCCACCCAGACGCGAAGTGTGCGGCAAAGTTCCTTGTTCGGGAAGTGTTTTCCCGATGGGGAATATGCGATGTCATAAGATCAGACAACGGTACGCACTTTGTGAATGACCAATTTAAGGAAGTGACATCACTGCTGGGGATAAAACACAAACTATGTTCAATTTATCATCCGATGGCGAATGGGATGGTAGAAAAGATCAACGGATTGCTGAAGAGTAAGTTATCCAAGTTATGTAATACACTGAAGAAGAACTGGGTGTATTGCTTGCCCCTAGCACTGTTCCAACTTAGGACGCAACCATGTAAAGACCACCATCTGAGCCCCCACGAAATTGTAACTGAGAGGCAAATACACACGCCAGTATCCCTGATTAGAAGAGCATCGGATGCGCACAGGGCTGCCACAGTGATGGGGGAAGAGTTCAAGGAATACCTGGCCCAGTTAACATGCACGGTACGCAGCATAGCGCGACTAATAGCACCGCCTTTTACTGAAAATGTGGCGACTGATACTACCACGCTGGCCACAGACAGTTCAAGCGGGCCACTGATGCCAGGAGCACATGTGTACGTCCGCAGCTTTGTGAGGAGTTAGAATTCACCCAGGTTTCATGGCCCTTACGAGGACATCTATAGTACACCAACTGCGGTGAAGGTGAAAGGATTGACATATTGGGTGCACTTATCAGACGTGAGGAGGGCACACGATAGTACAATCCCCCAGGAGGAGCAAGATGGTGCCACTGGTACCACAAATGAGGTTGAAAAAGGATAACCAAATTGTCAGTAAAGAGAATATGCAGAGATCAAAGTTATGATATGTATCTTGTTCTGCACGACTTATCTCCTACTTCCTTCTTTTCTATGTTTTCCTTCTTTCCTTTTAGATTGATCGATATCCTCTCCATACACCTCAACTCTCTCTATCTCCCACCTTCATTTCGAGTATTGTTCCACGCGTTTCTCCATCACTGTTTTATTCTTCTTCCCTCATAACAAAAGTAAATGTGTAATAGAGCAAATGAACAAACATGACTAAAAATAATGATTGAACATGAAGTTGAACAAAAAATGTAAATACATGTATATATTGTGGTGACTTAACGAATTTATATCGCCCCTACAGGTGACAAATGGCCCAACGAACTACAATCGCGGAGAACCAATTAATGATCGATAGTGATAGGGACGCCATTAGGGCTAAAAGGTTCAGTAACGTTGAATGTGTTTTAAAATGTGCTGCAGTTTTGATGTCAGTAATGTTGTTTTTCATGTTTTATCTTTAGTTAATGACATGCACAGAGGAGGAAGTGGGGCTAACATGATACGAGAAGGGTCGCACTTGATATGGACTGGGGTGAAGACTATGTGGAAAGAATCACATGAGATTAACATGAACAATACAGATGTGGTGCAACCTTCAGAACATGTGACTGTAGGACCAACAAGAGTATCATAGTTACGTCTGAACATAAATATGAGTGATGATTATGAATTTAACGAATACGATGGAGATTATTATTGGCCAAATGATTTAACTAACACTAGTACACATGCACAGACAACCATACACCCTACCTCACACAACATTGCTGTTACGATACACATACCATATTGAATAGCAATGATACAACCTGGGCTGGAATGTTTCCAATACATTACAAACGGGTGAAAAACAATAACAAGGAAGGGAGGAGCAGGAGAAAAAGGGGGGCGGGAGGGAAAAGATACGACATTTATCATGACCTGGGGTTAGACGAAATAGAAGATCCCCGCCACCCTGATCAATCAAATAAATGATATTCCAACATGAGTGCCACGGCGAAGCAAGCAACAAATGAAAGCTGCTATGTCTGTTCACTCATTCCGCACGCATCAGGAACACTGAAAATGTTAGTACCGCAGGAAGTGCCCTTGTCGGAGGCCCAATGTTTAATTCATCTGGTTTTATGCAGAATAAAGAGCACGTTCCAAGCGCACACCGTCACATTGAAAAAACTGGAAAATGAGAGAACGTGCACAAGCAGACACTAAGGAGTAATTTGCCTCAAGGAACCATTTCTTGTCATCAAGGGGACGCGATATGCAGAAAATAAGTGACACGAAGAAACTATTGAATGCAAAGCAGAAGCACTTCGAGGCCTATCCAATGACACTTTCCGATGGATAAAGGAGGTATGTGACCCCATCTGGTCGCATCATGTCACAAAGCTAACGTGGATCACAGCAGTAGAAAAGCCTATCAAAATACAGAAAGAGGTGCCACATGAACTGTGTTTCCATGGGGAGGGAAGAGTGAACATGGGAGAGACAAGGAAATGTAACAAGACGGTCATAATACCTGACATGAAGAAAGGCACCGCTGCACTAATGGATATGTACTGGATTTGCGGCAAACAAGCCTACCTGCACCTCCCCGCATCGCGGAAAGGATCTTGTGCTCTAGCCACCCTTCACACAGCCCTGATGGTAATACCAGAGAGCCAGGTAATACCAGAGAGCCATATCCAAAGGTCAGCAGGACAATCGGCTGGCATATCGGCAGCAGAGCAATCGGCTGGCATATCGGCAGTAGGGCAATCGGCTGAACAATTGACAGCGCCCCAACTAATAATAACAGAAGCTCCAGCGTATGAACTATTGTCAGAATATGAACTAAAGAAAAGATTGGCACGAAGTAAAAGATCCTCCAATTACATCTCATCCGAATCATCGAAACTCCTTGCTGAGATCCCGCAAAAATACAAGCTCTTTTCATCAGCAGAGACATTTTTCACCTCACTTTTTGTCCCGGGACTGCAAGCACAAACAAACGCCAAATGGTTGCAGATAGTGCGCTGGGAGCTCCTCCAACTGGCTAACGACACTGAAGAAGGGTTCAACGTGATAAAAATAGAGCTCCGCGCACTGCGCCTAATGACAATGCAAAACAGATATGTCCTAGATCTCCTCACGGTGATGGACGGTGGTGTTTGCAGAAAAATTGGGGGGGCGTGTTGCACATTCGTGCCAACTGCAGATGCTGATAACGGGACAATCTCACATGTAATAACAGCAGTACACAATCTAGGGGAAAGGATGAGAACAGAAGGAGGCGCAGAAGAAAGTACGTGGTCCGACAATTTGTTCAGTTGGATACCATCATGGGTAAATGTGGCAATGCAAATACTGGTCCCCATCATCGTCTTTGTGCTCCTGTTCTTCTGTGTGTGCCAACTGGGACTACGGTGTTGTGAGAAAAGCATGCCAACCTCAGCTATGATGATGGTAACAATGGGCCGACTGACAACGGTAGCTACCATGATAGATGCGCAAATGCAAACAGGGGAGTACAGTACACCACAATACAGGATGACAGCAATTTACAGGCAATATGGGGATATAGTTGATAATTTGCATCATACAACGATAAAAGAACCAAGGGAGTTGCAATGGTACCAAGAAGTATGGGTGGATCTATATGGGGAGGGAGGAATTTACTTAATGTGTACACCAGACGAATATGCCAGAAGAGGAAGTGTATGCAGAGCGTGGATGCCAATAAAAGGCACCCCCGCGTGGGACGAGGCTGTGGCGGAAGCTGAGTACTACTGAAGGGAGAATGAAAAGAATAAAAAATAGAAGTATTTGTTACTTTAGATGTAACGAAAGGGGGGAATGTGTGGGAGTGAGAGGCCAATGGGCCCCTCTCTGCCATCACTTCTCAGTACAAAACTCGGACCAAGTGCCTCTAGTGGTGGGTACGCCCCTCGCCCTTACGCGATGTTAACTTTGGGTTACATTCACATAGATGGGACCACCGAGCAGGACACGGGGCATCCATGTTTTGTACCCCCTTTCGACTCCATCTTGGTAACCAGGCCTCACTGCGATAGTACAAAATGTCTCTCTCCCTTTTCCCCGCCGCAGCAGCTCGGAGCACATGGCCCCCACCCTCGTTCCCACACCGACTGGAAAACTCAGCAGCTCCGTTCTCACGCTGAAGCCGGAGATGCTTGCAACAAATAATAAATGTAACACATCTCTTTTCCTCTGAGAACGCTGTCCTGCATTTGAACCAACATGTGCCAAGCACATCGCTCGTCCATCTCCACAAAAGTGTCCTTGCCCTCTTACCCTCGCCAGTTGAAACTTATTGCCATTCTAACCCTGTGTCCGTGCAAGGCATTGCTTTCATGTGCCAGACTGCTGACCATGCTATGAAGCCCACCCAACAGACCCTCAACTAACATTAGACCCCTGCTGCAGTATATCGTGCCCAATGATAACAAATGCCACATACCTCAGATTCTTGTGAAACTAACCCCACAGGTCAATGAGAGTATTATGGTGGTCAAGACCCGTAAACCTGTGACCTGTATAACCCAAATGTTATAGATGATATAGATCCCTGAGTGATTTGTACAATGACATGATAAACTACTGAGGGTCTTTTGATCAACCATTATTTAGTGCATGCATTGTTTAGAATGTATTTTCTTAGCTTAGATAGTCACCACCGTGTTTCACAGCGACCTGACTTTCACCCATCCGGAGCACAGATGTCTGAGGTCAATCCTCCCGCCAACCAAGCAACCAACCCGGAGGAAGAGATGATGCCCACACCTAAGACACCACCCTGGCTGACCAATCCGGGTCCAACTTAGCATCATATGTTAGATATGCCAATGTCCTATATAAATGTGTTGTAACCTTGATGTGGTCAGAGCGCTCTCAGAGATCTAGATAAACTTTTCCTTGAACTCTCGCAGCCTGCTCTTTTGTGCCTTATTCCCTGTCCAGGGAGTGTCTGTTTCATTATTTTTTACACGTATTAGTCAGGGAGGGCACAAACAATGGCCACTGGTGCCCTCCTGGTTTCCTGTGCCTTGCCCCCTTGTTTCTGAAAGTCCTGAAAAGCCCTGGCTCTGTTCCATTACCCTGAAGGGTTGTTGGATGGAAGGACCAGATATGATTCTGGAGCTTTCCCGGGGGCTGCTTGTTGTGGGTACACCCTTGAACTGGAGCCTACCTGAATGGAGTGGGTAGACAATGTGCATTCTGTGTTTTGAGTGTCTGGTGTTGGTTGTGTGACACAATGCCTGAATGCCTGTGAGCCTGATTGGCTGCTGCCTGCATAAATGCACTTGTAACGAAGCTGTAACGAGAAACCTGAAGCTGAAGTCATCTTAAGCTGCATCCTGGAGTCCAGCTGAAGGAAGAGGCCTTCAGCTGCAAATCTCCAAGCAATCCAAAAGCTGCTGTGCTGACTCAAGAACTGAACCAGAGAGGACCTGGATAGTCTGTCTCTTCCCGATCTACGAGGGAACATCGTGCAACTGCTGCTCTTCACCCGAACTGTCCTGGAAACCAGTCATATGTGCCTGTTGTCCTGAGGAGGGATCTTCTTGGGTCCAGAAGAGGAGTACCTGAACCTCTTTAAGCCAAGAAGTTCATCTGTGTTGCCAAATGTACAGAGGGGTGGCTGTGACTGGTGCTGAGCATCGCCTGGCATAGTGCTGCTTGACAGCTGGAGCTGAAAAGTTCTAAATCATTAAAGAATCTTTCAAGGGGATCCCTTCCACAACATCTCTCCACTTGTCCATCCCGGAGAAGGTCCAGGGTTGCTGCCTGCAGTGAAGTGTCAGCCGGTGTGTTTCCCACAACCAAAATCTGAATAGGATGCTCCGAGTGTCAAAACTTGGTGAGGGTCCGCGGACAAGTCCAGTGGTTATGTCCAGGTCACCAGCATCCATCCTGATGTCTGTTCTGCAGCTGCAGCACCAAAGAACTGAAAGGCAGTAAACCGCGAAATCCCGAAACCTGACACCTGCTTTTGTCACTGCACCTGTCGTCACAAAAAGTCACCAAAGGCCATTAATGGTCTTATCATCTTCAGTGAGGCCTTGTCGAGAGCCACAGCCAGATTCACTTTTGTGGGACATCCTCAGCAGGAGTAACAACCTGCCAACAGAGACCACTGCGAAGACTGAAAGTGCTGCCTTTCCAACACTACTTAGTTTTCTCTTTCTTCTCGCCATAAACATCCCAGCAACTCCTTCTTCCAAAGGGGGTTCAGCCTCAAGGTGCCTCATCGGGTACGGCCAAGAAACTCCACTACTGCGCCTGCCAAGGCACCCAAGATACTGTGAGGAGGAAGAACGTCTTCCATCCTCAGGCATCATCTAGGGGTCCCAGATTCGTCTTGTTTCCTGTTCCCCAGTGGCCTCCTAGGTACTTTGGGGTAGTGGGTCCTGTAGAAAAAAAGCTGAGCATTATTGAACATATATGGACGGGGCTGTCATATACTAGATAAAGTACACCTTAACTTTTCCCTTACAGGTTGCCCAGTTGGGGGAGATCCTCACACAGTATTGCCTATGTACTTACAATGTTCCTAAACTAACCTGCCTTTCTACAGTAATATCAAAGGCTTTATGATTCCTATGCTTTTTAATAACTGTCAGAAGTTGGTGCTTTCTGAATTGAGTCTAAAGGGTATTTTGGTACCACATAGATGTGTGAATATTTACCATTATAAGGACAGTGTTGCCGGAGTACGAAGTGGGTTATTTATTGATGTTGATGTATATATTCACTTGAAGCTTATTTTATATAAAAGTACTGTGTTATCACATAACATAGTGTGTGGACATTCCTTTGTGGGGTCTTGGGGATTCACTGTATCTAAGAACCAGCCTGCATCACCTCCCTAGAGTCTCAGCCTTTGGTTGCTCGTCCATTCTACTGTTAGGGAGAATGCTCATTACTGTCCCAATTCCCTTCAACCGTAGAGACCCCTGGCTCTTTTTCTGGACTTTAGGACTTTTTAATTTTAACCCTGGAGTGAGTGAGCCTTTTTCTCTCACTCCCTCATGTGTTTTGAATTTGAATGATGTGTTTCCTTTGCTTTTGGAGTCTGACAAATTCCATAGTCATCTACCTTTTGTATGGCAACACACAGCACCTTCAGTGCAGTGTCACAGAAAAGTCCTTTAGATTTCTGATAAGGTTTAAATACCTTTTCTTGGGTGAACTCCTGTTCCCAAGATCAGTAAAGTAAAATTGGCTTTACTTACCTTTGCTCTTTGTAGGTCCAGCACTCACGATCTTGTGTGGAGGGTTCGGGGGGTTACTTAGTAGCCCCTTTTCCTACCTACTCATGTAAAACATTTTATGTTAACCTCACTACTCCAAATGGCTGGTGGCAGTGGTTTAATTTTCCTACCATTGTGCTTTTCTGTTTGTGAGGTATTTTTAGAGGTTTGAGCCAATTGTTCATCTTGCCTTTGGCGGGCTTCAGTACTGAAACTCGCCTCTAGCTCTAGTCTGTCTGGGAGGGTAGGAAGTGAGGGAGATTCCCAAAACTCCCCTGTCCTTTGTCTTTAGGAATGCTTGAATGTACCCAGTCCTGAATGGCTGGCTGGCTGTCCTTTGAGGGACAGTCATCCTGCTGTTTGAGGGACAGCTAGGCTCTGCATTAATGGGAGAAACCTGCTTAAGAGGCAAGGGGTTTGGGACTGAAGACAGAGTCGACCATCGGGAAGAACAACCTGACGAAGAAACCGTGAACGAAGCTTGCTGCATTCTCCTGGACCTTTGAATTGCCCGGTGAAGCCCTGCTGCTGTGCTGAAACTCCTTTTTGTTATCGACAAGAGAAGCTCCGAAGGGACGCCTTCTTCTCTTGGGTTGGTGGGACCAACTAACCCTGAGACGAACTCCACTGGACCACCTTCCCCGATTGGCTGTACTTGTTTGCGGCTGCAGGAACTGAGTGCTGGAAAATTAGAAATCCGTAGTCGAGTGCAACGTCTGTGATCCGGCCCGAGGCTCCAGAAGTCTCCTAAGGACTTGCCAGAAGCAGGATGACCAGCGTTCGAGTCCCCCCCACCAGAGTGCAGGACTCAAGGAGTGAAGGAAGCCAATCCGGTATTCAAGAACCACAGTGGTGCTTTTTAACACACACTGAAACCGCAAAGTGCCGTTGACCTGAAAATAGCCCGTAGCTGCCGCCGAGCGCTGAATTTCTGTGCAGGAGCCCTACAGACATTTCCCTCTTGTCCCCATGACTAAGGCCCAGGAACCCAGGATCTGCTTCAGTGCAACCAGACAGAAGCCAGCTCGACCACTCTTCTTCTAACCTAAGGAACTGTTCTGACTTGGGGTACTTACCTCAGTGTCTTTAGTTTTGCTGTTCTCAGATGAGACTTGCAGTAGCTACTTTGTTAGAGTTGATTTCAGCACTGCTAAACACAAGTGTAACAGCTTGTAACCCTACAGTGATTTTTCTTCAGCAAACTCTCTAACTTTGGGCAAGACATTGCTATCTAAGAAGTGCCTCAGCTTCATAGACTGTGCTATAATTGACTGTGGCTGCCTTGGCTCCCTGCAGACCCTTCTAGTCCATTTGACTTTGATACTAATTATTATTGCTGGGAAAGGTTTTTAACTAGACTTCATTCGAAGATTTAAAGTGCCCACATGCTCTTAGAACCTGTTTAACCTTTTTCCTTCCCTTAACTTTTCCTTTCTACAAACCTCAAAATCTACAATGTGTACTAGTGATATAAAAATGTCATTACTGTCATAGTGAAGTCACCTCAGGGTGAAGAAAGTGTGTAAAAAGTATCTTCTAGCTTTGTGGTGATTTGGAAAAGTATTTTAAAGTATATTTGATTGTTACATATATTGTTCCTTTTTAAAGAATGCTTATTTAAAAACTACTGTTAAATAAATAATTATTTATAACAAAAACCTTGAGTGTAAGTGTTACTTAGCTAGTTGCATTTGTGGATTTCATTGCTAAGCTCTACAGCTCACTTGTACCCCTCTTGAGATACGCCTGGCTGCTCAGTACCAACTTGTGTAGTACAGACCTATACCAAAGGGTGGGTTACCTAATATCAAGAGGACAAGGATGGTGTAGTCTCCCACAGGGTTACTACATCAAATCTTGCCCAACATCTACCATATAGAAAGTAAAAGCAAAAAGAGAATATCGAGGCTGACTACCACAAAAGGAAATACACCAAACGCAGGTTTACAAAGATACACAGATCTTTATTCTACAACTGAACAGTTTTCAAAGAAACAAAGTATCAGATAGCTATCTGGCCCTCAGTACATCACAGCGAATACCAGCCCGTTCAGTGTGAGAAGTGAGTGGGACTGTACATCAGCACATTCGCTCTTTTATACAATTCTAACATGATGTCCAGCCCATCTACAGGTTAATCATTCCTCGGGCTAGGGGCTCGTGCCGCGTTCACTTCTAATTTATTCACCTATATGCATATGGATTATTCCTATTATATTCACATATAGGTCACAATGGCAACAGTGTGTCTTTGGATTTAACATTAAGCCTTTGTACATGTTTTATACAATATAGTCAAACAAGTGTTCACATTCAGTATATAAACAGCATTGTGCTTAATATATGCTCGTGGATTAGTATCGTTGGCACAGGTAATCCTCGATCTACAGGTCAATGAAAGACAGGTCTCCTTACATGACCCTAACATTTGGCCTACGGGCCGTTTAAGCATTAACTTGTATGCAGAGGTCAAGGCGGCCATGTTACAAACAGAAGAACACTGTCCACCATTTTAGGACACAGGGTGACTTTGGAGTGAGAATCAAAATGGCAGATAAACCTAAGATGGTGGCTAAATCGATCTAAGGTCAGAACCTTGTGATGCAGATTTCTTCGTAGAGCGACTGGGCTTAGGCCAATATATACAATAAAGGAGGCATGATATAATATCCTGTTCAACAAGAGAACCTTGGCTGCAGTGCTCTGTGACTCTATCCCAACTGTCTAGGGGGCAGACATAGAAATAACCCCTCCAGTCTTTACAAAGACCGGTGCAGATGATTGCATGATTGACACTCACTGGTTAGTATTGGACTGGCGAACACAGAAACAGGGGTAGAACAAATGAGCTGACAGGGTGGTCCTAATCCTTTATGAAGCAGCTGTACAAGGCAGCAAGGATCCTACTTCTGAGAAACAGCCAGAGCCCACATTCCTCGGCATCTAGATGGTGCAGAGCTTTGAGGACACTGCTGATCTCACTAGATGTGACTACCCGGGTAAGAGATAAAACAACACATTTACTGGCTTGCAGCGACTCCAATTCTAATGTATGGGCCTAAAGTAATTAGCACTTTGCCAATTATTCCAAACTCTGATTTTGAATTACTGAGCTGAACTACTTCTGGCACCAAAAACAAACAGTGTTCAGATGCCGTCACCCTGATACAGTAAACTGCTCATGGGACTTAAACCTGGCACTCTGCCAATTTTTCAAAATTCTATTTTATTGACTATTATGCTATTTTGTAGCAACATATATTTTTCTTTTCCATGGCTACACTATTAAGAGACACCATGATGTATGTTTGTTAGGTAATCCTTTCAGTTTAGCTGTGCTGCTGACACACTGAGTTTATCACGGTGCTGGGTTCCAGCACAGCACCTAAAGAAAGCCTGTGCTGCCCCTGATACTTCTTTGGCTCTTTGGCCAGGGTAAGGAGATCAATCAAAGCACAGAGAAAGGGGTGATAGGATGACTTGCATGGGGGGTTTAAAATACTTTAACCATGTTTTCATTGTATGTTCTTAATGAACTTCTCATACAAGCCATGGGTTTTTGATAGTTTTTATAATTTTCACCCGATGGGTTATTCAAGGATATGTCTATATATAACCTCACCTATCCTCTGGAATGCCGATCCACACAGCACCACAATTGCAAGTAGGATTTTAAGTGTTATTGTGCCACAATGGCCACACACATACACTGTTGATTTTTGTATGAAGCTTTAACATTTTAGAAGTGAACAGAAGAGTAGGATCCTGGGTATCTACTCTGCTACTTTAGGGCTAATATTAAGAAATGTATATTGCTTAACTATACTATTTTAATACTATACAATATTACAGGGCCTGCGGTAGCGGCTCGGTAGTTATGGTTAAGTTGCTCAACCCATAGGAAGAGTACTTTTTGGATGGCTTATAATTTTGTCGCTCCTGGACGAATCTTCACAAAACTTTGCAAAAGAAGTATATGGCCCCATCACACCATCATCACTGTTGATGATTACCACAGCTTGGGCTGTGTCCTCGCTCTGTTGAACACACGTGTGTGCCACCCAGCTACAGCAATTGTCTGTTATTGCTATTGTAGGTGCCTTTCCCCGTCTTAATACGTGTGAGAGAAAAAATAAAATAGCAAACACAACCCCTTGTCAGGGAAAGAGGCACTGAGACCCGGCTGCAAGAGTTCAAAGGATGGTTTATTTCTCCAGCTAGCAAATAACCCAAAAAACTCAAAAAATCTCATTAAATCAGATTCATATTTATATTAGTTAAAGTAACTCTAACAAAAAATGCTAAATGGACCCGATTGGCCAGGCGGTGTGGTGCTGTAAATGTGAGTGGCATCTCTTCCTCCTGGTTGGCTGAGTAGCTGACGGACGTCAAACATCTTGTGCTCCATGCAGGTCAGGGTGCGGGCACTGTGGTCACTACCTAAGCTAATATGTTACACACTAAATAACAAATTATTTAAAACATTTTATTCTACCTTTCACATTTCTACATAAGTCAC
Source organism: Ambystoma mexicanum (assembly GCF_040938575.1). Lineage (NCBI taxonomy): Eukaryota > Metazoa > Chordata > Amphibia > Caudata > Ambystomatidae > Ambystoma > Ambystoma mexicanum. Next base: position 1,481,996,381 of record NC_090924.1, read on the forward strand.
ACACAATGATTATTGTCAGTACAATTGGGTCATTCGTGGCTTTAATTGGAGGCCTTGACCTTATTGTGTATGTAGAAGAATCAGGCTGTGTTGCGCATCTTTTCTTAGGTTTCAAACTCATTAGTACAAGTAAAAACGTATATAGTAGTAAAAATGCTTAAGGTTAGTAGTTGGTGTGTTGGGTGGGTTTCGCAGCACAGGCGAGGGTCTGGCACTTGAAAGAAATACCTTACAGGGGGTGCAGGGTCAGGATGGCAATAAATTGTTCTAATGGGGGTGGGTGGCTAGCACATTTATGAGTACGTATCGAGCTGAAAGTGCTTAGCACATTCTGGTTCACATGCCGGTTCTCAGACGAACAGTGATCTCAGAGGAAGAAAACTGTAGCATATTGATTGTTGCAACTTTCTCCGGCTTCAGCGTGAGAATGGCAGCACAGAGCTTTCCTTCGCAGAGAGAGTGCAAGGGTGGGGGCCATCCAGCTGCCTGCGCGCCTTGTGTGTGTGTCTCTGTCCTTGGCTGCTGCGGTGGAAGGGGAACTGAGCATTGCTGTACTATCGCAGTGAGGCTTATTTACCCAAGATGGAGTTGAAAGGGGGCACAAAAGATGGATGCCCCATGTCCTGCTCAGTAGTCCCATCTATGTAGCAGTCAACCGTGGTTAACTTTACATGAGGGCAAGGGGCAATCCCACTACTGGAGGCACGTGGTCCAAGCCTTGTACTGAGGATTGACCTTTTCACAATGGATCGGGGGAGAATTGACCTTTTCACAATTGATCGTGAAATGAAGGTCAGTTGGGACATATGTGCCGGGGTAGCCCCCCAAAACCCCACACAACCCCCTACCCAATCCCATTATATTGTTTATTACCCCAAACCCACCCCACACATATATATAAAAGTAAAATAAAGGTAAAGGTCAATTGTGCAGGAGGTCAATTTGGGTACAAGGCCTCTGTTTCATGTTGTTAGCCCCAGTCCTAGGATCCCCCACTGAGAGCTGTGCAGCCCAACAAATGGAATCCATTGTAACTTTATAGAGAGTACAAGAGAATTTGGATTTAAAACACGTACTCAGCATGTCAATAAAAACAGTTGTGTTTAAAAGTTGAACATAGCTATAGACAAATACTAAAAAAGCCATTGCTTGACCCTAACATACCCACAAACTATCGACCCATTACCACAGTGCCATTCCTACTCAGAATATTACATTGCGTAGCATACCTCCAGATTCAAAACTACCTGGAAGCCAACAACCTCCTTGGCCTTCCACAATTAGCCTTCCGACCTAGACATGATATGATATAATTGATTATTTATAACACGCTAAATACCCTTAGCACCCAGAGGTTTCTAAGCGCAGACCCAGGAATCGAACCTGTGTTGCTCATTGTTGTCTTGCTTCCAATGCGAGCACATTGCGCCTGAGCTATCCTCTCTCCATGGATGGAAACAGCTCTCCTGGATCTGAAAATTCAAATGGATGAGTTCAAAGACAAAGGCAAATTAGCTCTGCTCCTCCTACTCGACCTTTCTGCAGCATTTGATCTGGTCAATCATAACATACTCTGTAAACATCTTTCCTCAGCGGCCCACTTCTCACTGAAAGCCATTCAATGGATACAACCCCTCCTCTCGGACAGATCGATGAGAGTTTTCTCACTGACAGCAACCGCCCAGCAAAGCCTGGTCAGCTGCAGTGTACCTCAAGGCTCCTGTGTCTCACAGACACTGTATAATATATTTACAAACCATTCTTCGACCGCCTGGATGACTTGGGTGTCACCTACACTAACAATGCAGATGACACCCAAATCCTCCTTCATATCACTGGCTCTCATGACGTAGACTTGGCCTCTTTCAACGTCATCTACCAAACGATCCAAACTTGGATGGCCTACCATGGTTTATGCTTGAATGATGAAAAGACGGAACTTCTCCTTTTAGGGTTACAATTCCACCTCAACAAACTTGATGTAGCCTTTAAGGCCTTCAATTTCGACGTTAACATCATGAGGGTGTCCAAAGAAGTAAAAGCCCTAGGGTTCTACCTTGACTCAGCCCTCACATTAACTAAGCAAGTCAAAGCTACAGAAACAGCAACAGCTTACACATCCAAGCTGATCAACGCCTGCAGACCGTTGCTGCATCACTTTAGCCAGGGATCTGATCCTGTCTAGATTGGACTACTCTAAGGACCTTTACGCAGGCACCAATAACCACATTATCAAAAAACTACAGGTGCTCCAAAATAATGCCCTCAGAGCAGTGCTCAACATATTAAAAAAGGCCCACATATCGACGTTAAGAAGGAGTGCCCACTGGCTTCCCGTCCGGTGCAAGAGCGCATAGTCTTGAAAACGCTCACCATGACACACAAATGCCTTCACAAATCAGCTCCTACTTACTTAGTAGACAAAGTCAGGCACACGCGCTCAGCACATATGCACTTAATCTCCACGCCGAGATTCAGATTACAGAAAGCCGGAGGCAATAGCTTCCCTGTGTAGGGGAGGACTGGTCCACAACGACCCCCCTCGCCTGCACTTTCTCCCCAGGTGAGGACTATGGCTCTCTTGGGCGTTCCCTCATGCCACCCGGGCCCAGGTGGTGGAGGGCTCACCCACTGGAGACATTGCCCGCACGTATTAATTGCCCACACGTATTAAGATTTAGCTAGGCCTAGACACCATTTTTGTCTGGTAAAGATGGTGTGAGCTCAGCGCGCTGTAGCGCGGCCCCCACCCTTGGAGGGTTTCAGTCATCCTTGTTGCCGCAGCACCCTGGTAGATCCGCTGCGAGCCCGTTCCCACGAACCAAAAGGACATGAGCCAGTGTAATGCACTAACATTGTAGCAGTCACCTTCCGCAGTGTATCGTATCATCGCTCCCAGCATGACCCGGCCAGCAGGCCTAGGCAAAATAAAATGAACAGTAAAATGGTCGTCACAGGCCTGACAATCCTCGTATATTAATGTTTAAACTACTTGCAAAGGATGCTTTCCTCTCATAAAATCCCTTATATTATAAAAGCCTGTAAGATGTATAATTAAAAGAGATCATGCCCCCATGATATAAGCAATGATGAGCATATACCATTGCAGTTGGATGCTAATAATAAAGGAACGCACCAAGAATCTATTTGTTACACGTATTACTGAGATACTTACACCCCATGGGCTCGCGCCATAACTGAACTAATGCTGCTAGAATACACGAGAAAACGAATGTAACCAGACTGTGGAACTCATGTGAAGGATGCGCAAGAAACGCACTAGTTATGTGTGTATGTCTAAGCTTCTTATGTGCCACCACCGCCACGTACCGTGGCGAGTCATTTCCTATGTATTCCACCAACCCGACTACTACCTCACTTACTGCAAATATATATATGCATATAATTAAATACTGTAGTTGTTAAAACATAGTGTACGAATACGGTGTTCAGACTGGGTATAATCGAGACACATCCAGCAAAGTTGAAATGCATGGTTTAAAAGGATTTGAATAAGTATTATAGAATGTTCAAATGTTTGATGTTTTTACCTAACTCAGCAACACACGAGGGAGATACCTTTGTGAAATACTTGCAAGGCCATTCCCCCTCCCTCCCTATGAAGGCTGCCAAAGGCATGAGAGCAGAGACCGCGCCGCGCTGCTTTACCTCCCCCAACCAGACTGGAGCCGCTTCAAAGATTTGTAACCCCCTCTGTAGCACCCAAGGCCACCTCCCGCCACCTGCATTATTTACAGCACAGCAGTAAACCTCTGCCTGAACATATGCGCCCCCTCGTAAACCTCACAACCCACCGGACCACCTCAGACTATGGCCCTGTGCAATAAAGACACCCAACACTTTGACAACACACAGCGGAACATCCATAACAACTTCTAACAAGGCAGAAAGACATGTACCGCCCGTGCCAGGCCCTGAAGCTTAGCCCCTCGACCTATGGCCCCGGTCAACAGGACACTGGTAACCATGCCCTGACGTATTACCTCCAGTCCCCTCACAAGGTGCATTCCTCCTGTGTTGCATTAACCTGTTGTATAACCTATTGTAAGATTTACTGAAGAAGATAATGCTAAAAATGCTCGAATGACTGCGGTGTGCATGGCATAGGGCTAATAAGTCAGGAAGAGACATTCATCTCTGCCACTGGCCACGATGGCCCCACAACACCGCCTGGATGAACTCCGCCACCCGGCCAGGCCCAGCCCAACCCACGAGGCTGCCCAATGACGTCTTCCAGCCAAAGCCAACCACATCACAGCAGCACCTATAGTTAGTCGTCGCCACCCAATCCCCATGAATTTGTGCCCCCTATAGTGTGTAGGTTCTTATGACGTTTTTTGTAAATATATACGCCTGTCTTTGCTATTGTCAGACAGAGCGCTCTCGGAGTTTGCAGAGTTCTTTGCATGCCCTATTCTGATTGATAAACTCCCATTTACGCTCACCCGCACTCTGTCTTGGCCTTAGTCCCATTTTGGGAGACTCTTTCATTGTCTCTCATTGCGGGGAGGATCGTGCTGTTTGGGGACGCTTGCCTTCACCTGCAAAAGCCGCCAGACTCTGGAACTCGCTACCAGTCAAATTAAGGTCCGAAGACTCTTTCTGGATCTTCCGAAAACAACTGAAAACTTGGCTCTTCACTCAAGAATTACTGATGTAAGTCATGATCACTAGGTAATAACCCTGCTATTCTTGTAACCTCCCTGTTACCGGTCAACCTCCATACTAAGATTACGTTACAGTTTAGCTCGTACCAGTATACTACCTGTCTCGCATACGTGTAACTTTGTAGCTATGTATGAATTATGAACTTGCCTATGTGTTACTCTGCAACTACTGTATCAACTGCTGTGAAGAATAGCGCCCAGATGCCTACGGGTTCGGTGCGCTTTATAAATTGCAAAAATAAATAAATAACACAAGGCATGATCTCTGGCTACATGTTTATGGCCGTGCATCCCAGAGTGTGCAATACATTGTTACTTTAAAGAGAGTACAAGAGAGTTTGGATTTAAAACATGCTCTGAACATGTCTATAAATCAGCTGTTTTAAGTTTAAAATAGCTATGGACTACAGAATAATGTCATACGGCATGGCATAAGGCTGTTTGAATTAACATTCTCTTTCCCGTGCTTACAATAGGGCTGTCCAGTAGTGATATACTGCTCATGTCTTATGGTTATGTCCGGTGAAGGGCTAGCTACCAATCCTTGTCTCTAAGGCTGCGTCATGCACAGTGGTCAAAGGCTCCGAAGGCTTGTTATCTCTTCACAGACCCTCAAACCTGTTGCTATCTCCGTATGGCAGTAGCAATGTAGCAATGTCTAAAGAGACATAGGAGGTCTGGATTTTAAAACACAAACCCAACATGTCAGTGGTTTAAAATAACTCTAAGTTTATAACACACGACCAGGCCTCTGACTATTTTAAGGTTTATTGGCTTACCTATTCACACTGGAGGGTGTGAGCCTGGACAGGTGCGGGTCAAGTCATGCAGCGCTGTCCTACAGAGGGGCTTTTTATCTCTACATGTGCTCCTGCATGGGGTATTGCCCTGCGCGCAGATAAGACGTTTCTCTTCAAAGGGCCCAGCTCATTGTTATCATCATGGTGCAGCTCAACTATTGTCTCGGTGCGCCAACCCACGATCCCAAGACATCTTTTAAAGGGAAGGATAATGCCCTGTTAAGGATTATCAGATGTATCAGATCACGAGCACATGCCTTACATCATGCAACACTCCGATGACCCTCTGCGGTAGCATGAGCCGCCACCAAAACTCTAACACTGAAAGACCACATGTTGTGTTGTTTACAGTTACATCTAAAATGCACTTATTACACAAGCCTACAACCAATGTCATTATACTCTAAATAACGGTAGACAGATGCATTTATTGACAGCTATCCTCTATAACAACAGTGATAAAAGTTATGCATCACTTTAAAGAGTATTGATCTGTTGTGAAATTCATAAATACAGCTGTGCACTGTTCTATGAAGTCTGCACAAATATCTATAACATCCTGAACATGGAGGCCGGCGACCAAATAGCTAAATATCACTGGGAAATGTGTCAGATGACAGCAATAGAATGTATTAAATATCAATATCAGACCGATAGGCTCGCTCGCACAAAATTGTAGTTTTATATCAAATTTATTTGAGTTCTTATACACTTTATATTGAATGGATATCAAAACCTTTGGGGGGTCATCCTATTTATTGGGATTCTTATCAAATTTCTATAAGACTTTTTGGGGTCATCAAACCTATTGGGGTACTTATTACATGTATATCGAATTTATCTAAAAAAATGTTTGGGTCATGATGTTTATTGGGTTTTTTATCAAATGTATATACAAATGTTGGCGGTCATCACATTTATTGGGGCTCAATTAAATGTATAGGGTTCAGTAAAACCTTTATCACATTTTTATATCCAATCCATTGGGTGTCACGACGCGTCCGTCCTGGAAACTGTGGAATCGATGGAGGAAACACTAACGGAACCGTACACTGCGGTCTAGTGTCCGGACTGCCGTGCCACGCCCCCTGAGGATCAACGTTATCTACGCATCGAACCGCTACGCCGGTGCGTTGCAACCCTCAGTTTCCGCTTCGGGTTAACACGCTGAAGTTCCTTCCTCCGCGCTCCGTGTGAGTATTTCTCTGCCCTCCAGCTGTTCCCCCGCTGGGGTTCTGTCTCCCGCTTTCCTCCGCCTTACCTTGCTTGCTTACCTTGTTTTGTCTTCCGCCCCCGCTCTGTGCTTCTCTTCTCTGGTCCATATACTACAACCCTCGTTTCCCGCTTCCCTTCGGGTTCGAATCCTGCTTCCACTCAGCTGCATTCACTTACCTTCCGCCTTATTGTGCCTGGATTTCGCTTCGCTTTGTTTGATTCTTGGAAAAGTCTCCTGCATTCCATCCCGCAGCAGTTAACCATCACGCCAGGGTTTTTTCCGGCATACGCCTTTTTCCCTGGAATTAGGGGCGGACTCCCTGAGGGTCCCATTGCCGTGCAAATCTGCGAACTGGCAAGGTGGCCTCCAGACGAGTTCGTCCCAAAACCTACAAGGAGAGAGAAGAGGGAACTTGGAGAAATAGAAGGACGATATCTACTGAGAGCTCATCTGAGGAACAAGACACAGGTGAGAAGGAAGAGAGGGAGGATCCTGGTATTTATCTTAACAAAGAACTCCCTAGATCTGAGATTGGGGCTCTTATCAAATGAATATACAATTCCTGTAAAATGTATGTAAAAATGTTGGGGGGGCCATCAAATGCATTGGGGTTCAATTAAATGTATAGGGGTTCAAGTACATTTATATCAAGTTTGTATATCAAATCCATTGTGGTTCTTATCAAATGTATATAAAATGAATATAAAATGTATATACAATGTATTGGGGCTCATCACATTTATTGGGGTTCAATTAAATGTATATTGGGTCGGGTAAATCTATATCACATTTTTATATAAAATTTGTTGGAATTCTTATCAAATGTATATACAATTCCTATAAAATGTATATAAATGTATTTTTTGAGGGGTCCTCACATTTATTGGGGTTCAATTAAATGTATAGGTGCTCAGATACATCTCTGTCAAATGTTATATACACTACAGCAAGGTTCCCATCGAGTTTATATAAAACATTTTGAAGGGGTTCAATCAAATGTACAGGGGTTCAGGGATGTGCTAAAGGGGTGGGGCCACCTGTCACCTGCCATGCTTGATAAAAGGTATCCCACTCTGCTACTCATGCTGTATTTATTCCAGAATGAGACTGCACTGCAACAGGAAAAATGACCATTGCTGAGAGGCCACTAAAGTTTACGATATCCCAATATGCTCAAACATTGGAGGACTAACCTTGTCTGCGTGTCAGCTGGAAGAATTGGCAGCAACATTTCTGCTGAGAACACGCCTCGCTGAGAGAGCAGTCTCTCAAGGGTTCCTACACATGATGGTCACCTGTTTCCAGAACAAGACATTGCATTTGCACGATACTGTAGCTCTGTTGCCAGATAGGACTAGCTGCAGGTGATTTAGGATCTTGTAATTATACAAGGACCGTCTGCTTGGCCCACCTTGTTTTTGCCTTCAAGGCACTTTGCGCAATAGAAGCCACACATGTAATTACTTGCATCACAGATACACAGACATCAGGCCACATGAATGTAATTCCTTGCATTACAGGCAGCACAGACTTCAGGTCACATGAATGCTATTCCTTGCATCACAGGCAGAGCAAACATCAGGCCACATAAATGTCATTCCTTGCAGTACAGACATCAGGCCACATGAATGTAATTCCTTGCATCACAGGCAGTGCAGACATCAGACCACATGAATGCCATTCCTTGAATCACAGGCAGCGCAGACATCAGGCTACATATTTGCCATTCCATGCATCACAGGCAGCGCAGACATCAGGCCATGTGAATGTCATTCCTTGTATCACAGGCAGCGCAGACATCAGGCCACATGAATGGCATTCCTTGCATTACAGGTAGCACAGACATCAGGCCACATGAATGTCATTCCTTGCATCACAGGCAGCACAGACATCAGGCCACATGAATGCCATTCCTTGCATCACAGGCAGCGCAGACATCAGGCCACATGAATGCCATTACTTGTATCACAGGCAGCACAGACATCAGCTCACATGAATCTAATTCCTTGCATCACAGACAGCACAGACATCAGGTCACATGAATGTCATTCCTCGTATCACAGGCAGCGCAGACATCAGGCCACATGAATGTCATTCCTTGTATCACAGGCAGGACAGACATCAGCTCACATGAATGTAATTCTTTGCATCACAGACATCACAGACATTAGGCCACATGAATGTCATTCCTCACATCACAGGCAGTGCAGACATCAGGCCACATGAATGATGTCATTCCTTGCATTACAGATAGCACAGACATCAGGCCACATGAATGCCATTCAGTGCATCACAGGCAGCGCAGACATCAGGCCACATGAATGCCATTCAGTCCATCACAGGCAGCGCAGACATCAGGCCACGTGAATGCCATTCAGTGCAATTCTTCAGAAACTGGCTCAACCACACAAGGTTGCACCTCACACTCTGCCTCAACTGAAAGGGGCCCCTAGAGGACCCTGACGTCTATGGAAACAAGGCGAGTCACCACACACGATAGATACGCCAGACACGAGGTTGCATTCCCAAAGCTAGGGTTTATTGCAAAGCAAAAGTCTCAGTTGGCCAACTCGGTCTCACGCCCCGCGACGTGTATCTCTAGACCTCGAGGGACGCAAGAGAGCAAATTACGTACATCAGTTACATATATACAAAATGCATATCAAACAATCAGCTATGACATGTTTAACACCCCCCTTTATTGGGTTTCTTTGAACTTGGTGTGATGATGGACATCTACTACCACTATGACACCTTCAAACATCTATTCTAGTAACAATTTGCAATTTGTGAGTGCGAAGGCATCTTTCAGTTGTTGAATAGAACACAGCGCTTCTGTTCTTGGAAGCGAGCTACATACGGGGGGGAAGAGTTGCATTCCGGACCTTGCTATCTATCAGGTGCTATTCGCGTCCTGGGAGCCAACACACTCTAGCGGGCTCAGCAAAGGGGGGCCATAAGAAAAGCATAATTCAAGCCTTTAGCGGTATTATTCTAACATATTCTACCATATAACGAGACTGGCTGGCAGATGTGAAATGATTAAATGCCCTGCAGCTCTGCTTCAAGGCTACATTCGGGAGGGAGCCGGGCATTCTTCCTGGTGCTGCCTACGTTTGTGTTTCAGAGAACTCTTGTTATCCTCACGGCCCTGCGGCCTTGTCCTTTTCACATAACGACAACAATGTTTCACAGTCGAGCAGTGTAAGCGGAAAATATACTGTGAAGCAATAGGAACAGAAAGCAATGAGCAATGGTTAGAAAACAAAATGGCGATTCTTGTTACATCAAAATGGCCGTTCAATGGCAAACTCGAAAACCTATATTCTGTCGTATCATGCATGAGACGGTTGGTCCACGGCCACCAAAATGCGTTTGCGGTCTCAAAGTAGAGGTATCCGTATTTCTAGACTGACAAACCCTCCTTTGGCCGTATGCCAAACGTCTCATCTATTTATTGAAACCTCCTCTAGTGATGATGAATCTGAAGTACTTATGTCTGAGTCTTGCATGCTATCGTGGACATCATTGTCTTCATCAATATCTATTGCCATCAACTCTTTCACTGCTCTCATCTCATTTGGGTCTGGGCTAGTTCAATCATGAGGTTGGTTTTTCTTTGTCATCATATGCATACATCCTTCTGTACATCCCTCAGTTACCTCAGCGCAAACTATGGGTAAACAATGTATACAACAACAGCACGTTAGGAATATTCCAAACACCACTACTAATATTGAGATCAACTTCCATCCCCAAGATCGTAGTATTCCCCAAAACCAAGATTCTATTCCTCAGCTTCCTTCTCCAGTAGCGAGTTCAGAGCTTAGGACATGCATTTTCTTTATTGCTTCAAAGATCGTAGGGGAATAGTCATCGACATAAACGCAACACGCTGATCCCACTATTTTGCAAATTCCCCCACGATCAACCAGGATCACATCGAGAGCCATTCTATTTTGCAGCGTCATTAACCTGATTCCTCTTTCTTCCAACGTCATGTTAAATAATGTATCTGTTGTTGTGTTTATTGTATTTTTTAGGATTCTGGAAAGTTGCCTTATATTATAGGAGTTCACCATCTGCCCTAATAATGGAATCAATGATTTTGCTACATCAGTTGCTATTAAAACACCTTCGTCAGTCCTTTTGACTCTAGTTCTGGATAATCTGGCCATGGCTGCTGTTTCTAAGAGGAATACTCCTGGGAACAGTAGCCCTAGGTAACATGTACCTCCCCAGTTTCTGGGCAACCAAGGGTATGCTTTCTCTCCACATATAAAATAAACTGGATCACCTACGCATACTGGTTCTATTTCCCATGTTAGTACCACTGTATTCATACAACCAGCATATGGTCCGACTGAAAAAGAGCCTTTCTTTTTTAGACAAAAAGGGACAGTTCTTGGGCTATAATTCACTGTGTAAGATGGGGGAATTGCATCTTTGTCCCCTTCTGTTCTTACACGAAACGTCATTACAGATGTTTTTTGTGGTGGGGACAATCTATTTTGTCGTGTTATCTTTCGTGTACTTTTCCTCGTGGGCTCTGGGGCTATTACTTGTGCTTTATGGAAAATGGAACAACCCACAGGTTTCATTATTATCTCCTCAAACTCATTCATGTTGGTTCTGTCTAATTGACCCGTATTACTCTCATTCCATTTCCCATAGAACATTGCACCTAAAGATGCACTACATGCAGAACTTAATGGTAATGGCTGCAGATACCACCCTATTCCTTTCCCAGCATGCTGTGGTAAATGGGCACATACCCAGCAGTTTGTTTTCTTCAGGATTGCATGTGCCATGTTCATTATCAGCAGTAAGGTGTTATTTCCAAAACCTTGCCTGTGTTTTTCTTCCATTGAGGGTAGGGTATAAGTGATCACCTGACCCGGGCTTTCAGTAGTGGATATATTAATTAATGGTAAAAACATTTCTAATGGGTGTATTGTTTCTACCCACCATAATATTAGGGCTGTCGATATTGGTGCTACCACGCTCATAAAGCACATCATTATCGTTAGTGTCAGCATACAATTTATTTTACCATGCGTTTTTCTTAAACTTATAGTCTTTATAACTGACTCATTTTCAGCGGTGGTGGTGCAGGAGGAGGCTGGATCTGGTCCCGGCATGTTTCTCGTCGTCCTTTTTCTTTCTTATCACAGTTCGTTGTGGATATCTCTCTTCGTCGCGCTTGCTCTGATGTTAATAAGTTCAATGGAATTGTCACAGTTCAGTCCTGTCTGTCCGTTTTAGCCTGGATTTGATTATTCATTTTTAGGCAAGATCACTTGTCCCTTCTTATACTGCTCAGAGGACCTTTGATCAGTTATCTTATCGCCTTAGTATCATGTGCGCCCAGCTTGTCCGCTCTGGTTCCGGACCCATGTACTGTTAATCAGTTATCTCACTTGCCATAGTATCAGAGTGTGGCGAGTGTTTCCCGTGTGGAGAGGCTTTGGAAAAAAAATGTTTGTTTTTTTTTTTGGTTGCCGAGCCGCAGTCAAGGAAGAGGAGGAGCCACCCTTTAAAAACGCCTGCCACACCAAGCGGAGCGGAGTGTGGCGAGTGTTTCTCGTGTGGAGAGGCTTTGGAAAAATTATTAATATTTTTTTTTTTTGGTTGCCGAGCCGCGGTCAAGGAAGAGGAGGAGCCACCCTTTAAAAACGCCTGCCACACCAAGCGGAGCGTAGCGGAGTGTGGCAAGTGTTTCCCCTGTTCCCCGGTGGCTCGTGGCGGTCTGCGGAGAGGACTTTGGCCTGTGGAAAACGCCCGGTAAGAGTAGCTGCAACACTGTAAAGAATTGGACTATTTACTATTGCTCGGTGACTGCAGTACGAGCTGCAGTATGAGTCGCATAATGAGTCTGGGAGCCCCTCCTAACACACGTGCCCACCTGAAACGAGGGAAGCTAGTAGAACGAACGTTGTCAACCACTAAGGTAGCTGAGAAACCCACTACCCTATTACCAGCGGAGGTGGTGGACAGACTCTCTGAACTGGTGGAGAGAACGGAGATACCATCTACGCAGTCCCAGGGCTCTTGACTCACCTGCCTTAATTCCCACTCTCCTTGCTTTAGTCATCACGCAGACCCATGCACCCCAGGAAAAAGAGGTGGTCCCGCGATGAGGGTATACATTTCTTACTGAGCATGCAGTAGTTGATGACAGGCATAGTGAGAGAGAGAGTGGGTCGGAGAGTGAGAAGGGAGAGCGGATTGGACAATGATGAAGACGATGATGGACTACAAAAAACAGACGATGTGCGAAAGGACGAGCTTGAATGCCCAGAGTTACAGGAGTTACTGTAACGCTCACCTGATTCCCACGGAGGCGCTGATCCCGGCTGGGCTGCTATCGTTTCTTCAATTGAGAAGCGTAGAGCTCGGACGACTCTCAGGGCTGGGCTTCCTCTTATCGAATGTCTGACTTGCAGGGTAAGTTTTCTGCAGGTGGAAGAAAAAGGGTTAATCACCGTTTGATGGGATTCCTTCTCCCACCAATCGCCAGTTTCTCCCACAGCCTAGCTTTCTACTTGTCTCGGCGAGCTCTCACCTTAGGCGTATAAATGCTGAGCTCTCCATCCTGCGTCTGGTGCAGGGGTGCGTGGATTCCAGTTACGTCACTGGATGAGTTCAGTGTTGAGGCTCAAGTCTTTTGCGGCCTTAGTTGTGGCACTGGTGCTGGGTTGCCGAAGAGCGATGCCGCCGTTACTGCACGAGCGGATGCCTGTAAGTGTACTGTAGTCTTTAGGCTTTAAAAGATGGGCACCTCAATAATGTCCCTTTTCCTTTGATTCAGGCCTCGGGATGCTGTGGGTGTAGTTTTCCGTTGCCGCTGCACGTGCCGATGCACGTAAGTATAATGTTCGTTGGCCGCTTTTAATGGCACCTCTAATAATGTCCTTTTTCTAGTTTTCAGGTGCCGGGATGCTGCGGTTGATGCGGCCACTTCTGCGCGTGCAAAAACTGGTAAGTTAAGATGAATGCGACTGCCTTCACCCGAACCCCTTTTTAATTATGTCCTTTGCCTTTCAGGTGCAGAGAAGCTGCCGAAGAGAAGGCCGCGGTTAACTCCGTTGCAATCACGGATGGATCAGGTAAGCGTGCGCGGCTGCGAGCGAGTTCCACTTTTCTAACCTTATGTTTATTCTTTGCAGGTTTTGCCGGTGACTGGATTCCGGGATCTGGTAAGTATTGTTCTGTGTCTTTCTTCATCCACAGGTTGCTGCGCGGAAGCTGAAGATGACTCTGGACCTGGAATGCAGGAGCCGACTCGGTGAGCGTCCTGCTGCTGCTGCAGAATAACGCAAAGCACGTGTTTTCCATCGGGCGTGATTTAAATAGCAGAGAAGTGCTTCCAGTGTGTGTTCTTCCACCGAGGTAAGAAAAGAGTTCCTGAATGGAGGGAATAGTTCCTCCCAGCCCTGATGGCTGGGGACTTCAACCAGACTGGATTGTTCTGGGTAAATATGCAGCATGGTCTGCCTCAGGTAAGTCCACCCAAGCATTATTACACTGTTTATCAATATGAGCCCGGCGCCTATGGCGCCGGGACTGAAACCCTTCATGAGCCTGGCGCCAAAGGCGCCAGGACACGGTCCAAAGGGCCCCTGTAGGGGTCTGCTGGGTCCGGAGTAGTGGAAGACGGGTCTGCTTCCGAGGGCGCTGGGCCAATCCTGGCCCCTCGGGAGTAGCGCCCATGACAGTTACAGGAGAACAAGAAACCGTTGGGTGTCATGAACAGAACAGTAACTAAGATAAAGAGGCGGCTTACGCCAAAGGAAACAAAACAAATAGAAATTGAACCCGATAAAGACTGCCTCGTAGAAAGAAAATAATAGAAAAAATGATTTAGCTGCAAATGAAGATGTGGGCTTGATTAACGTACATAAGACGATCGCCTGTGCAGCATTGATTCACCGCGTTACAAAAACAAACGCCTCGAACCCTGAAGGTCAAGTTTCACAATATCTGAATGCAACAACCCAAAGGAGTGCACGGCGAAGGAGAAAACTAAGTGAATCATTATCCATGTAGACGATGAGGACAAGGCCAAATTAGATGACTCCCCAAAAAGAGTAGAGGCGTCTCTGAAGATGCTGGCATGGACAAAAGTCACCGAAATGTTAAAATTAAATATTAAAACAGGAAAATCAACGACCAACATATGTGAAGAAGACTCATCTACAAAACACACAATCCAGGGTGTAGTGACAAATACACCACGCCCTACATGGTCTGAGGATGTGTGGCTAGAAGCAGAGGAAGGTGAAGCAAATGAAATAAGCTCCTCTGTGGCAAGGTGGAATGGAAAGAACTGCCTGGCAGAAGGGACTCCCTAGGAATTGCCGACCAAGTCCTAAAAGATCTGGTTGAGATGAACGCTAAATGTGCGAAAACAAGAACTGACCTGAATAGAAAAAACTTCGAAAGAACAGTCTCCCAAACCGCACAGCAACAGTCCAAGGACATAAACCTACAGGAAGTGATGAACTTGGAGGTCAACACTCCACACTTTGAATTAAGAAACGAGGAGATTGCGATCTCCCAAAAAAGGAATAGAAGAATGCTAAGCGCAGACAGAGACACGGAATGGGTGTCCGAACGGTCTAAGGGTAGAACAAGCCAGAGGGCATCTATCACCCCAAAACATTTGAGCGAATGCCTTCAAGGCACTGGATCTTCAGAGTCAGAAGACGAGGATAAGTTAACAACGGTGTTAACTGATAATCACCCAAGTGAAAGCCCGGCCGAGCTGAAAGAATTGGAAATTCGACATGTGCTTAGTTTAAGCGTTGAGAAGATTGTAGCAAAAATAAGCCCACTACTGATGTCATCAACAACAATAGCGGTGGCTCCGCTAGTGAAATTATACGAACATTTAAATGAGAGCCTCAAAGATCAAACAACGCTGATTGCTCTTTTGAATTCGAAAATTGTCAAACTAGAGATGGACCTGATAGAGATGACAGCCCAAGTCCGAGCGACGAGAAATGGCAATGACATCACCTTAACAGCCTTAAGGGAGTCTCTAAAAAATACAGCTGAAGACAAGAGACTTCTAGCTGAGGTTGCGAAACAAGCCCTGGTACTCCTACAAAGAGAACATCTTGATAGAAGATCGCCTACAGCACTCTGAGTCTTTCAAAAACCTCATTTAAATGAGGTTCATGTGACCGGGAGATGCCATGCCTCAACCAGCACAGTCACTGGAGATTCTAGCAAAATCACAAAAGTAGTGAATCAGGAATCGAAGAGAACACAGAACTACTGTTCTAATGTAGTGGTGGACATTACGACAGAGATCTGTGACTGTCCAGTTAAAAGTCCAGCGAATAAAGAGATCAGAAAAAAAACAGAGGGAATACAGATGCGACAGAAGACGTTTTCATAAGAAAAAGGAAAGGTTAATGACAAGAAAGACATTGAGGCCATAGAAGACACGCCCACGAAAGAAAAAGAAAAAGTTGACGAGATTTTCACAGGGATTGAGATGAGCACCTTCGAAAATAAAAAGAAGACAAAAGCCGAGTGGTTTGACATATTTGAGAAAGATAAAAGAAAAGAGCGACCGGAGAAAAACTTGCAAAACAAGTCTGTTAATGCGAAAGCGATCACGAGCAAGAAAAAAACTAAAAATCAACAGAAACAAAAGTTTTAAAATCCAAAAAGCTCAACAAATTTCTTTCGAAATATCAAAGCCCTAAAGATAACTGTGAATAATCCAGAGTCGATGGTCTCAAAAAATAAAAAAGGAGACCATGGCGTCATCGAAGAAGTGGAAAAACAGAAGCCAGAACGGCAATCCACAAGTAGCAAGTCTCCAGCTAAATTAAATGTAATTGAGAAAAATTCAACGTCCGTAGAGAGGATTATAGATGAAGAAGTTGAGGAAGAAGCTGATGAAGAAGAGCTGATAAACTTGTCAACATATAGCGACCAAGATGTAGATGAACAAGAGGATGAGTCTTCAGATGAGAATACTCAACAAAAGGCGCTAAAAGAGCAAAAGACGGACAAGGAAATTCAAATTAGGAATAAAGAAGCAGGATTCAAAAGATGCTCACCCCCAAAAGATGTGGTACTGGCGAAAATGAAGTTGACTAAAGGAAAAAGAACGATTACTTGGCCGAAATCACTGGGGAAAGAAGAGCCTCCTAAAAAGAATAAAGATCTAAATGAGAGAACCGGTCAAGTGTTCCTTACACTTGAAGAGAAACGGGCCTTGAGTTCGCATCACCAGAAAATCGAAGAACACAGAGATATTACATCTATGGACTCTCAAAGTGCGGTCCAGTCTGAGATGAAACAAATGATGGGGGCTAAGAAAATAAGTTTAGGAGAATCAAAAACACCAGATACTGCCCCAAAGAATAATATAACAACTAAGAGAACGGATAATGTTCATAAAGAAAAGTCATACAGGGTGCTGGTTGAGAAAATAGAAAACAAGAAGAGCGATGCGCAGTTAAATAGATACATGATTCTGCAACTATTCCAAAAGATCCCGGCACTAAGAACAATAAAGAGCCAACAAATAGACCGTGTCGAACTGATACCAGATGCCTTGCAGAAATTCGTGTTGCTCCATATTAACGAGAAAAAGGTGGCTGAGCAAGTCATAATGTGTGAAAGACAACTTTTGGACGCAGGTTATCAGGTTTATGAAGTCGACAATGCACTGGTGGAATCGGAGAGAGAAGATTCAATTGGCAAAAGTAATCAGCCCAGTATTGAACCAAAAGACCAATTGAACGAGTCATCCAAAAGGCCCAAAAAAAGTAAAGGAGAAGAAGCGTCGAGAAGATTAGAGGATGAAGAGGAAACAAGGCAGCAGTGGTTAAGTGAAGAGATACAGCTGAATAAGATTAAAATAACAATAGAGAACCCACAAGAAGACAATGCTGCATTAATAGAAGACTCGTCAGATAACAGTGAAGAGGGCTTAGCCTGGAAATGGCTAGCCCCATCTCTGAATGGAGCAAAGAAGAGCTAATGGCTAGATGAAAGAGCCAACTTGGTGATAACCTCTTGGAATACGAGAGGTTTCTCACATTTGGTGAATCAAATTCCAGAAATTATGACAAAGGCAGATCTTATCGTATTGCAGGAAACGTGGATAACAGAGATACCATGCATTGATGGGTTCGAAACGGCGTTTAACCCAGCCATTAAAAAAACAAAAGGCCGCCCTATGACAGGTCAACTCACGTTAGTCAACAGGAAATGTGGGTTGCGAATTAAGTCATCAAAAAATATATCACCCTATATACAATGGAGTTACATTGTATCTGAGTTCCAATCATCAGGGCTCCACGAAGCCTTTCATCTTATCAATGTGTATTGGAATTCAACAACAAAATTCCATCAAAAATTTGAAGATGATCTACTAGATGTAATTGATAATATCCTAACAGAGGATCCAAAAGCAAGAATGATAATGTGTGGAGGCTTCAATATGAAACTGATTGAGATCTCGCAGTCGACGGCGGTACTAAAATGTAGAGAGAGGATAAAATGTGACCGCTGGCTAGAAGAAACAGCTCAGAGAAATCTCATAATGATGAATGGAGTAACCGGTGGTGATATACCGGCGCAACCGACGTGGGAAAGAGGTACTCAAAGATCTATTCTAGACTACATCTTTATATCGGAGAATCTTCTGGCAGAAATGATCTCATTGAATATACACACAACGGAACAAAGTGACCATCATATTGTAGCAGTTGAATGGAACAAAAGTAAATTAGAGAAAAGGGAACAATGGAGACACGAAATATCAGTAGTCCCAGGCCGAAACAGATTGCAGATGGGAAAGAAGGACATTGTTTCAGTAACCAACCAGCTACAACAATATCAAGAGCTGAGCTCAGCCGTTTCAATCGAATACCAACAGTTCTTTGAGGTTTACAAAACTAAAAAGTAGCCCTCCTTGAACAGACTGGGATTTCAAAAACATCAATATGACCACGAGGTGACTAAAAGAAAAAGAGAATTAAGGAAGGCAATAAGGATAATCCTGTCATCAAAAACCAGCGATGAAAAAAGTCAAATAAAAAGGATAAAAAACCGATATAACAACTGGTGTAAACAACACAGATCGAGATTGGAACAAAGAGATGCTGAGGTGATCCTGAAAGCTCTAAATCAAAAGAATTCGAGAGGCTTTTGGGCCATACTAAATGATACACAGAGCACTGAAAAAGCACTATTGACAAGCGCAGTACAAGAAAAAGAGTGGGAAAAGCACTACACTGAGTTATTCAAAAAAAGGAAAAAGGGAAGTCTGACAAAGATGGATACAAACCAACCCTGGACATTAGAAATAGCGAGAGACCACATTAGAACAATCATCCGAAAAAGTAATGTGTCACGCTCAGCAGGCCCAGATGGCTTGTCAAATGCAGACTTAAAAGGAAATGTAGATGAATGGACAGAGTTCTGCTATACCCTGTTCACTGCGATAACAAAAGAAGGCAGAATCCCGACAAATTGGAAACAGGAGATCATAGTGCCGACCTTTAAGAAAGGCATTCGATCCGATCCGGCGAATTATAGGCCAATAGCACTACTCGACGTACTAGGAAAAGTGTTTGCATCGTTATTATTACAACACCTAAGTGCGTGGATTCGGCAACAAGAAATCTTTGACAAACGCCAGTCGGGATTTGTCAAGGGAGTCGGCTGTAGTGTTAACTTACTTATGTTAAATCTCCTGAAAATCGACGCGATAAGAACTGGCCAAAAGATATCGATATGGCAAATGCCTTCGATGGAGTCGATAGAGAAAGCCTATGGTCGAAACTAAAAAAAAAAGGGTGCAATACATGTCTGCTCCAGGCGATAAAAGATCTTTACTCTGGAACTTCGATCCAAGTGAGGTTAGACAATGAAGGAAATCTAACAAGACCGATACTGACCGAGAGGGGTGTCAAACAAGGATACCCACTAGGAGCGACATTTTTCAATTTCTACATTGCTGATGTAGGACCTGCACTAGCATCGGTGGTGTCGTTTCCACCATCTATAAATGGAGTTGAGATAAATCACATTCTATACGCAGATGACATGGTAATTTTGGACCGCACCCCGATTGGTCTACAACGAAAACTAACGGCTCTTAGAACATTTATTGAAGATCTGGGGCTAGAGATCAATGCTGCGAAATCTGAAATTCTGGTGCTGGAAAACTTAAGAGGATGGAAATCCAAAAATCAGAAGTTATCATGGTATGTAGGACCAAAAAAGATATATAAGGTACCCTCTACGAGATATCTAGGAACCATCATTAATTCCAGCATAAATGACGAGCCGATGTTGAGAAAGCTATTAAATAGTTGCAAACAGCTCACAACGCAAGGTAACATCATACAGAAAAAATACGGGAAATTTACTTATGATCCCGTAAGAAGATTCTATCAAGGAAAAGTGACTCCAATCCTCACGTATGGAGCTGAAAATATGTTTGGGGTTGATCATAAGGTATGGTCACGATGTGAAGGAGTCTTCTGGAAGAAAATATTGCAAATTCCTCAAGGAACGCCAACGGCCTGTGTGCTGTATGAAGTAGGGGTTTCATCACTCAATGCACGGATTGCCTGGAACAAGTTGGCCCTCTTTAGAAAAACGAACGCAGAAGCAAACCTACCATCTGTTAAAATTTTAAGTCAAAAGAAGAGTATAAGGCAATCTGCTTTAGATGAATGGAAGAGCCAGTGCAAAGAGATTCTTGCACAGGTGGGGTCAGATGAACAAACATTATGGCAGAACCCCGACGTGGTGAAAAAGAAATTATTAGATCTAGACTGGATTCAAGTATGTGAGAAAAGAGCGACACAAAAATGCATGAACAATGCACCATCAGAAGCCAAAAAACGTAACACACTTGCAAACTATTTAATGTTATCACTGTGCAAACGACTAAGAAAATTATACCTGAAGTTCAGATTAAATATCTTCGAAACAAAAGAAGTTCTGATTTGGAGAAGGTCAATTGAAATAAGTAACTCCAAGTGCAGGTTGTGTGCTAGAGAAGATGAAAACCTAAAGCATTTGATATTGTTTTGTGCTGAATTAAAAGATCAGCGCAAACAATGTTTAAGGCTCGAGAGGAACCGAGTTCTGACATACAATGCAGAAGAATGGTGGAGGCATCTACACACTGGCGAGAGCAAAACCCACAATGAGATTCCTAGACCAAATCCAAATATGTTTAGAGACCAATCCAATAGAATCAGCTGACGCGGAGCCGCCATAAATTGAGGTAATCGATCAACGGAAGAATGTGAAGGAACGCAAAAATACAAGAGTGAATAGACTATTAAATAAGTAAAGCCATGGACTATCTTGAATAGCTGAAAACGAATGTATAGAAGCAAGATGCTGAGTTTCAGTAGTAGTCTAAATGTGGAAGTGGAAATGTTGCTATTTTCTCTCTTTTATATAGTCTCTATGTCTTATTAAGATTTTCTTTTTTTTGTATTCAAAGTTTTTTTTTTCTTTTTTGTCTCTCACACTCAAGGTGTTTTTATAGTTATAAATTTCGAAAAGTTTCTAAAAACTAAATGAAATAAAAAAAAAAAAATAGTATCATGTGCGCCCAGCTTGTCCGCTCTGGTTCCGGACACATGTACTTTTTATGATCGCACCGAGGAGCCACGAGTCTTGAATTGTCCGACTTGCACAATTCTCACGCTTTTCTCCACTACACCTCTGGTTCCTTCTCCGTCCATGAGCTCAACCAGAGGTTGACATAAACACCAAAAAGAACTGCGGATCACTTTGTCATCCGAGGCCGCAGGTTGTATCGCCTTGCTCCTGGTATCGTATGATCCGTGAACAGTGGCGGTGCACTTCCAGATTCAGGCTCGAAGTCAGCCTGTAGCGCTACTGCAGGTGCTGGTGTGCGCCGCGCCAATGATGCAGATCCGTTTTTTGGCATGCTGGCAAGTGCTGATGGGCGCCAAAGGGGTACACGATTTGGTTTTGCTGGTATTTGCAAGGCAGATTTCGCATCGGTCAGCAGTGATGTCGATTCTGCTGGGCAACGTTGGGGCACTCTTTGCCCTTCCCCCTCTTTGGCAATTGTCTCAGGCTTTGTTTCGAGTTTCACTTCTCGTTTTGGCAGATTAGGTGGCTGCTCACTGGCAACAGTTCCTTTTCGTTTCTGGGACCGCTGTCTCTTTCCAGTCATCAGTGTCAGGCAAGTCTTTCAGTGCAGTTGGAATCTTCTTGGCATGGGTGGCATGGATCCACGACTTCCTTCCATCCACCCGTATTGCCGTCTGCGTTGCCAAAAGTACTTGATGGGGCCCGTGCCACCTGGGTGCTAATAATGACTTTCTTTCAAAGTTCTTTAGCAGCACCCAGTCTCCTGGCTCCAGCGCGTGCTCCAGACCGGTGTACCTTACTGGTAATGCCTCCTGCACCTGCTGATGAATCAAACGCAATTTCTGCATTAAAAGGCCACAATAGGTACTAAGCACAGGATGTTCTATCTCACTTAGTCGCTTTGGCTGAGGTGCGCACCAAACATTTGCCGGCCTCCCCATTACGATCTCGTACGGGGAGAGCCCAGTTTTAGCCTGTACAGACTTACGCATGCATAATAGTGCT
Source organism: Ambystoma mexicanum (assembly GCF_040938575.1). NCBI lineage: Eukaryota > Metazoa > Chordata > Amphibia > Caudata > Ambystomatidae > Ambystoma > Ambystoma mexicanum. The sequence continues at coordinate 1,482,018,712 of NC_090924.1, forward strand.
ATTAGTAATGCATCCACCCAACTCAACTTGCTTCCCGCACAAATCTTGCTAATCTTTGATTTAAGAATCCCGTTGTGCCTCTCCACAAGACCGGCAGAACTCGGATGCCTTGAACTATGGAATCTCTTATCAATCTGGAGACCAGCACATATCTGTAATACCACTGCACCCACAAAATGTGGTCCATTATCAGACCATAGGACTCGGGGCAAGCCAAATCTGGAAAAGTACTCCTTCAACATTACTTTTGCCGTGCTCATTGCTGTGCAGTCTTTCAAAGGATATGCCTCCACCCACTTACTGAATGCACAGATCACCACCAAGACATATTTTAAGTTTTGGCACCTTTCCATCTCTATGAAATCAAAATGAATTACCTCAAATGGCATGGAGGGCGGGCCAAAACTGCCTGTTGGAGTCACTGTTCCCTTCCCTACATTGTGTTGCAAACACGTGACACAGTTCTGCACCAACCTCTCTGCATTCTTTTTTATGTTTACATTCTGCCAAACTGTAGAAAGGTGCTGTATTATTTTCTTCGCACAGATGTGCGTAGGGCTGTGGGCCATTGTGACCATTGCAGTCACATACGAATTTGGCAACATGCAGTTTCTAGTTCCCTTGTCCACCCAACAACCCTCCAGATCCAACTAAGCAGATCCCTCTGCCCACCCCTGTATTTCATCGGCCGTAGCCTCGGCCTGCTTTTCTTTGACAGTGGCAACTCCATCTTCTATCATACAGGGTACTTCCTCTGTCTGAACCGTCATCATTTTGGTATTCAAATCAGTGGCAGTTTGTTTTGCAATTCTGTCTGCTAACGCGTTTCCCTCTCCTACTTTGCATGTTACTTTTTTATGTGCCTCGCATTTCACTATTGCTAGGCGCTTTGGAAACGTGAGTGCAGACAGCAATCGTACAATCAAAGGGCCATGTTGAATTCTGGCACCATGTGATGTCAGAAACCCTCTCTCAGCCCAGAGTCGACCAAAATTATGAACCACACCAAAAGCATAATGACTATCAGTATATATATTCACATTCAAATTTTCAGAAATCTCGCAGGCTCTGGTCAATGCTATTATTTCTGTGGCTTGTGCTGAATTATAGGGGATTCTTTTACTTTCTACAACACTCTCTAGGGTAGTGATTATGTATGCGGCAGTTGTCATGCCATCTGGTAATTTAAAACATGAGCTGTCACAAAATAACTCTCCATCTGGCTCTTTCTGTGGGATATCACTTAAATCAACTCTTCCCTTGGTTTCTTCCTCAGTGACCATTACGCAATAGTGGGGGGGGGGTGATTCATTCTTCCCAATTTCTTTTATTGTTGGTGGCACTAATTCTGCAGGATTCAAAGCGCTACACCTCATAATTTGGATATGGGGCACGAACAAAATAATCTAATATCTTGTCAATCTAGCAGAGGTGAGGTGTTGCGTATGTGTTCTATTTAGTAGAACGTCTATGGCATGTGGCACCATCAGAATTAAAGTGTGCCCCAATACCATCCCTTCCGTTTGTTTCACTGACGCAGCAGCCGCCGCGACAGATCGCAAACATCGTGGTAGTGCGCGCGCTACAGGGTCCAGTGCAGAAGAAAAATAGCCGCACGGCCTATTTCTTCCACCTTGTTCCTGTGTCAAAACCACCAATGCACATCCTTCACTTTCACACACAAATAGTCTAAACATTTTCTCATAGTTCGACGTACCCAAAACTGGAGCCGAGCATAATGCAGTTTTCAATCCATCAAATGCTTTCTGACATTCCTCATCCCACTGCAAAGGCATAACCGCATCCTTTCTAGTTAAATTCACTAATGGTTTCACAATTAACGCAAAATTATCAATCCATTGTCGGCAATATGAAGCCATGCCTATTATGGCTCTGACTCCTTTTTGTGGCTTTGGAATAGGCATACAAGAAATACTTTCTATGCGTTCTGGCGTTAGTCTTCTCCCTCCTTTCGAAAGTAGGTAGCCCAAATAGGCCACCTCCTTTCAATTATACTGACATTTCTTCAAACTAGCTTTATGGCCATGTGCCGCTAGATGTGACAGTAGTAATACCGTGCTTTCTTTACAAATCTCCTCTGTGTCTGCAGCTAGCAATAGATCGTCTTTGTATTGCAAAAGTACACAACCCACTGGTAATTCTAGCATGTCTAGCTGCTCTTTTAATGCTCTACTGTAAATACTTGGACTTTCCGTGTAACCTTGCGGAATCCACGTAAATGTAAATGATCGTCTCCTAATGTGAACGTGGACAAATATCTGCTGTACTTGTCCACTGGAATACTAAAGAATGCGTTCTTCAAATCTATTACACTAAAATATTCTGCTGAAACAGGTATCCTTGTCAATATTGTAGTGACGTCTGGCACTAGAGGAAATTGTGGATCTACTACCTTATTCAATGCGCGTAGATCAATTATGAAACGGTATGGTACCTCATTACCTCCTTTTTTATAAACCAGAAGAATCGGGCTGTTGCATGTACCGCTTATAATTTCCTCGATTACACCTAATTTCACCAAATCTGTAACAATTCTCTTCAATCCTTTCTCACCTTCAACCGAAATTTTATATTGGGTGTTCGCGGTAGGGTAACACCTTCTTTCAAAATAATCTTTACTGGCTCTATCTTTAAACATCCTACATCGTTGTCATGCATTGCCCATATACAGGTTGGTACTGTACTTAGTTCCCCTGGTAACGCTTTGGACATGAATTCTGACACAGGGGCATCGTGTGGCCATATCGTTAGAAACACTCCATCTGCCGTGCAATGTATAACAGAACCTAGTTTTTTCAACAAGTTTAATCCCAACAAATTCTCCCCACAATTTTCTGTTAAAAGGAAAGGACAATGTTCAGTAAATGGTCCTATGGTAACTGGGACTGGGTTGGACACTGGGTTTATGATTGGTGTACCTGCGAACCCTACGGTGGTATATCCGGAACCAAGTGATGGTCTATTGAACACTTCTGTGCTCCTGTATCTACAAGAAAGCGGGGCACCTCATTCCCGACTCTCATTTCTACGTAGGGTCTTCTCTGATTCACGGGAATAGACACTGGTTCTGACCCCTGTTCTGGGCTGTCCTATTGGGGAAATAACACATCATCCGATGTGTAATCATTACTATTACTGTAATACGTGTTTGGCTGTGTATCGAAAACATTTCCACTCTTCCCTCTATTTCCCCCACTCTGATTTCCATATTGTTGATTTTGCTGTTGCTGACTCTGGTTTGGGGCATTTTGGTTTTGGCCTTGGTTTTGATTACCTCCGTTATTATGATGCTGCTGCATACTATTCCTATTTGGTCCATTCGCTCCTGGGTGTCCTCTATGCTGTCTCCTCTGACCAGACCCATTTCTGTTCTGTAGATGCGGGCATTGCGCTCGGCAATGTCCTTCCTCTTTACAATATGCACACTTATTCGGTCCCACTGTTCCCCCATGCATATTCGAATTACTCCTTCCTTGTGCATTCCCTCACCCTATATTATGCCGTGTTACTTGCTGCAATAGTACCTGTGTTCTAATTAGACATTCTTTCAAGTCTACCCCCACCTGTTTTAGCACCGATACTTCGTTCACCATCTCCTTCTGCCCCGGCGATGGTAATTGCTGCTATTTATTATGTGACCCCTTTTCCCCCTTCCCAGGTCTCCCAATATCCCTACTCCTGTATGCAGGTGTAGTAAACACTTTGACAGGTGCAGTAAACGTTTCGATATAATCATTATCTAATTCATCTCTAAGCTCAAAAAGTCTATATACATGTTCTCTCACTTCTTCATCCCTCTCCCTACAGCGTGCTAATGTATTCAAATCTAACAATCGCTGCAGTGGTAATTTCCCAATTAGCTGTTTCCATTTCTCCACCAAATATTCACCCATACATTCCAACACTACCTGTCTTTCGTTGCTTCTACGGAAGTCATATATCGAAGCCACTGCTGCCGTCCCATCATTCCCGTCTATATACATCTCTGCCTGTTGCTGCAATTCCACCTTCCTTTCTTTGCTTATTGCATTGCGGGTTACCCTCGTGCACCCCCATTGGTCAGTTCTGCCTCTTGCCCCCGTGGTTTCAACTTCAACCCCGGGAGGAACGGACAGTACCGAGTCTGTGCCTGTGGCGGGAGGTGCGGATGGGACAATGGGAACAGGGAGTGTCTGTTGTGGGCCTGATTGGCTAATAGGAAGTGTTACGCGCACAGTCTGTGGCTGCGGGAGGGCTTGAGCTACCGGAGGGGGAGCTTGAGCTATGGGTGGGGTCTGGGCAATAGCTACTGACGTGTCTGGTCTTACTTCTGATCTTGGGCCTTGTTTTGTATGGGTCAATATATTTTCTATCAATTTATCTGCTATGTGTAATTCTCGTTGTGGGTATATCTTTTCTATATTCAACTGGTCATGCCTGCCTGCCCTTCTTAGACTCTCAGTCCACTCCTCCTCTTCTTTCTCTTCCGCTACTTCGCCTTTCGATTTATGCCTGCGTGCATGCTTTGCTCTGCTTTTAAATCGGAGCATTGCATCCCTTCTCCAGTCTTTAATAGTCTAAAATGCTGCAGGACGCACTTTCTTTCTTATCAACACCCTTTCCAGGTTGTCTCTCCTCGCTATCTCAAAACTACCATTAATCGGCCACTGATGGTCTTGTTGCTTTCTGGTTTGCCTATGGCAAGTCTCACAGAATATTATCGCACCCACTCCATACTTCACATACATCTCATATGCCGGCGTTCCCCCAAGTGGTACAATTTGGCCATCTTCCAAAGATTTTCTACCACAGCGGAAAAACCCCGCTAGGGTGGACAATACCGCAGGCATGTTTCAACCTTCCCCCTGGTTAATCAACCTTACCTAGGGCGTTTGATTTTGCAAAGTCAACTCTCAACCAATATCAGGATACTTTGAATCGGGGAATGACTCACCTGATAAATCAAGTCGTCTGTATACTGACGCACCAAAGGACGTTGTGTCTGCGTTTCTTGGCTTCCGCCTCGTTTCGGGTCCCTCGCCTCCTTGTTCTCTAGCCAGGCACGTCGATCAGGGATCAGATGTGTGCAGATCTGCAAAGGAGTCTCTCATCACTTTTACAGGGTGCCCCGAACACCTCTTGATCCCAGCTCGATCGTCCCGTCCTCGCCATTCTCGGCCTTACTCAATTACAATGTTATGCGATTGAACAAGTGGGGCAGGGTCCCTATTCGAGCGCCATCTTGAAAGGGGCCCCTAGGGGACCCTGACATCTATGGAAACAAGGCGAGTCACCACACACGATAGATACGCCAGACACAAGGTTGTATTCCCAAAGCTAGGGTTTATTGCAAAGCAAAAGTCTCAGTTGGTCAACTCGGTCTCACGCCCCGCGACGTGTATCTCTAGACCTCGAGGGACGCAAGAGAGCGAATTACGTACATCAGTTACATATATACAAAAAGCATATCAAACAATCAGCTATGACATGTTTAACACCCCCCCTTTATTGGATTTCTTTGAACTTGGTGTGATGATGGACATCTCCGACCACTATGACACCTTCAAACACCTATTCTAGTAATAATTTGCAATTTGTGAGTGCGAAGGCATCTTTCAGTTGTTGAATAGAACACAGCGCTTCTGTTCTTGGACACGAGCTACATACGGGGGAAGAGTTGCATTCCGGACCTTGCTATTTATCAGGTGCTATTTGTGTCCTGGGAGCCGACACACTCTAGCGGGCTCAGCAAAGGGGGGGCCATAAGAAAAGCATAATTCAAGCCTTCAGCGGTATTATTCTAACATATTCTACCATATAACGAGACTGGCTGGCAGCTGTGAAATGATTAAATGCCCTGCAGCTCTGCTTCAAGGCTACATTCGGGAGGGAGCCGGGCATTCTTCCTGGTGCTGCCTACGTTTGTGTTTCAGCAAACTCTTGTTATCCTCACGGCCCTGCGGCCTTGTCCTTTTCACATAACGACAACAATGTTTCACAGTCGAGCAGTGTAAGCGGAAAATATACTGCAAAGCAATAGGAACAGAAAGCAATGAGCAATGGTTAGAAAACAAAATGGTGATTCTTGTTACATCAAAATGACCGTTCATTGGCAAACTCGAAAACCTATATTTTGTCATATCGTGCATGAGACGGTCACCAAAATGCGTTTGCGGTCTCAAAGTAGAGGTATCCGTATTTCTAGACTGACACAACAGGTGGAGGAATCACAGGTGTGATCTTGAGCAATCTTGGGCATGTCCTGGTTGGTAGCACAGGGGTGCTGTCTGACTTTTTCCTTGAGGTCTTGGGTTTCCCCTTTGTCTCAATCTTTCTAGAAAAAACAGCGAGCAACTCCTGTGGAGTGGGAGTGATAGTTTCCTCTATCAACTCCTCTGGAGAACCTCTCAAGCTCCTCTCTCTTGCAGACCTAGTGAGCTCCTGTTTCCTCTTACTGGGAGGCCTGGGGGTACTAGACACAACTCCAAGAGTTTTCAGGTCATTACCCATACAGGAGTCTCTCTGGCACTTCACTTTGCACACTAACAGATATCTTGACAGTCATATCATTACACTGGATGAGAGCTGGTAACTGGGGAAGCATTTGCACAGGGCCTCCAGCTAACTTGGTGAGGCATTTGGGTACCTTAGCAACATCCTCCATCTTGAAAAATGATTCATCCACCACAGTAATGCTGGCTCCATGTCTCTGTTGGCAGGGGTCTCCTGTCCATTCACAAGAACACTATCTTTATAATACTCTTTAGTATTATCTGGGATGGAATTATAGACATCTAAATTCTGTTGTTTTCACAAGCCCTGGGACACTAAAGAAACACTAGTTGAGACTCTCATGGGATCATCAGCCAGTAGGTGAAAGTTTCCACTTGCCATAGGTACTTCTTCTTCTGGGGAGTAGGCTAAGGAGACAGTGTGGACCCCTGAAGGTTTACCCTTACATCTGGGATCCCCTTTCACATGGTCAGTCGACCCACAGACATAATATTTCCCAAATGTCTTGATGAATGAGGGTTTGTTCTGACATCCATCTGGAGGTATTTCTTTTAATTATTACTTGAGTTTAATCACAAGAAAATTATTTTTACAAGGTTAAGAAGGACCGAAAGGAGACACCCAGATTCATCCTCTTACAGTGTATATTTCTGCGTTTGTTAGTCCACTGGATAAATGTCTCTAAAGTCTAGACGACTGTTTACATGGGTTATTAGGCTGGTAAATTTCCCGTCATCTCATTTGTGGATTGAATTGTCATTTTTAGCGCCAGATCTATAAGTTTCACAGCAGCTATGGTCCATCTTCTGGTTTCCACAGATATCAATCGATTCCAGAGCAAATCCAGGCCTACCGTTCCAGAATCGGTACGTAACGATGCCAAATAGAAGCTGCGATTCTGGGTTGTCTCTCGACACATCAGCACAAGGTGTTTGAGTGTTTCTGGGCAGTCTTGTTTTTTGCACAGATGGCATCCGGTTTCTGCTGATGATGATCTAATTGATGTAATTTCACGCGTTAGGAGCAATTTGAGCCTGGCTTTCATGAATAACGTTTGCAGCACTTTATCAGAACATTTGATGCAATAATTTTGCGGTTCTTTGACTTTGTTGAAAGTCGGGGGGAGGTGTGTCAGAAGTTTGTTTGCACTTGCTTTCTCGATGGTTGCAATCCAGTCTTTCAGTTCCATCTTTTTTTTTCACTCTTTGCGGATTATATCTCAAATCCTCCTCCGAACATGCCACCTTGTTCAATATTTCTTTTTGGCGTGCTACCCATGTGTATATGTCCTGACATTTTTCGCTACTCAGTTCTTCCGCGATGATGTTGTAGATGGGTAGTGAATCTGCTACTATAATTTTTCGATATAGTAGAATCGCACTTTGTTCCACTAAGCCTGCCAGGGAGACTAGCCCCAGTTCCCGTCTGATTGCTGCCATTTGTGTTGATTTTGGTAGTCCCAAAATAACCTTCCAGATGTACCCCTCGAGTTTGGTCCAGATGGTTTGAGGCATGTTGACAGATGCGTCCATCCCATAGATTAATGACGGCACAACTTTTGTTCTGTAAAATTGGATGGCAGGAAGAAGTGAGAATTTACCATATTTGTTATTGACTAGCTTAGTCTGGGATGTCAGCCGCTTAGTTTTCTCCCATAGCGTGTCTTGCATTGAAGTTTCTTTAGCCGAGCTGACGAATGTCACTCCCAAGTATTTGAAGTTTCTTACTACTTCAACTTTAGTTTTGTCCAGATACCAGTTTTGTTTTTTTGTGATTTTTTGCCTGGTTTATCCAGTACAAGGATTTTCGTTATTGTTTTGTTAATTTCCAGATTATTATCTACAATGTATCTGGCCAGATTATCCAGTTTTCTTTGTAGCCCAATTTGAGTTTGATCGATCAATATCACGTTGTCAGCATACATCAGTCTTGAGATGGGTGTTGACCCTATTTTGGGGGGGAACGCCCTTGCTTTTGTTTCCCACTGTTGGTAATCGCCTAAGAAAGAAACAAAGAGCACAGGTGCCATATGGCAGCCCTGTTTGACTCCTCTGTTGACAGGTATTTCCTCGGAGAGGGTGCCTTGTCTGTTGAGTTTTACCCTGATTTGCGTGTCAACGTGGAGGGCGATGATTGGCTCCAGGATCTCTTTTGGTCAATCCCAGTTTTCTAGTTTAGCCCATAGTTTTGCTCGATCAATTTTATCAAAAGCTTTTGATAGGGCCACAAAAGCAAGATATACTTTCCATTGCCCCTTCCTTTACTTTGAGCTTTAAGATGTTAAGTAGCAAAATGTTGACGGACGTACTGACATTTTTCTGGAAGCCCATTTGGAAGTGATCGTTACATGGTGCATTTTTGTACCACCTTCTAAAGAGTTCAAGTAGACTGGAGGCATAGGTTTTCCCTATGATGTCTAAGAGAGCTGGTATCAGGTAATATTATTCCCATATATATGGTCGCCGTACATAATATCGCCGGGAAAAGGTTGTGGCGATATTATATGGGTGACCATATATATGGGGAAAGGGGCAGCCAAAAAAGATTTTACTGATCACTGCTGCCCGCTCTTTCGGAGCTTGTTTCAGATCAATATTTGTCAAGCCGCCAGGGCCCAGTGCTCCTGAGTTTTTGAGTTTGATGATCAAGTTTTCGATCTCATCACTGTTCGTCACGTCAGCCCATGGAGTAGTAGAATCCCGTATTCTGATTGGTTGCCTAGTGTTGGGGAAGTCAAAAAGGGACATAAAATGTGATGTCCATTGGGCTTCCGAGACAGAGTTAGAGATCTCGTTTTCTGATTGAGATGTCGTTGTTTTAATCAAGGACCAAAATTCGCCAGATTTTTTGGTACTCAGTCTTCGCAGCATTTCTTCCGAATCTTGTTGGTACAGTGCCACTCTTCGATGTTTAATCCATTTGGAGTATTTTTTGCTTCGTCTTCCCAATGAAACCAGGCTTCGGGAGTGTTCGTTTTCATCGCGATTCGCTTCAATTTACGCGTTGCTTTCCGTTTTTCAACCACCAACTTGTCATATACATGTTTCGGTTGTTCTATTTATTTTTTCTGAGCAGTCGCTGTTACTCTGTGGGCCAACAGGAAAGAGAGATAGTTGGGTCTTGCAAATCCATCCGATTGTGTTGCCAGAATACCCTCGATGTTGTATTTGGCATTTATCTTTTTTACGTCTGTTGCAGTAAGGCGAAGCCTTGATAGCTGATTTTTTAATTGCAACATCGTGTTTGTATAACCGTTTGGATATACGTTTACCTTGCCAGACACAGTGGAGAAGATTATGGTCACTGTGCGCAGTTCTCTGTACATCAAAGGCTTTTATGATCGGGAGCAAACCTTGACTCACATAGATATGGTCCAGTGTGGCTTTGGCGTTTAACCGTTCCCATGTCGGGATTGTGTTTTGCTCTGGAAACAGAGATGCTATATTTTGGAGTTGTTAAACTTGTCTAGGCCTTTCCTCTTTCTGTTGTTTGGCCTTTTGGGAACTGGTTCAAAGGATCATCTGTGGTTTTTCCACAATTTGCGTTCAGGTCGCCACAGATTATAATGTCAATCTTTTCGTATGTCTCATAGGTCTTGTCGATTGCTGACTCCATATCTGACTAGAACGCTTTAGTTGTTGTGCGTTGGGGGTTCCAGTAGATATTAATGACCGCCAACTGGGTTTGGTGAGCTGCTTCTTTGCTGGTTGTTTTTCCGAGTCCATTTTACCAGAATAGCCAAAATCCTGTATGATTTTTTCAGGGTTGCCATCATGGTGATGCCCGGGCCTATTTTAATTGCGATCAGGAGCCCCGCTGACGGGCGCCCCAAGAGACTTTTCGTTGCTGGTGATATTTCTACCTTGAAGCCATCAAAGGACGGTTTATCCACCAACCAGGTTTCTTGTAAGCACAGGATATCGAAATGGCCAAGGTCGACGTCCCCTGTCATCGTTGGGTGTATATGTCCTCTGGTATTCCAGGAACCCAGAGTATAGGTGTCTGTGGTATTTTCTGGAAGATCTCTAAATTCGGGAACAGAGAACGCTGATCGTTGCTATTTCTTGTTGGTAGGCATCAAAGTTGTTTTCAACCAGTTCCACTGACCTTTTGTAGTAGCTACTTTTCTGGCCCCCCTAAACTTTACATCCCCTGTTTTTTCATCATTCTGTTGTTGCCTCTTTGGAGAGTGAATAGGTCAGTAATTACTTTGGTTATCGGCTGTTTTGTGGTAATGACCACGCACTTGTTGCTTGTTGCTCTTTCTATATCCTTCCGATGGATCCCGTAACTTTTCATCCTCGACTTCAGGTTTGTATTTCCTGTGGCGTTTCTCTTCTTGGTCTATAGTCTCTTCGGTAAAATACTGTCTGTTTCGCCCTTGCCACTTTCCGCTTCGATAAGGCCTATAGAGGTCCTTTGTTCTTGAAATATAGTGCTGTTTAGAAGGTGCATCTTCTTTCTTTGTAGAGTCTTTTTTTTCCGGTGGCTTTGGATCTCTTATTTCCGATAGAAAAAAGCCTAACTGTTCAATTTCTTGGAACGCTGCTCTCGACAAGTCTTGAATACTGTTCGATTTCACATGGAGGTACGCTTTTGCTATGTCCCCCATGTGGTAAGGTTCCACGAGTTTGAGATCTTCAGTCCTTATTTGTCTTAGGGAGTTTGTTTTCCTTGTTATTGCTAGGACGTTTTTCTGTTGAGGATAATATATCCTTCTGATCATTTAGATTGCTCTAGTTTAAATATGCGGACGGCTCCTTTGTCTTTTTTTTTTCTCGGGGAACCACACTTAGTTTTTGCGGGAGCCTTTTGTTGTTCCGCTGCTAGGCGTTGCCCGTTTTTTTGTTGTTTGCATTGGTTCTGAGCGTTCTCTGTTCAGGTCTTTATCATGTTGGCAACTCTGGGTGTTGTTGTCAAGGTGGCAGATGAAGTTATGAGTTTTCTTTGCTTCTAACACACTCCTGTGCCCTTTTGTGGGTACGTGCCTGGTTTTATCATTGTCCTTGAGCAATGAATTACTTTCTTCTTCCCTTATCGGAGTTGATGTTCTCTTAACTTAGAATTGCTTTCCCAATGCTGCGACATGTTTATAAGATCTGAGTTCACCAGGAATTCGTCTGCTGATCTGGGCGATCTTGTTAGGTCTACAACTTTGGGGACCGTGTGTCGTCCTGTTCTCCAACCTCTTCATGACCACTTTTATGTCCTGTCCCAGTTGATTTTTGGTCATTTTTTTGTTTTAGCTGGCTCCTCCACTTGGTTTGACAGTTTCAGAACCGTTTGTTGTTTGCCTGTTTGTGCAGGTTCTTGGTATGCTTTGTCTATTATTAAAGTGTTGTCCATTTCCACTATTTCTTTAGGTCGTTTTTTGATTTTCATAGCGTCGACGCTGTCTTTGTGTAAGGCTGTAGCAGAAACTTTCCTCAGATTTTTGTCCCCGTTGCAGAGCTGATTTTTAATTTCGGCTTGTAGCGCGTCCACAAATTTTTCATGCATTGACTCTTTGAGTTACAAGGCTTTTTGTTGGTTGATGTTTTTGGTCTCTGTTGCTGTTATGTATCCTCTTATGAACGTCATTTTACTGTCCATGTTAGCGAGGACTGCAGTGGTATCTTGCACGCTATCTCTTATCGACTCATACAATTTGCCAAACGGGGCTAAGGCAATTGTCATGGCTGACATTATCGTCAACATATCTGGTTTTTTAGAAGGTGAGTCTTTTGGAGTTGCTGATGAAATTTCACTGAAGCCCCGATTGTTTGGAGATGTAAAGATATTTGGTTGTTTGTTGCTACCACGGGGTGATCCAAAGCTTCCCATATAACTGAGGCATTTGGTTCCTGACGGGGTTCCGATACCTGGGCTCGGATTAAATTCTTATTGATGAGGTCTTCTTGTGACCTTGCCTCCCTATCCCCCTTTTTGCCTCTTGGGTGTGAATTTTGTCCTGTATTTATATGAGCTTTTGTCCACGCGTAGTGTTGGACCTTTCCCTGCTTGTCTTGTGGGTGGTCCCCTCCATTTGCTGGAGCGCTTTCTTCAGCGAAAGTTTGCCTTGGTGGTGTTGGCGCCTGTTTTGGCGTTATTGTGTTCTTTGTGTTTTGCAGCAGGATGTCCTTTTGTTGTTGGGGTGTTTTCTTTCTCGGTTCCATCACTGCAGATGGATGGCCTATGTTTGAATGCATGGGTGACTCCATCGCCTGCTGGATTTGCCTTGTCTGTGGGTGGTTCTGGCTAGCTTTTTTTTACTGGCGAGGGAACCTCTAGAGTAGTGTTTTTGTTCCCACTATTTGGTGATTTCTTTGTAGGCGTATTTCGAGGGTGGCTTCCAGCAGCTCCGCTTCTGATAACTCGGTGTCTGTATCCAGTTTTCTCTTTTGGTAATTGGTAAAAAAAGACTTCAAAGGACAGGACAAGAGTGGCTTTGGCAGGAACTGTCCCATCGTTGCACCTTTTGTTTGGGTTTTTTGTAATGTCGCCATTGTTGTCTTCCTTTTGTTAGGAGCAGTAGTTTTTGTGGCTTGCTTCTGCTTGCTGGGCTTAGTGTTCACCATGTTTTGGGTTTTCACTTGCTTTTTCATTGCATTTGGACTTATCTCCCAGTGGATTGATTTTTAGGAGGGTACGGCTGCGCTCCGCGTCCATGTCCACATCGGTGTCTGGGTCTGAGTTTTTTTCCTTCTGACTCTTTCCACGTCACTTTCTCTTTCCCCCTCACTTCCTTGGGCTTCCAGACGATGCTCACCCCTGCTGTTATTTTGTGGTTCTGGATGTACCATGGCTTTAATACTTGTTTTGTTGCCCGCTGATGGGGGGATTTGTTTACAAGTGTCCTTCAGTGTTGATGTTAATTTCGTGAGGGCCTCTCCAGCTCGGGGTCTGCTCCCCCGCTGCAGACCTTCCCTGTCTCTGCCCAGGCTCGCTCCTTGTCATTATTGTTATCTGTGTTGTCTGTGGCGTGTCCCGGGGCTCAATCCGTCTGAGGCAGATCCAGCCGGGAGCCACTGTTTCCTGCCTCCTTGGAACCACAATCCTGCGCGGAGTCCTGCAGGTGCCACCCTCCGCCTGCCTCTGCCGGAAACTCACTCGCCTCAGCGGTCCGCGGGACGCTAGTTTCTTCAGGAGGGCTTGCTTCGTTCCTTGGCTCCTCGTATTTCGAGTTTCCACCATCGGGTCCCGGCTCCGCCTGCGCCTGCAGTGTTGAAGGTAGGTTGTTCACTCCCCCCGATTTCGGGAGACTTGCTTCCGGATCCAGTGTGTTTTTGTTGCTCCTTAGACGGCGACGGCCTGAGTCCACTTCCCCTTCTGAGACAATGTTAGGGGTGATCTCCTGGGTTTCGTTAGCCGCCATAAGCGTAATTTTTGACTCAGGCTTTTGGAGTTTTTGCAGAGCCGGGTTGGCCGTGACGGGTCGAGGTCTCTGTACACGTGGGCTTTCCATTTCTTCCATTTCTTCCACGGCTGCCGCGGACTGCGGCAGACTGCCTCTCACCTCGCCTCTCACCTCGCCTATCAGCTCCGCTCACTGCTCTGCGGTGTGAAGGTGCAGAAATAGGGAACTCCCACAATTACCACTGTGGAAAGACTGGTAGACTGCAGCAGATTGCTTCTCACCTCGCCTCTCAGCTCCGCTCCTCCGACTCCCGGAGAAGGAGAATCCAGGTCCCTGACCCCGCAGGCAAAGGACAAGACTGCTGCTGTCCCTCATCCTTCTTCTGAGTTGCCCCAGAATACTTGTGAGTAGCCCTGTGGGCAACCCACAAGTCAGCAGCATTAGCTAACTTCTTGGGATCTATCTCCTTAGAATCAGCCTAGTGCTGTCTGAGTTCAGGAGAGCAGGCATATAAATAAATTCCAACATAACAAGATTTCTCATACCTTCATAAGTGTTTACTCTGTAACCCTTAACCCAACCATCTAAGTTTTTCAAACATTCACATACCCAGGTAGCCCAAGGGGTACCATCCTGATTTTTGAGGGTCCTAAACCTCTTAAGGTACTGGGAAGGGGTCTTCCCAAATCTAGCAATTAAAGCTAGCTTCACACACTCATAATCCATCCTATCCACCTCCCCCAATTCCATCACAACATCAGATGCAACAATGGGTAGCCTAGAGAAGAGCCAGGGAAGCAACTGATTTTAAGACCTTGAATCCCATGGTTATATTCAAACATTGCCAACCAATCCAAAATATCAAGCTTAACCTCATACATACCCACAATTTCTTTAGGCATACGGGGTCTATTAGGACTGGAAGACCTAGAAGACTCTGGGAGGGAAGTATTTTCAAGTTCATGATTCTTGGTGTTAATGTTTTGTTTGCACATTTAAACATTTGAATTCCACTTCAAGCCTCGTCTTTTCTAGAGCAATGAATTCAGGACTGAGTGTAGGACCGGATGGGGTCCCAGTGGACAAAGGTTGAGGTTGCTGAGCAGACAAGGAAGCAGTGAGGCCTACATTAGGAGACACATTTACTTCCTCTAACTCCTCAATAATAGAAACATTATCATCCTCATTATTTTCCACATTTGCTAGAGATTCAGGTATTTCAGACCCACTCCCCAAACTTTGGTTCTTCAACAACTTTTCAATCAATTCAGACTTCTTGACTTTGGCAGAGAGGTTCCTTTCTCTACACAGATTTTTTTAATAATCCATAGTGTAACTAAGGAGGGTCACCTGACTGTAGCTTTCCATATCAGGCATGATTAATATTGCTTTTTAGTGATGTTAGCCTTGTGGTTAGTTGACCCAAGGTAACAGCAGCACTGTGTAATTACTATACTTGATCCCACCGCTGCCACCAGTGTTAGGCAGAATTATATGCAGTACCCTTTGGGAACACTATAAGACTACAAGTGACAGTACAAATTCACCTTTGGTACAAGCCTGTACTACACAGTAAAAGTGGTAGCGATAGCTGAGCAGCCAGACTTATCTCAAGAGCAAGTGAGCAGTATCAATAGTTTCACAAAGGACAGCAATTACTATGATTCAAACAAACACTGGCTCAAGGTTTCTGAGTAAAAGAATATACATTTATTTACACATCAGTTGTATAACATCTCACTAAAGTAAAGCATTTTAAAAATCATACCCTTAATACACCACACCACTCACAATAGGTTCCAGACAAGTTACGTTCACAAAATGAAGTGGGAGCAAAATGGCATTCCAGAAATTTAAAAGGGGTGGAAAAACAAAGTTAGGCAGAAATTGAAAAGCACAAACAGGTAAGTAAGCAGGGCAATCTAGAAAGAGGAACTACAGTGATAGAATCAAATCAAAAAAGCTTGGGGCCAAAGTCAATAGGACAAAAGTCTTTTGCTCAAGATCACACAGTTCAGAATAGTTCACGGTTAAGTCTTTGCCAAGAGTTCCGGCTGCAGTTGGTAGGCAGAAAAGTTATGTTAAAGAGTAGAGAAGGACGAGCCCTCAGATTGGAGAAAGATTTCACACACTTTCACCGCGGCTGGACAAAACGAACAACCGGATTTGAACAGTACCTTTCAGTGGAGAAGAAGCTGTAGCTGAGGTGGACGTTCCTGGTAGTTCCTGCAGGCTCACGGTTTCTGAAGCGACTGTCAGACTGACACAAAGTAGAAAGACTGGAGGGTCCTGCACTACCCAGGGAAGAAACCCGCAGCAGAGCAAAGCAACAAATAAAAGGTGCGCTCCTTAAAACCCAAGCAGGGTCTGACCTTCCTGGCTATCTGGCCCACTGTAGCTCTGTACAGCGAATTCGATCAGAGGAGAGAGTCCTGGCTTGCAGTTTCGGCTAACTGGTTGGTCCCACCAGCTCTGGGGAAGAAGATTCCTGGAGGATCTTCTTTGTCTTTGTAGTTCGAGGATTCAGACCCGCAGCAGGGCTTCAGCCAGCGGGTGGTTCAATCGTGGTAAGGGTCCTCTTCCGTCAGCTCCTCGTCGGTTCTTTCATTCCAGTGGTGACTCTGCCTTTTCAGACCCAGAGACTTGCTTTGTATGCAGTTTTCCCCCATTCACACAGCCTGGCTGTCAATCACACAGCAGGGTGGCTGTCCCGCCAGGACAGTCACCACAGCCAATCATTTCAGAGTGCGACATGGGTCTCCAAGGAGTCCTAAACCCCTCCCTCACACCCTGTCCCCCCCAGACATACAGGCACCTAAGGAGGGCTTCTACGTAGATGCCCGTGAAAAGATGATGAACAAAGGAACCAAACCTGGTTTGGTGCGCAGAGTAGAACAAAGAAATGGCGAATAAACCCAGCTGGAACTGAAATAAAACATATATGGTCTAGCGGGTTTAAGTTCGAGGCTACCAAGAGAGTCTAAAACAATACCAAGGTTATTTAAGATAACCGCACTAGGAAATATAGGGTAGTTACCATTGCCACCAGCCAAGTCTTGATGAAAAGGGAGCAAAACAATGATCCAAGAAAAACAGACAAAAAGGGATAAGTATTAACTCTTTCCAGTACTCCATGTAAGATGGTTTGTACTGGATCTGTGGTTTTACAGAGGCTAATAAAGTTAATGGTAACTTTATTTTTTTATTTTTTTTTTTATTTGTATATGGTTTTATTAAACCTTTACAAAAAGCATCAACACATAGAATCAACACATAGAGAGGATAAATACACAATTACAATTTTATATGTTCTGGCAGACAGTAGTCAGTCCCAGAAAATGGAGTCTGAGTGGGACGTCTAAAAGACAACCCTGTGTCACTGCACTGAAGGTGCTGTGTAACACACAGTAAAAAGGTGATGCCTGTGGAGTAGGTGAGGCTCCACAGTCTATGAACACAAAAAATGTTAAACACACACATCAAAACACATGTAAGAGTGGGAAAAAGGCTCACACTCTTAGCAGGTGAAAGAATAAATCCTAGAAATCCAGCAAAGCTGCTGAGGGACTCAGTAGGTAAGGGAGATTAGCCATTCTGGAGAATTCTCCCTAACATCAGGCAGCGCAGGCATCAGGCCACATGAATGCTTTGTCTGTAGTTACGTGCAGGTAGAATGGGAACAATTTGTGAAACTGTCTGCCACACTAAAAATTAATTCAGTGCTTTCTGGCTTCTTTCCGTGAAATTTGTATGCAGTGACAGGTACACATTGAAACAGCCCCTTCTTCAGCTGCTTTACTGGTTGTTCATTCTGTCCTTTTATCCATCCTGGTTTCTCAAGTGCTGTCCATAGCCACTGCTCGTTGCAGCCTCTCTCCGAATTAACTTGACAGTCACGTAAGCTAAGACTTCAGGACTGGAAGGGAGGTTTTTCACTCTGGTTAACTGATTGTAATGATTATTTCTGGACGGCATATAGTATGGAGGTTGTTTCTGTCGGTTAGTTTGGAATAGGTTTATTTGGCGAACCAGACGGCCATCTTTAAATTTAATCTGCACACTTCCAAAATATACCATGGATCACTTTCTTCAGAGATTGAGCCCAATATTGCCGTGTGTGGTGTTTGTGTATTGGAAAAACTGTTTGTGGTGTGCTTCTCTGCGTATGTACAGAAACCATAGTTTGATGTCTAATTTCCCCTCATTGTTGTCCAAGAATTGCACCCATAGTTGTGCCCGTTGTTTGTTTCTACTACTCATCTTGTAATCTAACACGGCTGTACTGCAATACTCAGCAGTGATATTTGATATTCTGTCCTGAGCTGCCCTTATTATATGCTGCAGACATGCGGGATGCTGACCTGCTGCGATTGAAGATGCGTCTCTTGTTATCTGCCTCAGCTCTTTTTTCCCCTTGCCTATGTGCTTGGGAGTTTCTTTCTGCAAGCAGCACATCTTAACACTCCAAAAAGAAATACATCTTCTTAAAGATTTCAACTAGATCCAAGCCACTTGGCGCGGGATGCAAGTACATGAGCCCCTCACACTCATGGTAAAAAGCAGCTTCATCCGTCATGTCATCAATGGAGTATGATTGTCTCAGTCACTCTCTTGTATTTTAAACACTTTATGTATTTTTAATTCAAGTCTGTAAAAGTTGTAACTATCCATAGTTAAAATGAACCTTACATTTACGATCGGGTAGCCCAATTAATGACTGCATCTATGGGTATTTTACGAAGCACATGAAGGGATGGCACTATTGGATGTTGCAATGTTACATTTGTGTATTTTTCGGTATCAATACCCTTTCTTCGCTTTGTTTAGGAAATGGTGGCTCATTCATTTAAACTCAGTCGTGCAGACAGACAGAGGGACAAAGGTGGAAAGTCATATATAAAGGGACCACAGATATAGAGAAGGATTGAGGCATAGGGCACATAGGCAGAAAGGCGCACACACTGGAACCACAGAGGTAGGGAGCAAAGGGATAGACACACTTACAGTAAAGAAGACATAGAGACCTGACAGAGGGAGAGAGGGGGAGAGACAGAGAGAGAGAGAGAGAGAGAGAGAGGCAGAGGGAGAGGGGGAGAGAGACAGAGTGAGAGACAGAGAGAGGTAGAGAGAGACAGAGAGAGAGAGAGAGAGAGAGAGAGAGAGAGAGAGAGAGAGAGAGAGAAAGACAAAGAGAGAGACTGAGAGAGGGAGAGAGAGATGGAGAAAGAGAGGGAGGGGAGAGACAGAGTGAGGGACAGAGACACAGAGAGAGGGAGAGAGAGATAGAGAGATAGAGAGGCAGAGCAAAAGAGATGGAGAAAGAGAGGGGGGAAATTGGGAGAGAAATAGAGAGGACAAGATAGCAAGAGGGGGACAGAGAGAGAGAGAGAGAGAGAGACAGAGAGACAGAGAGACAGAGAGACAGAGAGACAGAGTGAGGGAGAGGGAGAGGATGGGGGAGAGAGGGAGGGAGATGGAGAGAGGGATAGAGAGGGAGATAGCAAGAGAGAGTGAGAGATAGAGAGGATGACATAGAGAAAGAGAGAGACAGAGTGAAAGAGAGAGGATGAGGGGGAGAGAGAGAGTGAGGGAAAGGTAGAGAGAGGGTTATAGATGGAGATATAGAGAGAGGGAGAGAGGGACCCTGCTCTGTGCTGGAAAGTCATTTCCCAGCCTACCAGCACCCTCCCTCCCCTCTTGCTTTTGGGCTTGTTGCTCACCTTCAGGAGCTCCACGGCCGGCTTCCGGGTCTTCTCGTCGATCTCCATCACCATCTTGTTGAGGGAGCAGTACTGCTTGGACAGCTTGTTGACGTTCTCGTTGAGCTTCTGCAGAATGAGCTTCTTCTGGTCCTCCAGTCTGCTGAAGAGCACCTTCTGCTCCCTGTTCAGAACCTGGTGCAGATCCTCAAACTCGGCCATGATGCGCTGGCGCTGCAGTTCCACGGTTTTCTGGGAGGGGGCAAATGAAAAAGCATGTAGCTGTTCCTGGATAAATGGGGCAATTTGGTGTCGGACAGCTGAAGGCAGGGCAGCCTTGTTGGGTATCAGAGGGTCAGATGCTCAGGCATCCTGGCTGAGGAGACTCAAGCGAGGAAACCACTGAAGACCTGAGAGTGCAAGGGTACAGTGGAGGATGATGGTCGCCCAGGAGTAACAGGAGAACGAGTCTTAAGTATGTGAAGTCTGTGCTCAACCAATCACGTTGGGTTATGCCTCTAAGTGTATGCTTACAAAGAGGTACCATTTCCCTCCCACTTTGAAATGAAACTTGAACTCAACAAACTCTTCAGAACCCAATGGAAACTGTGAAAAGTAGCCCAGGCGTTGGAAGAACATGGTGGGCTTGGGAAAAGGTACAAGCCATGTGTTGGAGACCCTAGTCAGGCTGGCTCACCACTTACCCCTGCCCAGCGCATGAGGTGCGGTGGATAATTACCGAAGTCACAGTTCTAGTGGCACTGTAATAAACATGGAATTAATAATATCAAAACGATAATCATCCAAGCGTGTTCACAATTTACAGCCAAAACCCTGATTCACAACTGTCAACAAATCAAATAATGGGGGAAGGTGTCACACTAAAATGTTTCAGTGGAACAAATAATGTTCACTTTGGTGCCTGCCTTGTCCATTGGGTATCGACACCGAGACTGCACCCATTGCTGCTTTCTCAAGTGCTTCGGCTTTATGGCTGACCGCCCCATAGCACCCCACAAACCCACCAGAACATACAGTTCCCAGGTAACAGAAGCTTCCAACTGTAAGGGAGGAAGGGTCGTTTTGCCCCCCTGTACATTCGACACAAAGGAAACTTAATACTCATGTAATAGTGGGGAGATGTCCTCCTTGCCCTTCCCTGGCTACAGCGGAAGAGGGGCTACTGCAAGACACATTAGGACTCCATTTTGTGAACCTCCAGGCTCCATTTTTGGACTAGGCCGCATCCCGAGCCTTGAGAAGCCTTCTCTGCCCTTTGCAGCACCGCACACCGTGCACACTGACAGCCCCCCACCTCCTCCTCCTCCCGTGTCTTTGCCATCCAGGCTCATTTCTCACAGATGCTCTGGTGCAAATTGTTGCAAACAGAAACTATATTCTTTGGTCTTTCCTTTGAGTTCATTGCCCTGTGTGTGACCGGGTTGAATCTCGACTTGTGGCCCATCCGTCCTCATAAATCCGCTCCTGCTCCTTTCACCCCCACCTTTGGAAGTTATTGCTGGCACAACCTTTTGCCCCGCCATGGTTTCTTTGATGTAGCAGCGTGTGACCCTTCCCAACTGACCACCCTAGAGTGCCCCCAATATAACTAGTCTCATGTCTTCATATATCCCGCCTAAATCCAACACCTATCACTCCACTCGCTCAGGCACTGGAACGCCATGGCAAATAAATCCTAGATCAAGCACGCTAATAGCGCACCTGGGGGGCAAGACTCTCATATCTCTCACTTCTACAAAGGCTCGAGGCAGGAATGTGTAAATAAGCGTCCACTATTTATAGGTGCCCCCACATTCTAGCACATGGTTTATATTCTGCATTATTCATTGCATGTCCTGGGATAGTATGTAGCTTAGATTAGAAAGAGTGACCTCTCCTTGTGGAAAAGACCCGACCTTCACACCACCCAGACGAGCCCAGCTGATCATGTGCCACTCGGAGTAACAGCCCTGCACCAGCCAAGCATCTGGAGCAGGCCCATATACTGCCGTACTGTATCTATGTCTTCTACCAATCCCACTGCAACTTGATGTACCTATAGGGACACGTCACTAGTGACGTTTCCAAAGCTTATAATGTACTTTTCTTGTATTGTTTGGCAGAGCGCTCTCGAGGCAGAAGAGCGCTCTCGAGGCAGCAGAGTCCTCTGCATGCATTATCTTTATAAATCTTTGTTTTACTCACAACCTTTCTCTTGGTCTCATTCCCTACTGGGGCGTGTCCGTTCATTGTGAGTATATGTTTGTATTTTGGGGAATGACTACCTTCACAACTTAGACCACAGGTGGCCACCTCTGCCTTTTCTTCTATCCCATACACACCCCACAAAGCAAAGCTGAGCACAGGAGGACACTGTTATTGGTAAAAGAGCACTTTATAAGACGACTTGCTTACCTTATCACTTTCCATAGCTTATCTTAATTAAAATCATGGATTTCATTAAACATCGCTTGAAAAATGTGAAATGCACACCTAAAGAGAAACCTCAGAATGTAGTGTGTTTCCCAAATTTTACAACCTTTTAAAGGAAGAATTCAAAGGCCACTCACTGCTCTTGAGGGGTTCTTGTAAAGCAGCTCAGGCACCTGTCTTGCGTTTCTATAGCCCAGTGGGTCATGGTGGTCGAGTATGGGTGACAATAGAACTTGCTGACAGGAGGCAGTTCAGTCTGAGGGAACTAGTTTTACACTGTCCTGAGTAGGCATTAGCAATGGGAGTAAGCAGTGGCATAGGCAGGGTAGGGCCTAAGAGGGCAAAACCCATGAAAGTGAATAGTGTGAGAGCTCAGCCCACTGAGTAGAAACGCCCAGTCTTTCTTGCACCGTTAGATAAATGTGACCAATGCGAACGTGGGAATTGGAGAAGATTGTATTTCTTTTGTATAGGTTTGATGAATCATGTGTGGAGGAATAGATCTCTCTCCCCTTTTACCTTTCTGCATCTTCCACTCTTCATACGTCTCACTTCCGTTCTCCCTGTCTGCCCCTACACTCTTCAAAAGATCTCTCTTCCCTTCTTCCTGTCTGCCTCTGTGCTCTTCATAGATCTCTTCCCTTTTTCCTGTCTACCCCCTCCCCTCCTCATAGATCTCTCTTCCCTTCTCTCTGTCTGTCCCTCCACTCTTCATAGATCTTTCTTCCCTTCTCCCTGTCTGCCCCTCCACTCTTCATAGATCTCTCTTCCCTTCTCCCTGTCTGTCCCCTCCACTCTTCATAGGTCTCTCTTCCTTTCTCCCTGTCTGTCCCCTCCACTCCTCATAGGTCTCTCTTCCTTTCTGCCTGTCTTCCCCCTCCACTCTTCATAGATCTCTCTTCCCTTTTCCCTGTCTGCCGTCTCCACTCTTTATATATCCCTCTTCCCTTCTCCCTGTCTGCCCCTCCACTCTTAATAGATCTCTCTTCCCTTCTCCCTGTCTGCCCCCTCTAATCTTCATAGATCTATCTTCCCTTTTCCCTGTCTGCCCCTTCCACTCTTCATAGATCTCTCTACCTTTCTCTCTGTCTGCCCCTCCACTCTTCATAGATCTCTCTTCCCTTCTCTCTGTCTCCCCCTCCACTCTTCATAGATCTCTCTTCCTTTCTCCCTGTCTGCCCCTCCACTCTTCATAGGTCTCTTTTCCTTTCACCCTGTCTGCCCCCTCCAGTTTTTTTGATCTCTCTTCCCTTCTCCCTGTCTGCCCCTCCTCTCTTCATAGATTTCTCTTCCCTTCTCCCTGTCTGCCCCTTCCACTCTTCATAGATCTCTCTTCCCTTCTCCCTGTCTGCCCCTTCCACTCTTTATAGCTCCCTCTTCCCATCTCCAATTAAGCCCCTCCACTCTTCGTAGATCCCTCTTCCCTTCTCCCTGTCTGCCCCTCCACTCTTCATAGATCTCTTCCCTTCTCTCTGTCTGCCACCACCTCCAATCTTCATAGATATCTTCCCGTCCCCCTGTCTGGCCCCTCCACTCCTCAGAGATCTCTCTTCCCTTCTCTCTGTCTGCCCTCTCCACTCTTCATAGATCTCCCTTCTCTTCTCCCTGTCTGCCCCTTCCACTCTTCATAGTTCTCTCTTCCCTTCTCCCTGTCTGCCCCCTCCACTCTTCATAGAACTCTCTTCCCTTATCCCTGTCTGCCCCCTCCACTCTTCATAGATCTATCTTCCCTTCTCCCTGTTTGGTCCTCCACTCTTCAAAGATCTCTCTTCCGTTCTCCCTGTCTGCCTCTCCAATCTTCATAGATCTCTCTTCCCTTCTCCCTGTCTGCCCCTCCACTCTTCATAGATCTTTCAACCCTTCTCCCTGTCTGCCCCCTCCATTCTGCATAGGTCCCTCTTCCTTTCCCCCTGTCTGCCCCTTCCACTCTTCATAGATCCCTCTTCCGTTCTCCCTGTCTGCCCCTCCACTCTTCATAGATCTCTCTTCCCTTCTCCCTGTCTACCCCTCCACTCTTCATAGATCTCTCTACCCTTCTCCCTGTCTGCCCCTCCATTCTACATAGGTCCCTCTTCCTTTCTCCCTGTCTGGCCCCTCCACTCAATTTAGATCTCTCTTCCCTTCTCCCTGTCTGCTCTCCATTCTTCATACATCTCTCGTCCCTTCTCTCTGTCTGCCCCTCCACCTTTCATAGATCTCTCTTCCCTTCTCCCTGTTTGGCCCTCCACTCTTCAAAGATCTCTCTTGCGTTCTCTCTGTCTGCCCCTCCACTCTTCATAGATCTCTCTTCCCGTCTCCCTGCCTGCCCCTCCACTCTTCATAGATCTCTCTTCCCTTCTCCCTGTTTGCCCCTTCCACTCTTCATAGATCTCTCTTCCCTTCTCCCTGTCTGCGCCTCCACTCTTCATAGATCTCTCTTCCCTTCTCCCTGTCTACCCCTCTACTCTTCATAGATCTCTCTTCCCTTCTCCCTGTCTGCCCCTCTACTCTTCATAGATCTCTCTTCCCTTGTCTCTGTCTGCCGCCTCCACTCTTCATAGATCTTTCTTCCCTTCTCCGTGTCTGCCCCCTCCACTCTTCATAGATCTCTCTTCCCTTCTCCCTGTCTGCCCCTCCACTCTTCATAGATCTCCCTTCCCTTCTCTCTGTCTGCCGTCTCCACACTTCATAGATCTCTTCCTGTCTCCCTGTCTGCCCCTCCACTCCTCATTGATCTCTCTTCCCTTCTCCCTGTCTGCCCCCTCCACTCTTCATTGATCTCTACACCCTTTTCCCTGTCTGCGTCTTCCACTCTTCATAGGTCTCACTTCCCTTATCCCTGTCTGCCCCCTCTGCTCTTCATAGATCTCTCTTCCATTTTCCCTGTCTGACCAATCCACTCTTAATAGGTTTCTCTTCCCTTCTCCCTGTCTGCCCCCTCCACTCTTCATAGATCTCTCTTTCCTTCTCCCTGTCTGCCCCTCCACTCTTCATAGATCTCTCTTCCCTTCTCCTTGTGTGCCACTAAACTCTTCATAGGTCTCTCTTCCCTTCTCTCTGTCTGCCCCCTCCACTCTTCATAGATATCTCTTCCCTTGTACCTTTCTGCATCTTCCACTCTTCATAGGTCTCACTTCCCTTCTCTCTGTCTGCCCCCTCCACTCTTCATAGATATCTCTTCCCTTGTACCTTTCTGCATCTTCCCCTCTTCATAGGTCTCACTTCCCTTATCCCTGTCTGCCCCCTCTGCTCTTCATAGAGCTCTCTTCCATTTTCCCTGTCTGTCCAATCCACTCTTAATAGGTTTCTCTTCCCTTCTCCCTGTCTGCCCCTCCACTCTTCTTAGATCTCTCTTCCCTTCTCCCTGTCTGCCCCCTCCACTCTTCATAGATCTCTCTTCCCTTCTCCCTGTGTGCCCGTCCAATCTTCATAGATCTCTCTTCCCTTCTCTCTGTCTCTCCCCTCCACTCTTCATAGGTCTCTCTTCCCTTCTCTCTGTCTGCCCCCTCCACTCTTCATAGATATCTCTTCCCTTGTACCTTTCTGCATCTTCCACTCTTCATAGGTCTCACTTCCCTTATCCCTGTCTTCCCCCTCTGCTCTTCATAGAGCTCTCTTCCATTTTCCCTGTCTGTCCAATCCACTCTTAATAGGTTTCTCTTCCCTTCTCCCTGTCTGCCCCCTCCACTCTTCTTAGATCTCTCTTCCCTTCTCCCTGTCTGCCCCCTCCACTCTTCATAGATCTCTCTTCCCTTCTCCCTGTGTGCCCCTCCACTCTTCATAGATCTCTCTTCCCTTCTCTCTGTCTCTCCCCTCCACTCTTCAAAGGTCTCTCTTCCCTTCTCCCTGTCTGCCCCCTCCACTCTTCATAGATCTCTCTTCCCTTTTACCTTTCTGCATCTTCCACTCTTTATAGGTCTCACTTCGCTTCTCCCTGTCTGCCCCCAACACTCTTCGAAGATCTCTCTTCCCTTCCTCCCTGTCTGCCTCTGTGCTCTTCATAAATCTTTTCCCTTTTCCCTGTCTGTCCCCTCTCCTCCTGATAGATCTCTCTTCCCTTCTCTCTGTCTGCCCCTCCACTCTTCATAGATCTTTCTTCCATTCTCCCTGTCTGTCCCTCCACTCTTCATAGATCTCTTTTCCCTTCTCCCTGTCTGTCCCCTCCACTCTTCATAGGTCTCTCTTCCTTTCTCCCTGTCTGTCCCCTCCACTCCTCATAGGTCTCTCTTCCCTTCTCCCTGTCTGCCCCCTACACTCTTCATAGGTCTCTCTTCCCTTCTCCCTGCCTGCCCGCTCCACTCTTCAGAGATCTCTCTTCCATTCTCCCTGTGTGTCCCTCCACTCTTCATAGATCCCTCTTCCCTTCTCCCTGTCTGCCCCTCCACTCTTCATAGATCTCTTCCCTTCTCTCTGTCTGCCACTATCATGCTTGCGCAATGTGCGCACACATTGGCAACCATCATGGACTATTTGTTATTCATTTATCTTCAGAATACTCTTGGAACAACCCCTTTTCACACTTTGGTACTTAATTCCCATTTGCGTGACTTTGGTGCCTTCTTATATAACTCAACTAACTACATGTACCACAATGCACCTTGCTACAGCTATCAATTCCTGGCCATTCCCATTCGTCAGCATTGGAACCACAATCCCCAGAAGCCCTAGGGATCAGTGCTGCTTCCACCATCTCAGGACCAGAGAGGGAGGAGGCAGATTGTATTCAGGTGTGCTGCTCCAGGTTCTGCCAATTAGCCTGCCTCAGTACAGGGCAGGGCGGTATTTAAGCAGCTGCCTGCAGGAGCTCAGTCTCTTGCATCAAGAGTCCTCCCAGCCCTTTTTTGCCTCGAATTTGTATGCTGTTCCTGCTGCTGCATTTTCCTGCTTTTGTTCCAGTGCTCTTCCTGGGCTTCCTGCCTTGCAGCCTGCTACACCCTGCTGCCTACAGCCCTAGCCTTTCGGCCTCCCTGCCTCACAGCCCTGCTCCGCTGGGCTTCCTGCCTTGCAGCCTGCTACACCCTGCTGCCTACAGCCCTAGCCTTTTGGGCTCCCTGCCTCACAGCCCTGCTCCTCTGGGCTTCCTGCCTTGCAGCCTGTTACACTCCGCTGCCTACAGCCATAGCCTTCCGGGCTCCCTGCCTTGCTGCTCTGCTCCTCTGAGCTCGCTCCTTGCTACTCTGCTCCGCTGGGCTCCCGGCCTTGCAGCCTGCTACTCTCTTCTGCTTTCAGCCCTGACCCTCGGGTCTCTCTGCCTCTACGCCCTGTTCCTTTGAGTTCGCTCCTTGCTACCCTACTCCTCTGGGCTCTCTGTCTGCCCCCTACTACAGCTCTCAGTCCTGCTCCTCTGGACTCTCTGCCTAGCAGCCTACTACAGTCCACTGCAATCCACTACAGTTTTTCTGTACCTTGTACCATTTGGTACTGCAGCCTTGCTTACTTGTTTGCAGCCCCCCTCTTTCCTGGCTGCTGCTCCCTTGCTCTCTTCCTTGTTGAAACCCCTTGTTCTTGATCCCTGTCCTTCTCTTCCTTCACTCCTCTGTCCTCTCCTTTAGTTTACCCATTGCTATTGTACTGTTTCTTCCTTCATTCCCTTCTGCTAGATTTCTCTTAGACTTCCTTGTCCCTGGTTATTTCTGTTCTTGTCTCTCTTGTGTCTTATGTTGATCCTTTGTACAGCGCTTGACTGTTGGTTTCCGGCAGGCAACCTCTGCCCCTTCCCTTGTCGCGTTTTCTGTTTAACAGACACCCACGGCTGTTCCCAGCCATGAGCAGACAGTGGGCCTCTGTAATAGTAATCCGTGAAGAAGGCTGGAGTTTCCAAAGGTCCGTGGAACACTCATTTTCCATATCTGCATACACCCCAAGAGGGAATCCAGTTTGTTTGTATCTTTGTATTTCCTGCCCCTTTCTGTTCACAACTACAGTTGCTTACTTTTCTTTCTTGATGAGTTTCCTGCTGTGTGTGTAATTATCTGTCACCTTACATCAACACAGCCACCCAAACCCTACCTGGGGGCCCTGTGCCACTCTTGACAGAGTGCCATCCTTGACAGCCACCTCCAATCTTCATAGATCTCTTCCCGTCACCCTGTCTGCCCCCTCCATTCTGCATAGGTCCCTCTTCCTTTCTCTCTGTCTGCCCCCTCCACTCTTGATAGATCTCCCTACCCTTCTCTCTGTCTGCCCCTCCACTCTTCATAGATCTCCCTTCCCTTCTCCCTGTCTGCCACTTCCACTCTTCAAAGATCTCTCTTCCCTTCTCCCTGTCTGCCCCCTCCACTCTTCATAGAACTCTCTTCCCTTATCCCTGTCTGCCCCCTCCACTCTTCACATATCCCTCTTCCTTTCTCCCTGTCTCCCCCCTCCACTCTTCACATGTCCCTCTTCCTTTCTCCCTGTCTTCCCCCTTCCACTCTTCATAGATCCCTCTTCCGTTCTCCCTGTCTGCCCCTCCACTCTTCATAGATCTCTCTTCCCTTATCCCTGTTTGGCCCTCCACTCTTCAAAGATCTCTCTTCCTTTCTCCCTGCCTGCCCCTCCACTCTTCATAGATCTCTCTTCCCTTCTCCCTGTCTCCGCCTCCACTCTTCAAAGATCTCTCTTCCCTTCTCCCTGTTTGCCTCTCCACTCTTCATAGATCTCTCTTCCCTTCTCACTGTGTGGCCCTCCACTCTTCATAGATCTCTTCCATTCTGTCTCCCCCTCCACTCTTCATAGATCTCTTTCCTTCTCCCTGTCTGCCCCTCCACCTTTCATAGATCTTTCCTTCTCCCTGTCTGCCCTCCACCTTTCATAGATCTCTCTTCCCTTCTCCCTGTCTGCCCCTCCACCTTTCATAGATCTCTCTTCCCTTCTCCCGGTCAGCCCCTCCACTCTTCATAGATCTCTCGTCCCTTTTCCCTGTCTGCCCCCTCCCCTCCTCATAGATCTCTGTCTGCCCCTCCACTCTTCATAGATCTTTCTTCCCTTGTCCCTGGCTGCCCCTCCACTCTTCATAGATCTCTCTTCCCTTCTCCCTGTCTGTCCCCTCCACTTTTCATAGATCTCTCTTCCCGTCTCCCTGTCTGTCCCCTCCACTCCTCATAGGTCCCTCTTCCCTTCTCCCTGTCTGCCCTCCCCTCTTCATAGATCTCTCTTCCATTCCCCCTGTCTGCCCCCTCCACTCTTCATAGATCCCTCTTCCCTTTTCCCTGTCTGCCTCTTCCACTCTTCATAGATCTCTCTACCTTTCTCTGTCTGCCCCTCCACTCTTCATAGATCTCTCTTCCTTTCTCCATGTCTGCCCCTCCGCTCCTTTTAGATCTCTCTTCCCTTCTCCCTGTCTGCCCCTTCCAATCTTCATAGATCTCTCTTCCCTTCTCTGTCTGCCCCTCCACTCTTCATAGGTCTTTTCCTTTCACCCTGCCTGCCCACTCCACTCCTTTTTATATCCCTCTTCCCTTCTCCCTGTTAGCCCCTCCACTCTTCATAGATCCCTCTTCCCTTCTCCCTGTTAGCCCCTCCACTCTTCATAGATCCCTCTTCCCTTCTCCCTGTCAGCCCCTCCACTCTTCATAGATCTATTCCCGTCCACCTGTCTGCCCCTCCACTCCTCATAGATCCCTATTCCCGTCCACCTGTCTGCCCCCTCCACTCCTCATAGATCTCTCTTCCCTTCTCCCTGTCTGCCCCCCACTCTTCATAGGTCTCTCTTCCCTTCTCCCTGTCTGCCCCCTCCACTCCTCATAGATCTCTCTTCCCTTCTCCCTGTCTGCCCCCCACTCTTCATAGGTCTCTCTTCTCTTCTCCCTGTCTGCCCCCCACTCTTCATAGGTCTCTCTTCCCTTCTCCCTGTCTGCCCCCTCCACTCCTCATAGATCTCTCTTCCCTTCTCCCTGTCTGCCCCCCACTCTTCATAGGTCTCTCTTCCCTTCTCCCTGTCTGCCCCCTCCACTCCTCATAGATCTCTATTCCCTTCTCCCTCTCTGCCCCCTCAACTCTTCAGAGATCTCTCTTCCCTTCTCCCTGTGTGTCCCTCCACTCTTTATAGATCCCTCTTTCCTTATCTCTGTCTGCCCCACCACTCTTCATAGGTCTCTTTTCCTTTCACCCTGTCTGCCCCCTCCAATCTTTTTAGATCTCTATTCCCTTCTCCCTGTCTGCCCCTCCACTCTTCATAGATCTCTTCCCTTCTCCCTGTCTGCCCCTCCACTCTTCATAGATCTCTTCCCTTCTCCCTGTCTGCCCCTCCACTCTTCATAGATCTCTTCCCTTCTCCCTGTCTGCCCCTCCACTCTTCATAGATCTCTTCCCTTCTCCCTGTCTGCCACCTCCAATCTTCAGAGATCTCTTCCCGTCCACCTATCTTCCCCCTCCACTCCTCAGAGATCTCTTCCCGTCCACCTATCTTCCCCCTCCACTCCTCAGATCTCTTGTCCCTTTGTTCTGTCTGCCCCTCCACTCTTCATACATCTCTCTTCCCTTCTCCCTGACTGCCCACTCCACTCTTCATGGATCTTTCTTCCCTTCTCCCTCTCTGCCCCATCCACTCTTCAGAGATCTCTTCCCTTCTCCCTGACTGCCCACTCCACTCTTCATAGATCTTTCTTCCCTTCTCCCTCTCTGCCCCCTACACTATTCGAAGATCTCTCTTCCCTTCTCCCTGTCTGCCTCTGTGCTCTTCATAAATCTTTTCCCTTTTCCCTGTCTGCCCCCTCCCCTCCTCATAGATCTCTGTCTGCCCCTCCACTCTTCATAGATCTTTCTTCCCTTCTCCCTGTCTGTCCCCTCCACTCCTCATTGGTCCCTCTTCCCTTCTCCCTGTCTGCGCCTCCACTCTTCATAGAACTCTTCCCTTCTCTCTGTCTGCCACTGTCATGCCTGCGCAATGGGCGCACACATTGGCAACCATTATGGACTATTTGTTATTCATTTATCTTCAGAATACTCTTGGAACAACCCCTATTCACACTTTGGTACTTAATTCCCATTTGCGTGACTTTGGTGCCTTCTTATATAACTCAACTAACTACATGTACCACAATGCACCTTGCTACAGCTATCAATTCCTGGCCATTCCCATTCGTCAGCATTGGAACCACAATCCCCAGAAGCCCTAGGGATCAGTGCTGCTTCCACCATCTCAGGACCAGAGAGGGAGGAGGCAGATTGTATTCAGATGTGCTGCTCCAGGTGCTGCCAATTAGCCTGCCTCAGTACAGGGCAGGGCGGTATTTAAGCAGCTGCCTGCAGGAGCTCAGTCTCTTGCATCAAGAGTCCTCCCAGCCCCTTTTGCTGTGAATTTGTATGCTGCTGCATTTTCCTGCTTTTGTTCCAGTGCTCTTTCTGGGCTTCCTGCCTTGCAGCCTGCTACACCCTGCTGCCTACAGCCCTAGCCTTTTGGGCTTCCTGCCTCACAGCCCTGCTCCTCTGGGCTTCCTGCCTTCCAGCCTGTTACACTCCACTGCCTACAGCCATAGCCTTCCGGGCTCCCTGCCTCGCTGCTCTGCTCCTCTGAGCTCGCTCCTTGCTGCTCTGCTCCGCTGGGCTCCCGGCCTTGCAGCCTGCTACTCTCTTCTGCTTTCAGCCCTGACCCTCGGGTCTCTCTGCCTCTACGCCCTGTTCCTTTGGGTTCGCTCCTTGCTGCCCTACTCCTCTGGGCTCTCTTGTCTGCCCCCTACTGCAGCTCTCAGTCCTGCTCCTCTGGACTCTCTGCCTAGCAGCCTACTACAGTCCTCTGCAATCCACTACAGTTTTCCTGTACCTTGTACCATTTGGTACTGCAGCCCTGCTTACTTGTTTGCAGCTCCCCTCTTTCCTGGCTGCTGCTCCCTTGCTCTCTTCCTTGTTGCAACCCCTTGTTCTTGATCCCTGTCCTACTCTTCCTTCACTCCCCTGTCCTCTCCTTTAGTTTACCCATTGCTATTGTACTGTTTCTTCCTTCATTCCCTTCTGCTAGATTTCTCTTAGACTTCCTTGTCCCTGGTTATTTCTGTTCTTGTCTCTCTTGTGTCTTATGTTGATCCTTTGTACAGAGCTTGACTGTTGGTTTCCGGCAGGCAACCTCTGCCCCTTCCCTTGTCGCGTTTTCTGTTTAACAGACACCCACAGCTGTTGTTCCCAGCCATGAGCAGACAGTGGGCCTCTGTAATAGTAATCCGTGAAGAAGGCTGGAGTTTCCAAAGGTCCGTGGAACACTCATTTTCCATATCTGCATACACCCCAAGAGGGAATCCAGTTTGTTTGTATCTTTGTGTTTCCTGCCCCTTTCTGTTCACAACTACAGTTGCCTACTTTTCTTTCTTGATGAGTTTCCTGCTGTGTGTGTAATTATCTGTCACCTTACATCAACACAGCCACCAAAACCCTACCTGGGGGCCCTGTGCCACTCTTGACAGAGTGCCATCCTTGACAGCCACCTCCAATCTTCATAGATCTCCCTGTCTGCCCCTTCCACTCTTCAAAGATCTCTCTTCCCTTCTCCCTGTTTGCCCCCTCCACTCTTCATAGAACTCTCTTCCCTTATCCCTGTCTGCCCCCTCCACTCTTCATAGATCTCTCTTCCCTTCTCCCTGTCAGCCCCTCCACTCTTCATAGATCTCTCTTCCCTTCTCCCTGTCGCCCATCCACTCTTCATAAATCTCTATTCCCTTCTCCCTGTCTGCCCCTTCACTCTTCATAGATCCCTCTTCCGTTCTCACTGTCTGCCCCTCCACTCTTCATAGATCCCTCTTCCGTTCTCACTGTCTTCCCCTCCACTCTTCATAGATCCCGCTTCCATTCTCACTGTCTGCCCCTCCACTCTTCATAGATCTCTCTTCCTTTCTCCCTGTCTGCCCCTTCCACTCTTCAACCATCTCTCGTCCCTTCTCTCTGTCTGCCCCTCCACCTTTCATAGATCTCTCTTCCCTTCTCCCTGTCTGCCCCTCCACTCTTAATAGATCCCTCTTCCCTCTCCCTGTCTGCCCCCTCCACTCATCATAGATCTCTTCCCTTCTCCCTGTCTGCCCCTCCACTCTTCATAGATCTCTCTTCCTTTCTCCCTGTCTGCCCCTTCCACTCTTCAACCATCTCTCGTCCCTTCTCTCTGTCTGCCCCTCCACTCTTCATAGATCCCTCTTCCCTCTCCCTGTCTGCCCCTCCACCTTTCATAGATCTCTATTCCCTTCTCCCTGTCAGCCCCTCCACTCTTCATAGATCTCTTCCCTTCTCCCTGTCAGCCCCTCCACTCTTCATAGATCTCTCTTCCCTTCTCCCTGTCTGCCCATCCACTTTTCATAGATCTTTCTTCCCTTCTCCCTCTCTGCCCCCTTCTCCCTGTCTGCCCCCTACACTCTTCGAAGATCTCTCTTGCCTTTTCCCTGTATGCCCCCTCCCCTCCACATAGATCTCTGTCTGCCCCTCCACTCTTCATAGATCTTTCTTCCCTTGTCCCTGGCTGCCCCTCCACTCCTCATAGGTCCCTCTTCCCTTCTCCCTGTCTGCCCTCCCCTCTTCATAGATCTCTCTTCCATTCCCCCTGTCTGCCCCCTCCCCTCTTCATAGATCTCTTCCCTTTTCCCTGTCTGCCTCTTCCACTCTTCATAGATCTCTCTACCTTTCTCTTTCTGCCCCTCCACTCTTCATAGATCTCTCTTCCCTTCTCCCTGTCTGCCCTACACTGTTCATAGATTTCTCTTCCCTTCTCCCTGTCTGCCCCTTCCACTCTTCATAGATCCCTCTTCCCTTCTCCCTGTCTGCCCCTCCACTCTTCATAGGTCTCTTTTCCTTTCACCCTGCCTGCCCCCTCCACTCCTTTTAGATCCCTCTTCCCTTCTCCCTGTTAGCCCCTCCACTCTTCATAGATCCCTCTTCCCTGTCTGCCCCTCCACTCTTCATAGATCTATTCCCGCCCACCTGTCTGCCCCCTCCACTCCTCGTAGATCTCTCTTCCCTTCTCCCTGTCTGCCCCCCACTCTTCATAGGTCCCTCTTCCCTTCTCCCTGTCTGCCCCCTCCACTCCTCATAGATCCCTCTTCCTTTCTCCCTGACTGCCCACTCCACTCTTCATAGATCTTTCTTCCCTTCTCCCTCTCTGCCCCATCCACTCTTCAGAGATCTCTTCCCTTCTTCCTGTCTGCCTCTGTGCTCTTCATAAATCTTTTCCCTTTTCCCTGTCTGCCCCCTCCCCTCCTCATAGATCTGTCTGCCCCTCCACTCTTCATTGATCTTTCTTCCCTTCTCCCTGTCTGCCCCTCCACTTTTCATAGATCTCTCTTCCTTTCTCCCTGTCTGCCCCTCCACTCTTCATAGGTCTCTTTTCCTTTCACCCTGTCTGCCCCTCCACTCTTTTTAGATTTCTTTCCTTTTCTCTGCCTGCCCCCTCCACTCTTCATAGATCTCTCTTCCCTTCTCCCTGTCTACCCCCTCCCCTCCTCGTAGATCTCTTCCCTTCTCCCTGTCTGCCCCTCCACTCTTCATAGGTCTCGCTTCCCTTCTCCCTGTCTGCCCCCTCTGCTCTTCATGGAGCTCTCTTCGATTTTCCCTGTCTGTCCAATCCTCTCAATAGGTTGCTCTTCCCTTCTCCCTGTCTGCCCCTGCACTATTCGAAGATCTCTCTTCCCTTCTCTCTGTCTGCCCCTCCACTCTTCACAGATCTCTCTGTCTGTCCCCTCCACTCTTCATAGGTCTCTCTTCCTTTCTCCCTGTCTGTCCCCTCCACTCCTCATAGGTCTCTCTTCCCTTCTCCCTGTCTGCCCCCTCCACTCTTCATAGGTCTCTCTTCCCTTCTCCCTATCTGCCCCCTCCACTCTTCATGGATCTCTCTTCCCTTCTCCCTGTCTGCCCCCTCCACTCTTCATAGGTCTCTCTTCCCTTCTCCCTGTCTGCCCCCTCCACTCTTCATGGATCTCTCTTCCCTTATCCCTGTCTGCCCCCTCTGCTCTTCATAGATCTCTCTTCCATGTTCCCTGTCTGTCCCCTCCACTCCTCATAGGTCTCTCTTCCCTTCTCCCTGTCTGTCCCCTCCACTCCTCATATGTCCGTCTTCCCTTCTCTCTCTGCCCCCTCCTCTCTTCATAGATCTCTTCCCTTCTCTCTGTCTGCTGCCTCCACTCTTCATAGATCTCTCTTCCCTTCTCTCTGTCTGTCCCCTCCACTCTTCATAGATCTCTCTGTCTGCCCCCTCCATTCTGCATAGGTCACTCTTCCTTTCTCCCTGTCTGGCCCCTCCACTCTATTTAGATCTCTCTTCCCTTCTCCCTGTCTGCTCTTCATACATCTTTCGTCCTTTCTCCCTGTCTGCCCCTCCACCTTTCATAGAACTCTCTTCCCTTCTCCCTGTTTGGCCCTCCACTCTTCAAAGATCTTTCTTCCCTTCTCCCTGTTTGGCCCTCCACTCTTCAAAGATCTCTCTTCCATTCTCCCTGTGTGCCCCTCCACTCTTCATAGATCCCTCTTCCCTTCTCCCTGTCTGCCCCTCCACTCTTCATAGATCCCTCTTCCCTTCTCCCTGTCTGCCCCTCCACTCTTCATAGATCTCTTCCCTTCTCCCTGTCTGCCCCTCCACTCTTCATAGATCTCTTCCCTTCTCCCTGTCTGCCCCTCCACTCTTCATAGATCTCTTCCCTTCTCCCTGTCTGCCCCTCCACTCTTCATAGATCTCTTCCCTTCTCCCTGTCTGCCCCGCCACTTTTCTTAGATCTCTACCCTTCTCCCTGTCTGCCCCTCCACTCTTCATAGATCTCTTCCCTTCTCCCTGTCTGTCCCCTCCAATCTTCAGAGATCTCTTCCCGTCCACCTATCTTCCCCCTCCACTCCTCAGATCTCTTGTCCCTTTGTTCTGTCTGCCCCTCCACTCTTCATACATCTCTCTTCCCTTCTCCCTGACTGCCCACTCCACTCTTCATAGATCTTTCTTCCCTTCTCCCTCTCTGCCCCATCCACTCTTCAGAGATCTCTTCCCTTCTCCCTGACTGCCCACTCCACTCTTCATAGATCTTTCTTCCCTTCTCCCTCTCTGCCCCATCCACTCTTCATAGATCTTTCTTCCCTTTTACCTTTCTGCATCTTCCACTCTTCATAGGTCTCACTTCCCTTCTCCCTCTCTGCCCCTACACTATTCGAAGATCTCTCTTCCCTTCTCCCTGTCTGCCTCTGTGCTCTTCATAAATCTTTTCCCTTTTCCCTGTCTGCCCCCTCCCCTCCTCATAGATCTGTCTGCCCCTCCACTCTTCATAGATCTTTCTTCCCTTCTCCCTGTCTGTTCCCTCCACTCCTCATTGGTCCCTCTTCCCTTCTCCCTGTCTGCCCCCTCCACTCTTCAGAGATCTCTCTTCCATTCTCCCTGTGTGCCCCTCCACTCTTCATAGATCCCTCTTCCCTTCTCCCTGTCTACCCCTCCACTCTTCATAGATCTCTTCCCTTCTCCCTGTCTGCCCCTCCACTCTTCATAGATCTCTTCCCTTCTCTCTGTCTGCCACTGTCATGCCTGCGCAATGGGCGCACACATTGGCAACCATTATGGACTATTTGTTATTCATTTATCTTCAGAATACTCTTGGAACAACCCCTATTCACACTTTGGTACTTAATTCCCATTTGCGTGACTTTGGTGCCTTCTTATATAACTCAACTAACTACATGTATCAGAATGCACCTTGCTACAGCTATCAATTCCTGGCCATTCCCATTCGTCAGCATTGGAACCACAATCCCCAGAAGCCCTAGGGATCAGTGCTGCTTCCACCATCTCAGGACCAGAGAGGGAGGAGGCAGATTGTATTCAGGTGTGCTGCTCCAGGTGCTGCCAATTAGCCTGCCTCAGTACAGGGCAGGGCGGTATTTAAGCAGCTGCCTGCAGGAGCTCAGTCTCTTGCATCAAGAGTCCTCCCAGCCCCTTTTTGCCTTGAATTTGTATGCTGTTCCTGCTGCTGCATTTTCCTGCTTTTGTTCCAGTGCTCTTTCTGGGCTTCCTGCCTTGCAGCCTGCTACACCCTGCTGCCTACAGCCCTAGCCTTTCGGCCTCCCTGCCTCACAGCCCTGCTCCGCTGGGCTTCCTGCCTTGCAGCCTGCTACACCCTGCTGCCTACAGCCCTAGCCTTTTGGGCTCTCTGCCTCACAGCCCTGCTCCTCTGGGCTTCCTGCCTTGCAGCCTGTTACACTCCGCTGCCTACAGCCATAGCCTTCCGGGCTCCCTGCCTCGCTGCTCTGCTCCTCTGAGCTCGCTCCTTGCTGCTCTGCTCCGCTGGGCTCCCGGCCTTGCAGCCTGCTACTCTCTTCTGCTTTCAGCCCTGACCCTCGGGTCTCTCTGCCTCTACGCCCTGTTCCTTTGGGTTCGCTCCTTGCTGCCCTACTCCTCTGGGATCTCTGTCTGCCCCCTACTGCAGCTCTCAGTCCTGCTCCTCTGGACTCTCTGCCTAGCAGCCTACTACAGTCCTCTGCAATCCACTACAGTTTTCCTGTACCTTGTACCATTTGGTACTGCAGCCCTGCTTACTTGTTTGCAGCCCCCCTCCTTCCTGGCTGCTGCTCCCTTGCTCTCTTCCTTGTTGCAACCCCTTGTTCTTGATCCCTGTCCTTCTCTTCCTTCACTCCCCTGTCCTCTCCTTTAGTTTACCCATTGCTATTGTACTGTTTCTTCCTTCATTCCCTTCTGCTAGATTTCTCTTAGACTTCCTTGTCCCTGGTTATTTCTGTTCTTGTCTCTCTTGTGTCTTATGTTGATCCTTTGTACAGAGCTTGACAGTTGGTTTCCGGCAGGCAACCTCTGCCGCTTCCCTTGTTGCGTTTTCTGTTTAACAGACACCCACAGCTGTTCCCAGCCATGAGCAGACAGAGTGGGCCTCTGTAATAGTAATCCGTGAAGAAGGCTGGAGTTTCCAAAGGTCCGTGGAACACTCTTTTTCCATATCTGCATACACCCCAAGAGGGAATCCAGTTTGTTTGTATCTTTATATTTCCTGCCCCTTTATGTTCACAACTACAGTTGCCTACTTTTCTTTCTTGATGAGTTTCCTGCTGTGTGTGTACTTATCTGTCACCTTACATCAACACAGCCACCAAAACCCTATCTGGGGGCCCTGTGCCACTCTTGACAGAGTGCCATCCTTGACAGCCACCTCCAATCTTCATAGATCTCCCTTCCCTTCTCCCTGTTTGCCCCCTCCACTCTTCATAGAACTCTCTTCCCTTATCCCTGTCTGCCTCTCCACTTTTCATAGATCTCTCTTCCCTTCTCACTGTGTGGCCCTCCACTCTTCATAGATCTCTCTTCCATTCCGTCTCCCCCTCCACTCTTCATAGATCTCTTTCCTTCTCCCTGTCTGCCCCTCCACCTTTCATAGATCTTTCCTTCTCCCTGTCTGCCCTCCACCTTTCATAGATCTCTCTTCCATTCTCCCTGTCTGCCCCTCCACTCTTCATAGATCTCTCTTCCCTTCACCCTGTCTGCCCCTCCACACTTCATAGATATCTCTTCCTTTCTCCCTGTCTGTCCCCTCCACTCTTCGTAGATCTCTCTTCCTTTCTCCCTGTCTGCCCCTCCACTCTTCATAGATCTCTCTTCCCTTCTCCCTGTCTGTCCCTTCCACTCTTCGAAGATATCTCTTCCCTTCTCCCTGTCTGCCTCTGTGCTCTTCATAGATCTCTTCCCTTCTCTGTCTCTCCACTCTACTCTTCATAGGTCTCACTTCCCTTCTCACTGTCTGCCCCCTGCACTCTTCGAAGATATCTCTTCCCTTCTCCCTGTCTGCCTCTGTGCTCTTCATAGATCTCTTCCATTCTCCCTGTCTGTCCCCTCCACTCCTCATAGATCTCACTTCCCTTCTCCCTGTCTGCCCCCTACTCTCTTCGAAGATCTCTCTTCCCTTCTCCCTGTCTGCCTCTGTGCTCTTCATAGATCTCTTCCCTTTTCCCTGTCTACCCCCTCCCCTCCTCATACATCTCTTCCTTTCTCCCTGTCTGCCCCCTCCCCTCCTCATAGATCTCTCTTCCCTTCTCTCTGTCTGCCCCTCCACTCCTCATAGATCTCTCTTTCTTCCCCTCCACTCTTCATAGATATCTATTCCCTTCTCCCGGTTTGGCCCTCCACTCTTCATAGATCTCTCTTCCCTTCTCCCTGTGCCCCTCCACTCTTCATAGATCTCACGTCCCTTCTCTCTCCCCTCTACTCTTCATAGGTCTCACTTCCCTTCTCCCTGTCTGTCCCCTCCACTACTCATAGGTCTCTCTTCCCTTCTCCCTGTCTGCCCCTCCACTCTTCATAGATCCCTTTTCCCTTCTCCCTTTCTGCACCTCCACTCTTCATAGATCTCTCTTCAATTTTCCGTGTCTGTCCAATCCACTCTTCACAGATCTCTCTTCCCTTCTCCCTGTCTGCCCCCTCCACTCTTCATCGATCTCTCGTCCCTTCTCCCTGTCTGCCCCTCCACTCCTCATAGATCTCTCTTCCCTTCTCCCTGTCTGCCCCTCCACTCTTCATAGATCTCTCTTCCCTTCTCCCTGTCTGCCCCTCCACTCTTCATAGATCTCTCTTCCCTTCTCCCTGTCTGCCCCTCCACTCTTCATAGATCTCTATTCCCTTCTCCCTGTCCGCCCCTCCACTCCTCATAGATCTCTCTTCCCTTCTCCCTGTGTGCCCCCCATTCTTCATAGGTCTCTGTTCCCTTCTACCTGTCTGCCCCCTCCACTCGTCATAGATCTCTCTTCCCTTCTCCCTGTCTGTCCCCTCCACGCCTCATAGATCTCTCTTCCCTTCTCCCTGTCTGCCCCCTCCACTCTTCATAGGTCTCTCTTCCCTTCTCCCTGTCTGACCCTCCACTCTTCATAGGTCTCTCTTCCCTTCTCCCTGTCTGCCCCCTCCACTCTTCATACATCTGTCGTCCCTTCTCTCTGTCTGTCCCCTCCACTCTTCATAGATCTCTCTTCCCTTCTCCCTGTCTGCGTCTTCCACTCTTCATAGATCTCTCTTCCCTTCTCCCTGTCTGTCCTCTCCACAGGTCTCTCTTCCCGTTCCCCTGTCTGCCGCCTCCACTCTTCGTAGATCTCTCTTCCCTTCTCCTGTCTGCTCCTCCACTCTTCATAGATCTCTCTTCCCGTTCCCCTGTCTGCCCCTCCAATCTTCATAGATCTCTCTACCCTACCACTCCCATTGCTTTCAGTAAATTAGATTTTGCAGGATAGCACAGTATGTGCAGCCCACCCACCCACCTTGTAGGGAGAAATGTACGTACAGTATACATATAACTACCTTCTAGGGCAGGGGCCTACAAACTTTAGCTCTCCAGATCCTGTACACTACAACGCCCATCAGCCATAACCAGCATATTCAACAGTATGGGATTATTGGAGTTGTAGTCCAAAACTTTCAGAGAGATGCAGGGTACAGGCCTCTATTCTAGCGGTACCCTATCGCCCTATTCATTTGAATGAAGTGTTGCATGAAACCACCGTATGAACAGTACACACTGTTACCTTATTGGAGTGCATTATCACTCCCATTTCTTTAACTAAACAACTAAATTTTACCTTCCATGCTTCAATTTTCCTGGTTTCGATGGATTTGTGTTTCAGAATTTCATCCAGTTCCACCTTCAGTGGTGGCAGCGACTCAGTGAGCTTCTCCTAGGAGTGAACAGATGCATGCATATTAACGAACCTCATCTCTAAAACACCTCATCTAAGTACTATCCACTGAGT
Organism: Ambystoma mexicanum; assembly: GCF_040938575.1. Classification (NCBI taxonomy): domain Eukaryota; kingdom Metazoa; phylum Chordata; class Amphibia; order Caudata; family Ambystomatidae; genus Ambystoma; species Ambystoma mexicanum. Next base: position 1,482,059,326 of record NC_090924.1, read on the forward strand.
CCCCTCTGTTAAGTGACTTCAATTCAGCACTCCAACTAAGTCTGCCTAGTCTGGTATCCCCTAGGGAGGCCCTATGTATATATTTATATATTTTTATGACAAGTTCATAGATCTGGATGATAAACCCTTGTATAACGCCCTCTCTTTGAATCCCCCTGACCTCACTGAGCCAAGAGGTAGGTTTGTTTTGCAAATTAAAAGATTTATTTGAAAATTAAACAATATATATCACACTTTTATGAATAAATTAATATTTGATAGCACACTTATGAATATAATGTTGATCAACAATGGGTAATGTTACAATTGCACACTCTTTTCAATCAGTTAGTATAGAAAGGTAGCAGAGAATACTTTTATGGTTTCAAGGAAAAGCAATGATGGAAAGAATGCAGCACAGAAATAAACTGATATGGTTTCAACAAGAGATAATATGATCACTTTTTCTTTTGACAATTCACTCCCCCACCTATGCAATATAAGGAGATGGAAGAAGAGCACACGGTTTTCAGGAATACAATCAAATGCAATACAAATTCCAGTTCCCCCTTAGCAAGCTTAGAGCAACCGGAATGCTTTAAAACAGGCAGAAATACTTTTAAATGTGAGTTGCAATGAAGTGAAAAATATGCTAAAAATGATTTTAATTCCCTATAGGAGATTCAGCGTAGGTGACAGCTACTTTGAATTAGTTCAGGTCAACACTAGCAATTAATCAGGAATGATAATAAGATTGAAAACGAATTTCAGCAGTTGCAAACAAAAGACAGCGATTTTTGACAGGTGTTGAAATTGAGTCAAATTGCAATTTGCGGCACTTTTTCTGAGTGCGTCGATCGCAATTACGGAAAAACTATAAGGAGGAGAAAGGCTGTTGGAAGGCTTAGGTTCTTAGCTTTAAAAATCTCGCTCCTAGGACATGTGGTTCAAAAGATACAGACGATTTAGTGGAGGTAGATTCTCAGAAATAAAGTAAGATTCAAATGACACTTTCACAGGTTTGAAATCATAGAATGGACACACAATTTCTCTGCAGTTCTAAATAGGTGGAAGTGGTTTGAATTAGATTATTTTAAACTAAGAGATTGGTTTTGCACAGCTCTGGCTGGATACTCACTCCTAATTTTGGAAGGAATGGGCCTTGTCACCGATCTGGTCAACAGGTTTAGCTGCGGTTCTCTCTGCTCTGCTGGTCTGGATCTCTGGTTCTGGCAAAAGTTCTTGGCTAGAATCAAACAGCACAGCCCGACTGTTTTATTCTGATGTGCCCCTTGGAAGTCTGGGGTAAATCAGTTTGCAAAATTGTAAGGGCAGCTGAGAATACTTTTAGCTTGCAGTAGGCCTTCTGTTTCAAAGTTCTGGAGTCTGGTTTTCTAAGTTCTGGTCTCTGGATAGTGCCTGAATTTGGATGTCGTCCGTCAAAGTGCTTCGCAAGAAAGTGGAAAGTTAATGTCCCTACCTGGGTCTCAGTGGCTCTTTTTATGTCTTTTGAAGTGGGTGGGAAGGCTGACTTTCTATGCCCAACCCTTTGAGGATCCTGATAGGTTAAAGGATTTTCTGTGCTCTCACTGGAGAACAGAGTTGTGAGTCAGAGTGTTGCTACATTTTACAATCTATTGAAGAAACGCCCCTTTGTTTTTACTGAGAACCCAATTTTTCATAATCAAACATGTTTCCAAGGTACATGAGTTGTTAAGAATACATGTACACATCCCAGATTAATTTAATACAGTTCTCTTTTCAAGCCCCATGTTCCTGCAAGCTTGGGTTCAGAAACGACAACATGTTGCGCTTTTTAGTGGGTTTCGCCATATTGGTTTTCATCAAAACTTCCACGGAGGTACACCCCCTCCCTGAGCATATTACTATAGGTTATCATGTTTCTAGCATAAACACCATACCCACAATATTCATAAATCCCGGGGTTCGGTCTCGGAACATCGTACGGAATTGAGTTTAGTCTCAAATTGTAGGACATTTTTCATATTAAGAATCTCCAAATTGTACATTTTTGTATAGAAGATACAATATTTTATAAGCAAATTAATAAACATACATTTGCCTCTCCTTCAGTACACCCATTTGCTTGTCCCCGCCCCCCGGGAACTTGGCTTGACTCAGAGATCAAATGTCTTTTTTTCCCCCCAGAGCAACTGTTGACAGTTACACCTCAAATCAGCATATCCTATTAAGTAGAAAGAGTCTATTGTGTTTACTGAGGTCAGCAGACCAGGGCGCCACTCTGCATCTGATTAACACGACCATGTAATCTCCTGTGCTGTTGCTGGTAAGAGCAGGTGTCTAGGCTTCCCATGGACTGAGGCCTCTTGAACTTTTAATTAAATCAGACTGCCTTCTAGTATAGGGCCCGGGAACAGTAGGTGTTAAGAATTCTCATTAACCAGCAAGGCTTTGAAGTTTCCAGCTAACTCAGGTTCCTTCTCAGCTCCTGAAATACCGGCCTCCTCTCAGAGTTTAGATCGCTAGCGCCGGTTAGTGTCAAGCGCCGGTACTGCATCCATTTTTGGGAGCTGTCTTGAATTAATACATTTCAAAAAGGGGATTTTACTTGATAGCATATGATCCTTGCTAACATTGTATTAATGTGGATTCTGCAGTAGAGTAATGTAGAACACCCAACCAGAAGTTGGAATTTTTTGTCTGGTGGTTTTGTGCCCATGATTTTAGCGATTTTTGACATTCATTAAGACAGATTTTGAACAGCACCATATTCCTTTGCACTGATTTCGCCCATGGTGCTTCTGGCCCATCACGCTCGCACTGGTGGGTGGCAGGTCAGGCGACCATTTTGGTGTGCCAAAAACTGTGGGGTTTTCCTGGGTTCTGGCGCAAATGTGGGCTTTTCGGCCATCTTGGATTTTCTAAGCCCACAGCACCAAATGTTGTAGCATAATAATTCAAACGTGGGTCAAGACACCTGACACCTTATCCTCCCAAAGGAAAAGTGGAGACAGAATGCGTCATGCGCTTGAAGCTGGACTAAGGGCCCAGTGCTTCTACCTGAACATTTGTGTCCTGAGCTACACTCTGTTTATGTTTATTCTTTCTGAAATAAACAATTGTATTGGGCGCCAAGTGCAGTTAAAAGCATAGGCTGGACTATTTTTTAGTGTAACGTCCTTTATAATTATTTTTCTTTTATGTTTAAGTCTCAAAAATATGTCTGTATTAAAATTAAAACAATGACTTTTCCAAGCAACCAATGGCTGCTTCCCAGTGAAGTCACAGCATTCACTTAACCCTCGCCACCAAAGGAGCCATTGGCTTCTTCATGTGAGAAGGATTGCTATGTGATCAACAGACTTACCCAATGATCATTGGGCTATTTCTATAATCAACAGGATCACTAATTGATCAATTGACTCATTTTGTGATGAATTGGCAACTATTATCAATTGGGACACGTAATAATTGATGATCTGTAGACTCCGCCAACAAACCATGGGTTCAAGATGTAATACATTAATTAATTCTGTGATAAATGGACTACCTCCCTGATCAATGGGGATGAGATATCATCAATGGGCACTTCTGTTATCAATAGTGGAAATTGGTGATCCGTTTACTCATGTTATCAACACTTGCCAATCCTTGATTAACATGCAATGTCTCATGTGCTCACTCCATGAAGCACATTAGGATGAATGGACTAAACCTTGATGGATGATCCCATTGCATGTTCCATGGGTTCACGCCGCGACCAATGATCAAACCCTATGATAGATAAGGTCACTCAGTAATCCATAAGGCCACTCTAGCTGGAATACAAACACCCTGTTTTTGCAAGGATCTGGATACACAGGTTTCACTGCGGCTCCCTTTACTGAAGTTATCCTGCATGCTCTCAAGTACACACAGAGTTAGATATGACGTGTGAGGGGTTAGAACTGAGAGACGGACACAAAAGTAAAGGTTTCTGAAAGTTTGCCAATTATTAAACGAAAAAGTATTGGCTAAATGCCTCTCGTTCCCTATCCTAAGAAGGAGGTTCCTGTCTAGCAAACTGAGACTAAACAAAAATGATCTAGTGTTTAAAATGTGTCTGACCTTCACACTAATAGTATAACAAAATTATACAAGGATCATATAGCTAACTTTTAGTTCCACAAAACAATTTCTCGATTCAAACTGAAATGTTCTTGAAAGCACTCTTTGTGACCAGGGTTGTATTCCCTTCCCTTGGATCAATTAAGAAATACTTGGAGCACAGTTCCATTTTAATGTTCTGCTCAATGTAACACAAAATGTCTCTTGCAACCACTGTATCCCTCCCTGTGACACAGCAAATGTATTTCCCACACGTTTGTGCACAATTCAAACCAACTGATGTTTTCCACAATATCCTTCTCTGACAGGCAAATGTCCTTCTTTCACAACACAAGATCAACACCTAAGCAATTGCTCTTTTCAAAATGTTCCACAAGTATTATTTCACCTTCTTCAAATAAACTACTTTTGTCCGGATAGCACAATTCCTCAAACAAAAGATAAGATGAATAGTTATTCACTTCAACAAAGGTCTCTTCACCGCACCTTTTCAAAATAGATATACTTTAAAGGTGCGCTTCCAAGTAAGTGGTTCCTGCGAGTGGTGATTGTTCAGATGATACGCTGCGCAGACCTCACACTTGCTTGCCGATAGCACAACAGCTGTCAGATTTCTTGAACTCCGGATAAATCACCTTTCTACCCGTGAGGTAGTGTACAAACAGCTGCTGAAATGTCTACTCTATGGACGGACATGCCCCCCTGTTACCAGCGTCAGTGATTCATGGCGGACATGTCAAAGCCGTCTCGTTAACCCCGCTGAAGCCGACACAAACTGTTAAGAAAAAAAGTTCTACTCGTTCCAAATCGGTTGAAGCCGATCTCAAAAGACTGCGGTCACCACAACACGCTTACAAACTGGGTGCGTTTGGATAAAATGGACTTGACGCAGACTTGTATAATTCAAACACCAGGGGAGGCATTTCTAAACATCAATTCTAAACGAACAACGTATGTTACTAATGAGCAAATGCTAACTTGCCGACCTATCGATGGCTAACCAAGGCCCATTCAGAATGTCATTGAGTGACAAAACGTTGCGTGTGTCCTTGAGTAATAGATGCCCAGCACATGGAGAAGCCAAGTTATGCAAAATAAAAATGTGCTTAAACTTTACTCGCAGGTAGAGGGAGGTAGCGACAGGTTTAATGTTAAACATCCCCCCCTCCTCTATTGCGACTAATACACAAACAGAAGTGACAGATGGAATGAAAGTGTGTACTAATGTGAACGAATCTTTGTTAAAAGCGGATGCCTATAGTATAAGGGAAGGAAATGTTGTGACTAGCATTTAAATGAAGTACTTCTAAACGCGGCCGGGAAATGTGATGCAGGAAATCCAGACTCTTGTCAATCTGAACTAGATGTTCCCGTAGCTATAGAGACAAATGATCTAGCACCTTTAGCACAAGAAGATTACCCAAACAATAAAATGGTACATGACAATGCTATCACACAGCTGGAGGAAAAAAGTGCCGACATTTCACAAATAGAAATTGATATTCAACAAACGGAGATGGAGTGTGAGAGCAATTGCGCATCATCACATGGAGTGTGAGAGCAATTGCGCATCATCAGATAGAGTGTGAGAGCAATTGCGAATCATCAGATAGAGTGTGAGAGCAATTGCGCATCATCAGATAGAGTGTGCGAGCAATTGCACATCATCAGAGAGTGTGCGAGCAATTGCACATCATCAGAGAGTGTGAGAGCAATTGCACATCATCAGATAGTGTGAGAGCAATTGCGCATCATCAGATAGAGTGTGAGAGCAATTGCGCATCATCAGATAGAGTGTGAGAGCAATTGCGCATCATCAGATAGTGTGAGAGCAATTGCACATCATCAGATGGAGTGTGAGAGCAATTGCGCATCATCAGATAGTGTGAGAGCAATTGCGCATCATCAGATAGAGTGTGAGAGCAATTGCGCATCATCAGATAGAGTGTGAGAGCAATTGCGCATCATCAGATAGAGTGTGAGAGCAACTGCGCATCATCACATAGAGTGTGAGAGCAATATGCATCATCACATGGAGTGTGAGAGCAATTGCGCATCATCAGATAGAGTGTGCGAGCAATTGCACATCATCAGAGAGTGTGAGCGCAATTGCACATCATCAGAGAGTGTGAGAGCAATTGCACATCATCAGAGAGTGTGAGAGCAATTGCACATCATCAGAGTGTGAGAGCAATTGCGCATCATCAGATAGTGTGAGAGCAATTGCGCATCATCAGATAGAGTGTGAGAGTAATTGCGCATCATCACATAGAGTGTGAGAGCAATATGCATCATCACATGGAGTGTGAGAGCAATTGCGCATCATCACATGGAGTGTGAGAGCAATTGCGCATCATCACATAGAGTGTGAGAGCAATTGCGCATCATCAGATAGTGTGAGAGCAATTGCGCATCATCACATAGAGTGTGAGAGCAATATGCATCATCAGATTGAGTGTGAGAGCAATTGCGCATCATCAGATAGAGTGTGAGAGCAATTGCGCATCATCAGATGGAGTGTGAGAGCAATTGCGCATCATCAGATAGAGTGTGAGAGCAATTGCGCATCATCAGATGGAGTGTGAGAGCAATTGCGCATCATCACATAGAGTGTGAGAGCAATTGCGCATCATCACATAGAGTGTGAGAGCAATATGCATCAACACATAGAGTGTGAGAGCAATATGCATCATCACATGGAGTGTGAGAGCAATTGCGCATCATCAGATAGAGTGTGAGAGCAATTGCGCATCATCAGATAGAGTGTGAGAGCAATTGCGCATCATCACATGGAGTGTGAGAGCAATTGCGCATCATCACATGGAGTGTGAGAGCAATTGCGCATCATCACATAGAGTGTGAGAGCAATTGCGCATCATCACATAGTGTAACCTTGGTATCACTGATCAGGCTCTGGCCTGGCGGACCTCTTTCCTCTTTGATCGACCCTCCCAGGTCCAATTTGGTTCTTCCTATCATCTATCTTCCTCGCTACCTGTGGTGTTCCCCAGGGGTCTAACCTCTTGCCCTGGCTTTTCAACCAATACCTAGCAACTCACTCCCACTGCATTGCCATTTTCTGCTCAAATTTCCAGTGCTACGCTGATGACACTCAACTTATTTCCAGGCTGCCCTCAGCCACCTCCTCCACCTCTCTCATCTCCAATTGCCTAACTGCCATTCAAGATTGGTGTGCCGCCAATGATCTTTGTCTGAATGCCAGCAAGACAGAGATCCTCCTCATCGGCACATCTTCACCATCCTTTCCCCTCATTCTCTGGCCGGCCTCCATTGGCCCTCCTCCTACCCCCAACTGCGAAGCTAAGAACCTCTGGGTCATATTTGACTCCACACTTTCCTTCTCCGCCAACATCTCTGAGGTACCTAAAAAAATCAAACTTCCTACTGCACCTTCTCAGAGGTACTCTGCCTTTCCTCTCCTCTCCCCAGAAGCTCATGGTCTCCCAAGCTGTGGTTCTCTCTAGGTTGGACTATTGTAACAGCCTCTTTCTAAATCTACCTGCCTCTACTCTCCGCCCTCTGCAACTAATCCAGAACAGGACTGCAAGACTTCTCCCTGGCCTTAAGCCCTGGCATCATATCCCATCAGCCTGAAATCTCTCCACTGGCTCCCAGTGGATGCAAGGATCAAATTAAAAAAACCTCTGCATTGTCCACAAGGCTTTCTGGGGCCTGCGTCCAAAATACCTTCAGGTATCCCTCTGCAAATACCGCCCCTCTCGAGCTCTTCGCTCGTCCACCTCTAACTCCCTCAGGGTCAGTCGTTTTTCAAGGAATTGATCTGGGGGTAGATCTATGTCTTCGGCTGGGGCCTCCCTCTGGAACAGCCACCCTGCCACTGTAAACTTGAGGAGAACCATCTCCGGTTCCGGAAGCAACTCAAGACCTTCCTCTTTGCTTTTGCCTTTGCTCCCCCTCTCCCCTGCTGATCTGTTCTCTCTTGGCACTGTGCCCCTGGCCACCCTCCGTCATCCGGGTCCAGGTACCTGCTCACCCTGCCACCCTCCCGCACTGCCTCCGGGCCACCTCTTGCACTGGGGTCTGTATCTGTACCCATACAGCCCCCCCTTTTTCTTCCTGCACTTATCAGACCTACCCTGTTTGCTTCCTTAAACCCTGAACTTGCCACTTGCTGTCTGCACTACCACTGTCTGTTGCCTTTACTAACCACTGTTTGTTGCCTTTATTATTTATTTATTATTATTTATCTGTTTCTCCTTTGCTCCGCACTTTCCACTTCTCCCCCTTCCATGCACTTTTCCTCTACCCCTCTCCACTGCACGTTCCCGTTCTCAATGTCACTGGGCCTAGTAAGATCGCTGTTTTGTTCTCCCCTGTTTGTCAGGCTGAGAGATATCCTGTGTCCGCGGAAGCTGCTGAACCCCCGACAACCCCCATGTAATCCTCAGAACCAGTTTATACTTGGCTCTGTTAACTACACCCCAAAGGGAAAGGGGGAAGTGGATAACATAAGAAACACCAGGCTGGTGATGTCTAGACTAGCTGATGCGGAACCTGCAGTGAATACATAAGAACACACAAAATCCTCAAATTACTTAACTACCTTTTGATTTTGAAAACTCTATATCCTTAACTAAAATGTAAAGAATCATACTTGGTTCTTCTCTTTAAGGATCTTAGAGAAGATAGGAGTAATTGCTGATAAAATCTTTCTACCTTCTTTTTTGCTTTGAAAATCTTGAAAATAACAGCAACTCCTTTTGAGTAATGTAGCCTTAGGAACCTTGACTCATACGTTTTAAAACTGTATAATGTTCCAGTTATGATGGGCTTAAAATGAATCCTGTTCTTCTTTCTTAATAAAGTACATAGTTTAAGAACTTGCAAACTTGTCCACACGCGCTGAAGAAAATACGCGCCGGAGAAAAAACACGCGCTGATGAACACACGCGCTATGAAAACACGCGCTGAAGAAATCACATAGCAGTCTTTTCTTGCGCTCGTGTAAACGCGCAATAAACACCCACGCTATGAAACCACGCCGCGGTAGAAATCACGTAGCTGTCTTTTCTCGCGCTTACGTACACGCGCTATAAATACACGTGCAATGAACACACGCACTATGAACACACGTGCAATAGAATTCACGTAACAGACTTCCGTTGCTCGCGCGCATTTAAGAATGAAACATGGAACTATTAACAGGGTACCATCACAGTTCTACTATTGAATTTACATTTACTTTCTCTAAAAGTCACTAATCAATCTGAGCAACAGATTTACATATCCAAATAAAGTCACTTAGCTTAAGAATGTTTCTTTCCCAAAAGAACTTCTGAAAACTCTCCTGTGAACCTGAATACTTCTCCTGAACAACCCCGAATAAGTAGCCGCTCGACTGCCAGGATTTGAAAGTTCAAATCCACTAGGCCCAAGACTTCAGCAGGAGCAGCTACAAACACATCCTCTCAGCTGGGGTTACGACGATGAAAGGCAGAGAGTGACAGTTTAGAACTTTCATTGTTGTCCTGCAGTTCTCTCTAGCCAATCAAAGCTTCTATTGTAAAACTCCATCTTGCCTTGGGCCAGAGCCAGGAATCTGCATAGAAAAGTCAAGGCCAAACCAACTGCAGTAGAAAACTTCTAACCCACACAGAAATAAACGGCAATAATTAAAGGAAACCTGACACTGTTCCCCTCCCTGGCCTTGTCGCGCTCTGCAACACATGTGCATGAGCGTGATAGAAATAAAATATCAATATCAATATGCAAGATCGTAAACAGCTGAAGAGTAGACCTAACAGTGAGGCGCGCAAACGCATTTCTTGGAACACAGCCACTAGTGACCAACACCTTGACGAGGGGTGGACGCAACAGAACAAGATCAAAATTGTGATAGACAATTCTAATTCAACACCAGAGGCGAGTCGGCCCCAAAAAGGCAAGCGGGTGGACAAGGATGTCGAAGGATGGCACTAGTAGGATAGCACCCTGGTGTCTCAGTCATAATGACTAAGTCCGGGAGGAAGGTTGCACAGCGAGACTTCACGCAAGAGGTTTTAAGCACCTGTTTGGTGAAGGGTCTGTGCAATTCGATGTGGTATGTCTTCAAGAGACCTGGCTAAGAGACACAACACTTCTCGACGACTTTGCCACCTACTTAAACCCGGCTACAAAAGGGTTGATGGGAAGACCTATGGCTGGCCTACTCATATTACTAAACAACCTGAGTGGGCCGAGGGTAACATGGATACGGAACATCTCCCCTCTAGTCCAAATTGCATTACTAGAAGGAAAATGCCCAACGGACAACACTACTGGGGTGCTGCTATTATGCAATTTGTGTTGGAACATTAAAGCTGCGACATCCACCAATTTCTTCCAACAGGTCATGGAGGAGAAAGACAATGCCATGGCTATTAGGTCGGGCTTGAACATCATTCTGTGTGGTGACCTAAATATCTACTGCTTTAACAACTCTTCGAATCTCGTAGAGAGGTCGGCTCCTAACCTGCAGTAAGCTGAACTACGAGGTTTGATGTGGAGAAAGGAACTGACGTCAAGAAACATCTCATTAATCAACGGTACAGTCACGGGTGATACCCCACCGAGTGCAACGTGGAAGCGGGGTAGAGATACCCAGATACTGGATTACATCTTCCTCTCGGATAATCTGCACATACATTTAAAGGACATGGTGGTCATTCATACCACTCTCAGTGACTACAACATCCTGAAGATGCGAATCTCGTATGAGTTGTCCAAAGGGCTTGCAACGAGGACAGAAACTATTGGAATCCACCCTGGAAGGAACAGCCTGAGATCGACAAGTGAAAATGTAATCACCTTAACAGCAGCCCTGGGAGACTCCCCTGAACATGCCGATATAGACTACCCCAGACACATGTCTATAAATATAGAAAGAAGAGCTACGGGAGGGAAAAGTTACTTCACCCACAAACACAAGTTTGATATGGCAGTATCAGTAAGGAAGAAAGATCTGAATCACCTTAAAAGAGCCCACAGTAAACTTTACCACCCTCTTTTCCGGCCTGACAGCAGATCATGCAAATGGCCAAGACCCGAACCTCCAAAAATGGTTGTTCGAAACCAGAAGGGAAGACATCTTAGAATTAATAAACAATTCCAGAAATTCGAGAGCAGCCGGCCCTGACGGCCTGACCAACATGACCCTCAAGAGGAATCAGGAAGAATGGGCAGCCTTCACGTACGACCTGCTGAACCTAGTGAAACTTAAGAAGGAAATACCAGCTTCTTGGACCACCTCAATTGTAGTTCCAATTTTTAAGAAGGGCGATAGGTCACTTCCATCTAACTATAGGCCTAATGCCCCTCTGCACGTTATTGGCAACATTTTCACAACCCTTATATTGAAACATCTTATTGCCTGGAGTAAGGAAGCAAATCGCTGCAATCAATGGCAGGCCGGATTCAAAAAAGGCACTGGTATTGCCCTGAACGTGTTTCTGATCAACTTTCTGAAGATAACAACATTCAGGAACAGTAAAAAGCTTTATGTGGCTTCAGTGGATTTGTCGCAGGCTTTTGACTCAGTGAACCAACTAATCTTATGGTCCAAGTTAAGAGCGTGGGGCTGCCCTACTGATCTGCGAGAAGTTATAGAGGCACTCCATTCGGAAACATCGATCCAAATAAGGTTTAATAAACTAGGCAACATGACGAAACCCATCAAGACAACAATTGGCCTTAAACAAGGCTGTTGCCTTGCACCAGCGATCTTCAACATATACACATCTGACATGGGAGACGCATTTAAAGGGATTAGGTGCTACCCGCCATCCATATCAGGAGTACTTGTAAGCAAACCTCTGACGATGTAGTGATAATGGACGAAACACCAATAGGTCTCCAGCGCCAACCAGAGGCACAGGCCTTCTACCTGTCAGCTAACGACCTCTGGATAAATACAACAAAATCTGCTGTTTTAACACTCGGTAGGTCCTCAGGGAAACCTGCTAAGACCCATGGCTGGATCATAAATGGAGCACAAATCCCAGAAATCGCCCAGCGGGCATATCTAGGCATATCAATAAATGACAGCTCTAAGAACGCCCCCAGAGAGGCTGATCTGAGAAGAAAAACTAATATCCTATCAGTACAGGCTAAACTCATTAGATCACGATATTGCAAATTCTCCCTTGTCCCTGTAATCACATTCTATCATATGAAAGTAATTCCCATCTTGACTTACAGGGCAGAAGCGTCACTCGCACTGAGCTGGAAAGTGTGGCAAGTCCTGGAGGGCATTTGCTGGAGATACGTTCTCTCCCTGCCGAGCTGCACGCCAGTGGTAGTAATCCGAAAAGAGTTGGGCCTCACCTTGCTGCTCACAATTTCGGTCTGGAAGACTCTCTCCTTCTATCGGAAATGCCTACTGCCGCCCTGGAAGGAGGGTTTACTTTACTTGAAAAGCACTCCAGGCAAACAGGGAACGTACACTAGTAGAATGGACTGGCAAATGCCAAGGATTATTGGAGATTATTGACGCTACAGAGATACTTATGTATCTTGTGGAACTGGTCAACGAGGTACACCCTCTTGGACCTGTCGGCTGCATTTGACTTGGTCGACCACAAGGTACTCTGTGATCACTTTGCCTCAACAGCCCATTTTTTCCAAGATTGCCATCACGTGGATTCAATCTTTCCTAAATAACGGGACCGATGCGAGTCTTCTCGCCATCTGCATCAGCTGACTCTATACCTATTACCTGTGGTGTGCCCCAAGGTTCATGTGTATCGCCAACTTTGTATAACATCTTTACAAAGCCATTGTTTGATTAATTGGACCGTCTGGGTGTCGCCTACACAAATTATGCAGATGACACCCAGATACTCCTACCCCTTACAGGCGTCTGTGACACAGATGTACGATGCGTGAACAAAATCTACACAATCATTCAGGCATGGGGGGGTGGCTAAATGGCCGCGTAAGAGGACACTCTTGTGAGGAGCTCCCGAGATCCGACATCGATCCGCAGGAAAATGTGCAGTTTCCAGTGACCCATGCAAGCCAGAAGCATCAATAAAGGTGCATGAATATTGGGGGCACGATTCGAGTGCTAAGAAAGCCTGCGGTGACTGCGACAGAAAGTTACGGCCACGGAAGAAGAGATGGGTTCCAGGGACCGAGCGACTGGCAAGATGGCGGCCAGAGAACAAAGGGCCAGCAACTGACCACAGCACCTTGCAGGGAACATCTATTGGTGCAGCTGAGGCCGGGCCCGCTGTGGCCGTCTGTGTTGCGGGATGCCCAGCTGAGGAGCAAACTGACAGACCCAACCGGAGGGAGGGTCTGCGAGACTCAGGAGCGGATGCCGAAGCCCACAACGGGCATAGAGGAGACAAGCAATCTCAGCAATCCTGGTCTGCGGGACGCGGTGCAAGAGCGGAGCGAAGTGCCCCCAGATGCGCTGCAGTCATCGAGCGCAAGGGATGAAATAGCGGAGGCTAGTTGCCCGTGGACCTGCTGTTGAGCCCGGGGGCTCCTGGGGGAACAGGAACCCCCAAAACGTCTGTGCCCGAAGGGGCTGGATGCAACGTAAGGAGTCAAACGATCCAGAGACTCGGATCTTCATCGGGAGAGTGCCGGAGCCCTCCCCGTACAGCCGTGAAGTGATAATGGCTGGCGATCAACACGGAAGCCAGGATTGGCAGTGAGCTGCCTTACTATCCCTGGAAGCCGATTGCGGGGAACGAAGGGGCCTGGAGGGGAGAGCTCCCCTGGATTTTTTATACATCAAGGGCACCCTGGGGGGGGGGTCCAGCGGGCCCACAGAGGAACAACTGGTCGGGGCGCAGGCACGAGCGCCCAACCCAGAACATTATTGCGGGTAACAGCCCCTACCCGGACACAAAGCCTACAACAACGGCATAAAGCGCAGGCAGGGGAGGGATCGCCCAGGTGCCCGGGCCCGGTGACGGATGTAAGGAGCCTGAAAGCAGTTGAAACTGTGGGCATAACGTGGGGAAGCACACGGATGCTGGGATAGCTGGGACTCGCCGGGCATGACCACCGGGCGCTGGAGCCCTAGCAAAACAAAGTTATAAAAGTGAAAAAGGGGGAAAAGAATACTAAATAAAATAAAGCTGCATATCTCAGTGAAACGAAACGAACATTCTCAGGTGTGAAACGAGAACAAGAGGCAGTAAAGCGGCATGTGATTGAAGATATGGAGCACCCAGACGGACTGCAATGAACGTGATGGTGCCGAGTGTGATTAGCCTGAAACTGTTTCGGTGTGCTGACCCGACAACAATGGCGTAACCATCAGATGCACGTGGACGACTTAGCCTATGCCCGAGGTATGATAAAATAGCCATCAATAGTATTCTACGAGCAGTAAGGACACGGATACATTGTTGCTCGTGCTTTGGAGCCAGGGGGGATAGGCTGACTCCTCGGCATTGCAACTGACGAGGGAGTCACCTCGGCTTTGCTACTGGGTGCCGGGTGATAATCCTCGCATAACACTGGCGAACTGCGGCAGTATTCGGACACAACAGAGAGAGCCATTGCACACACCCTCCAGATGCAAGATGGGACAGTAGATGAAAGATTGCATGTAACTGGGGATGTGAGTGCCCGAAGGAGCCTTGGGAAGGCCCACCAACCAGAAGCACATTTGGCCTAGAACTACTTAAGGAAAACAGCCCGCAGACAAAGGAGCAGCCACGAGGTCCTTGTGGATCATCCTGATCTGTGCTCAGAGAAACAGTGATATAACTTCCATCTGTGCACCACGAATCTCAAAGAGCCTCCCTAGTCAAGGACCGTGAGGACAGCACCTAGGGTTGGACTGTGGGCTGGACGGCCTTGAGGCCAACAGAGGGCCGTAGAGGGAGAGCGCTGGGTCAGTGGGGTGCACATGACCACTGGCTACTGGAAGAAATACAGCGGGGACCGGTGGTACGACACTGCGCAAGCACAGGCATGTGGGAGGACACAGCCCACTCTGGGTGTGGAGTGAGCAATAAGGAGACACCTTAAAAAAGCTACAACAGCCCCTGAAATGCCAAGAGTGGCCTGACGCCACGTGGACTCTCGCACGTAAGGTGACGCAGCTGGCCTACGCCCGGACAGTATAGCAGGATGTCTACTAAAATCGTCAGACTCAAAAACAAACAGCCCACGCTGGAGACCTATGCCAAGATGCCTCCGGGTGCAGAAAGGGGCAAAAGCAAGGATACCACTATGGCAGTGGCGGAGACACCGGGCACGATCCAGAAAGTGCTGGCAGCGATTGCAGACTTCAAAGTTGCCTGGGAGACCAAACTGGGCCTGGCGATGAACGATCTGAAAGTCGGTCTGGACCTTAAGATCGGAGCGGTACAGGAGGAAGTTAATTTGTTGAGACAGGATGTGCGGACGCTTGCAGAGCGCACTGGAAACTTGGAGAAGGAGATGGCCCCGAACACGGCGGCATGTGCCACCCACAGATCAGAGCTCCATGCCCTTGTGCAGCGTGTGGGCAACTTGGAGAACAGGGCGGAGGAGGCAGAAAGGCGCGCCAGGCGCAATAACATTTGTATTGTGGGTCTGCCAGAAGGAATGGAGGGGCCTAACCCAACAGAATATGTTGAAACCATGCTCCTGCAGGAGATAAAAGGCGGAGCACTGACCCAGGGGTTTGCAGTTGAGAGGGCGCGAAATGGGGCCGGACAGAATTAAGGCGTACCCAGACTATACTTTGCACATACAGCGCAGCAGGATGAACTTTGGGATGGTGAAGAGGAGGCTAAGAGAGGCCGGCCACCGTTATATGTTACTCTACCCGGCCAAATTGAAAGTGTTCTACAAGAACAAAACTCTGTTTTTTCAGACGCCGGAGGACGCCATGGAATGGTTGGACATGTAGGGTCGCCTTCAAGAACCGGATGTCGAGACGGGAGCCACAGTAGATAAGTAGCATGCAGCTGGGTCGCCTTTGGTGACATAGCTAAGACATTGGGACTTGAATATAGTATTAAATAAAGCTTGTGGGGAATGTGTTGCAGCAAATACATGCTGGCAGGATCCGTTAGATGCAACAATCTTAATCAGAAGAGTAGAAGCTCCTGGGAGACATTCCTTGAGCCCATTCATATTATATCTAGTTAGGTCACAGTTAGATCGGTGACGCCCCGCGGGGTCCTAGTCCTCGGTTCACGAGATAGGACCAGACGGGGGTGGGCCTGAGATCAGGGATGGAGCTGGGCATTTGTTGGGATTGGGTAGGGTGGGGGGAGGGGAAGGGTTGTGTGCAGTGGGGCAAAGTTGGGGAAGGGGGGAGTTTGTTGAGGTTGGGAGGGTTAAGAGTCACACAACGGGCCTTCGAGGTGGACATCAGAGGGAGTGGAGAGGGGAAGAATACTGATTCAATGGCATCGGGTAATCTCAGAGTCGTGACCTGGAATGTGCGGGGCCTCAATAGTTATCTAAAATTTAATAAGGTGATGATGTACCTAAAGAGGATGCGGATTGACACAGCTCTGCTACAGGAGCCCCACCTCACCAAGGATAAGTTGGAGGTGGTCAGGAGAAAATGGAGGGGTAATGTTATAGGGGCCACATACTCAGTATATGCAAGAGGGGTGATTACATGGGGGGCACCGCATGTGCCGTTCTAGCTGCTTAGCTCTACGACAGACCCGGAAGGTAGAATGGTGGTGGTGGCGGGACTCCTGGAGAACAGAGAAGTGCACATCATAAACCTGTACGCCCCTAACCATGATACAGCGACCTATTTTATGTCCCTCTATAGCAAAATTAGCCCCCTTGTGGGTGGCGCAATTGTTTGGGGGGGACTTCAACTCTACCCTGAACCCCAGGATAGACAGGTCAGATGACAAATCTGGGAAGCCAGCACCGGCAGCCAAAGCGCTGAGGACACTGTTGACAGACCTCGGCCTAGAGGATGTGTGGAGACGACAACACCCAGTGGATAAGCAATACTCTCATTACGCAGCACCACAAGACATGCATACGAGGCTAGATTACGTGTTCGCTGCTGCCGAGATAGTGGGGGAAATGGTGGGCGCGGAATACAAGGCCCGGGTGCTGTCCGACCATTTGCCCATGGTCGTGGTGTGGCGACATCAACCCCCCAGAGCGCGAATCCCGAAGTGGAGGCTCAGAACTGAGGCCCTACAGGATGCAGGATTTCGAGAGGATTTCAGGGAGGCCATTGAGGAATATTTTGAAATTAACACGAGCAGTGTACGCTCTGTGGGAACAGTATGGAAGGCATTTAAGGTGGTGGTGCGTGGGGTAGCTATATCAAAATCCAAGGGGCTCCAAGGGGGTATTAAACGGGAATTACAAGAAACAGAAAGAGAGCTAGAGGGCCTGATATGAAGCGAGGGGACCACCCGAGAGGTCAGCGCCAAGATAAAGGACTTACAGATGGCTTGTAGTGAACTCTGGGACAGGTTATGTAGGCTAAATTATAAAAAATACACAGAGAGGCTACAGGCAGGGGGGGATAAACCGGGTACATTACTGGCCTGGTTGTACAAAAATGAGACCCCCCGCCTGGTGATCAGAGAGGTCAGGGACGCGGAAGGTCAAATCTATAATACCCAGGAGGGGGTGAACGAGGAGTTCCTCAGGTATTACAGGTGACTATATGAGGACAAAGGGGATGAAATGAGTCAAGAAATACAGGAAACAATAGAAGACAAAGGGCTGCCCGCCTTGGATGACCTAGAACGCGCAGATCTAGACGCCCCCATCACCGCGGACAAACTGGAGGTGGTGATCCAACACCTGCCCACATGTAAAGCGCCTGGGTTGGATGGGTTACCCAGTGAGTTTTATAAAACGTATAAGCAGGAGCTACTCCAGCCGCTGCTTGCCATATTTAATGAAGCTTATGAGCCGGGGTACTGCCGGCGTCTCTCCGTGAGGCAGTGATCATTCCGCACCTGAAACCAGGCAAGCCAGACATGGAGTGTGGGTCTTATAGGCCCTTGTCGATGCTCAATCAGGACTGCAAAATACTCACCGCTGTGCTGGCCAACAGACTAAAGAGGGTGATTGGAAAGTTAATACACCTGGACCAAACAGGCTATGTCCCCGATAGAAATATTACAGACAACCACAGGAGGCTGCATCATATCAATGATCACGCCGAGGGAGACTCGGACGAGCTGGCTACCATGTTGTTAGACGCGGTCAAAGCCTTTGATTCAGTGCGGTGGCCATGGTTGAAGGCGACCCTGAAAGGATACGGGATGGGGTCAGGATATATCAGATGGGTCCAGATGTTATATAGCTCCCCGACTGCGAGAGTTAAAACAGGCACCATGATCTCATATAAATGGCAGCTTAGCAGGGGCACCAGACAGGGATGCCCCTGGTCGCCCATGCTATATATTTTGGCATTAGAGCCGCTGGCAATTTGCCTGAGGCAACAATATGGGGAGGTGGGGATTTGTACGACGGGAGGCACACACCTGATATCACTGTACGCAGATGATATGTTCCTCTACTTTCGCTTCCCGGAGGAGAACCTGCAATATGTGCTGGAGGTGATGGATCGCTATGCCACCCTCTCGGGCATATCGGTGAACCCTGGGAAGTCCAGTTTGTTCCCCCTGGGAAGGTATAGGGGCACCCCATTCGAGAGACTTCCCATCCTGCAGATACCCTGGCAGCCCGTGACATTCAGATACCTGGGCGTAAACATTTATCATAGAATAGAGACAGAACACAAAAACAATACGGAGAAAGCAATTGAGGGAATCAAGAATAGCATGGCGTTCTGGTCTAGATTGCCCCTGGCCGTGATGGGAAGAGCAGCTCTGCTCAAAATGGTCGTTCTGCCCAAGCTCTTGCACTTTTTTGTGAATGTCCCATACTTGATCCCCAGACGCTTCTTTGTGAGACTCCATGGCATGTGCAGGGGCTTCATATGGGGCAACTCCAGGAATAGGGTGGCCCTGTGGAAACTACAGAACACATGTGATAAGGGGGGCATAAACCTGCCGAATTTCGAACTGTATTAATTGGCTGGACAGCTGTTGTATGTGGCTAGGTGGTTGTCCGCAGAGGAGTCGGCAGAAGCCAGGCTTTTACATGGTGATTCACCTCCATACTTTCTAAGAGAGACAGTGTGGCTGCGTAAAACCAAAATGGCGGGGATGGGGAGACTACTGGTGCTGGGTTAGGAAGTCTGGCGCAGAGCATGGAGAACGGTGGGTGATCCAGATCCGCTTTCTCAGCAGGTCCCGCTGGTGGCGTTATGCAGGGACGATTCCCAACTGTTCAAAGGGCTCCGCAAATACTGGGAACCAGTGGGCCTAGCTCCCCTCGGAGATATATGGCAGGAAGGGGAGGTACTGGAATTTCAGAGGCTGCAGGAGGAGACCGGGGTGCATAGAGGCCAATATATTACCTATACCAGGCTCATGAAACGGGTGAGGGAGAGGTGGCCTGAGACGGTGCTAACGGAAGAACCGATGCTACCCTGGAAACGATGTATGATGTCTCAGAGGGTGGGCATGAGATATCCAGGATATATGAGCTCCTGAGGGCAAAGGCGGGGGAGGAACTGCTCCAACTGAGGAATGACTGGGAGGAGGAGGTAGGAGAACCCATGACAGAGGGACAGTGGCATAGAGCACAAAGGTACCACAAAAAGGTGTCCCGGAATGCGAGACTCCAGCAGATCCAATTGTATGTCACCCACAGGGCCTATTTGAACCCCGGAAGAATAGCTAGGTTTGGGGGCTCGGCTATACAGAAATTCCCCAGGTGTGGGGAGAAGGAGGCAGGGCTGCTACATATGTTCTGGGCTTGCCCTGAGGTGCAGAGGTTCTGGGAAGAAATAAGGACAAGAATGGCCAGTGGGGGAGTGGTGCTTGACGTGAGGTTTGCTTGGGCATGCATGCTTGGGAGTTTCCCCAGGCCACGTAATTCAAAGAATATCAGTAAAATGAAGGACCTGGCCTGCATCTTGGCCAAGAGTAGAATTGCAATGTGTTGGAAAGCGGCCCATAGGCCCAGAGTGGAGACATGGTGGGCGGACTTCTTGAGATGGGCAGAAGCAGAAATTGTGGTATGGTTTGAAGCTGTTACCAGGGGGGAGAGGAGGAAGTGGCTCCCCTGATAGCCTGGAGGCAGCTGGTAACTACAATGGCAAACCCCCACCAGGTCATTCACGAAACAGAAGACTCAGATGAGTCGACAAGCACTGAGCTTCCTGAAAATGCTCACGCAGAGGGCACGGATGAGACGACTCGAGTTTGTGGGGAGTGAGGGGGTAGGACTGAGAATAATATTATATAACATGATGTGTTGATATTGATTATGAACGTCCAAAAAAGGTTGTAATGTTTTGGTTGTTTGTTTTAAAATAATAAAAATTGTTTAAAAAAAAAAAAAAAATCATTCAGGCATGGATGGCCATTCATGGCCTCTGCCTGAATGACGACAAAAAGGAACTCGTCCTGGTTGGTTCACCAGCCAACATAAACAAAATAAGCCCTAACTACACTACTCTCAATATAGATGGGAACAACATCCCAATTGCCAAAGAAGTAAAAACATTAGGCTTCTATCTTGACGCTACCTCCAACTTAATGAAACAAGTGAACATGACCGCCTCAGGTACTGCCTACACAGGCAAGCTGATAAGGACCTGTAGACCACTGCTGTCCACAGAAAGTTGTCTCACTCTAGCTAGAACACTCATACTGTCCAAACTGGACTATTGTAATGGTCTCTACGTAGGTGCTAATAAGACTGTACTCAACAAACTACAGATAATGCAGAACAATGCTTTGAGAGGTGCATTAAATAGAACGAGAAGAGAGCACGTCTCAGCAACTAGAAAACACTGCTTTATGCCTCACTTTTAAAGCACTGAACCATACAGCCCCCCCGTACCTCACTGACAAATTCACCTTGAGATCATCCACACAAATTACCAGATCATCTAACACATCTTGCCTGGTGGTCCCAAGATAAAACCTAAAAAGATCAGGTAGATCTAGTTTCCCGGTCATGGCCTCCCAACTGTGGAACACCCTCCCATCGGACATTAAATCTATCCAAGTATTCTCCAATTTCAGGAGAAGTGTCATCTCCTGGTTACTTGGCAAGAACTAGTTATCAGTAACTCGGATTCATGAACTTCACTTCATACATGATTGACCTATCCACTTGACTGCCCTATACCTGCATCATCTAGCTGTACCTGCATATCTGGTCGGCCTACATGTTAGCTACTTAGTAGAACAACTGCTTCTCTACACTGGTCTTGCCTGTTTTTCCGGCCATGCAAAAGCATAACTTTGGAACTGTAACCTCTTATCAATGCCTATGCTTGTAAAATGTCTCCTGATACCTTCCTGTAACTGCTTATAATGTCTATGCATGTACAAACTGTATTCCTAACTACACTGCCTATGACTGTAACATTCTACTTGTCTTAAAAGCGCCCAGATACCCCTGGGTCAGGTGCGCTATATAAATAAAATAAACAAACAAACCTACCGCTCAAGGAAAACCCAGACCTGTGAAGAACTTCTGCTACCTCTTTAGGTTGAATTAAATGTATGTTTTTAGAGTCAATCACGTTTCATTTTTCTGGTGCTTCTTTGTATTGTACAGACTATGACAGTCTGATCTGTAACAGCTAAAAAGTTTTATTCAGAAACCATATGCTAATAAATAAGTTACCAGAGGCCTTGGCTTCAGGCCTTCGCACTCAAACATTTGATTTGTACACACTCTATCGCAGCCCAGCAAGGCCAAGGAAAATGTCACACATAGGAGAGGTCCCAGAGAAGAGGCAAAAGAGGGCCTGTGTGTAGAGCTCATACTCAAGCTAACTTATGCTTATCAGCAATTTCTGATTTCTGAAGCCCTTCCATAGCCCTGCTCTCTTCACCTGACCCTACAACCTTAAAACTAGCTTTTGCCATCAGGCAAGCCCCTTCATATGTCACTCAAAATCTCATACAAAAACATGGCGATGCCGCTATAAGACCATTGCCCACGTGGAATTGGAAAACATACACAAGTCAAAAACCTGGCAGATCTGCCACACCTTTTCAATATTGGCAGTTACTCTCCACCGCCAAGCTTTCCTAGTGCTGATATTTAAGGGCCTGGGAGCATTCCCGAGGAAGGGCTTTTCTATTTAATTCTGGAGCCAGGGTCCTCACAGAAGCCAATATCTGCAGCTGCTGCGCCCAATGATTGGTCGCAGGAGGATTCATTGCAGTTAGGCTTGGTGACCAGACAGAGGTTGGACCCTTACTGGGTGCGCTTTCTTCGCATGAGGCCCTCATTTGCTGAGGTCCAAAGAATGGCTTCTTTCTGCCGCTGCAGAGCAGTGTTTGCCATTTGGGAGCTGGTCGAGGGGCACAAGGCCAGAGGGAAGGTGCTCATTACCCAACCTCAGAACTGCCACTTGCCAGACATTTCCTATTTGTTGACACTCAAGTTTTTCAATGCACTGTACCACATTCCAGTCATTCAAGGAAAAAGCCACTCATGGGTGAGGCATCAGAGGCCTACAATAATGCCTTGGTGTAATTACCATGCTTAAGCCACCTGCTGCTCATCAGTCACCTTTCATTTCATAATCTGTGGTTCTAGACCCTCTCAAGTGCAGTGCATTCCATAGAGCAGGCCATTTGAACCATTTCCATTCGCTGGCACACTCTTGTACATTGTGTAAAACTTGGAGTGTCATCCAAAGTCACTAAGGGTAATCCAGGTGTGGACCCCTTGCTCACTGTGCCTTAGAGAGGCTCAGCTTCACCTCACTGACGAGGCCCGACTACGCCGACACATGTGCATGGGGTTCTGGTAGTACTCTTGTTCAGAGAATTGCCTGGCATTTTGGTGCTGGACTGCGCAAGTGGGTGCAATTCAACTGATATGCAAAAGGATATTTCTCCTCTGTGAAGTGTGCAGTGAACTGCAGATCCTCATGGGTGGAATACATTCCATAGAACAGGTTCCTTGAGCCGTGTTTGTCCTGGTAGAGGGGGCCCTACACTCATGATCTGCAATGTGGGGCTCCCCCTACTCACATCTACTGCCATAAACCCAGCAGACTGGCTACTCTCCGACGCATTCCGTTCAGGCTCGGACTGGCCTATAGGCTGAACCAAAAACAGAAATGCTAGTTTGGGCCAGTTCTTTTGGTCAAAGTGGGTCAGTTTCACAGTTTTATGAGTTACTACACTATGCAGCTAATAGTTTTGGCGAGTGTTGCTGAATAAATATTCTGTAAAATATACAATTGGCATCATATTTTATCAGAAAACTCCCCCTTCGGTATGATTCAAACAGGCTCACAAAAGGAATGAATAGCCATTTGCAAATGTGGGCCTCTTTTTCATGGGTGCCTGAGACAATTTCATGGCGCAGTCCGACCCCGATTCTGTTCAGCTTTTGGCATCAGGGTGCTACTGCACAAGCCCCTTTAAGTGCCACTCAAAATGTCACACAAAAAATAGGGAAATGCCGCATTGTAAATCTCACACTTGCACAAAGTGCAAAGTTGGCTGCTCTGCTGGTCCTCTTTGCATCAGACTTCGCTCTACCCCTTACTTCCTAACTCCATCTTTTGTGTCTTAGGGTCCGATTCATGCAATTCTTTGCCCTGTTCAAAGTGACTTTGCACTGCCGACACAAACCCGGATTCATGGAACCGTGCAAAGTGTATTTCTGCAGTGCAAAATCAGTGCATAGCCATTTTTGCACAGTTCCATGAATCA
This sequence comes from Ambystoma mexicanum, assembly GCF_040938575.1. NCBI lineage: Eukaryota > Metazoa > Chordata > Amphibia > Caudata > Ambystomatidae > Ambystoma > Ambystoma mexicanum. Next base: position 1,482,083,136 of record NC_090924.1, read on the forward strand.
GGGTTTGTGGCAGCAGTGCAAAGTCACTTTTCAGCAGTGCAAAGGCTCTTTGAAACGTGCCAAAAATGCAACGAATTAGGCAATTTGTCTCACCTTCTGAAGCCCTCACTCGTCTTGGCCCGCGCAGCTCTTGCTACCTTCCCTTCCTTGAGTTTCACACTCCCTTTTGTGATGTTGGAGGTTGGATAGTGCTCAGGCATTCACTCAGCATTCACACAACGGAGCACACACAAAGACACGTCCGATCGGGTGGAGGTGAACTCGGCTTAGCCCTTCTGGGGCAGAGCCGTCTTTCTTTGCCCTTCCTGTCACATGGCGCGGGTCTCCCGTCCCTCACGTGACCAGGATCACATTGCATACACCACCTTACCCCCAAACCTAGAATATTTGAAACACAGCATTCTTATTGTCTCTTGCTGGTTCTTTCTGCTTCTCACCTGCCACCTGGGCTCCTCTCGTCTAGGATACCAGGTGCTAGATTCCTTGTAGTATGTATCCTTTTAGTTGGGTCGCGGGTTGTGGTTTCTCTCGGAGTCGGTATTTTATGAGTGATCTCCCTGGTAGTCCTGTTGCGTTTAGGCCTGCAACTAGGTCTTCTTCTCGGTCGAGTGGTGGCACCACTCCGCTTGCTGGGATTTGGCGTTGCTGGGGTCCGCTTGCTGGGATTTGGCGTTGCTCGTCCCTGGTTGTGGATCGGGGCCCACTGAGGGATTTTTGCCTGGTGCTTCGGGGTTTGGTTGTTCTCTCCACAGTGTTGTTGGTACCGTGCAGAAATGGGCTATGTTACGCATCACCAATTCTTGTCCCCAGGTGGCGGTCACCATACTGTGATTGGAGACTCGTACTGTCCACATGCATGATTCGTAGCTAGTGTCATCTTCTTCCGGGGTGCTCTGGTTTTCACAAGTAGTGTCACCCGTCTGTAGTTCCCTTTGCTGCAAGTGGCGGGCTTGACTCTCCTCGTTTTGTTTTCTCGTCTCTCTTCCATGAGAGCTATGTCTAGTTCTGCGGTTACCCAGCTTGAGTGTAGCGGCAGTTCGGCTTGTATAGGTATCCCAAACATCAGTGCCGCTGGGCTGACTCCTGTACACTGCCGGCAGCCAGGGTTGATGGTGGTACTTTGCGATCCTTATGACCTTGTTTAGGGATCCCATGAATAGTTCTGCATCTCTTTTTGCCTGCGGCCAGCATGGGGTGATCTTTCTGTGTTTGACGTTTGTGACTGGTAAACGGTGGTCCATTGTCACTTTTCACTTTTCTTGGTATTCCATGTATGGCAAACCCTTTCTCAAGGGCGGTTATAACTGACATGGCATCCGTGGACTTGATGTGCTCCACCTCCGGGTAGCTACTGAACTCGTCAATTAGGAGGAACAAGTACCCTTCCACAGCAATAGTGCAAAAGTCCACACTTAATGACTCCCACCTTGTTTTGCTCCTGGGTGCGCTTGTTATGGGTTTTGGGGCGGCTAGTCTCCTTGATGACTGGCATGCCACACAGGTTTCCACCAGTTCTGTTACACAATTCTGTATCTTCGGCATCCATACTCTGGACTTTAGATAGGCCTGGGTCTTCACAATGCCTTGATTGCCCCCATGTGCTAACTTTAGTGCTCTTTCTTCTAGTGTTTCTGGCAGGACGATTTGGTGTCCTTTCAGTATGATGCTTTCTTCTGACACTGTCTGTTCATGCCGGATTCCAAATTGTGCATGTAGCTACTCCTGAGCTGCCATGGTGCGGTGTGCCACGCAGACAGATAGTTCCGCCAATCCCCCAACTGGATGGTCTGTTTTGTACATTGCAGACAGACATGTCATTGTTTCTTCCACTATTTCCTGCAGCGTTAGTGCTCGTGGACGTGCACAGGCTATCACATGGCACACGTGTTCTTCTGTCTCAATGGCATGTTCTTCTTCTTGTTTGGTGGTGGGCTTGGGGTGGCAAGACAGGTAATTGGCAGGGATGTCCATCCCAGCTCTGTATGATACGTCGATGTTGAACGGCTGCAGTTGGAGCATCCACTTTTCCAGTCGTGCAATGGGTGTGGGGCCGATCCTTTGAAAATAGGTACCAGTGGCTTATGGTCCGTGAACATTTTTGCTGGTTGTCCTAGAAGATATACTCGGAAGTGACGGCAGCCCCATAGCATCGTTAGTGCCTCCTTTTCTGTTTGGGCATAGTTTTGTTCGGTTTTGGTTAGGGCCCGACTGGCGAAAGCAACTGGATACATGGTGCCCTCTCTGTCCACTTGGGTGAGCACAGCTCCCAGCCCCACAGGGCTGGCATCCATCAGAAGTTCTGTGGTGCGGTCAGTAACGAAGAATGCCATCTTGGTAGTGCTTGACAAGGATTCTTTGATACGTTGGAATGCGTGTTGGTGTTGTTCCGACCATTCCCATTGTTCCTCCTTCTTGGTAAGTTCTCTCAGTGGTGCTGCAATGGTGGCTAGGTCGGGGATAAACCTGGCGCAGTATGTGTCCATGCCCATGAAGCTCCTTACTTCCGATGCCGATGTGGGGGCTTTTGTTTCCTTGATGTCGGAAACCTTGGCTGGATCGGGTAATACATCGTCTGAGTTGAACACGTATCTAAAAAAGTTTAGTTTGCGTTTGTTAAATTTGCATTCTCTGCATGTAATGTGAGGCTGGACTCCTCGAGGCATCGTAGGACTGCGGCCAGCCACTCGTGGTGTTCTTCTGTCGTGGTTTCGTACACTACGATGTCAGCACTGATGTTGGTGGTCCCGGCGAGGCCATTGAGTACTCTCCTGATTTCATTCTGTAATACCTCTGCAGCGGAGAACATTCCAAAATGTAGTCTTTTGTATATTTGGAGTCCTAGATGCGATGAAGAGGATGGTATATATCTTTATTCTTGAGCGAGGCATAGTTGATGATAGCCAGAGCGTAGGTCAAGTTTGCTAAAAACCTTCGCTCCCGTTAGATCCATAATCAGCTCATTGATTGTAGGAGTTACATGGCTCTCTCGACCAATGGCTACGTTCGGTAGCCGCATATCAATGCACATCCTCACTGCGTTGGGTTGCCGTGGTTTTTGAGCGATAACCTTGGGGGATACCCATGGTGTTGGGCCAGGCGTTTTCTCTATTATCTGTTGCTTCTCTAGTTTCTCCAACTCTTTCCTGACGGCGTCCCTCATGTGGAAAGGGACTCTGTAGTGCTGCACTGCCTTGGGCTCAATCGTTGGGTCAATGTGTAATTTGTTTGCTCTTCCACGGAGGTATCCTATTCCCTGGAATACCTTTTAGTGTTTTGTTAAGAGATTGTCTATCTCTGGTGGGTTGATGTAGCTTCTCTGCAGTGTGGCGGCTTAGCAGGGTCTCTAGTCCTGCATCTACTACGTATATCCCGGTCCAGCATGTAGCTCTGTTGTGCGCCAGGTCAGATCGGAATGACCCTGCTGTGGGTAGTGGCTTCCTGCACCCATACGTGAATAGTTGTACTCGTTTATTCTTGAGTTTCAGCTTTGTGTCTAGTTTCTTGAAGGTATGGATGGGAAAGACATTCACTGTCACTCCTGTATCTATGAGCACTTTGGTAGGAGTTCCATCATGATGGTCGGCTAGATTTCTTCCCTTTCCAATTGTTCTTTTTCGGTTTTATGGCAGAAATCATGTGGATGTTACACTCACCTGGTATCCACAGGGACGCCACCCAGCCGGGTTACTCGCTGGTATGCTTCTCAGCTTTGCCCTGATGTGGTCTGCGGGGAAGGTTCTGCCTGAAAATACAGGAGGACTTTTCAAGACTGACCGACTGGGGGAACTATCCTCCCTCCACCCCCGTATGATTTCAGTCCCTCTGGCGCCCTTTCCTCACCTTGTAGTAGAATTTGGTGTGCTCTCTGTCCTGCCTTCTTTGCAGGGGCGCGTAGTCTTTCATGGGCGAGTGCGGGCCAGTTACTTCACTGACGCCGGCCCGTTTGATAGTGTTCAGGTAGGTCTTATTGCTGTTCTTTAGTTTTGTTGTTATCCTGCATGCCTTTCTTTGTTTAAAATGTCTCTTTTTTCTCCCTTAGGTATGCGGAGCTTCAGCGCGGCAAACTGGCTTGGTTGAGCCCCGCTGCTAAATGATGGCGCATTAAGAGCGCTATGACGCGGTAAGTAAGCGCTATGCGCAGCGCTGCAAAGTCTTGCCTTTGCTAACCTGTGTTTTTCTTCCTTGTAGGTTGCGGTGTTCGTCAGCGCGAGTGGAATGTCTGGAGTGGTGCCAGCCGAGAGGCGACCAGCCAGGTAAGCCTTTTGAGCAGTTCGTAATTTGTAAATGTCTCTACTGCTATCTTTAACGTTGCCTCAATTTTCCTCTTTTAGGTCGTTCTGTCCGGGAGGTGTGCAGATTCGAGGAATCTGTTCTCAGTAGCTGCGAGTGTTTAAAGATGAAGACTGCAGGTAAGATGCTGCTGCTAATGATGTTCCTTTTGTCTCCTTGCAGGTTCTGCTTCACCGAGGTTCAAGGGAATAGCTGGACACGGTGAGTGTCACGTTGCAAGCTGCAAAGTAACGCGAAGCGTGTTGTCTTGCTCGGGTATGGTTTAAATAGCCCCAACAAAATAGTCCAGGTAAAGTAGTCCCTAGGCTACCACACCCAAAACACTAGACCGCATAACTTGGTTCTTAGGAACCAAGCTATGTGGATGCCTCCATGTTGGCTGACAATACAATAAAGTAGTTCCCAAGCACGTTGTTTTTCATGGTGTATGAGCCTGGCACCATAGGCGCTAGGACTGGCCCCATGAGGGCTTTTGAAGAGGATGCCAGGCTCTAGAGGCCCGAGACCTGACTCCATCTGGTCAATGGGTTTGCCAGAGGGGGTTTTGGGCGAGGGTCGTGACAGTGGGCTCAATGCACTCGTCCCTTGTTCTTTTTTTGTTGCTTTTCACGTCTGTCTGGGGACAGTTCTTCATCTGAGGAGTCTTCTGTGTCGCTGCTGCTGGGCGATCTCCACATGGTGGCAACCGCTCTCCCCTTTCCCCTTCCCCTTTGTCGCCAGCTCGAGATGTCTTGTCGTCCCGGAACCCTCGGAGGTGTGGGGTTCAGGCATACAGCTGCAAAGTGATTCTGCCTCTTACACTTCTGACAGGTGACTCGCATAGCTGGACATGGCTCTCCCCAGTGCATGTGTCTCTCCGTTTTCACGGCTGTCCTGACCCCTTGTTGGTGGGTCACCTCTCTTCTTGTTGACCCCTGACTGCAGCTACTTCTTCTTCCCTCTGCGTGTTGTCGATGGGTAATCGCTGCATTGCTGCCTCATGACCGCTACCTGATCAGCTGTGTGATCTCGGAGTCTCCCCATGGCTAGGATGTGGCCCAATGGGATGTTTCTCTCAGATAACACCACCCTGTGCCATTTGTCTGACGACAAACCGTTGATGATCTGAGCCTTGCATGGAAGTCATCAATGGGTTCCTTTGACCTCTGATATGATATGACTTGATATGATAGGTTATTTATAATGCGCTTAATACCCAGAGGTTTCTAAGCTTGGGCCCGGGGATCGAACCTGTGTTGCTCCGTGTCATCTTGCTTCCAAGGCGAGCACTTGGCCGCTGAGCTATTCTCAACATCTCTGAAGGGTCATGCAAAATTGTAATCGCTTATAATCTGGGTTCAGTTCAGGCTTGAAATTGTTGTTTAGTGCTGCCTTTACTGTGTTATATTCATCTTCTGTCCCTCTGTTTGGAAGCGTGTTGAACAGACGGAGCGCCAATGTTCAGCAGTAGTAGGGTGCGTTTCCTTTGCCCCTCGATGGTATCTCTGGCCTGTAAGTGTAGTTCAAATTATTGGAGCCAAATTCCCCATCGGAGGGCTGCCCCAGTGGTGTATCGGTCGAAGGGTCTCATGAAGGTTGCCTGCGTAGTGTCATGGCCTTCCAGTCTCATTGTATTGTCCCTTTGGTGCTCGCCGTTTCTGCCTGCTCTGGTTGGGCTGGCCATCATTGCGGAGGCTTGCTGGTCTCTCTTGCATGTGTTTCTTTGTTTTATGGGGTACACACTTACTCCACACTCTTGCCTCCGTCTTCAGTCTGCCCACTTGGTCCCTGGATTAGCAACCACGCTACTATTACGTTCTACAGTCTGCCCACCTGTTCTCTGGGGCAGCTGCAGTGCTTTCTTTAGCCCATCCCAATTCTTTCTCATTAGTGTTAGGGAGAATTCTCCAGAATGGCTAATTTCCCTTACCTACTGAGTCCCTCAGCAGCTTTGCTGGATTTCTACGATTTATTTTTTTCACCTGGTAAGAGTGTGAGCTTTTTTTCCCACTCGTACATGTGTTTTGCTGTGTGTTTAACATTGTTTGTGTTCATAGACTGTGGGGCCTCACCTACTCCATAGGCATCAGCGTTTTACTGTGTGTCACACAGCACCTTTAGTGCAGTGACACAGGGTTGTCTTTTTCAGGCTTCCCACTTTAAACTTCATTTTCTGGGACTGACTACTGTCTCCCAGAACATGTAAGTTGCCATTGACTTTATTAGTCTTTTTAAATTCACAGACCCAGTACAAACTATCTTCCATAGAGTACTGGAAAGGGTTAATAGTTATCCCTTTTTGTCTGTTTCTCATGGAACATTATTTCATTAACCTTTTTTTAAGATTTGGCTGGTGGCAGTGTTAGCTACCATTTTTTTCCTACCGCAGACTATGAAAATAGCCTCGGTACTGTTTTAGGCTATGTTAGTAGCCTCGAACTTTAATCCGATGGACCCCTTTTAATTTTATTTGGATCCGGCTGGGTTTATTCACCCTTTCTTTTTGTAAAGGTCTTTCTTGTGTTTTAGTCTGCGCGCCAAACCAGGTTTGGTTCCTTTGTTCGCCGTCCTTTGGCGGGCTTCTGTACAGAAGCCCTCCTTAGGCACCTCAGTGTCTGCGGGGGACAGGATGTGAGGGAGGGGTTTTAGGCCCCCTGCACAGGGTCTCCTTGGAGACCCATGTCGCACTCTGTATGATTGGCTGTGTTGACTGTCCTGCCAGGACAGCCACACTGCTGTGTGATTGACAGCCAGGCTCTGTGAATGGGGGAAAACTGATGTACATACTGTTAGAAAGAGAACAGCTGGTTCTAAAAGAATATCTACAGAGTAATCTGAGAAATGGTTTATCTAAGAATCAACTTCTCTGGTGAGGGCTTCTCTTTTTTTTATACCTAAAAAGAATTCTGATGAACTTCGATCCTGCATAGACTTCAGAGGCCTAAGTAAGATATCCGCTATCCAATGCCGTTGATTCCAGACATATTAGAAGCAGTGAAATGAACCCTGATGTACACCAAATTGGATCTCAGGGGTGCATATCATCTCATCAGAACACAATGAGGAGACGGATGGAAGACGGCCTTCTGCACTCCATTTGGGCATTTTGCATATCGGGTGATGCCTTTTGGTCCAATTCTCCAGCAATATTTCAGCGAATCATGGACCATATCTTCGCTGATCTCCTTCTTCATTCAGTGGTGGTATATCTCGATTATATTTTAGTGTTCTCCCATGATCCAACAGAACAAGTGCAATCTGTTTTACAACGCTTAAAAGAGAACCATCTCTACTGTAAATTAGAAACATGTGAATTCAACAGAGAAGAACTCACTTATCTCGGTTATGTCTTATCATCAAAAGGGATCTCGATGGGTACTAGTAAAGTATCATCTGTTTTAGAATGGCTTCCTCCATGCTCTAGCAAAGAACTGTAATGCTTTTTAGGGATCTCCAATTTCTATCGGAAATGTACTGTACACTTTTCACTGATAATCTTACCCTTGACAGCTCTATTGAAAAAAGGAGCTAAATATGTCTGGTCAACAGCTGCTTTTGAAACCTTTAAGATGTCTTTCTTTTCAGTCCCAGTCCTGAAAATCCCCAATCAAAAGAAGGGCTTCATAGTTGAAATTGATACCCCGCACAACGCTGCAGGAGCGGTACCCAAGCAACTGTCAGAGATAGGAGACGAATGCCCAATAGCATACATGTTCAAAACCTTGTCATCTGCCGAACTAAATGACACTGGGCTAGAAAGGAACTGCTGGTGATCAAGAGAGCCTTTCATTAATGGAGGCATCTCCTTCTGGGTTCCAAACATTCAATTGAGGTCAGAATCGCCAGATTTTGAAAAACTTGCAATATGCGGAAACACAAGACAGCCATCAGGCTCATTGGGGCACATTTCTTTTCCCCGTTCAACATTACATTCACAGTAATCCGGGGTAAAACTAATTTAATGGTTGACACACTATCCAGGAAGATGAGGTCGTCCTCCTCCAATTTTCAACCTGAGAAGCTTTTCTTGGAGGCAAAGTTTATTCATTCTGTAATGGACTTCCTATAAGTCGTCAAACAGGACACTATTTCACAGAATCACTTATGTAAGGAGGTAGCAGACAAATATTCGTTGACACATCATAATGGACTATTTTTTCATAATCAACGGGTTCTTCTTCTGACCTTTTCATTACAAAAAGAAGTACTAAGCATGTGTCATGATTCTGTAGTGGCAGGTCATCGGGGATAGCTAGTTCTACAGACCTTATCTAGAGATATTTCTGATGTGCAGCATTACATCTCTTTGTTTGTCACATGTCTCCAGACTAGGACTCAGAGAAAACCACCATTGGGCCATCTCATCTTACCTAAAAAACCTTGGCAGATGATTTCCACCAATTTTATAGTTGGCCTACCAAACTCAGACAGATACACCACCATAATGGAAACAATCGATTACTTTACCAAAATGGTGCATTTCTATGTTCTATGGTCAAATCAAAGGTTTTCCTTTGTAAGCTAAATGACCTACAAACCCTTTGAGGAACATCAGTCTTTTTAAAACTATAGAGGATCTGGTTGACCATTCCCTCAGACGTTGGTACAACTTCTGAACCTGTGATAGGCTTTTTCAAGGGGTCCTTAAAAAGGATTCCCTTAGATCTAGAGGGGCCTCCAGAGGTCCTCACCACTTCTCTGTTGGGAGAAGGTTGGGTCGTAGGCCTCTTGGTTGGGGGGATGGAGATAAGCAAGGTACATGCTTTTCCTTCCTCTTAGATCTAACCTTACCTACTTTAGGAGTTTCACTCCCAAGGTTAGGATTTGGGTTGGAGTCTTCAGTAGAAGGTCCAACAGTCTGAAGGTTTTTGGCCTTAGACTTTTCTTTTCTAGTTTTCCACAAGCACTGAGAATTAACAGTTCTTGTAGGCCTAGTTAGGGGTCCAGTTGGTCTATCCACCTCTTCCTCAGAAGCAGGGGGAGTTACAGACTTTAAAACTGGGGGAATAATGATGGAGCTTGGTTCGGGCTCCCATTTCCCTAACGTTTTAGCCTGAAATGTGCCTGGGTCAGAGGTCAACTTACCAACACCAGGGCTTATAGTGGGGTTCTCAGTAGAGGTTCCCACAGGCTTAGAGTGGTTCCTTAAGGTGGCCTCTCTAGCCAATTTGGTTTGGTTCTGGGTCTCCATACTGGGAGGCCTGGGGGTACTGGATACTACTCCTAGAGTTCTTAGATCATTCCCCAACAGGACTCTCCCAGGCACCTCAGTCTGAACACTGACAGGAATCCTCACTGTCATGTTATTACACTGAATGAGGGCTGGTAGAATTGGAACCATTTGGACAGGGCCCCTAGACATCTTAGTGGGACGGACCTTTGGGTGAGTTAGCAACATCCTCAGGACTGAAAAAGCTTTCATCCACTACTGTTCTGCTGGCCCCAGAGTCTCACCTGGAAGGAGTATCCTGGCCATTGACAAGAACACTGTCCATATAATAAACTTTAGAGTTTTCTGGTATGGAGTTGTACACACTCCTATTCTGATCACTAACCAGACCCATGGACTCTACTGTTACGCTTGCTTGAAGACCCAAAGGTTCTTCAGCAAAGACTTCAAAGTGAGCACTAGCCATTTGGACTTCCTCCTCAGGAGTGAAGGCTAAGGAGACTGTGCTGATCCCTGTAGGTTTACCCTTACATCTGGGATCTCCTTTGATGTGGTCAGTTGCCCCATAGAGATAGCATGTTCCAAATGCTCTCTGAAAGGGTGGCTTGGTCTGACCTCCTTCTGGTTTGTGGCCAGAGGGTACACTAGCCTGCTGTGGTTTACCCTGGGGCTTACCCTGGTTATTTTGTTGTTTGGGGCCCTCTTTGGGTTGGGAGGTATTAGTAGTCTCTTGGCTCCCTTTTGGTGGCTGCTTTCCCTCATCCTTTTTCTGAGTCCCCTGAATCCTTGTAAGTAGCCCTCTTGGCAACCCACAAGTCAGCAGCCTTAGCTAGCTTCCTAGAATCTAATTCCCCTGAATCAGCCAAGTGCTGTCTGAGCTCAGGAGAGTAGGCATCATAAATTGACTCCACCATAACAAGATTTCTCATTCCCTAATAAGTTTTCACCTTGTAACCCTTAATCCATCCCTCTAAGTTTTTCAAACTTTCACTCACCCAGGTAGCCCACGGGGTACCATCATTCTTTTTGAGGGTCCTAAACCTCGTAAGGTACTGGGAAGGGGTCTTCCCAAATCTAGCTATTAAAGCTAGCTTCACACATTCATATTCCTTTCCATCCTCCTCCCCCAACTCCATTACCACATCAATTGCAACAGGGGGAGCCTAGAGAACAACCAGGAAAGTAATTCATTTCCTGTGATGTTCTGGAGCCCATGATTATACTCAAACAGCGACAACCAATCCAACACATCCAACTTAGGCTCATACATACCCACAAGCTCTTTAGGCATCCGGGGTCTTTTGGGACTGGAACTCCTAGAGGATCCGGAGAGAGAAGCATTTTCAACAGACAATTTTTTCATCTCTAACTCATGCTTGAGCTCCATTTCCCTGAGCCTTAGTTCTTGATTCAGTTCTTGGTGTCTTTGTTCTGCTTGAGCATTAAGTCTCTTAAACTCCAATTCAAGTTTCATTTTCTCTAGTTCCAGATATTGGGGACTAAAGGTGGGACCTGGCAAAGGTCCAGTAGGTACAGCTGGCATAGCAGGTCGAGGCCTAGGGGGAACAACTACATCATCCTCACCCTCCTCTTCTGGTTCTGACTCAAGATTATCAATACTTTGATCAACATCAATATCATTGCTGTTATCTACATTTGTTGGAGTGGTGGGTTCCTCTGAACCACCATCCAGACTTTGGTTTGCTAACACCTTTTCTATTAGCTCCATTTTCTTGCCTTCAGTCAGGAGATTCTTATGCTTACAGAGAACTCTCAAACAATCAGCAGTTTTTGTAGCAAGGGACTCTTGACTATAACTTTCCATAGTTGACAGGTTTAGAAAATACTTCTTTTTAGTGCTAAGGACAAGGCTGGTGTAGTCTCCCACAGGCTTACTGCATCCAATCTTGCCTAACACCTGGCAAGCCTTTTAAGTCCTAAAACCCAACCCTACCTAAAGGCAGTTCAGAGAGGGCTTGAAGTCTTGACAAACAGCCAATAATGAATAGTTACTGCCGATTTCTTCCAGTGTCTAAAGGTATTGATGCAGCAAGTTAGCAACTAACAAAGGAGACCAGAAAACGGACTGGAGAAGGTGACACAAGCAGCAGCTTGGGTCAGAGTTAGGAGGGCGTTGCCCTGGACACCTCTACGTGCTCTCCAACACTCTGGAGCGACTTCTTGGAATCATGTAGGCAATAACTCCCCCCCCCCCAGTACCTTTGGTTTGAAGAAAGTGTTTGTGTTGGCTCCTCTGCGATCTGGTGGCTCTGGACCCAACTTCCAGATCCCTTGGTGGCGAAAGGCAGGGCAATGAACAGTGTCTCTCAGCAGCAGTCTCGCAGGGATGACCTGTAGCACCATTTTCAGCAACTTATTGGTTCACTCTGCGGTTTTGGTTTCAGCAGCACTAACACAGAACACGGATCGCCCGGTCAATCTTCTTTCCTTCCTGCAGTCTCACACTCTGTTGAGGGGGTCTGCGTGAGTTGGATCAGATCTCTGGAGCGTCCTTACGGGCTTAGCACAGATTTGGATGGATTCAGCCTTTCCACGACTATGCACCCGAAATGGGCAGCAGGTCTCCTGGTATTTGGGTTCCGCAGCTCTGGAAGCTCCTAGGAACTCAGGAGTTGGCTAGTTTTAAAGTTCGTCTTGGGACTGGTTGTTCCCAGCAGCCAAAGGGAAGGAATCATCCTCTTCGGAGCTCCTCTGTCGCATAGAAAACGGGGTCAGAACAGCACTGGTCGATTCACGGCCTTGTAAAGGTGCTGCAGGCGTCCCTGGTCGTCTTGTTCTTCGGTTACTTCTGTTTCCTCTGGTTGACTTGCTTTATACTCCAGAAGCCTCACCTTTTATACACTCCTCTGCAATCTCTCTCAGCATTTTACAGAAATGAGTGTTTGGCTGTCCAATCAGGACAGCCAGACCCCTATGGGTGCTGAACCTATTCAGGCACTCTGGCAGATAAACGACAGGGGGGTGGAAGACTCATCCACCACTTCCTGCTTCTTTCATCCAGGTGGCCAGGACACGGCCAGCGCTATTGGATCCAGTTCCTGCGTGTGGACCAGTGCGGGAGGATCACCTGGATGGGGGTCTTTGGGGAGTGGGAGCGGGACACCGAAGGTTGAGACGCAGTATCACTTCCTTATGACACATTTTCCCCATTTTGTCCAATAGGATATTTAGAAACTCTAGCCCCCACCCCATTCCAATGCCACCTATTTTCTAACATGTTAGGCAAGATTGTGTGCAGTATCCTTTGGAAGATTACAGCAACCATGACCTCCTGGCAAGAGGAACCCAGCCTTTGGTATAAGTCTGTTCTACACAGGTTGGTAGTGTGGCTGAGCAGCCAGGCTTATCCCAAGAGGGGTCAATGTGAGCAGTAGGGTTGTAACACAGAGGTTCACAGTGACAGTTATTCAAATAAACACTTAAACTCAAGGTTTCTTGATTAAACCATTATTAATTCATTTAACAGTCAGTTATATAAGCTGTAGGGTATTTTGTGGAGATTTGGGGCCTGACGGTATTTTCTTACCGCCGAAATATAACTTAGCAACAATCACTCCTTGTATTCAGATTGGGCCATGTACAACAATAATACAGTGAACATGCATTATTTCAGCACCCAGGCATGCATATTTGGTATGCGTGGGTGGTAGGCGTGGTTGGTGGTATTTTGGTGAGCATAATTCCCTTGTTTCATTTGTGGCCCCAATGTCCAGAATCCCTTATCTTTGCTTAGATTTTTCGTGTAATCACTAGAGAGACCTCAGACCTACATTTTAGGAATACCACATTTTTCAGTGTTAGTGTTAGTGTGCCACCATGGGCGATCTCACTGACTTATTTACGACAGAGAGCTATATATGGTAATCTTGTGGTAATTTCCACTACCTTATATACGGTAGGGAGCTATGTTCAGAGAGTCTCTCTTCCCGTTGGCTCATGTACCTCCAACGAGCTATGCTACAGTCACTCACAACTGTTCATACTGAATCTGACATGCACACATCTGTCTTAAAATGACCATTGCACTGTTTAAAATCTCCCCACATCATCAGCATTGTAATGGTAAATAGTAAATACACCACCCGTCTGTTTTCAAATATTTTTCTGTATTATAAAAGTTGCAATTAAACACGATCTCATTCTTTACAGAAATAAATAAAATGGTACAGTAAAAGCATTGTCTATGACACACTGAAAAGAGAGTGGCGGAGAACAGAACTCAAATTGCAACATTAGCATTTGATTAAGGCATGCACAGGAATCCTACACTGACTGCATATTATCGTACACACTCAGCTCCCACACTTCTGTAATTACCTTATCTTTTTAGTTGTTCTCTTTGGCTGTTCTCTTTCTGAATGTGGCTCCCTTGAAGATTAACTCCAGTAAAAAGGAACGCTTGCCTTCTCATAACCGGGGTCATTGCCTGGAATTCTCAGCTTTTACAGATAGGAATGCCTCAGCCAGTGGAAAGGTCCTTCTTTCAGCTCTCCCCAATCTTGACTGCCCTTCTCCTTTCTCAAAAACCCCCCAGCAAAAGCCTGATCACTCCCTCTAGCATGATACTTGCTATGACGCTGCTCCAATCAGAATTAATCACGCCATCTCCTCCTTCTCTACACAATGGCTCATTTTCATAGTAATACTTTGTAACCAACTGATTTCCTGTTCTTTCGAGCCCATTTGCTTCCTGTAGTTATGTGGACAGGGCAGCAGAGAGAACAGAAAAAAAAATGGATGTGCGTTTAAAAGTTCACTTTCAGAATAGGCCTAATTCTGCAGTGGAGACACATTTTTATTAGTGGATTATGTTTCATTAGTCATGTTAGTTGTCAGTAAGGTTAGTTATTATTTTCAAATGTGTCTCTCGCACCATAGGCATTTCAGGTGAAAAATAGTGTGCATTTCTGAATGTGCACGTGTACTTTTTAACTGTAAAAATAGATTTGCATCTTATATGTTAAAATCGTTTTTGACTGAATGGCCTGTCTTTCCTTGTTAATCTGGTAACACATATAGCAATGCACCGCACCCTTGTGGTGGTGCTGCAAAAAAAAATTGCTACCTGTGCAGTAGTGCTGTACTCTGTGCTGTTTGCTACCTGTGTAGTAGTGCTGTACTCTGTGCTGTTTGCTACCTGTGCAGTAGTGCTGTACTCTGTGCTGTAACATGCCAAATATCCTTACATATACCCTCCTTTTGTTTTTAGAACTTGGCTACAATCCAAGCCAATTCCTAAAAACAACTTGTTCTCTCTTTTTTTCTTTTACAATATAGCAATCCAACAAAATGAATATTCATGTGCATCAATGAAAAATTTGCAATCAACACAGTATTCATCTGAGTTCATTAGTTTACAAAATATTCCACATTTGCCTTCTCAGTTGAAGTGGCATTACTTTAAGTTTAGATTTTCCAAGTCAATTAAAAACAAAGAAATAAAACAACTAACTAAAACAAATAATTAATACAACAAATTAAAATAAATAATTAAAATAATAAATACGTGGAACTCCATATGTCAGCACTCTTGTCCGCTTCTGATATGTCCCGACCAGCGATGTTATTCGGTTCATTCGAGTACACTTCCATCTTGGCAATCTTAGATCCATAGGAGTCATCTTTTTCAGCATTCTGGTTATCTTGTCTTCACCTCCACCTGGAGGCAGGCATCTTTTGGTCTTCATCCAGGGGACTCCAGGACTCCATCGTCTCTCCCGTGGGCTCTGATCTCGGAACCTCCGACCAAATAATGTTAATTGTCTAAATCAAAATAGAAAATAAACAAATTAAGTACATAGCATAATACTAACTTCACCCTTTTGCCAAAAATAAAACATGCTTGGTAAAAATATTTCGTTTTTTTTTTTTCCTGAAATTAAACACAAGTTAAAAGAAAACAAGCAGATATTCAATATTTAACACACTTTCTCTCTGCACACCAACCATGAGCTTCCATTATATGTGCATTTATTTATTTATTTATTTATTTATATTATATATTTTTACATATACTACAGTGTTTATGTACCATCATAACAATCAACTTTTTTTTAACTCCTTTGTCACTGCCTCCTGATTACACCCATTTATTTTCTCTTTTTGTGTTCAAGGGACTTTATCTGTTTCTACATGCTCAAGCTGCCTGATCTCATGTCTGGGATGGCATGGTTTGATTTGATTTACATGGACAAACTGCTCTATTGCTGTTTCACCTTCATTTTTCCAAATTTTATAAACTACAGGAGAGACCTTATCTATAATTCGAAATGGCCCCTGCCAGGCTGCTAGAAATTTAGAATTTTTCTGTTTACTTTTTCCAAAATGAAACTTGTACACCTGATCCCCTACACTGTATTCCTTTACTGATGTCTTTTTGTCATAATAAGACTTTGCACTGTCAGCAGCTCTTTCCAGATTTCTCTGCACAAAAGCAAATGCATGTTGCAAATGCCTCCTCAGTTCATCAATATATTCATGAACTGTGGATGCACTCACAAGGGTTTGCTCATGTGTTCTGTATAGTAGGTGTTGTGGTAACACCATTTCCCTACCTGTTAAGACCTCATGGGGGCTAACACCTGTTGCTTTGGCAGGAGTCGACCTGATTGCCATCAAAACCAATGGTAAACGTAAATCCCAGCTGGAACCTGCTTCTGCCACAAATTTCTTTAAAATATCCACAACAGACCTATTGCTTCTTTCAACTGTACCTGAAGACGCCGCCCGATATGCGATATGTAGTTTCCTTTTCACACCTAGTATTTGCCATACCTTACTCATTAGAGTACTTGTGAAATGACTTCCTCTGTCTGACTCAATTCTTTGTGGCAACCCAAACCTTGAGAACACATGGTTCACCAGCAATGTGGCTGCTGTTTGCGCACTACAATCTGGTGCAGGAATGCACTCAATCCACTTCGACATCAAACATACCACACTCAAAATATAACGGTGTCCCCTGCTCGACCTTTTTAAAGGACCTACATAGTCTATTTGCAAATCTGACCATGGGAGAGTTAGGCCTCTTTTCATCAATGGTGCTCTATGCATTGGTGAAGCAGGTTTAAATTGGGCGCATACTAGACATCCTCTAGTATATAATTCCACATCTTGGGACATATGAGGCCAGTAAGCATAATCTTTTAGTATTTCTAATGTTTTTTGTGAACCTCTATGGCCTGCAGTTATGGCATCATGTGCATGGTGTAGCATTAGTCCTCTGAATGAAAGGGGTACTACCCACTGTATTTGCCCTGTTATGGACTCTCTAATCATGAGTCCATCCTGTAATCTAATTCGTGTTTTGTTCTTTAATAACACCCTCAACTCTTCTTTTCCCATACAATCATTTTCTGTTAAAGGATTTTGTTCAGGATCTATCAAATGATTATAATAGATTCCCAAAATTTGATCATTCTTTTGGGCCTCAATCAAATCTTGGTTTGGCGTGTCATGACTCCACTGCACCACCGTTTGATCTACCTCCTTTGGTGCTTTAGAACGTGTGACTGCATCAATTTGTATTTCACCCATTAAATAATCAATAGGTAGCAATTCTCCCATCACAGCCCCAATCTTAGCCAGGTGGTCTGCCTTATCATTTCCCTCCTTATCCTCTCCTGGTGTTTTTAAATGCCCACGAATTTTTCTCCAGTATATTGTTAAATTATTTTCTGACACCAATTTGTCTAGGGCTTGTATCATTTTTCCATGTTTAAGTGGCTTTTTGTTGTATGTAACCATGCCTCTTGCTTTCCAACCAGGCAAATACTCCACAAGGCTATTCCGTGCATAGTCAGAATCAGTCACCAGGACAATTTCACTGAACTTTTTATCAACTGCAGTAGCAATTGCTTTATAAATGGCTGCCAATTCCGCCACCTGACTGCTCCTATCTCCAATCCTCATCCCTATACTGGGAACGCCTTCACATTTCAACCAGACATTTCCTATTCCTGCCACTAATTGTTTATTACTGTCATTTTCAATGTGAAAAGCACAACCATCCACATATACAGTTGGCAAATCCTTGCATGTTTTTTCATCAAAAGCTTTGTGTGGTGACTGTTCAAATTCCTGTAAACTAGCTTCCACTTCCATTTCATTTGTTATTTGTTCAGCTGCACAGTCATGTAAGTCAGCTAACCCTTGAGCAATTGGGCTCTTTTTATTTTGTCCATATCTCACTTCTACGGGAAAACCTTGTAATGCCAGCGTCCATGAAGTGATTCTGGATTGTGCTAGATTGCCTGATCTAATTCTTTTACTCTCTAAAAATTGCAAAGGTTGATGATTTGTTTCAATAATCACCTTTTCTCCCTGAACAATGGGGCGGAAATGTTGTAGCGCCCACACAGTGGTTAATAGGGCCTTTTCACATTCATTAAATTTCATTTCAACTTGGGAAAATGCCTTACTTGCATATGCAATCGTTTTGTGATTCAAATCGTGTTTTTGTGATAACACTGCTGACATACAATGTTCAGAAAAACCTATTTCTATAAAGAAATCCCTGTCCTTTATGGGGTATGCTAAACATGGTGCCTTTACAAGACATTCCTTTAATTTAGCCACTGCATCAGACTGCCCTCTTTCCCATTTCCAGGGAGTATTCAGTTTAAGCAGTTTAGTCAATGGTTGAGTGATTTCTGCATAATTTTCAATGAACTTTCTGTTATAGCCTGTCATCCCTAATAAACTTTTTACTCCTTTCACATTTTTAGGATCTTTTAATCTTTGTATGGCCTCTATTTTCTTCCTTTGTGGATTTAGCCCATGTTCAGTCACTTCATGCCCTAGAAAGTTCACTTTTTTCTTGCACCATTGTGCTTTTTGCAAAGATACTTTGGCGCCTGCTTTCTGCAATTGGCCAAGTACATGTCTTATTTCATCAAAATGGCTTTTCAGGCTTTCATTTTTTATCAGGACATCGTCCACATAAACTATTGTTCCTCTTTCCGCTGCATCCGGCATGGCCTTTCTCAAAAATATGCCAAATTCACTCCCACTATTGATGTACCCGAACGGAGCTCTAAGCCAGGCATATTGAGTCCTGTCAAATGTAAAGGAAAATAAGTGTTGTATCTCCTCTGCCAATGGCACACACCAATATCCAGAGGTGAGATCTAATGTGGTAAATACATTTGAACCATGTATCTGAGCTAGGCCCTGATCAATGAATGGCAGGTGCCATCTAGATATTGGTACTCTTTTATTTAACTCTCTCAAGTCTGCACACAGCCGCCATTGACCATTTGGCTTTAACACACCTAAAATAGGCGTATTGGATGTGCTATGAATGGGCCTGATTATTCCCCGTGATTCCAAATTTTTAATAATTTCTGCCAATGATTCTAAACATGCCAGCGGTAGTCTATACTGGCGTACAAACACTGGATTTCTGCTACAACCTTCTGGTAGTGTGGCCACATGTAAATCAGTTAAACCACAATCATAAGCATCTTTTGCAAATACATCCTTAAACTCCATAAATATTTCCCTCAGATTGCGTCGATCCTCATCGCTGTCACATGCATCCGCTAAGGAGATCTGCTCTTCTACCATTCTGGAAAATTCTGGAAACTCTTCTGGTAAAGGAATCTCAGCGCTTTCCTCTAACTGTGTGGCTGTGTCTTTTTGTAGAGCTGCCACTTTTAAATATTTTGGCATATCAGCTTCCACTTCAATGGGCTGATTTCCTGTTTCATTTTCATTTAAATTAAATATTATGCAATCCTCTTGATGGCAGCACACTGTCTCATTTGAATTATAAGGATACACAGAATGAATTTTAAATATTCCTTTGGGCTGAGAGTCCAGGTGTTCTGGCAACTCGCCCTTGGCATCTACATATTTTTCAGGAATATTCCCAATCACCATGTTATTTAAATCTGCCGTATAATGTGATTTTTGTATGGCCATTCCTAATGGGGAGTTTTCCTCTAAATGAATATCCTGACAACCTTTATTATTTACCATGATTTTTACAGATCCCTCACCAATGTCTACCAATGGAATGTATTCATAATCCAGGCCTTGCTGTTTTATGGATTCAGTCAGGCATACAAATGCATCAGAGCCTTTCATCTGCTGTCCATTTTTGCATTTCAGTGTTATTGCAAACTGTTTTGTAAATGCAGGAATAATAGTATTTTTCCTCATTTGTAATTCGACTGCATAAGGAACCAGTTGTGCACAATGATAAGCCCTTCTTTTGTCTTCAAATTCAGGTGCCGGACCACCTAGGCGTGACCATATTTTTTGATTAAGGAAATCTAACACCATACACATTCTGTGCATGATGTCATTGCCCATGTAAAATTCATTTTGTGCTCCACTCACTATCCATACATTATGGTAAATTGTTTTCTGCCCAATGCTAATTTTAAGCATGCATCTGCCTGCAATTCGGTTTTCAAAGTCTGGACTGTCCAACCCAGAAACATATTGGTTTTTAATCCTAAATTTCGGGATTTCTTCCCTCTCCATAATTTTTTGCAACAATTTCTCATTAATGAAACTCCTTTCATGTTCAAGCGCTAAAGTGCCTTTTATTGTTTTAAGATAATCATTTATACCAACATGAACCCATGGTTGCTCATCTTCCATGTGTATTTCTGCCAGAGTGGTAATGTGTTTTTCTGAATCTGTTTTAGGAGCAATATTCTGTTTGCATGTTTTCTCTTTTAAATAGAAACGTAATGTGTGCTCATCTATGGCAGGCTGCCAATCTTTCCTTGGGTCCAAGTATATTTGTACAGGTAGTTTTTCATTGTCGCTCTGCATTTTGTCTTGACACATTAATATAACAGTGACACTAGGCATGCAGCTATTCTGGAGATATACCTCCACAGCATCATTTGTTTTGGCAACGGTGTGACATTCATTTATGTTGCTGTTTTGTGATTTTAGTTTCTTAGGCCTCTATGGTTTTTTGGTTAAGGACCACAGCACTCCATTCACCCCATCTATGAGAGGAGACAATCTTTTCAGGCAATCTGTCCCCATCAGAAATGGAATTTCACAAATAGATGTGATCAATACCTCTTGTTTCATTCTGTGCTTTCCTATTTTTATGTCAACCTCAGTTACACCTATGATGGGCACCTCCTCCCCATTAAAGTTATGCACTGGGCCTTGTTTTTCCTTCACTGTGATCTGACTCTGTGGAGGCCTCCCTTCATTGATACTCTTTACCAGCTCCTTGGACATAATTGTGGCCTGTGCGCCAGTGTCAATCATAGCAAAGGTGTGGCATTTTTCTTCTACAGTGATGGGTGCATAATATCTGTCCTCAACTTCCTCTAATACACATAAGAAATGTGAATTCTTACTGATTTCAGGGCTCACCTTTCTCAGGTCTTTTTCACTTTTGGCTAAGCACATTGGTAAATGAAATGACATTTTTCCCTCCTTTTTACCCATTTCTGTGCGAGATATTTTATTCATTTCTCCATGTTCAGAGGTTTTTTGGAGTGTGGCCACTGTTCGCCCATCCATCTGGGTAACATCAGAGACCACATTACAATCCTCCAACTGAACATGTGTAACAACATCATTCAGCAATTTGTCATTTTTTAATTCTGTGCATTTGTGATCATTTAGTGTGATACCAGCCCTTTCAGCCTCTTCAAAAATATGTGGCTCAAAGAATTCTTCAGGTGATTGACTTGTACCCTCCTTGTGAGTATTTCCTTTTTCTGTCTGTGTTTGGTCATTGTTTTGCTTGCCCAGGGAAGGAGCTATAGCATCCCCACTTACTCCCTGTTCATTGGTATTCCCCATGCATGAGTCATTTTTCTTAAATCTGTTCCTTTGTTCTTTTGGAATTCCTAATGTTTCTTTTTCATTTGTGCAAATCTTTACTGTTTTATTTAGCTCTAAGTTAGACCGTACCTCTTTTTTAGAAGTATTTGCACTTTCTGTCACAATTTCATTTACTGGTACTTTCATTTTTAATCCATTAGGCATCTCAGAGTCGTTATGCAAAATTATATCAGAGCAATCTGTCATTTTGGCACTGCAGTTATCATGAGTACTTAGTCACTTTTTGGAAGCCCCCCGGTCATTGCTATGGCCATCAGCCCCCTCTTTGGAAGGTTGTTTTTGCGCTGTATAGAGCTTTCCTATTTGCTCAGCTAACATTTTCACTTGGGCCTCAAGGCACTGGAACCTTTCCATCTCTCTAGGATCCTCTTTCTGTGGCCTAGGTCGATATTGGTTGTTTTCCCCCTGATTGGATCTATTCTGATACCTCTCAGGTGATTGATGTCGGTTGGGATGGTTTCTGAACTCTTGATTCATTTGTGGAGGGGAGCGGGTTGCACCCATCCTTTGATTATAGTCCCCTGGTGGGGAATCATTGTACTGGCGTGGACTGTAGTTCACGCTTTGCCTCATATCCTATCTCTCAGATTGTGGGTACTGGCCCCTATGTTGATTTCCATTATCAGTAAATCGATCCACATATCGGGGCCTATCCTGATTACCATATATCATGGTGTTGGGATCAAACCTACTCTGTGTCCCCAATGACTGGTAGGGACCATCATTTCTTTGATCTTGATTTTGTCTCTGGTTATTGTTCATACCTGCCATATCAGGCCGATATCCTACCCGGGGTCTATCCCCTAAATACCTAGGGCTGATGTAGCTCTCTCTATTACTAGGATCATGTGTTTGGAACATTGGTACAGGAAATGACGATCTTTGTTGATTACCCCTTTGTTCAGGTGTCACATTATTTTTACCTTGGCTTTGAGCAGACTCAAGTGACATTTTGGCTGACCTGATTTCCATTACTGTGGCTGAGGGTTCTTTAGATTTAGGCCTAGTATCTTTCATTTTATCACTTTCTCTACCCTGACAATAGAGTACCTCATATAGCTTTGTGCTTTGATGTACAATCCATTCAAGGGACTTGTCACGGTCAAATTCACGGACCAATTGGGATATGATGTCTTTCTGTAGCCCATAGAAGTATGCAGTTTTAAACTCATTGGAATTTGAGTCAAAAGATACATCAAAGCGAGAGAATGCTCTTTTTAAGTCTTGTAAAAATTGGCGAGGGGATGTATTAGGTCCAGCAGTAATTGTGTACGCGACTTTCTTTGCCTCCTGCAATGACTGAAAAGGAGAAAAATGACGCCTAATTTCTTTTTCAAACTCCAGCCATGTCATATTCTGCTGTTCATTTAATCCCCTTATGATGCTGGCCGTCGGGGCATCTAAAGTTAAATGAAAATATTGTCTGTACTGTTCCTTAGGTATCTGGAGTGCTTTAAAAATGTCATGCACCGCTTCTAAGTGATCCTCAATGCAGCATTCACCTCCCTTTTTAAATGGTTTGATCAGGGCTTTAATGGATTTCATTATTTTTATGGGGCTACTTGTTGCAATGCATGGAATTGCACTATTTTGTGATTCAATCCTGTTTTCAGGTCTATGAGATTGGTGGCTGCCCCCAATGGGAGTATCAAATCCCCCAAGGGCGCTGCAACCAAGTTCAGTCACCGGCCCAGTCACTGGAGCACTAGCTCTTTGGGCAGAGTTAGAATTCACCTCCACTCCATTGAATGTGGTACCCTGCCCCCTCTCCTGGGACCTGGGAATGCACATTTGCTGTTCTAAGTCCTTACACTTTTTAAGGAGTCTGTTGGCTTCATCATGCAAATAATTATTTTCATCACTCATTTTATTAATCACCTCCTGCATTTCGCACATTTGCATTTGGCATTCATTGAACTCTTTATTTCTCTTGTCTCTTTCTTGGATCATTTTAATCATTTCTTGTTCTGCACTCTGGAGATCACCTTCTTTTTCACAATGTTCTTTTTGTAAAATCTGCATTTCTGAAACAACCTCATCTTTATCCTGCCTAATTTGATCCACTAAGGCTTTTAAGTGTGCCAATTCTTGCTCACTATCTTCAAATTGTTTCTTGCTTTTGGATAACTGAGTATCAAAGTCTCTGCATTTTAATTGCATGTCTTTTTGGCATACATCCAATTCTGCTCTCAACATTTCCTGATTTTTACTTGCCCCCTCTAATTCAGTCTTTAACCTGTTAATTAGCTGAGTATCATTCTCTTGCATTCGCAGGGACTTGTTTAAAATAAACCATATTTTGCTGCATAGCCGTATTAAACAGTCTTTCTCTGCACTTTTATCGGCTGCATTCAATAATCTTGTAAGGCAGACCTGAATTATGCTGCCTTCTGCAAAAATATTGTCTAGTTTTTCTTTCTGCACCTCACCCTGAATGCGGTTACTCCATTCTAACGTGCTATTCGAAGACCAATTCCCATGTGCAAATAACTTTGCCTCTAAATATTGCACTAGATCTGAGAATGTGGTTTCCCTTTGTGACATTCTGAAATTCGTTTTTAGTTGCACACTGCTATTATAAAATGGGTTCCCTTTAATGTGCAAATGGCAGTGTGAGACACGCTTGCCACGCCCAGTAGGTACTCTATGATCACTTTCCCGGCCTGCAACGCACCATAAATATGTAGGGTATTTTGTGGAGATTTGGGGCCTGACAGTATTTTCTTACCGCCGAAATATGACTTAGCAACAATCACTCCTTGTATTTAGATTGGGCCATGTACAACAATAATACAGTGAACATGCATTATTTCAGCACCCAGGCATGCATATTTGGTATGCGTGGGTGGTAGGCGCGGTTGGTGGTATTTTGGTGAGCATAATTCCCTTGTTTTATTTGTGGCCCCAATGTCCAGAATCCCTTATCTTTGCTTAGATTTTTCGTGTAATCACTAGAGAGACCTCAGACCTACATTTTAGGAATACCACATTTTTCAGTGTTAGTGTTAGTGTGCCACCATGGGCGATCTCACTGACTTATTTACGACAGAGAGCTATATATGGTAATCTTGTGGTAATTTCCACTACCTTATATACGGTAGGGAGCTATGTTCAGAGAGTCTCTCTTCCCGTTGGCTCATGTACCTCCAACGAGCTATGCTACAGTCACTCACAACTGTTCATACTGAATCTGACATGCACACATCTGTCTTAAAATGACCATTGCACTGTTTAAAATCTCCCCACATCATCAGCATTGTAATGGTAAATAGTAAATACACCACCCGTCTGTTTTCAAATATTTTTCTGTATTATAAAAGTTGCAATTAAACACGATCTCATTCTTTACAGAAATAAATAAAATGGTACAGTAAAGGCATTGTCTATGACACACTGCAAAGAGAGTGGCGGAGAACAGAACTCAAATTGCAACATTAGCATTTGATTAAGGCATGCACAGGAATCCTACACTGACTGCATATTATCGTACACACTCAGCTCCCACACTTCTGTAATTACCTTATCTTTTTAGTTGTTCTCTTTGGCTGTTCTCTTTCTGAATGTGGCTCCCTTGAAGATTAACTCCAGTAAAAAGGAACTCTTGCCTTCTCATAACCGGGGTCATTGCCTGGAATTCTCAGCTTTTGCAGATAGGAGTGCCTCAGCCAGTGGAAAGGTCCTTCTTTCAGCTCTCCCCAATCTTGACTGCCCTTCTCCTTTCTCAAAAACCCCCCAGCAAAAGCCTGATCACTCCCTCTAGCATGATACTTGCTATGACGCTGCTCCAATCAGAATTAATCACGCCATCTCCTCCTTCTCTACACAATGGCTCATTTTTATAGTAATACTTTGTAACCAACTGATTTCCTGTTCTTTCGAGCCCATTTGCTTCCTGTAGTTATGTGGACAGGGCAGCAGAGAGAACAGAAAAAAAAATGGATGTGCGTTTAAAAGTTCACTTTCAGAATAGGCCTAATTCTGCAGTGGAGACACATTTTTATTAGTGGATTATGTTTCATTAGTCAGGTTAGTTGTCAGTAAGGTTAGTTATTATTTTCAAATGTGTCTCTCGCACCATAGGCATTTCAGGTGAAAAATAGTGTGCATTTTTGAATGTGCACGTGTACTTTTAACTGTAAAAATAGATTTGCATCTTATATGTTAAAATCGTTTTTGACTGAATGGCCTGTCTTTCCTTGTCAATCTGGTAACACATATAGCAATGCACCGCACCCTTGTGGTGGTGCTGCAAAAAATAATTGCTACCTGTGCAGTAGTGCTGTACTCTGTGCTGTTTGCTACCTGTGTAGTAGTGCTGTACTCTGTGCTGTAACACGCCAAATATCCTTACAAAGCCTTCTTCAGAAGGGAGCAAAACATGTAACAATTATAATACACTTCACAACACACTCTTAGTTTCTTAAAATCAGATGATACCCATCAGGGATGGCACACAAGCACTTTCTACACCCACAGGTGACTTAAATAGCTAGGACTCTGTGGACATTGATTTCTCGCTGGTACATTTAGACCAATGCTGAGTTTGGTGCAAAGGTCAGATTGGGAAATAAAACAAAGGTTAACAAATAATTCATAAACAGGTAAGTACTTTTTACACCTTCCAATATCAAGTAAATGTAACCCTCTCCTGGGGAAAAGTAAAGCCACAGAGCCAGAGGTAAGAAGACTCTCTCAGGGAGCCTGGACAGCCAATGTTAGTTGAGCAAAGTCTAGGGGAGCTGAAGATCTTCTTTGCAGGTAAGTAAAAGTCTTGTACAATGTTTTTAGAAAAGTTTGTAAAAATAGGATTCACTTCAAGCTGGGAGGCTTAGGAGAGGCAAAGCTGTAAGCAACTTTGCAAGGTTAACCAAGACCAGTCTCAACTGAGAACAAGTAAAGCTAAACCACAAGAGGTCAGTCCTCTTAACTTTACAGTACCTTTGGTTAGAAGAAATGGTTCAGCTGGCTTCTGTTCCTGTACAGCTCTGCAGATCCTTTTGTTCCTGGGCCTCAGTGGTTGGGACAAGAGGGAGGACGTCTGGGGACTCCTGCACTGCAATGGGAAGGTCAGCGGCAGCAATGGGCAAACTTCAATTCAGCGGCACTTCGGTGTTTCAGCTCCTCGCGTCTGACAGCAAATAGCAACACTGCGGTTCTCGGATTCCACTTCAGTCTTTCCTCGCATCTGGGGTCCAGCACTCTGTTGAGGTGACTTAAAAGCGATCCACTCGATTTTGGTTCCAGCAGCAGCAGTGGAAGTACAGCCAGCTCTGAGAGGATGTCCAAACGAGTTCACTTTGGGGTTGATTGGTACCATCAACCCAAAGGGAGAAGTTGTCCTTGTTTGTTTATTTTATTCATAAAGTGCGCCTGACCCAGGGGTATCTGGGCGCAAGGTTAAGGTAATGGTTACATGATGAAGTTATACGGTTTATGCAGTTTATGCAATTTATACATACACTTTACAGATGGAGCATTAGCATGGCTGGGAACGTCAGGAAGGTGGGGGTATAGAAAAACGAAGGCAGATATATACATGAAAGATAAATATATTGTTGTGAGGGTGAGTGCGGGGTGAGGTCGAGGTAGTTTTTGTTCAGTAACCAAGCAATGACGTGGCTTCTGAATATTTGAAAAGTTGGGCTGGTTTTAATCCCCTGTGGAAGTGTGTTCCACGATTGGGAGGCTAAAACCGGGAAGCTTGTTCCGCCAGCTCTTTTGAGACAGTACCTGGGCACCACCAGACAGGATGTGCTAGTGGATCTAGTCATTCTGGCAGATGATTTCATCGTGAGTTTGTCCGTGGGATATGGTGGGGCTAGGTGGTTCAGCGCTTTCTATGTGAGGCAGAGGCTTTTTAGATCAATTTGGTTTGTATAGAGAGCCATTTGCATAGCATTCTGGTGTTGGAAATATGCTCTCTTCTAGGTATATTTAATGCTGCTCTAAGTGCATTGTTTTGCAGAACCTGCAGGTTATTGATTATAGATTTTTTGGCGCCTAAGTAGAGGCCATTGCAATAGTCCAGTTTGGACTGTATAAGTGCTCTGGCCAGTATAAGGCAGCTGTTAGAGGATAGAAGGGGTCTGCAAGCTCTGATCAGCTTACCAATGTAGGCAGTGGCTAATGCAGTCATGTTTACTTGTTTGGTGAGATTAATGTTGGCATCGAGGTAGAAGCCAAGGGTTTTTACGTTATTGGCAATCGGTATGTCATTGCCATCAATGAGGATGCTGCTGTAGTTGGGACTAAGTTTGAACAGGTGAGCCGACTAGAAGTAGCTCAGTCTTATCATCATTCAGCCAGAGGCCGTGTGTGGCCATCCATACCTGAATGATGATGTAGACTTCGTTAATCCGGCAGACATCGGAGTTGTAGATGCCTGATAGTGTTAGGAGGATCTGGGTGTCATCTGCATAGTTGGTGTAGGTGACACCCAGACGGTCCAGTTTGTCAAAAAGGGGCTTTGTAAAAAATATTGTACAAAGTAGGTGATACGCAGGATCCTTGAGGGACTCCACATGTGATGGGAATTGGGTCGGCCGTAGCTTTGGGTGAGAAAACATGCATGGGTCTATTTGCGAGGAAGGATTCAATCCACATGACAGCAGAGTTAGAGAAGTGTGCTGCAGATGACAGGAGGTCACAAAAGATGTTATGGTCCACCAGATCAAAGGTTGCTGATAAGTCTAAGAGAAGTAGGATGGCAACTTTACCTTTATCTTTCAGATCGTCGATTTGACTTTTAAGGTCAACAAGGGCCGTTTCTGTTCCATGTTGGGGTCTAAAGCCGGATTGCCGGATGACTAATAGTTGATTTGTTTCTAGATAGTCTTGAATTTTGCAAATATGCAACTCTATCTAAGATTTTCAATAAGAAGGGGACAGTGGTGATTGGTCTATAATTCGTGGTTTTAGACAGATCTAGTGTTTGTTTTTTGAGTAATGGGAGAACCCAGGATTGTTTCAAATTACCTGGGACGGAATTGTTGGCGAATGAGGAATTTATAAGTTTGGTGATGAAAGGAGATAAATCTCTGGCTGCGTCTTTTATGATTTGAGCAGGGCAACTATCGCCTTTACAATTAGATGGTTTCAGTGATGCTATAATTCTTTGTATCTCAGGTATGGATACCTGGTTGAAAGTGAAGCCTGAGTTGAGGTGTGTGTCTGGTTGTGTAATTGGACTGGTAAGATTGCCAGAGGCAAGTTGGTGACGTTTGTCAGCTATTTTGGACTGGAGCCCTGTGATTTTATTGGAGAGAGCATTTTGAATGCTGGTGCACCAAGGTTTGACCTTGGTGCAGGTATCAATAGGCGGATTGGGGTTTTCTAATTCCTTTAGGATATTAAATAGTTCTTTTGTACTAGATCTTGTGTTAGGCAGAAACCTGTGCAGTTCCCTTAGGGGCCACTGCAAAAGGCTTAAGACTACAGGTGTTGGCAGTAAACCCACTTGGTAGCAGTCTGTACCACCCAGATTTACCTGGTAGCTGTGGCTGAGCAGCCAGACTTCTCTCAAGAAGAGTTAGACAGTATATAGAGTATACAAGATAGGTACAAATATACAGTAGCACAAGCAAACACTGAACAGAGCTTGGGTATAAAAGTATATAATTATTTATTTAAAAACACACTTTGTAAAATACACTAACACTAATATGGCAAGCAAGTTCAAACACAGCCACTATTAATATATATACATCCCTGATTACTTATTGAACAAGTCTTAGTTAAAACGCCACTTATTTACAGACAGAGGTGAGCGCTTAACCTAAGATGGCACTCCAATAAGTTAGTTAAAAAGGGAGGGAAAAGGTAGAATTAGGACAGCACAATACCAGCACTTTTTAAAAGAACCACAGCAAGTCAGAAAAAGGCAGAGTCTATTGTTAGAGCAAGAAAGTTCATAGGCCAGGCCCACTCTTGGAGAGAGCAAGGCAGAATGTGTCCAAGATCACACAGTTGAATAATACTTTAAAATGTCTTTGCAGATAGTTCCAAAAGGGTTGGATCAGTTCAGGGAAAGTTAGTTAGCAGGTCCCAAGTCCCCCCAAGATAGAGAGTCAGGGATTTACGGGACACCTTGAACAGTCTGTTGCCAGGGAGACCAGGCGGGACACAGTGGGCCTCATCACGACCCAGGCGGTAAACAGCGCCGACCCTTACCGCCTGAGTACGAGGTCCCTTAGCGCTTTTAGCAGGTGTTAAAATCCATGGCGCTAAGGGACCATGGAGTTAATTACGCCACCGTAATTTACGGTGGCGTAATTAACGCCTTCCCCACTCCCATTATGCCCTATGGGGCAAAAATGGGAATGGGAAAGGGTAAATGGGGATTGGGGACTTACCGCCCCGCCAAGGTCCGAATGGGGCGGTAAGTCCACCAACCACCATGGCGTAAACGTAGTTGGTGGTAACTTACCGCCTGGGTCGTGATGAGGCCCAGTACCTGAAATGGTGAGAAAGCTCCAGCGGGGGCAGTTGTTCCTGGCAGTGGGTGTAAGTCAGTGCTCCATCCAGGGGAAGAGAAGATCTCGACGTGGAGGAAAGCTGGAGGTCGTTGCCCTGCCAGGGAAGAAACCAGCCGCGGAGTTTCCCCGGTTAAAAGGCACTACCCTTTTATTCGCGGTAGTGGTGAAACATGGCTATCTGCCCGCCGGGCTGCTTGGCACGGGCAATTCGACCACGAGACGATCCAGGAAGGCGAAAAGAGGGTGAACTGGTTATCCCCACCAGTTCAGAGGAAGAAGACTCTCCGGGGTGAAGATCTTCTCTGTCGTCGGGAAGTGGTGGGGCGGTTCAGCAGGGCTCCACCGGTGGTGTCGTCATTGCAGGTCAGCTCAGCTTCTCCCTCTTCGGATTCTTTGGTCCTGTGGCGACTTCTGAAGTTCCAGTCCCCAAAGCCCAGCTTTTATGCAGCAAACCCCCATTCATCAGTCCTAGCTGTCACTCAAACATGCTAAGTGGTGAGCCGGGCGGCTCAGAAACTCGATGAGGGGGGACTGCACAGTGCCCCCTCGAAAAACAGACCCAGGGGCAATCTAATTACCTCTACCAGTACCTCCACAATATGATAGTTTGTACTGGTTCTGTTCCCAATTTAAGACTAGTAAAGTCAATGGTGACTTTACATGCCCTGGGAGACAGTAGTCAGTCCCAGGGTATGGAGTCTATGTTTGGGGGTCACTATGACACCCCTGTGTTACTGCACTGAGGGTGCTGTGTAAGGCACTTACCAAAAATACATGAGACCCTATGGAGTTACAGACCCCATAGCCCATAAAACACATTACAAAGTCAAAGGATATCTCAAATCATGTCTAGGAGTGGGAGAAAAAGAGTCTCACTCTTAGTAGGAGAAAAAAATAAACCCCAAAAATCCAGCAAAGCTGCTGGGGGACTCACTAGGTTTGGGAAATTAGCCTTAACAGAGAATTCTCCCTAACACTTGTCTGTACCAAGTTTGTCCACCAGCTCATCTGTCCTAGGCAAAGGATGGGCATCAGTCATGGTGACTGCATTTAGAGCTCTATAGACCACGCAGAATCTCAACTCCTTGGATCCTGCCCTTGGTACAAGCACAACTGGGCTTGACCATGGGCTAGTAGAGGGTTCTATTACCCTGAGTTCAAGCATCTTGTTGACCTCATTCCTTCTGTGGGATCTGACATTGTCTGACATTCTGTGCCCCCTGCTTTTAACAAGCAAACAGTCACTGGTGTGTATGTCATGCTGGCCCCAAGGGGTCAAGCCTGGTGAAAGTGAGAATAGGGAGGCAAACTGATTTAACAGTAACTTGCACTCATCCTGCTGGTCAGATGTGAGACTGGAAGAGAGATTAACTCCTTCCACTTCCTCGTCTAAAGGGAAGCCTCTGAGGAGGTCAGGCAGAGGTTCACTCTCCTCCTCCTCCTGAGCTGAAGCTAGAAGCAAAGCTCCTATGTTAGGTCTAGAGACATAAGCCTTTAAACGGTTAGTGTGAAAGACTCTGGGAGCCTCCTTAGGATTGCCTAAGTCCACCAGATAGTTGGCACCAGATAGTTGAGATAGTTCAGATAGTTGACACGCAATTCGACCACGAGACGATCCAGGAAGGCGAAAAGAGGGCGAACTGGGTATCCCCACCAGTTCAGAGGAAGAAGACTCTCCGGGATGAAGATCTTCTCTGTTGTAGGGAAGTGGTGGGGCAGTTCAGCAGGTTTCCACCGGTGGTGTCATTGTTGCAGGTCGGCTCAGCTTCTCCCTCTTCAGATTCTTTGGTCCTGTGGCGACTTCTGAAGTTCCAGTCCCCAAAGCCCTGCTTTTATGCAGCAAACCCCCATTCATCAGTCCTAGCTGTCACTCAAACATGCTAAGTGGTGAGCCGGGCCACTTTTACCAAGTTTACCCACAAGTTTACCCACAACCTTGAAGGGTCATATACATTTGTCCTGCAAGGCACTCTGCCTTGTAGGGACCATAACAGGAACAAGCTGGTCTTGAGTAAACTCAACCATGTTAGCCTTCTGGTCA
Source organism: Ambystoma mexicanum (assembly GCF_040938575.1). Lineage (NCBI taxonomy): Eukaryota > Metazoa > Chordata > Amphibia > Caudata > Ambystomatidae > Ambystoma > Ambystoma mexicanum. The sequence goes on from NC_090924.1 coordinate 1,482,114,940, forward strand.
TGCCAATGTTTGACCAGAGATTGACCAGCCTTCAAGTTATCACTTGCCTCTGTCATCATGTGTGACATTCTCCTCTGGAGACCTATCACATAGTCAGTCACTCTGACTGGCTTTGGGGAAGGAGCACTCTCCAATCCCTCCTTAATCAGGGCCAATAGACCTCTGACTGGATGGCCATAGAGAAGTTCGAAGGGACTGAATCCTACTCCCTCCTGCGGGACTTCTCTATATGCAAAGAGAAGGCATGGCAGTAGAAGGTCCCACTTTCTTCTAAGGGGTTCTTCTAAAGCACCTATCATGCTCTTCATATTTCTGTTAAACCTCTCTACCAGTCCATTGGTTTGGAGGTGGTAGGCAGTTGAGAACTTGTAGGTGACTCCACAGGGTTTCCACATGGTTTGCATGTAGTGGGACATAAAATGTGATCCCCTGTCAGATATCACCTCCTTAGGAAAACCTAGCCACAGCCGGAGCCGTAACAGTCCTCATAGGTATGGCTTCAGGAAATCTAGTGGCATGGTCCACTACAACCAGGATAAACCTGTTGCCTGAATTTGTTGGAGGTTCAAGAGGACCAACAATGTCAATCCCAACCCTCTCAAAAGGAATTCCCACCACTGGGAGAGGCACTAAGGGTGCCACATTCTTGGATCCACTCTTGCCAGAGGTTTGGCAAGTGTGGCAGCTTCTGCAGAATTTGTCTACTTCTATACCCAACTTAGGCCAGTAGAAGTGCAGAGATAGCCTTTCTTTGGTCTTCATAAAATGTAAGTGACCAGCCAAAGGTACCTCATGGGATAACAGCAGAAACTGGAGTCGGTTCACTAGAGGTACTACAAGTCTTTTCTAGTCTCCAGGGGCTGACTCAGTTGGTTCACTGTAGAAGAGACCATCTTCCCAGTGCAACCTATACTTCCCAGGCTCAGTCCCATTGAGCTGGGAAGCTGCCTGTTGGCGAAGACCTTCCAAGGTAGGACACTCTCTTTGTCCCTTACTGAAATCTTCTCTGTTGGGTCCACCTTCTTGTCAAGACCGGTGGGGGGGTCTGTACTTCTGCTCTCTATATGGTAGAGGAGAGGCACAGAGGACCCCAGCCAAGATTCTCTAATACGGTAGCTATGGGCGAGCAATCAAGGCCTAGCTTCTCAGGAGGTGATGCAGGCTGGTTCTTAAGTACAGTGTATCCCCAAAGCCCCCACAAAGGAATGTCCACACACTGTATTACTGAAAACACAGTCTTTATATAATTAATATTCAAAGGTTATGTACACTTATCACAATAACGCACTTTGTGCTCAGGAAAATCAATAACGGTAAATATCTACAATTCTAAAGTGGTACCACTAATATTAGACCTCATTAAAGTGCATTCACAATACTGTAAAAATGGCACACAGATCAATAAGAAGGAAACCAGCAATAGAGAGAGGAGAGATAAAAGATGGTTGAAACAATAGGCAGAATACTGGCCCTCGCTACTGGACACAGTTCTGTGTGGAGATCCCCCCACCTGGGCAACCTGTAAAATAAAGAGATATAACACCAGCCCAGTCCATATATTGTTCAATAGTCTTATTCTCTCCTACAATGTTTTTACCCCCCCAATGTACCTGGTGGAGTCGAGTTCTTCGAAGAGGCGTCGACAGATCCTTCTTGAATGACCCCCTTTAAAGCAGGAGTCACGGATCGTCGAGAGGCGTCGAAAAGCGTCGAAGAACTCGGTGTTCGGTGTCGGGGAATCGACGGCCCTTCTTGAATGCCTCCCCTTTCAAGCGGGAGACACGGGGCGTCGAACGTCCGACAACAAACGAGGTAGAACGGCGTCGATGAGGCGGCAGGCTTCGATCCGAGCGGTGCTCGTCGGCGTCGAGACGTCGGCGTCCTGCGAGGAAGAGGCGTGCGGGGCACCTCGGCGACACTAGTTCTGGACCGCAAAGATTGTGAATGACGGTAGCCCAACAAGGGCGTCGAGTCGCTCGAGTCTTTGGGGTCGTGAGGTGGCGGGAAACCCACCGGCGGATTCTCCTCGGCGCGTTGGTCGTCCTCGACTTTCTCCGGCAGGACAAAAGCGGTCGACGGTGCGGACGAGGGAGTCCTTCGAGTCAAATGTTCTTAGGCAAGGAGCGGACGGCTCCGGTCGTCGGCGGCACGGCGTCAAGTGGTTCCCACGGCTGGGCAACACAACTTCGACGGGCCTCCAGCGGTTACACAGACCTGCGAACCCTGGTCGACGGCAATGGACTTCGACAGCGTCGATGTCCGGGTGCTTCACTTCGATCTCCTCGGCGGTCCCGTCTCGGGTCGGCAGCCTTTCGAGGGTCTGACTTCCAGGGCGCTTCGGCGAAGATTCAGCGGTGCTCGATGGTCCCTCGGAGCACGGGAAGAGGGCGCCTAGCCAGGTCCTCTCTCGGGTCAGTCCTCGACGATTTCGACAACCTTCAGTTTCTGTCGAAGCAAATGCCACAGCAAGTCTTCTTCTTCCAGCTGGACGTCGAGGATCAGCAAATCCAGTTACTCTTGAGTGGAGACTCAGCTTCTGAATGCTTCTGAACAATTTCCAGTGGTGAGAGGTCCCCAGATATACTATTCTGTCTCTCATCCACACTGCTGGCACACACACAGCAGCCAATCACACAGAAGGGCATTCATGCAGTCAGTCAGCCAATCAGGCACACAGTGCATTCAGGCCACACTCCTCCCTTTCAGACACTCACAACAAGGAATGTGGATTGGGACAAGTACCCAGCCATTCAACACTACACACTGCATTCAGGCCAGTTTCGGGCAGGGCTGTCTCAGTCTTTGTCTCACATGCCAGAAACCAGACAACCACAACAAGAAGTGTATATTGGTCACACACTCCATTCACCCAGGTCCCACCCACAGGAGGTACCCATAACATACAGTCACTGGGAAGGCTCCAGTCAGTCTAGCTGGGCCTTCACAACAACACCATATATGGAACTTCCACCCAACAGCCAGTCAGGGGGAAGGGACAGAGTCAGGGCTTCCCAGGACTTTGGGAAAAACAAGACAACAGGCAATAGAAAGCAAGAGGCCACAGGGGCCATCTTGTTTTCTATCAGGAATCAACTGATCCCAATGGCAGGGCCTGGGTATCCCAAAATGGAGGACACCCAGAGCACCTGTCCAATTCAGCATGGAGCTGCCACCAGCCCATACCCTGCTCTGTGGGCCACCCACAGGTGCCCAAAAACATACACTAGGGGCACAGGGTTGTACCCCTACCCAGGGGTGCCATAAGGGTATCCCATGGGTCTGTTCACCAAACCAAAAGAGAGAGCTGCACTGCCAGGAGTCCCAAATGGACTCCTGGGCAGAAAACATAACAGAACACACGATAAAAGGCAGAAAAGGACAAGGATTCAGAGGCCCTGTCCTTCTGATGCATTTCCAGCATCACAGTCGCCCCCCCCCAGACTGAGGTGGAGGGTGTCTAATCTCCCACGGGATAGACACCCTCATCCAGACGGTCAACATACCTTCTGGAAAGGCCATCCGCATTATCGTGACTCTTCCCTGGTCTGTGCTCTATGGTGAAGTCTAGCCCTTGCAGGCTAATGGACCACCTGAGCAATTTCGGATTCTCACCCTTCATCTGCATAAGCCACTTCAGGGGCTTATGATCTGTTTGGACCTTGAAGGTAGACCCCGTAAGGTAGGGCCTAAAACGCCTAAGGCTCCAAACTATGCTAAAACACTCCTTTTCAACAGTAGCCCACCTAAATTCTCTACCCTTGAGTTGTCTACTGATGAATATGATAGGGTGTTCTCTCCCTTTGTCATCTAACTGGGACAAGACAGCTCCAATTCCGGTGTCGCAGGCATCCGTCTGGACGATAAAGGGTCGGCTGTAGTCAGGCGCACTCAACACAGGTGCCCTACACAGACTTTCTTTCAAGCCATCAAAGGCCCTCTGACAGTCTTCAGTCCAATTAACCTTCCTAGGCTGTTTGGGTGAAGTTAGAGCTGCCAGGGGTGCAGCTATGGTTCCATAGTCTGCCATGAAATTGCGATAGTACCCAGTGAGGCCCAAAAAGGCTCTCACCTGGGTTTGAGTAGTGGGAGTCTCCCAGTTCTGTACGTCCTGTACTTTACTGGAGAGAGGTTGGATTTGACCCCCTCCTACCTCATGACCAAGATAGGTAACTTTCCCCTGAGCTATCTGGCACTTGGTGGCCTTGATAGTGAGGTTAGCCCTTTTCAAGGCCTGCAACACCTTATCCAGATGTGTCAAATGCTCTTCCCAGGTGGAACTGTAGACGGCAATGTCGTCTAAGTAAGCCACACAAAAGGCTTCCAGCCCACTGAGCGCATGGTTGACCAATCTCTGGAAGGTGGCAGGGGCATTCTTCAACCCGAAAGGCATGACCCTAAACTGGTAGAGTCCCTCAGGTGTTGAGAAGGCCGTCTTTTCCTTGGCATGGTCCGTCAGAGCTATTTGCCAATAGCCTGAGGTAAGGTCAAAGGTGCTCACAAATTTGGCAGCACCTATGGTGTCCACGAGCTCATCAGCCCTGGGCAATGGGTGCGCGTCAGTTTTGGTGACGGCATTGACTCCTCGGTAGTCCACACAGAACCTCCAATCCTTGGTACCCGCCTGGGAACTTGCCTTGGGGACAAGGACCACTGGACTGGACCAGGGACTGGTTGAGGGTTCAATAACACCCAGATCCAACATCTTGGCGACCTCAGCCTGGATGTGGTTTTTGACGGTATCTGACATACGATAGCTCCTGCTCTTGACAGGCACGCTGTCACCAGTGTCAATTTCGTGCTTACACCACGGTGTAAGGCCCGGTGTCAGTGAAAACAGAGAGGCATACTGCTGGAGCAAAGCCCTGCAGGCCCTCTGCTGCTCTGTTGTCAAATCGGGAGAGAGTTGTACTCCCTCCACTGAGCCATCCTGAGGGTTGCTATGCAGCAAATCAGGAAGGGGCTCACTCTCATCCTCTTCTTGCCCTGAAGCTAGCAAGAGACATGAGACCTCTGCTCGCCTGTGGAAAGGCTTGAGCCTGTTGACATGGAATACCTTGGGGGCTACCCCAGAGGCTCCCATGTCAACCAGATAATTGACTTCGCCCATCTTGGAGATGATCCTGAAGGGTCCAGTCCACTTGTCTGCCAAAGCTCTAGGCTTGGTAGGCTCCATCACAAGGATTTCCTGTCCCGGAGTCCAATCCACTTGCAAAGCTTTCAGGTCATGCCAGTACTTATTCAATTCCTGGCTGGCCTTGAGATTTGCTGTTGCCTGACCCATCATTTGTGTCATCCTCCGCCTGAGGCCTAACACATAGTCCCCCACTTGCTTGGCGGGACCTGGAGGGGTGGCTTCCAAGCCTTCTCGGATCAAGGCGAGGGGCCCCCTCACGGGATGTCCAAAGAGTAACTCAAAGGGGCTGAAACCAACACCCTCTTGAGGTACCTCTCTGTAAGCAAACAGCAGGCATGGCAGGAGGAGATCCCATTTCCTCCTTAGGGGCTCTTCCAAAGCACCTAGCATGCCCTTGAGAGTTTTATTAAATCTCTCAACCAGACCATTGGTCTGGGGGTGGTAAGAGGTGGAGAACTTGTAGGTTACCCCGCACTCTTTCCACATGGTTTTCATGTAACTAGACATGAAGTTGGATCCTCTGTCAGAGACAACCTCCTTGGGGAATCCAACACGGGTGAAAATGCCCAGGAGAGCCCTGGCAACCACCTTGGCAGTAACAGTCCGAAGGGGTATTGCCTCAGGGTACCTGGTGGCATGATCTACCAAGACCAGGATGAACCGATGTCCACCTGAAGTGGGAGGGTCAAGGGGACCGACGATGTCGATGCCCACCCTCTCAAATGGTGTGCCAACCACTGGTAATGGCTGCAGTGGGGCAATGATCCTGCCTCCAGTCTTGCCAGACAACTGACAAGTGGGGCAGGTCCTGCAGTGGGACTCCACCTCTACCCCCATCCTTGGCCAGTAGAAATGGGCAGAGAGCCTCTGCTTAGTCTTCTTAGTCCCAAGATGACCAGCCAAGGGCACCTCATGCGCCAACTGCAGTAGGAAGGGCCTGTAAACCTGGGGTACCACCAACCTCTTGCGGGCACCAGGTTCAGGCTTAGTGGGCTCACTAACAAGGAGCTCACCCTCCCAATAAATCTTGAATGTCCTAGGCACTTCACCTTGTGCCTGGGACAGGGCCTGTTTCCTCAGACCCTCGAGAGAGTGGCACTCTCTCTGTCCTTTACAGAAGTCTGCCCGGGAGGGTCCCCCTTCAGCTAACAAGCATTGAAGGTCGGGGTGCTCCTCCGGGTTAAGAACCTCTCCCACAGGAGAGTCTTCTGCCTCTTCTCCCACAGGAGTTGAGTTTGGGTTTTCCACTGGACCCAGCCCGTCCGGAGCATGGATCCCAATGGGTGCTGTCGGAACAGCAGGAAGAGAAGGTGTTCCCTCCACAGAGGTGGCCTTCTTGGTCTTCCTTCTTCTTGCCTTAGGCCTCGCCTTTGGCTCGGGTACCTGACTCACAGCCAGACCCGGTGTCACCTGTGACCTAGTGACCGCAGCAGCAGTCAGGGGAAGACCATCCGAGATCAACCCCAACTCCACTAGATCATTACCTAACAGAATGTTAGCAGGGACATTGTCCTGAACCAGGACAGGAAGCTTTGCTGTCTTGTCTCCAATCATGAGTGTGACTAAGGCTACAGGTGATAATTTGGGAGGCCCACCAGCTAATCAGGTGGTTTGCAGAGGAGCACCTTCATAGTCCTCTGGCTTGAGCAGGGTCCTGTCCACCACTGTCATGCTTGCCCCAGTGTCTCTCAAACCAGTAGAAGGCTGGCCATTCAAGAGGACACTTCGCAAAAACCTACGGGTGTTCTGTGGGATAGTCGCCAGTACTTCTGCGTACTGGTCCCAGGCCCCAAGGGACACTAAGGAAATCTCTACCGGAGCACCAAAGGTGATTCCGGTAGAGGAGGGGAGGACAGTGGCCTCCACCTCAGACACGGGGTAAGGGTAGGTCAGGCTGACAGCCTGTACTCCAAGTGCCTTACCTTTACACTTGGGGTCACCCCTTGTGTGATCCAGAGCCCCACAATCCCAACAAGTGCCAGGAGTGCGGGGTACGGTACTGGAACCACTGGGAACCTGCTTTGCAGCAGGTGGACCACTACTCTTATTCCCACCCACAGAGGACTTATCCCCACTAGATTTTTGGGTCTTAGGAGAGGAAGGTTTTGGTTTACCCGACTGTGACTGCTTTTGGGACTCCTCAGCTTTCTGAGAGGCCCCCTTTTCTTTGTCCTTGTCCTTCCCACTGGAGTCCTTAGGGGACACCCGATGGGAGACCCACTTGTCAGCCAACCTAGCCAGCTTAAAGGGGTCCAAAATGTTCTGGTCAGCCACATACTGACGCAGCTCTGGTGAACAGGCTTCAGAAAAATGCTCAAAAAACAAGAGGTGGGACAACTCAACAAAAGTTTTCACCTTGTATCCATCAATCCACCCCATCATGTTCATGTGCGCAGTACTCACCCAGTCAACCCAAGACACATTCTCTCTTTTCTTAAATTCCCTGAACCTTTTAAGGTATTGGGCAGGTGTCTTGCCAAACTTGGCAATCAAAGCAGACTTCATACACTCATACTGACCCCTTTCTTCCACACTCAGCTTCAGAATACAGTCATATCCAGTTTGAGGCACTCTGCTTAACAAACACTTAGCCCAATCTCTTTTATCTACATCATGAATTGCACAAGCCATTTCAAACGCTTCAATCCATTGGAGAATATCTGAACCCTCCACAAACACACCAACCAAATCTTTCATAAACTTGGTGGCTGGGGACCTGCCACTCTCAATTGGTCTAGCTGAAGTCTCCACTCGAGCTTTCTCTAACTGGATTCTCTGACATTCAGTGTCCTTTTCTTTGAGCGCAAGATCCCTATTCTTGAGTTCCACTTGCTGTGCCAGCTCCTCTTTCTTAAGCTCAGCTTCTATTTCCAACTTGCGATATTCAAAGGCTAACTTCATCCTTAATAACTCAAGTTCCATGGAATTGCTGGGGTTTGGAACAGAGGCAGCAGGAATGGTGGCATTCCCAGAAACAGATTCAGCGACAACCCCAGGGGCAGAGTCCTCACTGGTTGCATCCCCCCCTTCCTCAAGAGTTTCACCATCAGTCTGGTAATCCACCAGGGCAGCTATCAGCTCAGCCCTAGACTTATCCACAAAGTCTAACTCCCTGGCTTCACAAGCACTCTGGAGAGCCTCTAAGCTCATCCGAGTCAATTTACCATTTGCAATGGACTCCATTGCTTGTAATGCAGTTATTTGGAACACACCCGAACCTTAATCTAATAAAAGTGCGGATATTTTGTAAGTGGCACGGTTATACACTGAGTCTTAAAACCATAAGCATCCCACCGCTGCCACCAGCTTGTCAAGACCGGTGGGGGGGTCTGTACTTCTGCTCTCTATATGGTAGAGGAGAGGCACAGAGGACCCCAGCCAAGATTCTCTAATACGGTAGCTATGGGCGAGCAATCAAGGCCTAGCTTCTCAGGAGGTGATGCAGGCTGGTTCTTAAGTACAGTGTATCCCCAAAGCCCCCACAAAGGAATGTCCACACACTGTATTACTGAAAACACAGTCTTTATATAATTAATATTCAAAGGTTATGTACACTTATCACAATAACGCACTTTGTGCTCAGGAAAATCAATAACGGTAAATATCTACAATTCTAAAGTGGTACCACTAATATTAGACCTCATTAAAGTGCATTCACAATACTGTAAAAATGGCACACGGATCAATAAGAAGGAAACCAGCAATAGAGAGAGGAGAGATAAAAGATGGTTGAAACAATAGGCAGAATACTGGCCCTCGCTACTGGACACAGTTCTGTGTGGAGATCCCCCCACCTGGGCAACCTGTAAAATAAAGAGATATAACACCAGCCCAGTCCATATATTGTTCAATAGTCTTATTCTCTCCTACAATGTTTTTACCCCCCCAATGTACCTGGTGGAGTCGAGTTCTTCGAAGAGGCGTCGACAGATCCTTCTTGAATGACCCCCTTTAAAGCAGGAGTCACGGATCGTCGAGAGGCGTCGAAAAGCGTCGAAGAACTCGGTGTTCGGTGTCGGGGAATCGACGGCCCTTCTTGAATGCCTCCCCTTTCAAGCGGGAGACACGGGGCGTCGAACGTCCGACAACAAACGAGGTAGAACGGCATCGATGAGGCGGCAGGCTTCGATCCGAGCGGTGCTCGTCGGCGTCGAGACGTCGGCGTCCTGCGAGGAAGAGGCGTGCGGGGCACCTCGGCGACACTAGTTCTGGACCGCAAAGATTGTGAATGACGGTAGCCCAACAAGGGCGTCGAGTCGCTCGAGTCTTTGGGGTCGTGAGGTGGCGGGAAACCCACCGGCGGATTCTCCTCGGCGCGTTGGTCGTCCTCGACTTTCTCCGGCAGGACAAAAGCGGTCGACGGTGCGGACGAGGGAGTCCTTCGAGTCAAATGTTCTTAGGCAAGGAGCGGACGGCTCCGGTCGTCGGCGGCACAGCGTCAAGTGGTTCCCACGGCTGGGCAACACAACTTCGACGGGCCTCCAGCGGTTACACAGACCTGCGAACCCTGGTCGACGGCAATGGACTTCGACAGCGTCGATGTCCGGGTGCTTCACTTCGATCTCCTCGGCGGTCCCGTCTCGGGTCGGCAGCCTTTCGAGGGTCTGACTTCCAGGGCGCTTCGGCGAAGATTCAGCGGTGCTCGATGGTCCCTCGGAGCACGGGAAGAGGGCGCCTAGCCAGGTCCTCTCTCGGGTCAGTCCTCGACGATTTCGACAACCTTCAGTTTCTGTCGAAGCAAATGCCACAGCAAGTCTTCTTCTTCCAGCTGGACGTCGAGGATCAGCAAATCCAGTTACTCTTGAGTGGAGACTCAGCTTCTGAATGCTTCTGAACAATTTCCAGTGGTGAGAGGTCCCCAGATATACTATTCTGTCTCTCATCCACACTGCTGGCACACACACAGCAGCCAATCACACAGAAGGGCATTCATGCAGTCAGTCAGCCAATCAGGCACACAGTGCATTCAGGCCACACTCCTCCCTTTCAGACACTCACAACAAGGAATGTGGATTGGGACAAGTACCCAGCCATTCAACACTACACACTGCATTCAGGCCAGTTTCGGGCAGGGCTGTCTCAGTCTTTGTCTCACATGCCAGAAACCAGACAACCACAACAAGAAGTGTATATTGGTCACACACTCCATTCACCCAGGTCCCACCCACAGGAGGTACCCATAACATACAGTCACTGGGAAGGCTCCAGTCAGTCTAGCTGGGCCTTCACAACAACACCATATATGGAACTTCCACCCAACAGCCAGTCAGGGGGAAGGGACAGAGTCAGGGCTTCCCAGGACTTTGGGAAAAACAAGACAACAGGCAATAGAAAGCAAGAGGCCACAGGGGCCATCTTGTTTTCTATCAGGAATCAACTGATCCCAATGGCAGGGCCTGGGTATCCCAAAATGGAGGACACCCAGAGCACCTGTCCAATTCAGCATGGAGCTGCCACCAGCCCATACCCTGCTCTGTGGGCCACCCACAGGTGCCCAAAAACATACACTAGGGGCACAGGGTTGTACCCCTACCCAGGGGTGCCATAAGGGTATCCCATGGGTCTGTTCACCAAACCAAAAGAGAGAGCTGCACTGCCAGGAGTCCCAAATGGACTCCTGGGCAGAAAACATAACAGAACACACGATAAAAGGCAGAAAAGGACAAGGATTCAGAGGCCCTGTCCTTCTGATGCATTTCCAGCATCACACTTCTGCCAGTAAAGACTGCAGCTCAGGATGGTAAACAGGGTCAAGATTTCCTACCAAGGTAAGATCCTCTTCTAGATCTGATTCCTCAGTATATAGTTTAACCATACAGGGTTGAACCTCACACTCAGCCTCAGCTGGTGTGGGAGTCACAGGTGTGACATTGGACAGTCTCGGAGATGTCCTTCTGGGCACAGGAGTGCTTGCTGTTTTCTTGCTGGCAGACTTAGGTTTCCCCTTTGTCTTTTCTTGCCCTGCAATGGCAGTAAGTAAGTCCTGTGGACTTGGGGTGATAGCTTCCTCTATCATGTCCCCAGGAGAGCCTCTTAAGGTTCTCTCCCTTGCAGACCTTGTGAGCTCCTTCTTCCTTCTGCTGGGGCGACTGGGGGTGCTGGACACAACTCAAAGAGATTTTAGGTCATTACCCAACAGGACCCTCCCAGGTATGTTATTCTGCACACTTACAGGTATTCTGACAGTCATGTCATTACACTGGACGAGAGCTGTTAACTGGGAAACCATTTGCACAGGGCCTCCAGCTAACTTGGTTAAGTGTTTGGGTGCCTTAGCTACATCCTCCACTTTGAAAAAAAACATTCATCAACCACAGTTATGGTGGCTCCAGTGTCTCTGATGGCAGGGGTCTCCTGACCGTTCATAAGAACACTCTATATCCTATACTATATATATCATATACTATAGTATTATCTGGGATTGAGTTATAGACATCTAAGTTCTGTTGTTCCCAAAGACCCAAGGACATTAAAGAAACACTAGCGGAGACTCTCATGGGCTCATCAGCTAGTAGCTGAAAGTTTCCACTGGTCATAGGTACTTCATTCACCTGGGAGAAGGCTAAGGAGACAGTGGTGATCCTTGAAGGTTTACCCCTACACTTGGGATCTCCTTTCACATGGCCAGGCAACCCACAAACAAAGCATTTTCCAAATGCTCTCTGGAATGGGGGTTTGCCCTGGTCTCCATCTGGTGTGATACCAGGCGGTACACTAGCCTGATTCGATTTACCTTGTGGCTTGCCCTGGTTATGTTTGGGGCCCTCTTTTGGATTGGAATTATTGAAATTCTCTTTGTTGTCTTTCTTTGGCTGCTTCCCCTCATCCTTCTTCTGAGTAGCCCCAGAATCCTTGTGAGTGGCCCTGTTGGCAACCCACAAGTCAGCAGCCTTAGCTAGCTTCTTAGGATCTATCTCCTTTGAATCAGCCAAGTGCTGTCTAAGCTCAGGAGAGCAGACATCAAAAATAGACTCCAACATTACAGGATTCATAAGTGTTCACTTTGTAACTCTTAACCCAACCATCTAAGTTTTCAAACATTCACACACCCAGGTAGCCCAAGGGGTACCATCAGGCTTTTTGAGGGTTCTAAACCTCTTAAGATACTGGGAAGGGGTCTTCCCAAACCTAGCTATTAATGCTAGTTTCACACACTCATAATCCTGTTTATCCTCCTCCCCCAACTCCATTACAGCATCACTTGCAACAGGAGGAAGCCTAGAGAAAATCCAGGGAATCAACTGATTCCATGAGATACCTTGAATCCCATGATTGTACTCAAACATTGCTAACCAATCCAAAACACCAAGTTTAGTCTCATGCATACCAATCATTTCCTTTGGCATACAGGGTCTCTTAGGGCATTTTCTAGAGACAGTTTCTTCATTTTTAGTTCATGGTTCAGCTCCATTTCTCTGAGCCTTAACTCTTGGTGCTTCATGGCAGTTTGTGCATCAATACGTTTCAATTCCAATTCAAGTTTCATTTTCTCAAGTGCAATAAACTCAGGAGTGAGTGTAGGACCTGTGGGGGTTCCTGTGGACAGAGGTTGTGCATTCTGAGCAGGCAAGGGAGTTGCAGGGTTTCCTAGTAAGGACTCATCTACTTCTTCACACATAACACTCTCAGAATCAGAAACATCAAAATCCACATTTGCTGGAGTGGTAGGTCCTTCTGACCCACTCTCCAGACTTTTTCCCATTAACTTGGCAATCAGTTCAGATTTCTTTCCTTTACCAGAGATATTCATATCCCTACACATGGTTCTCTGAACCTCAGCAGCATAGAGTTAAAGACTCTCTTCAGTGTAGTTTTCCATATTTTACATGATTTCTTAGTTAAATAGAATTAATGGTGTTAGCCTTGTGGTTAGTTGAACCCAAGCAATAGCAGCACTCTAAGTGTAATCACTCTACTTCCAAATCCTCACCGCTGTACACCAGTGTTAGGCAGAATCCCGTGCAGTGCCCTTAGGGACCACTACACACAATTAAGACTACAGGTGGCAATACAAGTTTTACCTTTGGAACAAGCCTGTACTACTATGTCAGAGTGGTAGCAGTGGCAGAGCAGCCAGGCTTATCTCAAGAGTATATGAGCAGTAGCAGAGATTACACAAAGGGACCACAATTACTGTGACTCAAGCAAACACTGACTCAAGGTTTCAGGTAAAAAATATAAGTACATTTATTGTTAAACCATTTGTTATAAACACAACACTTCTATTAAACTCAAATAAAAACCACACGTTAAATATACTACAACTAACCAATTCACTTTGTACAGTAAGTCTCAAGGTAAGTACCCTGTGTTTGAATGAACCGGTGTTACAAACAAAACACGTTTCCGCAAATACGATTGCGATCACTTTTTGACAGTTCGGTCTACTAAATAAACACGTATCCGTGACATGAAATGCTACCGGGGAAAAAACACACTTAGCACCTGAGATACCCAGAGGGAGTTGGAGGCAAAAATCACAGGCAATATTTTGGTTAGGCAGGCAGAGTAAAAAAACACTCAGAGACAGGAGTTCAAACGTCAAAGGGCCGGAGCCAGGGTCGAAAGACACCGGGGCCTGTTGCCGAAGATCACACAGTCAGACAGTTCACGATTCAACGTAGCCAAAAGTACTTTGATATTGTCAATGTTCAGAAGCAAAAGTTATAAGAAGGAGGGAAGACAAGGGCAAGCCTTGGAAATGAAGAAAAGGATTTCACCCAGTTTCCTTCAGTAGAACACCGTACCTTGTTCCAGTGGTGCAGCTGGTGCCCTGGCAGATGTTCCTTTTGGTTTACCGCAGACCCACGGTTCCTGGAGCTTCGTTGTGAAGGAGGATGTCTGAAGGGGGTCTGCACCACACAGGGATGAAGCCGGCAGCAGCGACAAGGAATAAAAGGTGCGCTCCTTAAAAACAGGAGAGGCTCTTCAGGTGGCTATCCGGACCACTACAGCAGTGTGCAGCGATTTCGACCACAGAAGAGGATTGTCTGGCTGTAGAAGATGAGCTGGTTATCCCCACCAAGCTCAAGGGAAGAAGACTCCGGACTGGGTCTTCTCTGAGTCGATGAAGGGAAGATAGCTCAGGACTGCAGCCGGGCTTCACCGGGACGGGGTAGTTGCAGCAGCCGTCGTTGTCTCCGCTTCTCTTCGGTTCCTTGTAGTTCCAGTGACGACTCTCTGACTTCTAGCCCAAGAGACCTGCCTTTTATGCGAAAAAACCCCATTCACACAGCCTGGCTGTCAATCACCCAGCAGGGGGGTTGTCCAGCCCGGACAACTACCCTTGCCAATCATGATAAAGTGCAACTTGGGTTTACTAGGATACCCTGTGCAGGGGGTGACTACACCCCTCCCTCACATTCAGGCCACCTAGACACCCAGGCGCCTTGAGGAGGGCTTCTGAGCAAAAGCCCGCCAAAAGACAGTGAACAAAGAAGGCTAACCTAGTTTGCTGCGCAAAGTAAGACACAAGAAGGACTTTAACAAAAAGAAATGGCGAATAAACCCAACCAGAGCCAAAAGAAAGACGATTTGATCAAACAGGTTTATGTTCGAGGCTAATATAATAGCCAAGAACAGTACCACGTTTATCTAATATAATCACGGTAGAAAAGTTAGGGTAGATACCACCAGCCAAGTCTAAATGTTAAAAGAGAGAAACAGTACTCTAGGAGGTACAGATAAAAAGGGATATGAATTAACCCTTTCCAGTACTCCATGGAAGATGGGGTGTACTAGATCTGTGGTAGATTGAATAAGTAAAGTTAATGGTAACTTTACCCTTTTCTGGGGGACGGTAGTCGCCTCAGAAATGGAGTCGAGGGAAGTCTCAAAGACAACTCAGTGCCAAAGCACTGAAGGTGCTGTGTGACACGCAAAAAGAAGGGGGCTACTGAAGTGGTGTGCTTCAGAGTCCACAATCACAAAAACAGGTAGAAACACATAGCAAAACACAGGTAAGAGTGGGGAAAAAGCTATCACTCTTACCAAGTGGAAAAAAATAAACTCTAGAAGTCCAGCAAAGCTGCTGGGGGACTCACTAGGTGAGGGAAATCAGCCATAGATGAGAATTCTCCCTAACAGATGTCTAGTCTGAAATATGAAGTATCAAGTATTTGTGACTCTAGATACTATCATGGTTGCTTGCAGTATTTGGTGGATTGGAAAGGGTACTCCCCGGTGGACTGTACGTGGGAGTATGCATCTGCTGTTCATGCCCCACGTCTGGTCCGATTTTTCACTGTCTTCATCTGGGAAAACTGGGTTTGTCCCATCTTGGGAGCGGGTATGCTGTCACATCTCGCTTTCACCAGGTGGAGGAGGATTCATTCATTGTATCTCAATTCCTCCAGCATGGCTGTTGAAGCGCCATGCAACTGTCTAACAGTTCCTGGTTAGGCGTGCGTTGAAGTCAACGCTGCATCTACGGAACCAATCAGTGAACTAGGAAGTTTACAAGTTTGTTGGAGACAGGAGCCCTGGCGCATTGCTACATGTATGTGGAACGCTCTGCTCCTCCCTTCAATTCCTTTCCAAGACATGTTCGCCTAGCACCTGTGCTCCAGGCCCGCAGTCTCTCCTACACGGTAAACTCTTCCTCTGTCATTTAGAATCCTGCTGCTTTTCCAAGCATCCCCCGCTTAGCAAGTATCATTTATCTGACTTTGCAGCACTCTGGTCTTCAATTTACACTTCCCGCCACCCTGAACAGATGCCGAGAATCCTCTTGTTAAACACAGAAGGATCAGCCCAGAACATCCTTTTACATCAGGTGCTTCAAATCACAGGGTTTTCTTCCCCAGAGGGTTTCCCTCGAGTCCCTACGACCCTGATATTACCATGTGGGGAGTGGTAGGGACTCCAAGGTGATACTTGCAATCTTCACTTCCAGCTGCATCTGAAGAGCTTAGTCGATGATTGTGTGTGATATTTGGTGAAAGTAACAACAGTGATAATAATTTGATAACGCTCCCTTAACTTGCTGCATTCTGAATGTGTTTCCTTTCCTACTGTTAATCTGCATTCCCATTGTGTTACTAATCATGTACTGAGGACCGGTCCCCTAGCCCACCTCTGCCACTACGCCAGATGGCCACATTGGCGAGGTTTGTACAGTATCTATCCCTTCCCCACTGCTGATTAGAACTCCAGTTTATCAGGTTACACCTTCTTCATACTGCGCTAATTTTTACAGAGAAACATGCTAGTAATAACATGCATTAGTCCAGGCCCTGCGTTCAGTGCCACAGGATTGCAAAATCATGATTGCCCTGTAAACAATCAGTTTGTGGTACGCAGTTTGACTGGGTGTGCAGGAAAAGGCTGGGAGCCAGCAAGCCAGGATGACTGTGTGATCACGCACCCACACATACACACATGCACCTCCTCCTCCTATCCAGGAAAAGTCCCTTTCAGGCAGAGTCGCCAGTCTGGCACCAATTGATTACTTGTGATGCTAAACCTCACCTCACCTCCTGTGGTTACAGTGCCAGACCAATGTTTAGTTGAGCTGAAGACCTTTAGGCCACTCTGAGCAGAACTTTAAACCCCACGGAGCTCACAACGCATGCATCTATTGATAAAACTTCTTATCGAAATCAGAGCTCCTGGTAAATTCCCAAGCAAACCTTGAAGGCAGGCTGGAATCCCCTCCTTTTGGGTGGCATGTAGTTGCCTTAATCTGCAACTGTCTCTGTGCCAGGGGTTGCAAGGTGACTGCCAGGGGTAGCAGCCGATACACCTGGTGCCCACTAATTAATGTTAGTGGTGGACAGTTTCAAAATCCAGCTCCTATTGGAGCTGCCTTTTGTTTCATTTTGTGTTGTTTTGTACTCAGCCAATCGGTTTACAAATAACAGCAAATATTTCAAACAGTGTGTTTTTATAGTAGGTTATTTTAGGTCATGAACAATTTTTATTAAAACAATATGTAGAGCACTGGGTGAGTGGTTCAAACCCTTCTCACAAGACAGATACCTTAGTCTACAAAGGCCCTGTCCATTCCTCTGCACTGCCAATGCTCGTTACGATACTTGCTCATGCATAACTCAGCAGGGTATGACGCTGTGGACAGGCGCAATCTTGCATATGGCATTGAGTACCTACCCTTCAAAACATTGGATAAGGTGACCACTTATGTATGTGCACGGTAGCTCTACATGGTTTATGAGTTAGTTGGTTAGTTTTCTTTTTAGGAAATATTTGGGTGGTGGCTTATGGAGAGGCAGAATATTCTATGGCAGTGAAGGTTACACTGTGTTTCTTTTCATGTTCAGAGTACTGTAGGAATACACAAGATAGCATTCTCACCTTATACTCCTGCACCGCCTCCTCGAGCGGGACCGTGGAGTGGGATTTATGCTCCCGGGATTCCCGGCATACCAGACAGATGGCCGCCTCATCCACCTCACAGTAGAGCTTTGCCACTTCTTCATGTTTGTCGCATAAATTGTGGTTGTGAACCTTGGATGGGGTGAATGTGATCTGCTTGGCTATTTCCACCACATTGGCCAGTTGCCAGTTGGACATGAAGTTTCTTTTGTGGAACACCTGCCGGCACTGCGGGCAGGAGAACATCTTGTCCACATTTTTCCAGTTCTGGGTGATGCAGGTTCGGCAGTAGTTGTGGCCGCAGTCGATGGTCACTGGGTCATGCAAGTAATCCCGGCAGATGGCACACATGACTTCATTCTGAAGCATTTCCACCGGGTCAGTGGACGCCATGCACAGCAATGATCCTCGAGGGGGCGCCAACGAGCAGGATAGTCACAGGCAATAGATGATGTGAAGAGCTGATGCCACCAGGAAATCCTTGGCAAGTCGTGAGTCTCTCCTCTGATCTCATTCAATGTGCAAAGATCTTCCAGAATGAGAGAGAATATTTGATGTTCTTGCCTCAAAAATCACATTCGGTGGTGCCAATGGAACAACCTGCATTCAAAGAACACAAAGTGTTGGAGTTTATCTCTGAAAGAGTCTGGCTGCAAAATAGGCACACTAACACAAAGGCACGCAGCACTGCCAGCAAAGGCGCACTAATATAAAGGCACAAAATACGGCCAGTATAGGCCGACCGACCCAAAGGCATGCAGTACTGTAAATATAGTTATGCTATGTTATGTCATATTCATTTATACAGCGCGCGGCCACCCGAAGGCATCATGGCGCTAGAGTGGGAGTTCAGAACAATCGGTGTTGGAGCCACAGTAAGAAGGCCTAGAAGAGGGTCGTTTTCAGAGCTCTTCTAAAAGCTAGATGATTAGACATGTTCCTTATTACAGAGGGCAGGCCGTTCCATAGGTTAGACGAAACTATGGAAAAGGCCCGACCACCTATCCTAGTAAGCCGAAACCTCAGAACGACCAAGAGGTCGGCGGTAGAAGAGCTGAGATCCCGTGCAGGGTAGTAACAAAGAAATTTAGCCTGCAGAAACTCAGCCCCTTGGCCGTGAATATACATATCCTTAAAGCGGATACGCTGATTTACCGGCAGCCAGTGAAGCAAACGCAGCACCGGAGAGATATGAGCTCCATATGGGGTGCCCGTAGCCAGCCTAGCTGCCAGGTTCTGTATTCATTGTAACCGTTGAATCAGGCCGATTGACTGGGCCAGGTACAGAGAGTTACAATAATCCAGGCGAGATAGAACCAGTGCTGCAACTACCGGAGGACGAAGAGGTTCAGGTATCATAGGGAGGACCTTCTTCAAGATCTTAAGTTGATAGTGGCCTGCTTGACACACAGCCGCAACTTGGCTTGTCATGGAGAGAGATTCAGAGAGAATAACCCCATAATAGTCACACCAACCCAAAGCCACACAACACTGTCAGTATAGGCACACTAACACAACGGCACACAATAACGTCAATGTAAAGATACCAACCAAAAGGCACACAATACTGTCAATATAGGCACACCAACCCAATGGCACACAGTACTATCAATACAGGCACAACAACCCAAAACCACACAGTCACAGTACTGTCAATAACCCAACAACAACACAAAGGAACACAGTACTTTCAACATAGGCACAACATCTCAAAGACACACAGTAATGCCAACATAAGGCCCGCAACCCAACATACAATACTTTCTAAAAAAGCCTGCCAGCCAATGGCACAAAGTACTTTTAGTGTCAGCACAGCAAGACATTTGCACACAGCACATGAAACAAACTAACTGTACATTGGCATATATGTGAAATAATAATGTGAAAAATCTTCAACAGCAGAGGCCAACTCTGTTTAAATAATAACTTCATGTTGTATATCGCCAACATGCTGTCTTTTGCCCACTTCAGACCACTATGTGACACTGTAAACACGCAAACATATGAAGTACATGAAAATATATTGTAGCGTGCCAGGTTTCGTAAGTGTGCTGGTGTGTAATTGTAACATGACCAGATGGTTAATAATGATCCCTATTAATATGACCTGGAATGTTCTGAACTTTCATTTTCCCTAATTAACAATAAATCCCCAATCAGTGTTACAATGGAATGACCCAGAAAGGCCTATGTCTGCAGTAAGTGTGATGTAGAGACTCAGAGACCCCATGCTCAGCCTTCAGTGTGATAGGTGAAGACCCAGGGAGGCAAAGTCCACAATTCCTGTGACACTTAAAGACCCAAAGGCTAAGCTCTGCATGGAGTGTGATGTGGAGCGACCCAGAGACCCCATGCACAACCTTCAGTGTGATAGGTAAAGACCCAGAAAGGCAAAGTCCACAATTCCTGTGACAGGTAAAGACCCAAAGGCCATGCTCCGCAGGGAGTGTGATGTGGAGCGACCCAGAGAACCCATGCTCAGCCTTCAGTGTGGTAGGTAAAGACCCAGAGAGGCAAAGTCCACAATTCCTGTGACAGTTAAAGACCAAAAGGATAAGCTCTGCAGTGAGTGTGATGTGAAGCGGCCCAGAGAGCACATGCTCAGCCTTCAGTGTGAAAGGCAAAGACCCGGAGAGGCAAAGTCCACAATTCCTGTGAAAATTAGGCTCTGCAGTGAGTGTGATGTGGAGTGACCCAGGGATCCCATGCTCAGCCTTCAGTGTGATAGGTGAAGACCCAGAGAGGCAAAGGCCACAATTCCTGTGAGACTTAAAGACCCAAAGGCTAAGCTCTGCAGTGAGTGTGATGTGGAGCCACCCAGAGACCCCATGCTCAGCCTTCAGTGTGATAGGTGAAGACCCAGAGAGGCAAAGTCCACAATTCCTGTGACACTTAAAGACCCAAAGGCTAAGCTCTGCATGGAGTGTGATGTGGAGGGACCCAGAGACCCCATGCACAACCTTCAGTGTGATAGGTAAAGACCCAGAAAGGCAAAGTCCACAATTCCTGTGACAGGTAAGACCCAAAGGCCATGCTCCGCAGGGAGTGTGATGTGGAGCGACCCAGAGAACCCATGCTCAGCCTTCAGTGTGGTAGGTAAAGACCCAGAGAGGCAAAGTCCACAATTCCTGTGACAGTTAAAGACCAAAAGGATAAGCTCTGCAGTGAGTGTGATGTGAAGCGGCCCAGAGAGCACATGCTCAGCCTTCAGTGTGATAGGCAAAGACCCGGAGAGGCAAAGTCCACAATTCCTGTGAAAATTAGGCTCTGCAGTGAGTGTGATGTGGAGTGACCCAGGGATCCCATGCTCAGCCTTCAGTGTGATAGGTGAAGACCCAGAGAGGCAAAGGCCACAATTCCTGTGAGACTTAAAGACCCAAAGGCTAAGCTCTGCAGTGGATGTGATGTGGAGCGACCCAGAGACCCCATGCTCAGCCTTCAGTGTGATAGGTAAAGACCCGGAGAGGCAAAGTCCACAAATCCTCTAACAGGTAAAGACCCAAAGGCTAAGCTCTGCAGTCAGTGTGATGTGAAGCGACCCAGAGGCCCCATGCTCAGCCTTAAGTTTGAAAGGTACACAGAGAAGCAAAGTCCACCATTCCTGTGACAGTTAAAGACCCAAAGGCAAAGCTCTGCAGTGAGTGTGATGTGGAGCGACCCAGAGACCCCATGCTCAGCCTTCAGTGTGATAGGTAAAGACCCAGAGAGGCAAAGTCCACAAATCCTGTGACAGTTAAAGACCCAAAGGATAAGATCTGCAGTGAGTGTGATGTGGAGTAACCCAGAGACCCCATGCTCAGCCTTCAGTGTGATAGGTAAAGACCTAGAGAGGCAAAGTCCACAAATCATGTGACAGTTAAAGACCCAAAGGCTAAGCTCTGCAGTGAGTGTGATGTGGAGCGACCCAGAGACCCCATACTCAGCCTTCAGTGTGATAGGTAAAGACCCAGAGAAGCAAAGTCCACAATTCCTCTGACAGTTTTAAGACACAAAGGCTAAGCTCTGCAGTGAGTGTGATGTGGAGCGACCCAGAGAGCACATGCTCAGCCTTCAGTGTGATAGGTAAAGACCTAGAGAGGCAAAGTCCACAATTCATGTGACAGTTAAAGACCCAAAGGCTAAGCTCTGCAGTGAGTGTGATGTGGAGCGACCCAGAGACCCCATGCCCAGCCTTCAGTGTGATAGGTAAAGACCCAGAGAGGCAAAGTCCACAATTCCTGTGACAGTTAAAGACCAAAAGGATAAGCTCTGCAGTGAGTGTGATGTGAAGCGGCCCAGAGAGCACATGCTCAGCCTTCAGTGTGAAAGGCAAAGACCCGGAGAGGCAAAGTCCACAATTCCTGTGAAAATTAGGCTCTGCAGTGAGTGTGATGTGGAGTGACCCAGGGATCCCATGCTCAGCCTTCAGTGTGATAGGTGAAGACCCAGAGAGGCAAAGGCCACAATTCCTGTGAGACTTAAAGACCCAAAGGCTAAGCTCTGCAGTGAGTGTGATGTGGAGCCACCCAGAGACCCCATGCTCAGCCTTCAGTGTGATAGGTGAAGACCCAGAGAGGCAAAGTCCACAATTCCTGTGACACTTAAAGACCCAAAGGCTAAGCTCTGCATGGAGTGTGATGTGGAGGGACCCAGAGACCCCATGCACAACCTTCAGTGTGATAGGTAAAGACCCAGAAAGGCAAAGTCCACAATTCCTGTGACAGGTAAGACCCAAAGGCCATGCTCCGCAGGGAGTGTGATGTGGAGCGACCCAGAGAACCCATGCTCAGCCTTCAGTGTGGTAGGTAAAGACCCAGAGAGGCAAAGTCCACAATTCCTGTGACAGTTAAAGACCAAAAGGATAAGCTCTGCAGTGAGTGTGATGTGAAGCGGCCCAGAGAGCACATGCTCAGCCTTCAGTGTGATAGGCAAAGACCCGGAGAGGCAAAGTCCACAATTCCTGTGAAAATTAGGCTCTGCAGTGAGTGTGATGTGGAGTGACCCAGGGATCCCATGCTCAGCCTTCAGTGTGATAGGTGAAGACCCAGAGAGGCAAAGGCCACAATTCCTGTGAGACTTAAAGACCCAAAGGCTAAGCTCTGCAGTGAGTGTGATGTGGAGCTACCCAGAGACCCCATGCTCAGCCTTCAGTGTGATAGGTAAAGACCCGGAGAGGCAAAGTCCACAAATCCTCTAACAGGTAAAGACCCAAAGGCTAAGCTCTGCAGTCAGTGTGATGTGAAGCGACCCAGAGGCCCCATGCTCAGGCTTAAGTTTGAAAGGTACACAGAGAAGCAAAGTCCACCATTCCTGTGACAGTTAAAGACCCAAAGGCAAAGCTCTGCAGTGAGTGTGATGTGGAGCGACCCAGAGACCCCATGCTCAGCCTTCAGTGTGATAGGTAAAGACCCAGAGAGGCAAAGTCCACAAATCCTGTGACAGTTAAAGACCCAAAGGATAAGATCTGCAGTGAGTGTGATGTGGAGTAACCCAGAGACCCCATGCTCAGCCTTCAGTGTGATAGGTAAAGACCCAGAGAGGCAAAGTCCACAAATCATGTGACAGTTAAAGACCCAAAGGCTAAGCTCTGCAGTGAGTGTGATGTGGAGCGACCCAGAGACCCCATACTCAGCCTTCAGTGTGATAGGTAAAGACCCAGAGAAGCAAAGTCCACAATTCCTCTGACAGTTTTAAGACACAAAGGCTAAGCTCTGCAGTGAGTGTGATGTGGAGTGACCCAGGGATCCCATGCTCAGCCTTCAGTGTGATAGGTGAAGACCCAGAGAGGCAAAGGCCACAATTCCTGTGAGACTTAAAGACCCAAAGGCTAAGCTCTGCAGTGAGTGTGATGTGGAGCTACCCAGAGACCCCATGCTCAGCCTTCAGTGTGATAGGTAAAGACCCGGAGAGGCAAAGTCCACAAATCCTCTAACAGGTAAAGACCCAAAGGCTAAGCTCTGCAGTCAGTGTGATGTGAAGCGACCCAGAGGCCCCATGCTCAGGCTTAAGTTTGAAAGGTACACAGAGAAGCAAAGTCCACCATTCCTGTGACAGTTAAAGACCCAAAGGCAAAGCTCTGCAGTGAGTGTGATGTGGAGCGACCCAGAGACCCCATGCTCAGCCTTCAGTGTGATAGGTAAAGACCCAGAGAGGCAAAGTCCACAAATCCTGTGACAGTTAAAGACCCAAAGGATAAGATCTGCAGTGAGTGTGATGTGGAGTAACCCAGAGACCCCATGCTCAGCCTTCAGTGTGATAGGTAAAGACCCAGAGAGGCAAAGTCCACAAATCATGTGACAGTTAAAGACCCAAAGGCTAAGCTCTGCAGTGAGTGTGATGTGGAGCGACCCAGAGACCCCATACTCAGCCTTCAGTGTGATAGGTAAAGACCCAGAGAAGCAAAGTCCACAATTCCTCTGACAGTTTTAAGACACAAAGGCTAAGCTCTGCAGTGAGTGTGATGTGGAGCGACCCAGAGAGCACATGCTCAGCCTTCAGTGTGATAGGTAAAGACCTAGAGAGGCAAAGTCCACAATTCATGTGACAGTTAAAGACCCAAAGGCTAAGCTCTGCAGTGAGTGTGATGTGGAGCGACCCAGAGACCCCATGCCCAGCCTTCAGTGTGATAGGTAAAGACCCAGAGAGGCAAAGTCCACAAATCCTGTGACAATTAAAGACACAAAGGCTAAGCTCTGCAGTGAGTGTGATGTGGAGCGACCCAGAGACCCCATGCTCAGCCTTCACTGTGAGAGGTAAAGACCCAGAGAGGCAAAGTCCACAAATCCTGTAACAGTTAAAGACCCAAAGGCTAAGCTCTGCAGTGAGTGTGATGTGGAGAGACCCAGAGAGCACATGCTCAGCCTTCAGTGTGATAGGTAAAGACCCAGCGAGGCAAAGTCCACAATTCCTGTGACAATTAAAGACCCAAAGGCTACGCTCTGCAGGGAGTGTGATGTGGAGCGACCCTGAGAGCACATGCTCAGCCTTCAGTGTGATAGGTAGAGAGGTAAAGTCCACACTTCCTGTGACAGTTAGAGACCCAAAGGCTAAGCTCTGCAGTGAGTGTCATGTGGAGTGACCCAGAGACCCCATGCTCAGCCTTCAGTGTGATAGGTAAAGACCCAGAGAGGCAAAGTCCACAATTCCTGTGACAGGTAAAGACCCAAAGGCTAAGCTCTGCAGTGAGTGTGATGTGGAGTGACCCAGAGACCCCATGCTCAGCCTTCAGTGTCATAGGTGAAGACCCAAAGGCTAAGCTCTGCAGTTAGTGTGATGTGGAGCGACCCAAAGAGCACGTGCACAGCCTTCAGTGTGATAGGTAAAAACCCAGAGAGGCAA
This sequence comes from Ambystoma mexicanum, assembly GCF_040938575.1. Classification (NCBI taxonomy): domain Eukaryota; kingdom Metazoa; phylum Chordata; class Amphibia; order Caudata; family Ambystomatidae; genus Ambystoma; species Ambystoma mexicanum. Next base: position 1,482,139,724 of record NC_090924.1, read on the forward strand.
AGTCCACAATTCCTGTGACAGTTAAAGACCCAAAGGCTAAGCTCTGCAGTGAGTGTGATGTGGAGCTACCCAGAGACCCCATACTCAGCCTTCAGTGTGATAGGTAAAGACCCAGAGAGGCAAAGTCCACAGTAGAGCTTTGCCACTTCTTCATGTTAGTCGCATAAATTGTGGTTGTGAACCTTGGATGGGTTCCACATCCTGTTACAGTTAAAGACCCAAAGGCTAAGCTCTGCAGTGAGTGTGATGTGGAGCGACCCAGAGACCCCATGCTCAGCCTTCAGTGTGATAGGTAAAGAGCCAGAGAGGCAAAGTCCACAAATCCTGTGACAATTAAAGACACAAAGGCTAAGATCTGCAGTGAGTGTGATGTGGAGCCACCCAGAGACCCCATGCTCAGCCTTCACTGTGATAGGTAAAGACCCAGAGAGGCAAAGTCCACAAATCCTGTAACAGTTAAAGACCCAAAGGCTAAGCTCTGCAGTGAGTGTGATGTGGAGCGGCCCAGAGACCCCATGCTCAGCCCTCAGTGTGATAGGTAAAGACCCAAAGGCAAAGCTCTGCAGTGAGTGTGATATGGAGCGACCCAGAGACCCCATGCTCAGCCTTCAGTGTGATAGGTAAAGACCTAGAGAGTCAAAGTCCACAAATCCTGTGACAGTTAAAGACCCAAAGGCTAAACTCTGCAGTGAGTGTGATGTGGAGCGACCCAGAGAACACATGCTCAGCCTTCAGTGTGATAGGTAAAGACCCAGAGAGGCAAAGTCCACAATTCCTGTGACATTTAAAGACCCAAAGGCTTAGCTCTGCAGTGAGTGTGATGTGGAGCGACCCAGAGAGCACATGCTCAGCCTTCAGTGTGATTGGTAAAGACCCGGAGAGGCAAAGTCCACAATTCCTGTGACAGTTAAAGACCAAAGGCTAAGCTCTTCAGTTAGTGTGATGTGGAGCGACCCAAAGAGCATGTGCTCAGCCTTCAGTGTGATCGGTAAAGACCCAGAGAGGCAAAGTCCACACTTTCTGTGACAGTTAAAGACTAAAAGGTTAAGCTCTGCAGTGAGTGTGATGTGGAGCGACCCAGAGACCCCATGCTCAGCCTTCAGTGTGGTAGGTAAAGACCCAGAGAGGCAAAGTCCACAAATCCTGTGACAGTTAAAGACCCAAAGGCCAAGCTCTGCAGTGAGTGTGATGTGGAGCGGCCCAGAGAGCACATGCTCAGCCTTCAGTGTGATAGGTAAATACCCAGAGAGGCAAAGTCCACAATTCCTGTGACAGTTAAAGACCCAAAGACTAAACTCTGCAGTGAGTGTGATGTGGAGCGACCAAGAGAACACATGCTCAGCCTTCAGTGTGATAGGTAAAAACCCAGAGAGGCAAAGTCCATAATTCCTGTGACAGTTAAAGACCCAAAGACTACGCTCTGCAGTGAGTGTGATGTGGAGCGACCCTGAGAGCACATGCTCAGCCTTCAGTGTGATAGGTAAAGACCCAGAGAGGTAAAGTCCACAATTCCTGTGACAGGTAAAGACCCGAAGGCTAAGCTCTTCAGTGAGTGTGATCTGGATTGACCCAGAGGCCCCATGCTCAGCCTTCAGTGTCATAGATGAAGACCCAAAGGCTAAGCTCTGCAGTTAGTGTGATGTGGAGCGACCCAAAGAGCACGTGCACAGCCTTCAGTGTGATAGGTAAAAACCCAGAGAGGCAAAGTCCACAATTCCTGTGACAGTTAAAGACCCAAAGGCTAAGCTCTGCAGTGAGTGCTATGTGAAGCGACCCAGGGACACCATGCTCAGCCTTCAGTGTGGTAGGTGAAGACCCAGAGAGGCAAAGTCCACAATTCCTGTGACAGTTAAAGACCCAAAGGCTAAGCTCTGCCATGAGTGTGATGTGGAGCAACCCAGTGACCCTATGCTCAGCCTTCCGTGTGATAGGTAAAGACCTAGAGAGGCAAAGTCCACAAATCCTGTGACAGTTAAAGACCCAAAGGCTAAGATCTGCAGTTAGTGTGATGTGGAGGGGCCCAGAGACCCCATACTCAGCCTTCAGTGTGGTAGGTAAAGACCCAGAGAGGCAAAGTCCACAATTCTTGTGACAGTTAAAGACCCAAATGCTAAGCTCTGCAGTGAGTTTGATGTGGAGCGACCTAGAGAGCAAATGCTCAGCCTTCAGTGTGGTAGGTAAAGACCCGGATAGGCAAAGTCCACAATTCTTGTGACAGTTAAAGACAGAAAGGCTAAGCTCTGCAGTGAGTGTGATGTGAGCGACCCAGAGACCCCATGCTCAGCCTTCAGTGTTATAGGTAAAGACCCAGCGAGGCAAAGTCCACAATTCCTGTGACAGTTAAAGACCCAAAGGCTAAGCTCTGCAGTGAGTGTGATTTGGAGTGACCCAGAGAGCACATGCTCAGCCTTCAATGTGATAGGTGAAGACCCAGAGAGGCAAAGTCCACAATTCCTGTGACTGTTAAAGACCCAAAGGCTAAGATCTGCAGTGAGTGTGATGTGGAGCGACCCAGAGACCCCATGCTGAGCCTTCAGTGTGATAGGTAAAGACCCAGAGAGACAAAGTCCACAATTCCTGTGACAGTTAAAGACCCAAAGGCTAAGCTCTGCAGTGAGTGTGATGTGGAGCGACCCAGAGACCCCATGCTCAGCCTTCAGTGTGATAGGTAAAGACCCAGAGAGGCAAAGTCTACAATTCCTGTGACATTTAAAGACCCAAAGGCTTAGCTCTGCAGTGAGTGTGATGTGGAGCGACCCAGAGACCCCATGCTCAGCCTTCAGTGTGGTAGGTAAAGACCCAGAGAGGCAAAATCCACAATTCCTGTGACAGTTAAAGACCCAAAGGCTAAGCTCTGCAGTGAGTGTGATGTGGAGCGACCCAGAGAGCACATGCTCAGCCTTCAGTGTGATTGGTAAAGACCCGGAGAGGCAAAGTCCACAATTCCTGTGACAGTTAAAGACCAAAGGCTAAGCTCTTCAGTTAGTGTGATGTGGAGCGACCCAAAGAGCATGTGCTCAGCCTTCAGTGTGATAGGTAAAGACCCAGAGAGGCAAAGTCCACAATTTCTGTGACAGTTAAAGACTAAAAGTTTAAGCTCTGCAGTGAGTGTGATGTGGAGCGACCCAGAGACCCCATGCTCAGCCTTCAGTGTGGTAGGTAAAGACCCAGAGAGGCAAAGTCCACAAATCCTGTGACAGTTAAAGACCCAAAGGCCAAGCTCTGCAGTGAGTGTGATGTGGAGCGGCCCAGAGAGCACATGCTCAGCCTTCAGTGTGATAGGTAAAGACCCAGAGAGGCAAAGTCCACAATTCCTGTGACAGTTAAAGATCCAAAGGCTAAGCTCTGCAGTGAGTGTGATGTGGAGCCACCCAGAGAGCACATGCTCAGCCTTCAGTGTGATAGGTAAAGACCCAGAGAGGCAAAGTCCACAATTCCTGTGACAGTTAAAGACGCAAAGGCTATGCTCTGCAGTGAGTGTGATGTGGAGTGACCCAGAGAGCACATGCTCAGCCTTCAGTGTGATAGGTAAAGACCCAGAGAGGCAAAGTCCACAATTCCTGTGACAGTTAAAGACCCAAAGGCTAAGCTCTGCAGTGAGTGTGATGTGGAGCGACCCAGATACCCCATGCTCAGCCTTCAGTGTGATAGGTAAAGACCCAGAGAAGCAAAGTTCACCATTCCTGTGAGAGTTAAAGACCCAAAGACTAAGCTCTGCAGTGAGTGTGAAGTGGAGCAACCCAGTGACCCTATGCTCAGCCTTCCGTGTGATAGGTAAAGACCTAGAGAGGCAAAGTCCACAAATCCTGTGACAGTTAAAGACCCAAAGGCTAAGATCTGCAGTTAGTGTGATGTGGAGGGGCCCAGAGACCCCATACTCAGCCTTCAGTGTGGTAGGTAAAGACCCAGAGAGGCAAAGTCCACAATTCTTGTGACAGTTAAAGACCCAAATGCTAAGCTCTGCAGTGAGTTTGATGTGGAGCGACCTAGAGAGCAAATGCTCAGCCTTCAGTGTGGTAGGTAAAGACCCGGATAGGCAAAGTCCACAATTCTTGTGACAGTTAAAGACAGAAAGGCTAAGCTCTGCAGTGAGTGTGATGTGAGCGACCCAGAGACCCCATGCTCAGCCTTCAGTGTTATAGGTAAAGACCCAGCGAGGCAAAGTCCACAATTCCTGTGACAGTTAAAGACCCAAAGGCTAAGCTCTGCAGTGAGTGTGATTTGGAGTGACCCAGAGAGCACATGCTCAGCCTTCAATGTGATAGGTGAAGACCCAGAGAGGCAAAGTCCACAATTCCTGTGACTGTTAAAGACCCAAAGGCTAAGATCTGCAGTGAGTGTGATGTGGAGCGACCCAGAGACCCCATGCTGAGCCTTCAGTGTGATAGGTAAAGACCCAGAGAGGCAAAGTCCACAATTCCTGTGACAGTTAAAGACCCAAAGGCTAAGCTCTGCAGTGAGTGTGATGTGGAGCGACCCAGAGACCCCATGCTCAGCCTTCAGTGTGATAGGTAAAGACCCAGAGAGGCAAAGTCTACAATTCCTGTGACATTTAAAGACCCAAAGGCTTAGCTCTGCAGTGAGTGTGATGTGGAGCGACCCAGAGACCCCATGCTCAGCCTTCAGTGTGGTAGGTAAAGACCCAGAGAGGCAAAATCCACAATTCCTGTGACAGTTAAAGACCCAAAGGCTAAGCTCTGCAGTGAGTGTGATGTGGAGCGACCCAGAGAGCACATGCTCAGCCTTCAGTGTGATTGGTAAAGACCCGGAGAGGCAAAGTCCACAATTCCTGTGACAGTTAAAGACCAAAGGCTAAGCTCTTCAGTTAGTGTGATGTGGAGCGACCCAAAGAGCATGTGCTCAGCCTTCAGTGTGATAGGTAAAGACCCAGAGAGGCAAAGTCCACAATTTCTGTGACAGTTAAAGACTAAAAGGTTAAGCTCTGCAGTGAGTGTGATGTGGAGCGACCCAGAGACCCCATGCTCAGCCTTCAGTGTGGTAGGTAAAGACCCAGAGAGGCAAAGTCCACAAATCCTGTGACAGTTAAAGACCCAAAGGCCAAGCTCTGCAGTGAGTGTGATGTGGAGCGGCCCAGAGAGCACATGCTCAGCCTTCAGTGTGATAGGTAAAGACCCAGAGAGGCAAAGTCCACAATTCCTGTGACAGTTAAAGATCCAAAGGCTAAGCTCTGCAGTGAGTGTGATGTGGAGCCACCCAGAGAGCACATGCTCAGCCTTCAGTGTGATAGGTAAAGACCCAGAGAGGCAAAGTCCACAATTCCTGTGACAGTTAAAGACGCAAAGGCTATGCTCTGCAGTGAGTGTGATGTCGAGTGACCCAGAGAGCACATGCTCAGCCTTCAGTGTGATAGGTAAAGACCCAGAGAGGCAAAGTCCACAATTCCTGTGACAGTTAAAGACCCAAAGGCTAAGCTCTGCAGTGAGTGTGATGTGGAGCGACCCAGATACCCCATGCTCAGCCTTCAGTGTGATAGGTAAAGACCCAGAGAAGCAAAGTTCACCATTCCTGTGAGAGTTAAAGACCCAAAGACTAAGCTCTGCAGTGAGTGTGAAGTGGAGCGACCCAGAGAGCACATGCTCAGCCTTCAGTGTGATAGGTAAAGACCCAGAGAGGCAATCTTTACAATTCCTGTAACAGTTAAAGACCCAAAGGCCAAGCTCTGCAGTGAGTGTGATGTGGAGCGGCCCAGAGAGCACATGCTCAGCCTTCAGTGTGATAGGTAAAGACCCAGAGAGGCAAAGTCCACAATTCCTGTGACAGTTAAAGATCCAAAGGCTAAGCTCTGCAGTGAGTGTGATGTGGAGCCACCCAGAGAGCACATGCTCAGCCTTCAGTGTGATAGGTAAAGACCCAGAGAGGCAAAGTCCACAATTCCTGTGACAGTTAAAGACGCAAAGGCTATGCTCTGCAGTGAGTGTGATGTGGAGCGACCCAGAGACCCCATGCTCAGCCTTCAGTGTGATAGGTGAAGACCCAAAGGCTACACCCTGCAGTTAGTGTGATGTGGAGCGACCCAAAGAGTATGTGCTCAGCCTTCAATGTGATAGGTAAAGACCCAGAGAGGCAAAGTCCACAATTCCTGTGACAGTTAAAGACCCAATGGCTAAACTCTGCAGTGAGTGTGATGTGAAGCGACCCACGGATACCATGCTCAGCCTTCAGTGTGGTAGGTGAAGACCCAGAGAGGCAAAGTCCACAATTCTTGTGACATTTAAAGACCCAAAGGCTAAGCTCTGCAGTGAGTGTGATGTGGAGCGACCCAGAGAGCACATGCTCAGCCTTCAGTGTGATAGGTAAAGACCCGGAGAGGCAAAGTCCCCAATTCTTGTGACAGTTAAAGACACAAAGGCTAAGCTCTGCAGTGAGTGTGATGTGAGCGACCCAGAGACCCCATGCTCAGCCTTAAGTGTGATAGATAAAGACCCAGAGAGGCAAAGTCCACAATTCCTGTGACAGGTAAAGACCCAAAGGCTAAGCTCTGCAGTCAGTGTGACATGGAGTGACCCTGAGACCCCATGCTCAGCCTTCAGTGTGATAGGTAAAGACACAGAGAGGCAAAGTCCACAAATCCTGTGACAGTTAAAGACACAAAGGCTAAGCTCTGCAGTGAGTGTGACGTGGAGCTACCCAGAGACCCCATGCTCAGCCTTCAGTGTGATAGGTAAAGACTCAGAGTGGCAAAGTCCACAATTCCAGTGACAGTTAAAGACCCAAAGGCTAAGCTCTGCACTGAGTGTGATGTGGAGCGACCCAGGGACCCCATGCTCAGCCTTGAGTGTGATAGGTAAAGACCCAGAGAGGCAAAGTCTACAATTCCACTGACAGTTAAAGACCCAAAGGCTAAGCTCTGCAGTGAGTGTGATGTGGAGCGACCCAGAGAGCACATGCTCAGCCTTCAGTGTGATAGGTAAAGACACAGAGAGGCAAAGTTCACAAATCCTGTGACAGTTAAAGACCCAAAGGCTAAGCTCTGCAGTGAGTGTGATGTGGAGCGACCCAGAGAGCACATGCTCAGCCTTCAGTGTGATAGGTAAAGACCCAGAGATGCAAAGTCCACATATCCTGTGACAGTTAAAGACCCAAAGGCCAAGCTCTGCAGTGAGTGTGATGTGGAGCGACCCAGAGACCCCATGCTCAGCCTTCAGTGTGATAGGTAAAGACCCAGAGAGGCAAAGTCCACAAATCCTGTGACAGTTAAAGACCCAAAGGCCAAGCTCTGCAGTGAGTGTGATGTGGAGCGGCCCAGAGAGCACATGCTCAGCCTTCAGTGTGATAGGTAAAGACCCAGAGAGGCAAAATCCACAATTCCTGTGACAGTTAAAGATCCAAAGGCAAAACTCTGCAGTGAGTGTGATGTGGAGCGACCCAGAGAACACATGCTCAGCCTTCAGTGTGATAGGTAAAAACCCAGAGAGGCAAAGTCCACAATTCCTGTGACATTTAAAGACCCAAAGGATAAGCTCTGCAGTGAGTGTGATGTGGAGCCACCCAGAGAGCACATGCTCAGCCTTCAGTGTGATAGGTAAAGACCTAGAGAGGCAAAGTCCACAATTCCTGTGACAGTTAAAGACGCAAAGGCTATGCTCTGCAGTGAGTGTGATGTGGAGCGACCCAGAGACCCCATGCTCAGCCTTCAGTGTGATAGGTAAAGACCCGGAGAGGCAAAGTCCACAATTCCTGTGACAGGTAAAGTCCCAAAGGATAAGATCTGCAGTGAGTGTGATGTGGAGTGACCCAGAGACCCCATGCTCAGCCTTCAGTGTGATAGGTGAAGACCCAAAGGCTACACTCTGCAGTTAGTGTGATGTGGAGCGACCCAAAGAGTATGTGCTCAGCCTTCAGTGTGATAGGTAAAGACCCAGAGAGGCAAAGTCCACAATTCCTGTGACAGTAAAAGACCCAATGGCTAAGCTCTGCAGTGAGTGTGATGTGAAGCGACCCACGGATACCATGCTCAGCCTTCAGTGTGGTAGGTGAAGACACAGAGAGGCAAAGTTCACAATTCCTGTGACAGTTAAAGACCCAAAGGCTAAGCTCTGCAGTGAGTGTGATGTGGAGCGGCCCAGAGACCCCATACTCAGCCTTCAGTGTGGTAGGTAAAGACCCAGAGAGGCAAGGTCCACAATTCCTGTGACAATTAAAGACCCAAAGGCTACGCTCTGCAGTCAGTGTAATATGGAGCGACCCAGAGACCCCATGCTCAGCCTTCAGTGTGATAGGTAAAGACCAGGAGAGGCAAAGTCAACAATTCTTGTGACATTTAAAGACCCAAAGGCTAAGCTCTGCAGTGAGTGTGATGTGAACCACCCAGAGACCCCATGCTCAGCCTTCAGTGTGATAGATAAAGACCCAGAGAGGCAAAGTCCACAATTCCTGTGACAGGTAAAGACACAAAGGCTAAGCTCTCCAGTGAGTGTGACGTGGAGCGACCCAGAGACCCCATGCTCAGCCTTCAGTGTGATAGGTAAAGACCCAGAGAGGCAAAGTCCACAATTCCAGTGACAGTTAAAGACCCAAAGGCTAAGCTCTGCACTGAGTGTGATGTGGAGCGACCCAGAGACCCCATGCTCAGCCTTCAGTGTGATAGGTAAAGACCCAGAGAGGCAAAGTCCACAATTCCTGTGACAGTTAAAGACCCAATGGCTAAGCTCTGCAGTGAGTGTGATGTGAAGCGACCCACGGATACCATGCTCAGCCTTCAGTGTGGTAGGTGAAGACCCAGAGAGGCAAAGTCCACAATTCTTGTGACATTTAAAGACCCAAAGGCTAAGCTCTGCAGTGAGTGTGATGTGGAGCGACCCAGAGAGCACATGCTCAGCCTTCAGTGTGATAGGTAAAGACCCGGAGAGGCAAAGTCCCCAATTCTTGTGACAGTTAAAGACACAAAGGCTAAGCTCAGCAGTGAGTGTGATGTGAGCGACCCAGAGACCCCATGCTCAGCCTTCAGTGTGATAGATAAAGACCCGGAGAGGCAAAGTCCACAATTCCTGTGACAGGTAAAGACCCAAAGGATAAGATCTGCAGTGAGTGTGATGTGGAGTGACCCAGAGACCCCATGCTCAGCCTTCAGTGTGATAGGTGAAGACCCAGAGAGGTAAAGTCCACAATTCCTGTGACAGTTAAAGAGCCAAAGGCTAAGCTCTGCAGTGAGTGTGATGTGAAGCGGCGCAGAGAGCACATGCTCAGCTTTCAGTGTGATAGGTAAAGATCCATAAAGGCAAAGTCCACAATTCATGTGACAGGTAAAGACCCAAAGGCTAAGCTCTGCAGTCGGTGTGACATGGAGCGACCCAGAGACCCCATGCTCAGCCTTCAGTGTGATAGGTAAAGACCCAGAGAGGCAAAGTCCACAAATCCTGTGACAGTTAAAGACAGAAGGGCTAAGCCCTCCAGTGAGTGTGATGTGGAGCGACCCAGAGATGACCCCATGCTCAGCCTTCAGTGTGATAGGTAAAGACCCAGAGAGGCAAAACCACAATTCCAGTGACAGTTAAAGATCCAAAGGCTAAGCTCTGCAGTGAGTGTGATGTGGAGCGACCCAGAGACCCCATGCTCAGCCTTCAGTGTGATAGGTAAAGACCCAGAGAGGCAAAGTCCACAATTCCAGTGACAGTTAAAGACCCAAAGGCTAAGCTCTGCTGTGAGTGTGATGTGGATAGACCCAGAGAGCACATGCTCAGCCTTCAGTGTGATAGGTACAGACCCAGAGAGGCAAAGTCCACAAATCCTGTGACAGTTAAAGACCCAAAGGCTAAGCTCTGCAGTGAGTGTGATGTGGAGCAACCCAGAGAGCACATGCTCAGCCTTCAGTGTGATAGGTAAAGACCCAGAGAGGCAAAGTCCACAATTCCAGTGACAGTTAAAAGATCCAAAGGCTAAGCTCTGCTGTGAGTGTGTTGTAGAGCGACCCAGAGAACCCATGTTCAGCCTTCAGTATGATAGGTAAAGACCCAGAGAGGCAAAGTCCACAATTCCAGTGACAGTTAAAGACTCAAAGGCTAAGCTCTGCAGTGAGTGTGATGTGGAGCGGCCCAGAGAGCACATGCTCAGCCTTCAGTGTGATAGGTAAAGACCCAGAGAGGCAAAGTCCACAATTCCAGTGACAGTTAAAAGATCCAAAGGCTAAGCTCTGCAGTGAGAGTGATGTGGAGCGACCCAGAGACCCCATGCTCAGCCTTCAGTGTGATAGGTAAAGACCCGGAGAGGCAAAGTCCACAAATCCTGTGACAGTTAAAGACCCAAAGGCTAAGCTCTGCAGTGAGTGTGATGTGGAGCGACCCAGAGAGCACATGCTCAGACTTCAGTGTGATAGGTAAAGACCCAGAGAGGCAAAGTCCACAATTCCAGTGACAGTTAAAGACTCAAAGGCTAAGCTCTGCAGTGAGTGTGATGTGGAGCGGCCCAGAGAGCACATGCTCAGCCTTCAGTGTGATAGGTAAAGACCCAGAGAGGCAAGGTCCACAATTCCAGTGACAGTTAAAAGATCCAAAGGCTAAGCTCTGCAGTGAGAGTGATGTGGAGCGACCCAGAGACCCCATGCTCAGCCTTCAGTGTGATAGGTAAAGACCCAGAGAGGCAAAGTCCACAATTCCTGTGACATTTAAAGACCCAATGGCTAAGCTCTGCAGTGAGTGTGATGTGGAGCGGCCCAGAGAGCACATGCTCAGCCTTCAGTGTGATAGGTAAAGGCCCAGAGAGGCAAAGTTCACAATTCCTGTGACACTTAAAGACCCAAAGGCTAAGCTCTGCAGTGAGTGTGATATGGAGCGACCCACAGCCCCCATGCTCAGCCTTCAGTGTGATAGGTAAAGACCCGGAGAGGTAAAGTCCACAAATCCTGTGACAGTTAAAGACCCAAAGGCTAAGCTCTGCAGTGAGTGTGATGTGGGGTGACCCAGGGAGCACATGCTCAGCCTTCAGTGTGATAGGTGAAGACCCAGAGAGGCAAAGTCCACAATTCCTGTGACAGTTAAAGACCCAAAGGTTAAGCTCTGCAGTGAGTGTGATGTGGAGCGACCCAGATACCCCATGCTCAGCCTTCAGTGTGATAGGTGAAGACCCAAAGGCTACACTCTGCAGTTAGTGTGATGTGGAGCGACCCAAAGAGCACATGCTCAGCCTTCAGTGTGATAGGTAAAGACCCAGAGAGGCAAAGTCCACAATTCCTGTGACACTTAAAGACCCAAAGGCTAAGCTCTGCAGTGAGTGTGATATGGAGCGACCCACAGACCCCATGCTCAGCCTTCAGTGTGATAGGTAAAGACCCGGAGAGGTAAAGTCCACAAATCCTGTGACAGTTAAAGACCCAAAGGCTAAGCTCTGCAGTGAATGTGATGTGGGGTGACCCAGAGAGCACATGCTCAGCCTTCAGTGTGATAGGTAAGGACCCAGAGAGGTAAAGTCCACAATTCCTGTGACAGTTAAAGACCCAAAGGCTAAGCTCTGCAGTGAGTGTGATGTGGAGCGACCCAGAGAGCACATGCTCAGCCTTCAGTGTGATAGGTAAAAACGCAGAAAGGCAAAGTCCACAATTCCTGTGTCAGTTAAAGACCCAAAGGCTAAGCTCTGCAGCGAGGTGATGTGGGGTGACCCAGGGAGCACATGCTCAGCCTTCAGTGTGGTAGGTGAAGACCCAAAGAGGCAAAGTCCACCATTCCTGTGACAGTTAAAAACCCTAAGGTTAAGCTCTGCAGTGAGTGTGATGTGGAGCGACCCAGATACCCCATGCTCAGCCTTCAGTGTGATAGGTGAAGACCCAAAGGCTACACTCTGCAGTTAGTGTGATGTGGAGCGACCCAAAGAGCATGTGCTCAGCCTTCAGTGTGATAGGTAAAGACCAAGAGAGGCAAAGTCCACAATTCCTGTGACAGTTAAAGACCCAAAGGCTACGCTCTGCAGTCAGTGTAATGTGGAGCGACCCAGAGACCCCATGCTCAGCCTTCAGTGTGATAGGTAAAGACACGGAAAGGCAAAGTCCACAATTCTTGTGACATTTAAAGACCCAAAGGCTAAGCTCTGCAGTGAGTGTGATGTGGAGCGACCCAGAGAGCACATGCTCAGCCTTCAGTGTGATAGGTAAAGACCCGGAGAGGCAAAGTCCCCAATTCTTGTGACAGTTAAAGACACAAAGGCTAAGCTCTGCAGTGAGTGTGATGTGAGCGACCCAGAGACCCCATGCTCAGCCTTCAGTGTGATAGGTAAAGACCCGGAGAGGTAAAGTCCACAAATCCTGTGACAGTTAAAGGCCCAAAGGCTAAGCTCTGCAGTGAGTGTGATGTGGAGTGACCCAGAGAGCACATGCTCAGCCTTCAGTGTGATAGGTAAAGACCCAGAAAGGCAAAGTCCACAAATCCTGTGACAGTTAAAGACCCAAAGGCTAAGCTCTGCAGTGAGTGTGATGTGGAGCGACCCAGATACCCCATGCTCAGCTTTCAGTGTGATAGGTAAAGACCCAGAGAGACAAAGTCCACAAATCCTGTGAGAGTTAAAGGCCCAAAGGCTAAGCTATGCAATGAGTGTGATGTGGAGCGACCCAGAGACCCCATGCTCAGCCTTCAGTGTGATAGGTGAAGACCCAGAGAGGCAAAGTCCACAATTCCAGTGACAGTTAATGATCCAAAGGCTAAGCTCTGCAGTGAGTGTGATGTGGAGCGACCCAGAGAGCACATGCTCAGCCTTCAGTGTGATAGGTAAAGACCCAGAGAGGTAAAGTCCACAATTTCTGTGACAGTTAAAGACCCAAAGGATAAGCTCTGCAGTGAGTGTGATGTGGAGCGACCCAGAGAGCACATGCTCAGCCTTCAGTGTGATAGGTAAAGACCCAGCGAGGCAAAGTCCACAATTCCTGTGACAGTTAAAGACCCAACGGCTAAGCTCTGCAGTGAGTGTGATTTGGAGTGACCCAGAGAGCACATGCTCAGCCTTCAGTGTCATAGATGAAGACCCAAAGGCTAAGCTCTGCAGTTAGTGTGATGTGGAGCGACCCAAAGAGCACGTGCACAGCCTTCAGTGTGATAGGTAAAAACCCAGAGAGGCAAAGTCCACAATTCCTGTGACAGTTAAAGACCCAAAGGCTAAGCTCTGCAGTGAGTGCTATGTGAAGCGACCCAGGGACACCATGCTCAGCCTTCAGTGTGGTAGGTGAAGACCCAGAGAGGCAAAGTCCACAATTCCTGTGACAGTTAAAGACCCAAAGGCTAAGCTCTGCCATGAGTGTGATGTGGAGCAACCCAGTGACCCTATGCTCAGCCTTCCGTGTGATAGGTAAAGACCTAGAGAGGCAAAGTCCACAAATCCTGTGACAGTTAAAGACCCAAAGGCTAAGATCTGCAGTTAGTGTGATGTGGAGGGGCCCAGAGACCCCATACTCAGCCTTCAGTGTGGTAGGTAAAGACCCAGAGAGGCAAAGTCCACAATTCTTGTGACAGTTAAAGACCCAAATGCTAAGCTCTGCAGTGAGTTTGATGTGGAGCGACCTAGAGAGCAAATGCTCAGCCTTCAGTGTGGTAGGTAAAGACCCGGATAGGCAAAGTCCACAATTCTTGTGACAGTTAAAGACAGAAAGGCTAAGCTCTGCAGTGAGTGTGATGTGAGCGACCCAGAGACCCCATGCTCAGCCTTCAGTGTTATAGGTAAAGACCCAGCGAGGCAAAGTCCACAATTCCTGTGACAGTTAAAGACCCAAAGGCTAAGCTCTGCAGTGAGTGTGATTTGGAGTGACCCAGAGAGCACATGCTCAGCCTTCAATGTGATAGGTGAAGACCCAGAGAGGCAAAGTCCACAATTCCTGTGACTGTTAAAGACCCAAAGGCTAAGATCTGCAGTGAGTGTGATGTGGAGCGACCCAGAGACCCCATGCTGAGCCTTCAGTGTGATAGGTAAAGACCCAGAGAGGCAAAGTCCACAATTCCTGTGACAGTTAAAGACCCAAAGGCTAAGCTCTGCAGTGAGTGTGATGTGGAGCGACCCAGAGACCCCATGCTCAGCCTTCAGTGTGATAGGTAAAGACCCAGAGAGGCAAAGTCTACAATTCCTGTGACATTTAAAGACCCAAAGGCTTAGCTCTGCAGTGAGTGTGATGTGGAGCGACCCAGAGACCCCATGCTCAGCCTTCAGTGTGGTAGGTAAAGACCCAGAGAGGCAAAATCCACAATTCCTGTGACAGTTAAAGACCCAAAGGCTAAGCTCTGCAGTGAGTGTGATGTGGAGCGACCCAGAGAGCACATGCTCAGCCTTCAGTGTGATTGGTAAAGACCCGGAGAGGCAAAGTCCACAATTCCTGTGACAGTTAAAGACCAAAGGCTAAGCTCTTCAGTTAGTGTGATGTGGAGCGACCCAAAGAGCATGTGCTCAGCCTTCAGTGTGATAGGTAAAGACCCAGAGAGGCAAAGTCCACAATTTCTGTGACAGTTAAAGACTAAAAGGTTAAGCTCTGCAGTGAGTGTGATGTGGAGCGACCCAGAGACCCCATGCTCAGCCTTCAGTGTGGTAGGTAAAGACCCAGAGAGGCAAAGTCCACAAATCCTGTGACAGTTAAAGACCCAAAGGCCAAGCTCTGCAGTGAGTGTGATGTGGAGCGGCCCAGAGAGCACATGCTCAGCCTTCAGTGTGATAGGTAAAGACCCAGAGAGGCAAAGTCCACAATTCCTGTGACAGTTAAAGATCCAAAGGCTAAGCTCTGCAGTGAGTGTGATGTGGAGCCACCCAGAGAGCACATGCTCAGCCTTCAGTGTGATAGGTAAAGACCCAGAGAGGCAAAGTCCACAATTCCTGTGACAGTTAAAGACGCAAAGGCTATGCTCTGCAGTGAGTGTGATGTGGAGTGACCCAGAGAGCACATGCTCAGCCTTCAGTGTGATAGGTAAAGACCCAGAGAGGCAAAGTCCACAATTCCTGTGACAGTTAAAGACCCAAAGGCTAAGCTCTGCAGTGAGTGTGATGTGGAGCGACCCAGATACCCCATGCTCAGCCTTCAGTGTGATAGGTAAAGACCCAGAGAAGCAAAGTTCACCATTCCTGTGAGAGTTAAAGACCCAAAGACTAAGCTCTGCAGTGAGTGTGAAGTGGAGCGACCCAGAGAGCACATGCTCAGCCTTCAGTGTGATAGGTAAAGACCCAGAGAGGCAATCTCTACAATTCCTGTAACAGTTAAAGACCCAAAGGCCAAGCTCTGCAGTGAGTGTGATGTGGAGCGGCCCAGAGAGCACATGCTCAGCCTTCAGTGTGATAGGTAAAGACCCAGAGAGGCAAAGTCCACAATTCCTGTGACAGTTAAAGATCCAAAGGCTAAGCTCTGCAGTGAGTGTGATGTGGAGCCACCCAGAGAGCACATGCTCAGCCTTCAGTGTGATAGGTAAAGACCCAGAGAGGCAAAGTCCACAATTCCTGTGACAGTTAAAGACGCAAAGGCTATGCTCTGCAGTGAGTGTGATGTGGAGCGACCCAGAGACCCCATGCTCAGCCTTCAGTGTGATAGGTGAAGACCCAAAGGCTACACCCTGCAGTTAGTGTGATGTGGAGCGACCCAAAGAGTATGTGCTCAGCCTTCAATGTGATAGGTAAAGACCCAGAGAGGCAAAGTCCACAATTCCTGTGACAGTTAAAGACCGAATGGCTAAACTCTGCAGTGAGTGTGATGTGAAGCGACCCACGGATACCATGCTCAGCCTTCAGTGTGGTAGGTGAAGACCCAGAGAGGCAAAGTCCACAATTCTTGTGACATTTAAAGACCCAAAGGCTAAGCTCTGCAGTGAGTGTGATGTGGAGCGACCCAGAGAGCACATGCTCAGCCTTCAGTGTGATAGGTAAAGACCCGGAGAGGCAAAGTCCCCAATTCTTGTGACAGTTAAAGACACAAAGGCTAAGCTCTGCAGTGAGTGTGATGTGAGCGACCCAGAGACCCCATGCTCAGCCTTAAGTGTGATAGATAAAGACCCAGAGAGGCAAAGTCCACAATTCCTGTGACAGGTAAAGACCCAAAGGCTAAGCTCTGCAGTCAGTGTGACATGGAGTGACCCTGAGACCCCATGCTCAGCCTTCAGTGTGATAGGTAAAGACACAGAGAGGCAAAGTCCACAAATCCTGTGACAGTTAAAGACACAAAGGCTAAGCTCTGCAGTGAGTGTGACGTGGAGCTACCCAGAGACCCCATGCTCAGCCTTCAGTGTGATAGGTAAAGACTCAGAGAGGCAAAGTCCACAATTCCAGTGACAGTTAAAGACCCAAAGGCTAAGCTCTGCACTGAGTGTGATGTGGAGCGACCCAGGGACCCCATGCTCAGCCTTGAGTGTGATAGGTAAAGACCCAGAGAGGCAAAGTCTACAATTCCACTGACAGTTAAAGACCCAAAGGCTAAGCTCTGCAGTGAGTGTGATGTGGAGCGACCCAGAGAGCACATGCTCAGCCTTCAGTGTGATAGGTAAAGACACAGAGAGGCAAAGTTCACAAATCCTGTGACAGTTAAAGACCCAAAGGCTAAGCTCTGCAGTGAGTGTGATGTGGAGCGACCCAGAGAGCACATGCTCAGCCTTCAGTGTGATAGGTAAAGACCCAGAGAGGCAAATGTTAGGCAGAAACCTGTGCAGTTCCCTTGGGGAACACTGCAAAAGATTTAAGACTACAGGTAGAGCAGTAAACCCCTTTGGTAGCAGTCTGTACCACCCAGATTTACCTGGTAGCTGTGGCTGAGCAGTCAGACTTCTCTCAAGAAGAGTTAGGCAGTATGTAAAGTATACACAATATGTACCAAAACACAATAGCACAAGCAAACACTGACCAGAGCTTGGTTTCAAAAGTATATAGTTATTTATTTAAAATACACATAAGTTAAAAACACTCTAGCAAAAATATAGTAAAAGCACTTCAACACAGTTATACTGAAAGTAAATTCAATCCTTTCTCCTATCTAGACAACTCTAGGTTAACACCACTTAATTAAAACAGAGGTGAGTGCTTAACGTTAGATGACACTCTAGTAGTTTCCAAGAAAGGGAGAGAAAAAGCAGAAATAGGTTAGACACACCACTCTAAGGTCCAGAACACTTGCAATAGGCTTAAAGAAGAATAAAGTCACAGGTGAGCAAAAGTCACTAGGCAGGGCCCACTCTTAGAGTAGCCGGAGCGAAAATGTGCCCAAGATCACACTGTTAGTTAGAGATTCAAAGTCTTGCAAAGAGTCAAAAAGAGTTTAGAGTGGCTCAGAAAGTTTAGCCAAAGTGTCCCAGGCACTCCCAGGTTCGAAAGCCGGGGACTAAATCTACCCCGTACAGTCGGTAGCAAGGGAAGCCAGGCGGAACACAGTACCTTAAGCGGAAAGGATCCTCCAGCGGGGGCAGTTGTTCCAGGCAGCGACAGCAAGGCTCGACGTCGGTCAGGGGAGAAGAATATCTCGCTGAAGAGCAGAAGAGAAAGGTCGTAGCACTGCCCGGGAAGAAACCAGCCGCGGAGTCCTCCGGTTAAAGGGTTGGTACCGACTTTCGCGGTATGGGGGTAAAGTGTGGTATTCCGGATGCCGGGGTGCTTGGCACAGGCAAGGCGGCCACGAGATACCTCTAAAGGACGGAAAGAAGGCGAAAACTGGTTGTCCCCACCAGTCAAGGGAAGGAGCCACTCCGTTAAGAGTTCTCCTCGGTCGTCGGGAAAAAGTGGTGAGACGGTTCAGCAGGGCTCCACCGGGTGGTGTCGTCGAAGCAGGTCGGCTCAGCTCTTCCCTCGTCGGATTCTTGGTCCTGTGGCGACTTCTGAAGTCCCAGTCCCCAAAGCCCTGCTTTTATGCAGCAAACCCCCATTCACCCAGCCTAGCTGTCACTCAAACATGCTAAGTGGTGAGCCGGGCGGCTCACCACTTGGGCCAATCAGGACGGAGTGCGACTTGAGTTACCAAGGTAACTCAGTCCAGGGTGCCTAAATCCCCCTCCACCCCTCCTAAGTACCCCAGACAGAGTGGCACCACTTTGGAGGGCTTCTGTGGAGAAGCCCGCCAAAAGTGGAACAAAGGGCTCCACTTTGGGTCAGAGTTACAGAGGCGAACACCAACGCCATTTTAGAATCAAGTTTTGGCAAAAAGTCCCAACCGGAGTTATAAAAATAAATATATAAACCGGCGGTATGTTTAAGGCTACCGTAAATAAATAATTAAATGTGTTAGCCTAAAACAATGGGAAATCCCATAGGGAAATATTCGCGGTCGAATATAAAAAGTAGTTTCCACTGCCACCAGCCAAAACTCGATCAGGGGGGACGGAGACGTGCCCCCTCGACTAACAGACCCTGGGGCAATCGAATTGCCCCAGCCAGTACGTCCACAATATGATGGTTTGTACTGGTTCTGTTCAGGATTCAAGACTAGCAAAGTCTGTGGTGACTTTACATGCCCTGGGAGACAGTAGTCAGTCCCAGGGTATGGAGTCTATGTTGGGGAGTCCCTAGGACACCCCTGGGTCACGGCACAGAGGGTGCTGTGTGACCCACATCACAAAAATACATGAGGCCCTATGGAGTAAAAGACCCCATAGCCCATTCAACACAAGGTTTAACCAAGAAAACACACTTCAACATGTCCAAGAGTGAGGGTAAAAGAGTCTCACTCTTGGCAGGAGAAAAAAATTAAACCCCAGAAATCCAGCAAAGCTGCTGGGGGACTCACTAGGTAGGGAAATTCAGCCTAAACAGAGAATTCTCCCTAACACTCGCCCCCCCCAGACTAAGGGACAGGAGGATTTAATCCACTCCTGGATGAACCTCATACCTCTAGTCGATGATATACATCCTAGAGAGTCCATCAGCATTTTGATGGTGACACCTTGACCTATGTTCAATGGAGAACTCAAAGGTTTTCTTTTGCAAGCTAACGGACCTACAGACCCTTTGAGGAACATCAGTCTTTTTGTTATAGGGGATCTGGTTGACCAGTCCCTCAGAAGTTGGTACAACTTCTGAACCTATGTTAGGCTTTTTCAAGGGGTCCTTATAAAGGATTCCCTTAGATCTAGAGGGGCCTCCAAGGTTCCTCACCACCTCTCTTGTGGGAGCAGGTTGGGTCTTAGGCCTCTTGGTTGGAGGGGTTGGGGTTAGGCAATGTACCTGCTTCCCCTTCCTCTTAGATCTACCCTTACCTATTTTAGGAGTTCCCCCCCTAATATTAGGATTTGAGTTGGGGTCTTCAGTAGAAGGTCCAACAGTCTGAAGGTTTTCGGCCTTAGACTTTTCTTTTCTGGTTTTCCACCAGCACTGAGAATTACCAGTTCTCTCAGGTCCAGATAGGGGCCTAGTTGGTCTATCCACCTCTTCCTCAGAAGCAGGGGGGGTCAGAGACTCGGAAACTAGGGGAACAAGGGTGGAGCTTGGTTGGGGCTCCCATGTTCCTAGCATACTATCCTGAAATGTGCCTGGGTTAGAGGTCAACTTACTAACACCAGGGCTTGTAGTGGGGTTCTCAGTAGAGGGTCCCACAGGCTTAGAAGGGTCCTTCAAGGTAGCCTGTCTAGCCAATTTGGTTAAGTTCTGCTTCTCCATACTGGGAGGCCTGGGGGTATGTGACACTACTCCTAGAGTTCTTAGGTCATTCCCCAACAGGACCTTCCCAGGTACCTCAGTCTGAACACTGACAGGGATCCTCACTGTCATGTTGTTACACTGAATGAGGGCTGGTAGAATAGGAACCATTTGGGCAGGGCCTCCAGACATTTTAGTGGGACCTTTGGGTGCTTTGGCCACATCCTCAGGTTGAAAGAAGCTTTCATCCACTACTGTTCTGCTGGCCCCAGTGTCTCTCCTGGCAGGAGTATCCTGGCCATTGACAAGAACACTGTCCACATAATACACCTTAGAGTTAACAGGTAGGGAGTTATACACAACCCTATTCTGGGGACTAACCAGACCCATAGGCTCTAAGTTTACAGTTGCTTGAAGACCCAAGGGTTCTTCAGCAAAGAGTTCAAAGTGGGCACTAGCCATCTGTACTTCATCCTCAGGAGTGAAGGCTAAGGAGACTGTGCTGATCCCTGCAGGTTTACCCTTGCACTTGGGATCTCCTTTGATATGGTCAGTACCCTGACAGACATAGCATTGTCCAAATGCTCTCTGGAAGGGTGGCTTGTTCTGACCTCCTTCTGGCTTGTGGCCAGAAGGTACAGTAGCCTGACTAGGTTTCCCATGTGGCTTACCCTGGTTATTTTGTGGGTTGGGGCCCTCTTTGGGATAGGAATTATTAGAATTCTCTTTGGAGTCTTTTTTAGGCTGTTTCTCCCCATCCTTCTTCTGAGTGGCCCCAGAATCCTTGTGAGTGGCCCTGTTGGCAACCCACAAGTCAGCAGCCCTAGCTAGTTTCCGGGAATCCAATTCCCTGGAATCAGCCAAGTGTTGTCTGAGCTCAGGAGAGCAGGCATCATAAATAGTCTCCAACATAAACAAATTCTTCATACCTTCATAAGTGTTCACCTTGTAACCCTTAATCCATCCCTCTAAGTTTTTCAAACATTCACTCACCCAGGTAGCCCAAGGGGTACCATCATGCTTTTTGAGGTTCCTAAACCTCTTAAGATACTGGGAAGGGGTCTTCCCAAACCTAGCTATCAAAGCTAGTTTCACACATTCATAGTCCTTCCTATCCTCCTCCCCCATCTCCATTACCACATCAGTTGCAACAGGGGGAAGCCTAGAGAACAACCAGGTGAGTAAGTCATTTCCTGTGATGTTCTGGAGCCCATGATTATATTCAAACAGAGACAACCAATCCAACACATCCAACTTAGGCTCATACATACCAACCAATTCTTTAGGCATCCGGGGTCTTTTAGGACTGGAACTTCTAGAGGAGCCAGAGAGAGAAACATTCTCAACAGATAATTTCTTCATTTCTAAGTCATACTTGAGCTCCATTTCCCTTAGCCTTAGTTCTTTGTCAGTTTGAGCATTAAGTTTCTTATACTCCAATTCTAGCTTCATTTTCTCCAGTTCAAAGTACTGAGGGCTAAATGTGGGACCTGGTAAAGGTCCAGTAGGCACAGCAGGTAGAGCAGGCAGAGGCCTAGGGGGGACAGTTACAACAGCCTCACCCTCCTCTTCTGACTCTTCCTCAGAAACATCAACATTTTGCTCCATGTTAACTTCAACACTGTCATCTACAGTTGCTGGAGTGGTAGGTTCCTCTGAACCATCACCCAGACTTTGGTTAGCTAACAATCTTTCAATCAGCTCCATTTTCTTGCCCTTAGTCAGGAGATCCTTATGTTTACAGAGCACTCTTAAACAATCAGCAGTTTTGGCTGCAAGGGACTCTTGACTATAGCTTTCTATAACTGACATGTTAGAGGTTTTACTTTTTCAGTGCTAAGCTTTGTGGTTAGTTGCACTAAGGTATCTAAAGCACAATAAAATGTATACTCAATACAAATCCCACCGCTGTACACCAGTGTTAGGCAGAAACCTGTGCAGTTCCCTTGGGGAACACTGCAAAAGATTTAAGACTACAGGTAGAGCAGTAAACCCCTTTGGTAGCAGTCTGTACCACCCAGATTTACCTGGTAGCTGTGGCTGAGCAGTCAGACTTCTCTCAAGAAGAGTTAGGCAGTATGTAAAGTATACACAATATGTACCAAAACACAATAGCACAAGCAAACACTGACCAGAGCTTGGTTTCAAAAGTATATAGTTATTTATTTAAAATACACATAAGTTAAAAACACTCTAGCAAAAATATAGTAAAAGCACTTCAACACAGTTATACTGAAAGTAAATTCAATCCTTTCTCCTATCTAGACAACTCTAGGTTAACACCACTTAATTAAAACAGAGGTGAGTGCTTAACGTTAGATGACACTCTAGTAGTTTCCAAGAAAGGGAGAGAAAAAGCAGAAATAGGTTAGACACACCACTCTAAGGTCCAGAACACTTGCAATAGGCTTAAAGAAGAATAAAGTCACAGGTGAGCAAAAGTCACTAGGCAGGGCCCACTCTTAGAGTAGCCGGAGCGAAAATGTGCCCAAGATCACACTGTTAGTTAGAGATTCAAAGTCTTGCAAAGAGTCAAAAAGAGTTTAGAGTGGCTCAGAAAGTTTAGCCAAAGTGTCCCAGGCACTCCCAGGTTCGAAAGCCGGGGACTAAATCTACCCCGTACAGTCGGTAGCAAGGGAAGCCAGGCGGAACACAGTACCTTAAGCGGAAAGGATCCTCCAGCGGGGGCAGTTGTTCCAGGCAGCGACAGCAAGGCTCGACGTCGGTCAGGGGAGAAGAATATCTCGCTGAAGAGCAGAAGAGAAAGGTCGTAGCACTGCCCGGGAAGAAACCAGCCGCGGAGTCCTCCGGTTAAAGGGTTGGTACCGACTTTCGCGGTATGGGGGTAAAGTGTGGTATTCCGGATGCCGGGGTGCTTGGCACAGGCAAGGCGGCCACGAGATACCTCTAAAGGACGGAAAGAAGGCGAAAACTGGTTGTCCCCACCAGTCAAGGGAAGGAGCCACTCCGTTAAGAGTTCTCCTCGGTCGTCGGGAAAAAGTGGTGAGACGGTTCAGCAGGGCTCCACCGGGTGGTGTCGTCGAAGCAGGTCGGCTCAGCTCTTCCCTCGTCGGATTCTTGGTCCTGTGGCGACTTCTGAAGTCCCAGTCCCCAAAGCCCTGCTTTTATGCAGCAAACCCCCATTCACCCAGCCTAGCTGTCACTCAAACATGCTAAGTGGTGAGCCGGGCGGCTCACCACTTGGGCCAATCAGGACGGAGTGCGACTTGAGTTACCAAGGTAACTCAGTCCAGGGTGCCTAAATCCCCCTCCACCCCTCCTAAGTACCCCAGACAGAGTGGCACCACTTTGGAGGGCTTCTGTGGAGAAGCCCGCCAAAAGTGGAACAAAGGGCTCCACTTTGGGTCAGAGTTACAGAGGCGAACACCAACGCCATTTTAGAATCAAGTTTTGGCAAAAAGTCCCAACCGGAGTTATAAAAATAAATATATAAACCGGCGGTATGTTTAAGGCTACCGTAAATAAATAATTAAATGTGTTAGCCTAAAACAATGGGAAATCCCATAGGGAAATATTCGCGGTCGAATATAAAAAGTAGTTTCCACTGCCACCAGCCAAAACTCGATCAGGGGGGACGGAGACGTGCCCCCTCGACTAACAGACCCTGGGGCAATCGAATTGCCCCAGCCAGTACGTCCACAATATGATGGTTTGTACTGGTTCTGTTCAGGATTCAAGACTAGCAAAGTCTGTGGTGACTTTACATGCCCTGGGAGACAGTAGTCAGTCCCAGGGTATGGAGTCTATGTTGGGGAGTCCCTAGGACACCCCTGGGTCACGGCACAGAGGGTGCTGTGTGACCCACATCACAAAAATACATGAGGCCCTATGGAGTAAAAGACCCCATAGCCCATTCAACACAAGGTTTAACCAAGAAAACACACTTCAACATGTCCAAGAGTGAGGGTAAAAGAGTCTCACTCTTGGCAGGAGAAAAAAATTAAACCCCAGAAATCCAGCAAAGCTGCTGGGGGACTCACTAGGTAGGGAAATTCAGCCTAAACAGAGAATTCTCCCTAACAGCAAAGTCCACATATCCTGTGACAGTTAAAGACCCAAAGGCCAAGCTCTGCAGTGAGTGTGATGTGGAGCGACCCAGAGACCCCATGCTCAGCCTTCAGTGTGATAGGTAAAGACCCAGAGAGGCAAAGTCCACAAATCCTGTGACAGTTAAAGACCCAAAGGCCAAGCTCTGCAGTGAGTGTGATGTGGAGCAGCCCAGAGAGCACATGCTCAGCCTTCAGTGTGATAGGTAAAGACCCAGAGAGGCAAAATCCACAATTCCTGTGACAGTTAAAGATCCAAAGGCAAAACTCTGCAGTGAGTGTGATGTGGAGCGACCCAGAGAACACATGCTCAGCCTTCAGTGTGATAGGTAAAAACCCAGAGAGGCAAAGTCCACAATTCCTGTGACATTTAAAGACCCAAAGGATAAGCTCTGCAGTGAGTGTGATGTGGAGCCACCCAGAGAGCACATGCTCAGCCTTCAGTGTGATAGGTAAAGACCTAGAGAGGCAAAGTCCACAATTCCTGTGACAGTTAAAGACGCAAAGGCTATGCTCTGCAGTGAGTGTGATGTGGAGCGACCCAGAGACCCCATGCTCAGCCTTCAGTGTGATAGGTAAAGACTCGGAGAGGCAAAGTCCACAATTCCTGTGACAGGTAAAGTCCCAAAGGATAAGATCTGCAGTGAGTGTGATGTGGAGTGACCCAGAGACCCCATGCTCATCCTTCAGTGTGATAGGTGAAGACCCAAAGGCTACACTCTGCAGTTAGTGTGATGTGGAGCGACCCAAAGAGTATGTGCTCAGCCTTCAGTGTGATAGGTAAAGACCCAGAGAGGCAAAGTCCACAATTCCTGTGACAGTAAAAGACCCAATGGCTAAGCTCTGCAGTGAGTGTGATGTGAAGCGACCCACGGATACCATGCTCAGCCTTCAGTGTGGTAGGTGAAGACACAGAGAGGCAAAGTTCACAATTCTTGTGACAGTTAAAGACCCAAAGGCTAAGCTCTGCAGTGAGTGTGATGTGGAGCGGCCCAGAGACCCCATACTCAGCCTTCAGTGTGGTAGGTAAAGACCCAGAGAGGCAAGGTCCACAATTCCTGTGACAATTAAAGACCCAAAGGCTACGCTCTGCAGTCAGTGTAATATGGAGCGACCCAGAGACCCCATGCTCAGCCTTCAGTGTGATAGGTAAAGACCAGGAGAGGCAAAGTCAACAATTCTTGTGACATTTAAAGACCCAAAGGCTAAGCTCTGCAGTGAGTGTGATGTGAACCACCCAGAGATCCCATGCTCAGCCTTCAGTGTGATAGATAAAGACCCAGAGAGGCAAAGTCCACAATTCCAGTGACAGTTAAAGACCCAAAGGCTAAGCTCTGCACTGAGTGTGATGTGGAGCGACCCAGAGACCCCATGCTCAGCCTTCAGTGTGATAGGTAAAGACCCAGAGAGGCAAAGTCCACAATTCCTGTGACAGTTAAAGACCCAATGGCTAAGCTCTGCAGTGAGTGTGATGTGAAGCGACCCACGGATACCATGCTCAGCCTTCAGTGTGGTAGGTGAAGACCCAGAGAGGCAAAGTCCACAATTCTTGTGACATTTAAAGACCCAAAGGCTAAGCTCTGCAGTGAGTGTGATGTGGAGCGACCCAGAGAGCACATGCTCAGCCTTCAGTGTGATAGGTAAAGACCCGGAGAGGCAAAGTCCCCAATTCTTGTGACAGTTAAAGACACAAAGGCTAAGCTCAGCAGTGAGTGTGATGTGAGCGACCCAGAGACCCCATGCTCAGCCTTCAGTGTGATAGATAAAGACCCGGAGAGGCAAAGTCCACAATTCCTGTGACAGGTAAAGACCCAAAGGATAAGATCTGCAGTGAGTGTGATGTGGAGTGACCCAGAGACCCCATGCTCAGCCTTCAGTGTGATAGGTGAAGACCCAGAGAGGTAAAGTCCACAATTCCTGTGACAGTTAAAGAGCCAAAGGCTAAGCTCTGCAGTGAGTGTGATGTGAAGCGGCGCAGAGAGCACATGCTCAGCTTTCAGTGTGATAGGTAAAGATCCATAAAGGCAAAGTCCACAATTCATGTGACAGGTAAAGACCCAAAGGCTAAGCTCTGCAGTCGGTGTGACATGGAGCGACCCAGAGACCCCATGCTCAGCCTTCAGTGTGATAGGTAAAGACCCAGAGAGGCAAAGTCCACAAATCCTGTGACAGTTAAAGACAGAAGGGCTAAGCCCTCCAGTGAGTGTGATGTGGAGCGACCCAGAGATGACCCCATGCTCAGCCTTCAGTGTGATAGGTAAAGACCCAGAGAGGCAAAGTCCACAATTCCAGTGACAGTTAAAGATCCAAAGGCTAAGCTCTGCAGTGAGTGTGATGTGGAGCGACCCAGAGACCCCATGCTCAGCCTTCAGTGTGATAGGTAAAGACCCAGAGAGGCAAAGTCCACAATTCCAGTGACAGTTAAAGACCCAAAGGCTAAGCTCTGCTGTGAGTGTGATGTGGATAGACCCAGAGAGCACATGCTCAGCCTTCAGTGTGATAGGTACAGACCCAGAGAGGCAAAGTCCACAAATCCTGTGACAGTTAAAGACCCAAAGGCTAAGCTCTGCAGTGAGTGTGATGTGGAGCAACCCAGAGAGCACATGCTCAGCCTTCAGTGTGATAGGTAAAGACCCAGAGAGGCAAAGTCCACAATTCCAGTGACAGTTAAAAGATCCAAAGGCTAAGCTCTGCTGTGAGTGTGTTGTAGAGCGACCCAGAGAACCCATGTTCAGCCTTCAGTATGATAGGTAAAGACCCAGAGAGGCAAAGTCCACAATTCCAGTGACAGTTAAAGACTCAAAGGCTAAGCTCTGCAGTGAGTGTGATGTGGAGCGGCCCAGAGAGCACATGCTCAGCCTTCAGTGTGATAGGTAAAGACCCAGAGAGGCAAAGTCCACAATTCCAGTGACAGTTAAAAGATCCAAAGGCTAAGCTCTGCAGTGAGAGTGATGTGGAGCGACCCAGAGACCCCATGCTCAGCCTTCAGTGTGATAGGTAAAGACCCGGAGAGGCAAAGTCCACAAATCCTGTGACAGTTAAAGACCCAAAGGCTAAGCTCTGCAGTGAGTGTGATGTGGAGCGACCCAGAGAGCACATGCTCAGACTTCAGTGTGATAGGTAAAGACCCAGAGAGGCAAAGTCCACAATTCCAGTGACAGTTAAAGACTCAAAGGCTAAGCTCTGCAGTGAGTGTGATGTGGAGCGGCCCAGAGAGCACATGCTCAGCCTTCAGTGTGATAGGTAAAGACCCAGAGAGGCAAGGTCCACAATTCCAGTGACAGTTAAAAGATCCAAAGGCTAAGCTCTGCAGTGAGAGTGATGTGGAGCGACCCAGAGACCCCATGCTCAGCCTTCAGTGTGATAGGTAAAGACCCAGAGAGGCAAAGTCCACAATTCCTGTGACATTTAAAGACCCAATGGCTAAGCTCTGCAGTGAGTGTGATGTGGAGCGGCCCAGAGAGCACATGCTCAGCCTTCAGTGTGATAGGTAAAGGCCCAGAGAGGCAAAGTTCACAATTCCTGTGACACTTAAAGACCCAAAGGCTAAGCTCTGCAGTGAGTGTGATATGGAGCGACCCACAGCCCCCATGCTCAGCCTTCAGTGTGATAGGTAAAGACCCGGAGAGGTAAAGTCCACAAATCCTGTGACAGTTAAAGACCCAAAGGCTAAGCTCTGCAGTGAGTGTGATGTGGGGTGACCCAGGGAGCACATGCTCAGCCTTCAGTGTGATAGGTGAAGACCCAGAGAGGCAAAGTCCACAATTCCTGTGACAGTTAAAGACCCAAAGGTTAAGCTCTGCAGTGAGTGTGATGTGGAGCGACCCAGATACCCCATGCTCAGCCTTCAGTGTGATAGGTGAAGACCCAAAGGCTACACTCTGCAGTTAGTGTGATGTGGAGCGACCCAAAGAGCACATGCTCAGCCTTCAGTGTGATAGGTAAAGACCCAGAGAGGCAAAGTCCACAATTCCTGTGACACTTAAAGACCCAAAGGCTAAGCTCTGCAGTGAGTGTGATATGGAGCGACCCACAGACCCCATGCTCAGCCTTCAGTGTGATAGGTAAAGACCCGGAGAGGTAAAGTCCACAAATCCTGTGACAGTTAAAGACCCAAAGGCTAAGCTCTGCAGTGAATGTGATGTGGGGTGACCCAGAGAGCACATGCTCAGCCTTCAGTGTGATAGGTAAGGACCCAGAGAGGTAAAGTCCACAATTCCTGTGACAGTTAAAGACCCAAAGGCTAAGCTCTGCAGTGAGTGTGATGTGGAGCGACCCAGAGAGCACATGCTCAGCCTTCAGTGTGATAGGTAAAAACGCAGAAAGGCAAAGTCCACAATTCCTGTGTCAGTTAAAGACCCAAAGGCTAAGCTCTGCAGCGAGGTGATGTGGGTTGACCCAGGGAGCACATGCTCAGCCTTCAGTGTGGTAGGTGAAGACCCAAAGAGGCAAAGTCCACCATTCCTGTGACAGTTAAAAACCCTAAGGTTAAGCTCTGCAGTGAGTGTGATGTGGAGCGACCCAGATACCCCATGCTCAGCCTTCAGTGTGATAGGTGAAGACCCAAAGGCTACACTCTGCAGTTAGTGTGATGTGGAGCGACCCAAAGAGCATGTGCTCAGCCTTCAGTGTGATAGGTAAAGACCAAGAGAGGCAAAGTCCACAATTCCTGTGACAGTTAAAGACCCAAAGGCTACGCTCTGCAGTCAGTGTAATGTGGAGCGACCCAGAGACCCCATGCTCAGCCTTCAGTGTGATAGGTAAAGACACGGAAAGGCAAAGTCCACAATTCTTGTGACATTTAAAGACCCAAAGGCTAAGCTCTGCAGTGAGTGTGATGTGGAGCGACCCAGAGAGCACATGCTCAGCCTTCAGTGTGATAGGTAAAGACCCGGAGAGGCAAAGTCCCCAATTCTTGTGACAGTTAAAGACACAAAGGCTAAGCTCTGCAGTGAGTGTGATGTGAGCGACCCAGAGACCCCATGCTCAGCCTTCAGTGTGATAGGTAAAGACCCGGAGAGGTAAAGTCCACAAATCCTGTGACAGTTAAAGGCCCAAAGGCTAAGCTCTGCAGTGAGTGTGATGTGGAGTGACCCAGAGAGCACATGCTCAGCCTTCAGTGTGATAGGTAAAGACCCAGAAAGGCAAAGTCCACAAATCCTGTGACAGTTAAAGACCCAAAGGCTAAGCTCTGCAGTGAGTGTGATGTGGAGCGACCCAGATACCCCATGCTCAGCTTTCAGTGTGATAGGTAAAGACCCAGAGAGACAAAGTCCACAAATCCTGTGAGAGTTAAAGGCCCAAAGGCTAAGCTATGCAATGAGTGTGATGTGGAGCGACCCAGAGACCCCATGCTCAGCCTTCAGTGTGATAGGTGAAGACCCAGAGAGGCAAAGTCCACAATTCCAGTGACAGTTAATGATCCAAAGGCTAAGCTCTGCAGTGAGTGTGATGTGGAGCGACCCAGAGAGCACATGCTCAGCCTTCAGTGTGATAGGTAAAGACCCAGAGAGGTAAAGTCCACAATTTCTGTGACAGTTAAAGACCCAAAGGATAAGCTCTGCAGTGAGTGTGATGTGGAGCGACCCAGAGAGCACATGCTCAGCCTTCAGTGTGATAGGTGAAGACCCAGAGAGGCAAAGTCCACCATTCCTGTGACAGTTAAAGACCCTAAGGTTAAGCTCTGCAGTGAGTGTGATGTGGAGCGACCCAGGTACCCCATGCTCAGCCTTCAGTGTGATAGGTGAAGACCCAAAGGCTACACTCTGCAGTTAGTGTGATGTGGAGCGACCCAAAGAGCATGTACTCAGCCTTCAGTGTGATAGGTAAAGACCCAGAGAGGCAAAGTCCACAATTCCTGTGACAGTTAAATACCCAAAGGCTAAGCTCTGCAGTTAGTGTGATGTGGAGCGGCCCAGAGACCCCATACTCAGCCTTCAGTGTGGTAGGTAAAACCCAGAGAGGCAAATTCCACAATTCCTGTGACAGTTAAAGACCCAAGGCCTACACTCTGCAGTCAGTGTAATGTGGAGCGACCCAGAGACCCCATGCTCAGCCTTCAGTGTGATAGGTAAAGACCCGGAGAGGCAAAGTCCACAATTCTTGTGACATTTAAAGACCCAAAGGCTAAGCTCTGCAGTGAGTGTGATGTGGAGTGACCCAGAGAGCACATGCTCAGCCTTCAGTGTGATAGGTAAAGACCCGGAGAGGCAAAGTCCCCAATTCTTGTGACATTTAAAGACACAAAGGCTAAGCTCTGCAGTGGTTTGTGATGTGAGCAACCCAGAGACACCATGCTCAGCCTTCAGTGTGATAGGTAAAGACCCAGAGAGGCAAATTCCACAATTCCTGTCACAGTTAAAGACCCAATGGCTATGCTCTGCAGTGAGTGTGATGTGGAGCAGCCCAGAGAGCACATGCTCAGCCTTCAGTGTGATAGGTAAAGACCCAGAGGGGCAAAGTCCACAATTCCTGTGACAGTTAAAGACCCAAAGGCTAAGCTCTGCAGTGAGTGTGATGTGGAGTGACCCAGAGAGCACATGCTCAGCCTTCAGTGTGATAGGTAAAGACCCAGAGAGGCAAAGTCCACAATTCCTGTGACAGTTAAAGACCCAAAGGCTAAGCTCTGCAGTGAGTGTGAGGTGGAGCGACCCAGATACCCCATGCTCAGCCTTCAGTGTGATAGGTAAAGACCCAGAGAAGCAAAGTTCACCATTCCTGTGAGAGTTAAAGACCCAAAGACTAAGCTCTGCAGTGAGTGTGAAGTGGAGCGACCCAGAGAGCACATGCTCAGCCTTCAGTGTGATAGGTAAAGACCCAGAGAGGCAATCTCTACAATTCCTGTAACAGTTAAAGACCCAAAGGCTAAGCTCTGCAGTGAGTGTGATGTGGAGCAACCCAGATACCCCATGCCCAGCCTTCAGTGTGATAGTTAAAGACACAGAGATGCAAAGTCCACAATTCCTGTAACAGTTATAGACCCAAAGGCTAAGCTCTGCAGTGAGTGTGATGTGGAGCAACCCAGAGACCCCATGCTCAGCCTTCAGTGTGATAGGTAAAGACCCGGAGAGGCAAAGTCCACAAATCCTGTGACAGTTAAAGACCCAAAGGCTAAGCTCTGCAGTGAGTGTGATGTGGGGCGGCCCAGAAAGCACTGCTCAGCCTTCAGTGTGATAGGTGAAGACCCAGAGAGGCAAAATCCACAAATCCTGTTACAGTTAAACACCCAAAGGCTAAGCTCTGCAGTGAGTGTGATGTGGAGTGACCCAGAGAACCCATGCTCAGCCTTCAGTGTGATAGGTGAAGACCCAGAGAGGCAAAGTCCACAATTCCTGTGACAGTTAAAGATCCAAAGGCTAAGCTCTGCAGTGAGTGTGATGTGGAGTGACCCAGAGACACCATGCTCAGCCTTCAGTGTCATAGGTGAAGACCCGGAGAGGCAAAGTCCACAATTCCTGTGACAGGTAAAGACCCAAAGGATAAGATCTGCAGTGAGTGTGATGTGGCGTGACCCAGAGACCCCATGCTCAGCCTTCAGTGTGAAGGTGAAGACCCAAGGGCAACACGCTGCAGTTTGTGTGATGTGGAGCGACCCCAAGAGAATGTGCTCAGCCTTCAGTGTGATAGGTAAAGACCCAGCGAGGCAAAGTCCACAATTCCTGTGACAGTTAAAGACCCAATAGCTAAGCTCTGCAGTGAGTGTGATGTGAAGCGACCCACGGACACCATGCTCAGCCTTCAGTGTGGTAGGTAAAGACCCAGAGAGGCAATGTCCACAATTCCTGTGACAGTTAAAGACCCAAAGGCTACGCTCTGCAGTCAGTGTAATGTGGAGCGACCCAGAGACTCCATGCTCAGCCTTCAGTGTGATAGGTAAAGACCCAGAGAAGCAAAGACCACAATTCCTATGACAGTTAAAGAACCAAAGGTTAAGCTCTGCAGTGAGTGTGATGTGGAGTGACCCAGAGAGCACATGCTCAGCCTTCAGTGTGAAAGGTAAAGACCCAGAAAGGCAAAGTCCACAATTCCTGTGACAGTTAAAGACCCAAAGGCTAAGCTCTGCAGTGAGTGTGATGTGGAGTGACCCAGAGAGCACATGTTCAGCCTTCAGTGTGATAGGTGAAGACCCAAGGGCAACACGCTGCAGTTTGTGTGATGTGGAGCGACCCCAAGAGAATGTGCTCAGCTTTCAGTGTGATAGGTAAAGACCCAGCGAGGCAAAGTCCACAATTCCTGTGACAGTTAAAGACCCAATAGCTAAGCTCTGCAGTGAGTGTGATGTGAAGCGACCCACGGACACCATGCTCAGCCTTCAGTGTGGTAGGTAAAGACCCAGAGAGGCAATGTCCACAATTCCTGTGACAGTTAAAGACCCAAAGGCTACGCTCTGCAGTCAGTGTAATGTGGAGCGACCCAGAGACTCCATGCTCAGCCTTTAGTGTGATAGGTAAAGACCCAGAGAAGCAAAGACCACAATTTCTGTGAAAGTTAAAGAACCAAAGGATAAGATCTGCAGTGAGTGTGATGTGGAGTGACCCAGAGACCCCATGCTCAGCCTTCAGTGTGATAGGTGAAGACCCAAGGGCAACACGCTGCAGTTTGTGTGATGTGGAGCGACCCAGAGAGCACATGCTCAGCCTTCAGTGTGAAAGGTAAAGACCCAGAAAGGCAAAGTCCACAATTCCTGTGACAGTTAAAGACCCAAAGGCTAAGCTCTGCAGTGAGTGTGATGTGGAGTGACCCAGAGAGCACATGTTCAGCCTTCAGTGTGATAGGTGAAGACCCAAGGGCAACACGCTGCAGTTTGTGTGATGTGGAGCGACCCCAAGAGAATGTGCTCAGCCTTCAGTGTGATAGGTAAAGACCCAGCAAGGCAAAGTCCACAATTCCTGTGACAGTTAAAGACCCAATAGCTAAGCTCTGCAGTGAGTGTGATGTGAAGCGACCCACGGACACATTGCTCAGCCTTCAGTGTGGTAGGTAAAGACCCAGAGAGGCAATGTCCACAATACCTGTGACAGTTAAAGACCCAAAGGCTACGCTCTGCAGTCAGTGTAATGTGGAGCGACCCAGAGACTCCATGCTCAGCCTTCAGTGTGATAGGTAAAGACCCAGAGAAGCAAAGACCACAATTCCTGTGACAGTTAAAGAACCAAAGGTTAAGCTCTGCAGTGAGTGTGATGTGGAGTGACCCAGAGAGCACATGCTCAGCCTTCAGTGTGAAAGGTAAAGACCCAGAAAGGCAAAGTCCACAATTCCTGTGACAGTTAAAGACCCAAAGGCTAAGCTCTGCAGTGAGTGTGATGTGGAGTGACCCAGAGAGCACATGCTCAGCCTTCAGTGTGATAGGTGAAGACCCAGAGAGGCAAAGTCCACAACTCCTGTGACAGTTAAAGACCCTAAGGCTAAGCTCTGCAGTGAGTGTGATGTGGAGCGACCCAGAGACCCCATGCTCAGCCTTTAGTGTGCTAGGTAAAGACCCAGAGAGGCAAAGTCCACAATTCCTGAGACAGTTAAAGAACCAAAGGCTAAGCTCTGCAGTGAGTGTGATGTGGAGTGACCCAGAGAGCACATGCTCAGCCTTCAGTGTGATAGGTAAAGATCCAGAAAGGCAAAGTCCACAATTCCTGTGACAGTTAAAGACCCAAAGGCTAGGCTCTGCAGTGAGTGTGATGTGGAGTGACCCAGAGACCCCATGCTCAGCCTTCAGTGTGATAGGTAAAGACCCAGAGAGGCAAAGTCCACAAATCCTGTGACAGTTAAAGACACAAAGGCTAAGCTCTGCAGTCAGTGTAATGTGGAGCGACCCAGAGACTCCATGCTCAGCCTTCAGTGTGATAGGTAAAGACCCGGAGAGGCAAAGTCCACAATTCTTGTGACATTTAAAGACCCAAGGCTAAGCTCTGCAGTGAGTGTGATGTGGAGCGACCCAGAGAGCACATGCTCAGCCTTCAGTGTGATAGGTAAAGACCCGGAGAGGCAAAGTCCCCAATTCTTGTGACAGTTAAAGACACAAAGGCTAAGCTCTGCAGTGAGTGTGATGTGAGCGACCAGAGACCCCATGCTCAGCCTTCAGTGTGATAGGTAAAGACCCAGAGAAGCAAAGACCACAATGCCTTTGACAGTTGAAGAACCAAAGGTTAAGCTCTGCAGTGAGTGTGATGTGGAGTGACCCAGAGAGCACATGCTCAGCCTTCAGTGTGATAGGTAAAGACCCAGAGAGGCAAAGTCCACAACTCCTGTGAGACTTAATGACCCAAAGGCTAATCTCTGCAGTGAGTGTGATGTGGAGCGACCCAGAGACCCCATGCTCAGCCTTCAGTGTGATAGGTAAAGACCCAGAGAGGCAATGTCCACAATTCCTGTGACAGTTAAAGACCCAACGGCTAAGCTCTGCAGTGAGTGTGATGTGGAGTGACCCAGAGAGCACATGCTCAGCCTTCAGTGTGACAGGTGAAGACCCAGAGAGGCAAAGTCCACAATTCCTGTGACAGTTAAAGACCCTAAGGATAAGCTCTGCAGTGAGTGTGATGTGGAGCGACCCAGAGACCCCAGGCTAATCCTTCAGTGTGATAGGTAAAGACCCAGAGAGGCAAAGTCCACAAATCCTGTGACATTTAAAGACACAAAGGCTAAGCTCTGCAGTGAGTGTGATGTGGAGCGACCCAGAGACCCCATGCTCAGCCTTCAGTGTGATAGGTAAAGACCCAGAGAGGCAAAGTCCACAATTCCAGTGACAGTTAAAGACCCAAAGGCTAAGCTCTGCAGTGAGTGTGATGTATAGCGACCCAGAGACCCCATGCTCAGCCTTCAGTGTGATAGGTAAAGACCCAAAGACGCAAAGTCCACAATTCCAGTGACAGTTAAAGACCCAAAGGCTAAGCTCTGCAGTTAGTGTGATGTGGAGCGGCCCAGAGACCCCATACTCAGCCTTCAGTGTGGTAGGTAAAGACCCAGAGAGGCAAAGTCCACAATTCCTGTGACAGTTCAAGACCCAAAGGCTACGCTCTGCAGTCAGTGTAATGTGGAGCGACCCAGAGACTCCATGCTCTGCCTTCAGTGTGATAGGTAAAGACCCGGAAAGGCAAAGTCCACAATTATTGTGACATTTAAAGACCCAAAGGCTAAGCACTGCAGTGAGTGTGATGTGGAGCGACCCAGAGAGCACATGCTCAGCCTTCAGTGCGATAGGTAAAGACCCAGAGAGGCAAAGTCCACAATTCCTGTGACAGTTAAAGACCCAATGGCTAAGCTCTGCAGTGAGTGTGATGTGAAGCGACCCACGGACACCATGCTCAGCCTTCAGTGTGGTAGGTAAAGACCCAGAGAGGCAATGTCCACAATTCCTGTGACAGTTAAAGACCCAAAGGCTACGCTCTGCAGTCAGTGTAATGTGGAGCGACCCAGAGACTCCATGCTCAGCCTTCAGTGTGATAGGTAAAGACCCGGAAAGGCAAAGTCCACAATTCTTGTGACATTTAAATACCCAAAGGCTAAGCTCTGCAGTGAGTGTGATGTGGAGCGGCCCAGAGAGCACATGCTCAACCTTCAGTGTGATAGGTAAAGACCCGGAGAGGCAAAGTCCCCAATTCTTGTGACAGTTAAAGACACAAAGGCTAAGCTCTGCAGTGAGTGTGATGTGAGCGACCCAGAGACCCCATGCTCAGCCTCCAGTGTGATAGGTAAAGACCCAGAGAAGCAAAGACCACAATTCCTGTGACAGTTAAAGAACCAAAGGTTAAGCTCTGCAGTGAGTGTGATGTGGAGTGACCCAGAGAGCACATGCTCAGCCTTCAGTGTGATAGGTAAAGACCCAGAAAGGCAAAGTCCACAATTCCTGTGACAGTTAAAGACCCAAAGGCTAAGCTCTGCAGTGAGTGTGATGTGGAGCGACCCAGAGAGCACATGCTCAGCCTTCAGTGTGATAGGTGAAGACCCAGAGAGGCAAAGTCCACAACTTCTGTGACAGTTAAAGACCCTAAGGCTAAGCTCTGCAGTGAGTGTGATATGGTGCGACCCAGAGACCCCATGCTCAGCCTTCAGTGTGATAGGTAAAGACCCAGAGAGGCAAAGTCCACAATTCCTGTGACAGTTAAAGAACCAAAGGTTAAGCTCTGCAGTGAGTGTGATGTGGAGTGACCCAGAGAGCACATGCTCAGCCTTCAGTGTGATAGGGGAAGACCCAGAGAGGCAAAGTCCACAATTCCTGTGACAGTTAAAGACCCAAAGGCTAAGCTCTGCAGTGAGTGTGATGTGGAGCGGCCCAGAAAGCAATGCTCAGCCTTCAGTGTGATAGGTGAAGACTCAGAGAGGCAAAGTCCACAAATCCTGTTACAGTTAAAGACCTAAAGGCTAAGCTCTGCAGTGAGTGTGATGTGGAGTGACCCAGAGACCCCATGCTCAGCCTTCAGTGTGATAGGTGAAGACCCAAAGGCTACACGCTGCAGTTAGTGTGATGTGGAGCGACCCAAAGAGCATGTGCTCAGCCTTCAGTGTGATAGGTAAACACCCAGAGAGGCAAAGTCCACAATTCCTGTGACAGTTAAAGACCCAATGGCTAAGCTCTGCATTGAGTGTGATGTGAAGCGACCCACGGACACCATGCTCAGCCTTCAGTGTGGTAGGTAAAGACCCAAGAGGCAAAGTCCACAATTCCTGTGACAGTTAAAGACCCAAAGGCTACGCTCTGCAGTCAGTGTAATGTGGAGCGACCCAGAGACTCCATGCTCAGCCTTCAGTGTGATAGGTAAAGACCCGGAAAGGCAAAGTCCACAATTCTTGTGACATTTAAAGACCCAAAGGCTAAGCTCTGCAGTGAGTGTGATGTGGAGCGGCCCAGAGAGCACATGCTCAACCTTCAGTGTGATAGGTAAAGACCCGGAGAGGCAAAGTCCCCAATTCTTGTGACAGTTAAAGACACAAAGGCTAAGCTCTGCAGTGAGTGTGATGTGAGCGACCCAGAGACCCCATGCTCAGCCTTCAGTGTGATAGGTAAAGACCCAGAGAAGCAAAGACCACAATTCCTGTGACAGTTAAAGAACCAAAGGTTAAGCTCTGCAGTGAGTGTGATGTGGAGTGACCCAGAGAGCACATGCTCAGCCTTCAGTGTGATAGGTAAAGACCCAGAAAGGCAAAGTCCACAATTCCTGTGACAGTTAAAGACCCAAAGGCTAAGCTCTGCAGTGAGTGTGATGTGGAGCGACCCAGAGTGCACATGCTCAGCCTTCAGTGTGATAGGTGAAGACCCAGAGAGGCAAAGACCACAACTTCTGTGACAGTTAAAGACCCTAAGGCTAAGCTCTGCAGTGAGTGTGATGTGGAGCGACCCAGAGACCCCATGCTCAGCCTTCAGTGTGCTAGGTAAAGACCCAGAGAGGCAAAGTCCACAATTCCTGTGACAGTTAAAGAACCAAAGGCTAAGCTCTGCAGTGAGTGTGATGTGGAGTGACCCAGAGAGCACATGCTCAGCCTTCAGTGTGATAGGTAAAGACCCAGAAAGGCAAAGTCCGCAATTCCTGTGACAGTTAAAGACCCAAAGGCTAAGCTCTGCAGTGAGTGTGATGTGGAGTGACCCAGAGAGCACATGCTCAGCCTTCATTGTGACAGGTGAAGACCCAGAGAGGCAAAGTCCACAATTCCTGTGACAGTTAAAGACCCTAAGGCTAGGCTCTGCAGTGAGTGTGATGCGGAGCGACCCAGAGACCCCATGCTCAGCCTTCAGTGTGATAGGTAAAGACCCAGAGAGGCAAAGTCCACAAATCCTGTGACAGTTAAAGACCCAAAGGCTAAGCTCTGCAGTCAGTGTAATGTGGAGCGACCCAGAGACTCCATGCTCAGCCTTCAGTGTGATAGGTAAAGACCCGGAGAGGCAAAGTCCACAATTCTTGTGACATTTAAAGACCTAAAGGCTAAGCTCTGCAGTGAGTGTGATGTGGAGTGACCCAGAGACCCCATGCTCAGCCTTCAGTGTGATAGGTGAAGACCCGGAGAGGCAAAGTCCACAATTCCTGTGACAGGTAAAGACCCAAAGGATAAGATCTGCAGTGAGCGTGATGTGGAGTGACCCAGAGACCCCATGCTCAGCCTTCAGTGTGATAGGTGAAGACCCAAAGGCTACACGCTGCAGTTAGTGTGATGTGGAGCGACCCAAAGAGCATGTGCTCAGCCTTCAGTGTGATAGGTAAACACCCAGAGAGGCAAAGTCCACAATTCCTGTGACAGTTAAAGACCCAATGGCTAAGCTCTGCATTGAGTGTGATGTGAAGCGACCCACGGACACCATGCTCAGCCTTCAGTGTGGTAGGTAAAGACCCAAGAGGCAAAGTCCACAATTCCTGTGACAGTTAAAGACCCAAAGGCTACGATCTGCAGTCAGTGTAATGTGGAGCGACCCAGAGACTCCATGCTCAGCCTTCAGTGTGATAGGTAAAGACCCGGAAAGGCAAAGTCCACAATTCTTGTGACATTTAAAGACCCAAAGGCTAAGCTCTGCAGTGAGTGTGATGTGGAGAGGCCCAGAGAGCACATGCTCAACCTTCAGTGTGATAGGTAAAGACCCGGAGAGGCAAAGTCCCCAATTCTTGTGACAGTTAAAGACACAAAGGCTAAGCTCTGCAGTGAGTGTGATGTGAGCGACCCAGAGACTCCATGCTCAGCCTTCAGTGTGATAGGTAAAGACCCAGAGAAGCAAAGACCACAATTCCTGTGACAGTTAAAGAACCAAAGGTTAAGCTCTGCAGTGAGTGTGATGTGGAGTGACCCAGAGAGCACATGCTCAGCCTTCAGTGTGATAGGTAAAGACCCAGAAAGGCAAAGTCCACAATTCCTGTGACAGTTAAAGACCCAAAGGCTAAGCTCTGCAGTGAGTGTGATGTGGAGCGACCCAGAGTGCACATGCTCAGCCTTCAGTGTGATAGGTGAAGACCCAGAGAGGCAAAGACCACAACTTCTGTGACAGTTAAAGACCCTAAGGCTAAGCTCTGCAGTGAGTGTGATGTGGAGCGACCCAGAGACCCCATGCTCAGCCTTCAGTGTGCTAGGTAAAGACCCAGAGAGGCAAAGTCCACAATTCCTGTGACAGTTAAAGAACCAAAGGCTAAGCTCTGCAGTGAGTGTGATGTGGAGTGACCCAGAGAGCACATGCTCAGCCTTCAGTGTGATAGGTAAAGACCCAGAAAGGCAAAGTCCGCAATTCCTGTGACAGTTAAAGACCCAAAGGCTAAGCTCTGCAGTGAGTGTGATGTGGAGTGACCCAGAGAGCACATGCTCAGCCTTCATTGTGACAGGTGAAGACCCAGAGAGGCAAAGTCCACAATTCCTGTGACAGTTAAAGACCCTAAGGCTAGGCTCTGCAGTGAGTGTGATGCGGAGCGACCCAGAGACCCCATGCTCAGCCTTCAGTGTGATAGGTAAAGACCCAGAGAGGCAAAGTCCACAAATCCTGTGACAGTTAAAGACCCAAAGGCTAAGCTCTGCAGTCAGTGTAATGTGGAGCGACCCAGAGACTCCATGCTCAGCCTTCAGTGTGATAGGTAAAGACCCGGAGAGGCAAAGTCCACAATTCTTGTGACATTTAAAGACCCAAAGGCTAAGCTCTGCAGTGAGTGTGATGTGGAGCGACCCAGAGAGCACATGCTCAGCCTTCAGTGTGATAGGTAAAGACCCGGAGAGGCAAAGTCCCCAATTCTTGTGACAGTTAAAGACACAAAGGCTAAGCTCTGCATTGAGTGTGATGTGTGCGACCCAGAGACCCCATGCTCAGCCTTCAGTGTGATAGGTAAAGACCCAGAGAGGCAAAATCCACAAATCCTGTGACAGTTAAAGACCCAAAGGCTAAGCTCTGCAGTCAGTGTAATGTGGAGCGACCCAGAGACTCCATGCTCAGCCTTCAGTGTGATAGGTAAAGACCCGGAGAGGCAAAGTCCACAATTCTTGTGACATTTAAAGACCCAAAGGCTAAGCTCTGCAGTGAGTGTGATGTGGAGCGGCCCAGAGAGCACATGCTCAGCCTTCAGTGTGATAGGTAAAGACCCAGAGAGGCAAAGTCCACAATTTCAGTGACAGTTAAAAGATCCAAAGGCTAAGCTCTGCAGTGAGAGTGATGTGGAGCGACCCAGAGACCCCATGCTCAGCCTTCAGTGTGATAGGTAAAGACCCGGAGAGGCAAAGTCCACAAATCCTGTGACAGTTAAAGACCCAAAGGCTAAGCTCTGCAGTGAGTGTGATGTGGAGCGACCCAGAGAGCACATGCTCAGCCTTCAGTGTGATAGGTAAAGACCCAGAGAGGTAAAGTCCACAATTCCTGTGACAGTTAAAGACCCAAAGGCTAGGCTCTGCAATGAGTGTGATGTGGAGCGACCCAGAGAGCACATGCTCAGCCTTCAATGTGATAGGTGAAGACCCAGAGAGGCAATGTCCACAATTCCTGTGATAGTTAAAGATCCAAAGGCTAAGCTCTGCAGTGAGTGTGATGTGGAGTGACCCAGAGACCCCATGCTCAGCCTTCAGTGTGATAGGTAAAGACCCAGAGAGGCAAAGTCCACAATTCCTGTGACATTTAAAGACCCAATGGCTAAGCTCTGCAGTGAGTGTGATGTGGAGCGGCCCAGAGAGCACATGCTCAGCCTTCAGTGTGATAGGTAAAGGCCCAGAGAGGCAAAGTCCACAATTCCTGTGACACTTAAAGACCCAAATTCTAAGCTCTGCAGTGAGTGTGATATGGAGCGACCCACAGACCCCATGCTCAGCCTTCAGTGTGATAGGTAAAGACCCGGAGAGGTAAAGTCCACAAATCCTGTGACAGTTAAAGACCCAAAGGCTAAGCTCTGCAGTGAGTGTGATGTGGGGTAACCCAGGTAGCACATGCTCAGCCTTCAGTGTGATAGGTGAAGACCCAGAGAGGCAAAGTCCACAATTCCTGTGACAGTTAAAGACCCAAAGGTTAAGCTCTGCAGTGAGTGTGATGTGGAGCGACCCAGATACCCCATGCTCAGCCTTCAGTGTGATAGGTGAAGACCCAAAGGCTACACTCTGCAGTTAGTGTGATGTGGAGCGACCCAAAGAGCACATGCTCAGCTTTCAGTGTGATAGGTAAAGACCCAGAGAGGCAAAGTCCACAATTCCTGTGACACTTAAAGACCCAAAGGCTAAGCTCTGCAGTGAGTGTGATATGGAGCGACCCACAGACCCCATGCTCAGCCTTCAGTGTGATAGGTAAAGACCCGGAGAGGTAAAGTCCACAAATCCTGTGACAGTTAAAGACCCAAAGGCTAAGCTCTGCAGTGAGTGTGATGTGGGGTGACCCAGAGAGCACATGCTCAGCCTTCAGTGTGATAGGTAAAGACCCAGAGAGGTAAAGTCCACAATTCCTGTGACAGTTAAAGACCCAAAGGCTAAGCTCTGCAGTGAGTGTGATGTGGAGCAACCCAGAGAGCACATGCTCAGCCTTCAGTGTGATAGGTAAAAACGCAGAAAGGCAAAGTCCACAATTCCTGTGTCAGTTAAAGACCCAAAGGCTAAGCTCTGCAGCGAGTGTGATGTGGGGTGACCCAGGGAGCACATGCTCAGCCTTCAGTGTGATAGGTGAAGACCCAAAGAGGCAAAGTCCACCATTCCTGTGACAGTTAAAGACCCTAAGGTTAAGCTCTGCAGTGAGTGTGATGTGGAGCGACCCAGATACCCCATGCTTAGCCTTCAGTGTGATAGGTGAAGACCCAAAGGCTACACTCTGCAGTTAGTGTGATGTGGAGCGACCCAAAGAGCATGTGCTCAGCCTGCAGTGTGACCCAGAGAGGCGAAGTCCACAATTCCTGTGACAGTTAAAGACCCAAAGGCTACGCTCTGCAGTCAGTGTAATGTGGAGCGACCCAGAGACCCCATGCTCAGCCTTCAGTGTGATAGGTAAAGAACCGGAGAGGCAAAGTCCACAATTCTTGTGACATTTAAAGACCCAAAGGCTAAGCTCTGCAGTGAGTGTGATGTGGAGCGACCCAGAGAGCACATGCTCAGCCTTCAGTGTGATAGGTAAAGACCCGGAGAGGCAAAGTCCCCAATTCTTGTGACAGTTAAAGACACAAAGGCTAAGCTCTGCAGTGAGTGTGATGTGAGCGACCCAGAGACCCCATGCTCAGCCTTCAGTGTGATAGGTAAAGACCCAGAGAGGCAAAGTCCACAATTCCTGTGACATTTAAAGACCCAATGGCTAAGCTCTGCAGTGAGTGTGATGTGGAGCGGCCCAGAGAGCACATGCTCAGCCTTCAGTGTGATAGGTAAAGACCCAGAGAGGCAAAATCCACAATTCCTGTGACACTTAAAGACCCAAAGGCTAAGCTCTGCAGTGAATGTGATATGGAGCGACCCACAGACCCCATGCTCAGCCTTCAGTGTGATAGGTAAAGACCCGGAGAGGTAAAGTCCACAAATCCTGTGACAGTTAAAGACCCAAAGGCTAGGCTCTGCAGTGAGTGTGATGTGGAGTAACCCAGAGAGCACATGCTCAGCCTTCAGTGTGATAGGTAAAGACCCAGAAAGGCAAAGTCCACAAATCCTGTGACAGTTAAAGACCCAATGGCTAAGCTCTGCAGTGATTGTGATGTGGAGCGACCCAGATACCCCATGCTCAGCTTTCAGTGTGATAGGTAAAGACCCAGAGAGGCAAAGTCCACAAATCCTGTGAGAGTTAAAGGCCCAAAGGCTAAGCTATGCATTGAGTGTGATGTGGAGCGACCCAGAGACCCCATGCTCAGCCTTCAGTGTGATAGGTGAAGACCCAGAGAGGCAAAGTCCACAATTCCAGTGACAGTTAATGATCCAAAGGCTAAGCTCTGCAGTGAGTGTGATGTGTAGCGACCCAGAGAGCACATGCTCAGCCTTCAGTGTGATAGGTAAAGACCCAGAGAGGTAAAGTCCACAATTCCTGTGACAGATAAAAACCCAAAGGCTAAGCTCTGCAGTGAGTGTGATGTGGAGCGACCCAGAGAGCACATGCTCAGCCTTCAGTGTGATAGGTGAAGACCCAGAGAGGCAAAGTCCACCATTCCTGTGACAGTTAAAGACCCTAAGGTTAAGCTCTGCAGTGAGTGTGATGTGGAGCGACCCAGGTACCCCATGCTCAGCGTTCAGTGTGATAGGTGAAGACGCAACGG
The DNA here is from genome assembly GCF_040938575.1 of Ambystoma mexicanum. Lineage (NCBI taxonomy): Eukaryota > Metazoa > Chordata > Amphibia > Caudata > Ambystomatidae > Ambystoma > Ambystoma mexicanum. The sequence continues at coordinate 1,482,182,445 of NC_090924.1, forward strand.
CTACACTCTGCAGTTAGTGTGATGTGGAGCGACCCAAAGAGCATGTGCTCAGCCTTCAGTGTGATAGGTAAAGACCCAGAGAGGCAAAGTCCACAAATCCTGTGACAGTTAAATACCCAAAGGCTAAGCTCTGCAGTTAGTGTGATGTGGAGCGGCCCAGAGACCCCATACTCAGCCTTCAGTTTGGTAGGTAAAGACCCCGAGAGGCAAAGTCTACAATTCCTGTGACAGTTAAAGACCCAAGGCCTACACTCTGCAGTCAGTGTAATGTGGAGCGACCCAGAGACCCCATGCTGAGCCTTCAGTGTGATAGGTAAAGACCCGGAGAGGCAAAGTCCACAATCCTTGTGACATTTAAAGACCCAAAGGCTAAGCTCTGCAGTGAGTGTGATGTGGAGTGACCCAGAGAGCACATGCTCAGCCTTCAGTGTGATAGGTAAAGACCCGGAGAGGCAAAGTCCCCAATTCTTGTGACAGTTAAAGACACAAAGGCTAAGCTCTGCAGTGAGTGTGATGTGAGCAACCCAGAGACACCATGCTCAGCCTTCAGTGTGATAGGTAAAGACCCAGAGAGGCAAATTCCACAATTCCTGTCACAGTTAAAGACCCAATGGCTATGCTCTGCAGTGAGTGTGATGTGGAGCGGCCCAGAGAGCACATGCTCAGCCTTCAGTGTGATAGGTAAAGACCCAGAGCGGCAAAGTCCACAATTCCTGTGACAGTTAAAGACCCAAGGGCTAAGCTCTGCAGTGAGTGTGATGTGGAGTGACCCAGAGAGCACATGCTCAGACTTCAGTGTGATAGGTAAAGACCCAGAGAGTCAAAGTCCACAAATCCTGTGACAGTTAAAGACCCAAAGGCTAAGCTCTGCAGTGAGTGTGATGTGGAGCGACCCAGATACCCCATGCTCAGCCTTCAGTGTGATAGGTAAAGACCCAGAGAAGCAAAGTTCACCATTCCTGTGAGAGTTAAAGACCCAAAGACTAAGCTCTGCAGTGAGTGTGAAGTGGAGCGACCCAGAGAGCACATGCTCAGCCTTCAGTGTGATAGGTAAAGACCCAAAGAGGCAATCTCTACAATTGCTGTAACAGTAAAAAGACCCAAAGGCTAAACTCTGCAGTGAGTGTGATGTGGAGCAACCCAGAGACCCCATGCTCAGCCTTCAGTGTGATAGATAAAGACCCAGAGATGCAAAGTCCACAATTCCTGTAACAGTTAAAGACCCAAAGGCTAAGCTCTGCAGTGAGTGTGATGTGGAGCAACCCAGAGACCCCATGCTCAGCCTTCAGTGTGATAGGTAAAGACCCGGAGAGGCAAAGTCCACAAATCCTGTGACAGTTAAAGACCCAAAGGCTAAGCTCTGCAGTGAGTGTGATGTGGAGCGGCCCAGAAAACACTGCTCAGCCTTCAGTGTGATAGGTGAAGACCCAGAGAGGCAAAGTCCACAATTCCTGTGACAGTTAAAGACCCTAAAGCTAGGCTCTGCAGTGAGTTTGATGCGGAGCGACCCAGAGACCCCATGCTCAGCCTTCAGTGTGATAGGTAAAGACCCAGAGAGGCAAAGTCCACAAATCCTGTGACAGTTAAATACCCAAAGGCTAAGCTCTGCAGTCAGTGTAATGTGGAGCGACCCAGAGACTCCATGCTCAGCCTTCAGTGTGATAGGTAAAGACCCGGAGAGGCAAAGTCCACAATTCTTGTGACATTTAAAGACCCAAAGGCTAAGCTCTGCAGTGAGTGTGATGTGGAGCGACCCAGAGAGCACATGCTCAGCCTTCAGTGTGATAGGTAAAGACCCGGAGAGGCAAAGTCCCCAATTCTTTTGACAGTTAAAGACACAAAGGCTAAGCTCTGCAGTGAGTGTGATGTGTGCGACCCAGAGACCCCATGCTCAGCCTTCAGTGTGATAGATAAAGACCCAGAGAAGCAAAGACCACAATTCCTGTGACAGTTAAAAGATCCAAAGGCTAAGCTCTGCAGTGAGAGTGATGTGGAGCGACCCAGAGACCCCATGCTCAGCCTTCAGTGTGATAGGTAAAGACCCGGAGAGGCAAAGTCCACAAATCCTGTGACAGTTAAAGACCCAAAGGCTAAGCTCTGCAGTGAGTGTGATGTGGAGCGACCCAGAGAGCACATGCTCAGCCTTCAGTGTGATAGGTAAAGACCCAGAGAGGTAAAGTCCACAATTCCTGTGACAGTTAAAGACCCAAAGGCTAGGCTCTGCAGTGAGTGTGATGTGGAGCGACCCAGAGAGCACATGCTCAGCCTTCAGTGTGATAGGTGAAGACCCAGAGAGGCAATGTCCACAATTCCTGTGACAGTTAAAGATCCAAAGGCTAAGCTCTGCAGTGAGTGTGATGTGGAGCGACCCAGAGACCCCATGCTCAGCCTTCAGTGTGATAGGTAAAGACCCAGAGAGGCAAAGTCCACAATTCCTGTGACATTTAAAGACCCAATGGCTAAGCTCTGCAGTGAGTGTGATGTGGAGCGGCCCAGAGAGCACATGCTCAGCCTTCAGTGTGATAGGTAAAGGCCCAGAGAGGCAAAGTCCACAATTCCTGTGACACTTAAAGACCGAAAGGCTAAGCTCTGCAGTGAGTGTGATATGGAGCGACCCACAGACCCCATGCTCAGCCTTCAGTGTGATAGGTAAAGACCCGGAGAGGTAAAGTCCACAAATCCTGTGACAATTAAAGACCCAAAGGCTAAGCTCTGCAGTGAGTGTGATGTGGGGTGACCCAGGGAGCACATGCTCAGCCTTCAGTGTGATAGGTGAAGACCCAGAGAGGCAAAGTCCACAATTCCTGTGACAGTTAAAGACCCAAAGGTTAAGCTCTGCAGTTAGTGTGATGTGGAGCGACCCAGATACCCCATGCTCAGCCTTCAGTGTGATAGGTGAAGACCCAAAGGCTACACTCTGCAGTTAGTGTGATGTGGAGCGACCCAAAGAGCACATGCTCAGCTTTCAGTGTGATACGTAAAGACCCAGAGAGGCAAAGTCCACAATTCCTGTGACACTTAAAGACCCAAAGGCTAAGCTCTGCAGTGAGTGTGATATGGAGCGACCCACAGACCCCATGCTCAGCCTTCAGTGTGATAGGTAAAGACCCGGAGAGGTAAAGTCCACAAATCCTGTGACAGTTAAAGACCCAAAGGCTAAGCTCTGCAGTGAGTGTGATGTGGGGTGACCCAGAGAGCACATGATCAGCCTTCAGTGTGATAGGTAAAGACCCAGAGAGGTAAAGTCCACAATTCCTGTGACAGTTAAAGACCCAAAGGCTAAGCTCTGCAGTGAGTGTGATGTGGAGCGACCCAGAGAGCACATGCTCAGCCTTCAGTGTGATAGGTAAAAACGCAGAAAGGCAAAGTCCACAATTCCTGTGTCAGTTAAAGACCCAAAGGCTAAGCTCTGCAGCGAGTGTGATGTGGGGTGACCCAGGGAGCACATGCTCAGCCTTCAGTGTGATAGGTGAAGACCCAAAGAGGCAAAGTCCACCATTCCTGTGACAGTTAAAGACCCTAAGGTTAAGCTCTGCAGTGAGTGTGATGTGGAGCGACCCAGATACCCCATGCTTAGCCTTCAGTGTGATAGGTGAAGACCCAAAGGCTACACTCTGCAGTTAGTGTGATGTGGAGCGACCCAAAGAGCATGTGCTCAGCCTTCAGTGTGATAGGTAAAGACCCAGAGAGGCAAAGTCCACAATTCCTGTGACAGTTAAAGACCCAAAGGCTACGCTCTGCAGTCAGTGTAATGTGGAGCGACCCAGAGACCCCATGCTCAGCCTTCAGTGTGATAGGTAAAGAACCGGAGAGGCAAAGTCCACAATTCTTGTGACATTTAAAGACCCAAAGGCTAAGCTCTGCAGTGAGTGTGATGTGGAGCGATCCAGAGAGCACATGCTCAGCCTTCAGTGTGATAGGTAAAGACCCGGAGAGGCAAAGTCCCCAATTCTTGTGACAGTTAAAGACACAAAGGCTAAGCTCTGCAGTGAGTGTGATGTGAGCGACCCAGAGACCCCATGCTCAGCCTTCAGTGTGATAGGTAAAGACCCAGAGAGGCAAAGTCCACAATTCCTGTGACATTTAAAGACCCAATGGCTAAGCTCTGCAGTGAGTGTGATGTGGAGCGGCCCAGAGAGCACATGCTCAGCCTTCAGTGTGATAGGTAAAGACCCAGAGAGGCAAAGTCCACAATTCCTGTGACACTTAAAGACCCAAAGGCTAAGCTCTGCAGTGAATGTGATATGGAGCGACCCACAGACCCCATGCTCAGCCTTCAGTGTGATAGGTAAAGACCCGGAGAGGTAAAGTCCACAAATCCTGTGACAGTTAAAGACCCAAAGGCTAGGCTCTGCAGTGAGTGTGATGTGGAGTAACCCAGAGAGCACATGCTCAGCCTTCAGTGTGATAGGTAAAGACCCAGAAAGGCAAAGTCCACAATTCCAGTGACAGTTAATGATCCAAAGGCTAAGCTCTGCAGTGAGTGTGATGTGGAGCGACCCAGAGAGCACATGCTCAGCCTTCAGTGTGATAGGTAAAGACCCAGAGAGGTAAAGTCCACAATTCCTGTGACAGATAAAAACCCAAAGGCTAAGCTCTGCAGTGAGTGTGATGTGGAGTAACCCAGAGAGCACATGCTCAGCCTTCAGTGTGATAGGTAAAGACCCAGAAAGGCAAAGTCCACAATTCCAGTGACAGTTAATGATCCAAAGGCTAAGCTCTGCAGTGAGTGTGATGTGGAGCGACCCAGAGAGCACATGCTCAGCCTTCAGTGTGATAGGTAAAGACCCGGAGAGGTAAAGTCCACAAATCCTGTGACAGTTAAAGACCCAAAGGCTAAGCTCTGCAGTGATTGTGATGTGGAGCGACCCAGATACCCCATGCTCAGCTTTCAGTGTGATAGGTAAAGACCCAGAGAGGCAAAGTCCACAAATCCTGTCAGAGTTAAAGGCCCAAAGGCTAAGCTATGCATTGAGTGTGATGTGGAGCGACCCAGAGACCCCATGCTCAGCCTTCAGTGTGATAGGTGAAGACCCAGAGAGGCAAAGTCCACAATTCCAGTGACAGTTAATGATCCAAAGGCTAAGCTCTGCAGTGAGTGTGATGTGGAGCGACCCAGAGAGCACATGCTCAGCCTTCAGTGTGATAGGTAAAGACCCAGAGAGGTAAAGTCCACAATTCCTGTGACAGATAAAAACCCAAAGGCTAAGCTCTGCAGTGAGTGTGATGTGGAGCGACCCAGAGAGCACATGCTCAGCCTTCAGTGTGATAGGTGAAGACCCAGAGAGGCAAAGTCCACCATTCCTGTGACAGTTAAAGACCCTAAGGTTAAGCTCTGCAGTGAGTGTGATGTGGAGCGACCCAGATACCCCATGCTAGGCCTTCAGTGTGATAGGTGAAGACGCAACGGCTACACTCTGCAGTGAGTGTGATATGGAGCGACCCACAGACCCCATGCTCAGCCTTCAGTGTGATAGGTAAAGACCCAGAGAGGCACAGTCCACAAATCCTGTGACAGTTAAATACCCAAAGGCTAAGCTCTGCAGTTAGTGTGATGTGGAGCGGCCCAGAGACCCCATACTCAGCCTTCAGTGTGGTAGGTAAAGACCCCGAGAGGCAAAGTCTACAATTCCTGTGACAGTTAAAGACCCAAGGCCTATACTCTGCAGTCAGTGTAATGTGGAGCGACTTAGAGACCCCATGCTGAGCCTTCAGTGTGATAGGTAAAGACCCGGAGAGGCAAAGTCCACAATTCTTGTGACATTTAAAGACCCAAAGGCTAAGCTCTGCAGTGAGTGTGATGTGGAGTGACCCAGAGAGCACATGCTCAGCCTTCAGTGTGATAGGTAAAGACCCGGAGAGGCAAAGTCCCCAATTCTTGTGACAGTTAAAGACACAAAGGCTAAGCTCTGCAGTGAGTGTGATGTGAGCAACCCAGAGACACCATGCTCAGCCTTCAGTGTGATAGGTAAAGACCCAGAGAGGCAAATTCCACAATTCCTGTCACAGTTAAAGACCCAATGGCTATGCTCTGCAGTGAGTGTGATGTGGAGCGGCCCAGAGAGCACATGCTCAGCCTTCAGTGTGATAGGTAAAGACCCAGAGCGGCAAAGTCCACAATTCCTGTGACAGTTAAAGACCCAAAGGCTAAGTTCTGCAGTGAGTGTGATGTGGAGTGACCCAGAGAGCACATGCTCAGACTTCAGTGTGATAGGTAAAGACCCAGAGAGGCAAAGTCCACAAATCCTGTGACAGTTAAAGACCCAAAGGCTAAGCTCTGCAGTGAGTGTGATGTGGAGCGACCCAGATACCCCATGCTCAGCCTTCAGTGTGATAGGTAAAGACCCAGAGAAGCAAAGTTCACCATTCCTGTGAGAGTTAAAGACCCAAAGACTAAGCTCTGCAGTGAGTGTGAAGTGGAGCGACCCAGAGAGCACATGCTCAGCCTTCAGTGTGATAGGTAAAGACCCAAAGAGGCAATCTCTACAATTTCTGTAACAGTTAAAGACCCAAAGGCTAAGCTCTGCAGTGAGTGTGATGTGGAGCAACCCAGAGACCCCATGCTCAGCCTTCAGTGTGATAGATAAAGACCCAGAGATGCAAAGTCCACAATTCCTGTAACAGTTAAAGACCCAAAGGCTAAGCTCTGCAGTGAGTGTGATGTGGAGCAACCCAGAGACCCCATGCTCAGCCTTCAGTGTGATAGGTAAAGACCCGGAGAGGCAAAGTCCACAAATCCTGTGACAGTTAAAGACCCAAAGGCTAAGCTCTGCAGTGAGTGTGATGTGGAGCGGCCCAGAAAGCACTGCTCAGCCTTCAGTGTGATAGGTGAAGACCCAGAGAGGCAAAGTCCACAAATCCTGTTACAGTTAAACACCCAAAGGCTAAGCTCTGCAGTGAGTGTGATGTGGAGTGACCCAGAGGCCCCATGCTCAGCCTTCAGTGTGATAGGTGAAGACCCAGAGAGGCAAAGTCCACAATTCCTGTGACAGTTAAAGATCCAAAGGCTAAGCTCTGCAGTGAGTGTGATGTGGAGTGACCCAGAGACCCCATGCTCAGCCTTCAGTGTGATAGGTGAAGACCCAGAGAGGCAAAGTCCACAATTCCTCTGACAGGTAAAGACCCAAAGGATAAAATCTGCAGTGAGTGTGATGTGGAGTGACCCAGAGACCCCATGCTCAGCCTTCAGTGTGATAGGTGAAGACCCAAGGGCTACACGCTGCAGTTTGTGTGATGTGGAGCGATCCCAAGAGAATGTGCTCAGCCTTCAGTGTGATAGGTAAAGACACAGCAAGGCAAAGTCCACAATTCCTGTGACAGTTAAAGACCCAATAGCTAAGCTCTGCAGTGAGTGTGATGTGAAGCGACCCACGGACACCATGCTCAGCCTTCAGTGTGGTAGGTAAAGACCCAGAGAGGCAAAGTCCACAATTCCCATGACAGTTAAAGACCCAAAGGCTACGCTCTGCAGTCAGTGTAATGTGGAGCGACCCAGAGACTCCATGCTCAGCCTTCAGTGTGATAGGTAAAGACCCGGAGAGGCAAAGTCCACAATTCTTGTGACATTTAAAGACCCAAAGGCTAAGCTCTGCAGTGAGTGTGATGTGGAGCGACCCAGAGAGCACATGCTCAACCTTCAGTGTGATAGGTAAAGACCCAGAGAGGCAAAGTCCCCAATTCTTGTGACAGTTAAAGACACAAAGGCTAAGCTCTGCAGTGAGTGTGATGTGAGCGACCCAGAGACCCCATGCTCAGCCTTCAGTGTGATAGGTAAAGACCCAGAGAAGCAAAGACCACAATTCCTGTGACAGTTAAAGAACCAAAGGTTAGGCTCTGCAGTGAGTGTGATGTGGAGTGACAAAGAAAGAGCACATGCTCAGCCTTCAGTGTGATAGGTAAAGACCCAGAAAGGCAAAGTCCACAATTCCTGTGACAGTTAAAGACCCAAAGGCTAAGCTCTGCAGTGAGTGTGATGTGGAGTGACCCAGAGAGCACATGCTCAGCCTTCAGTGTGACAGGTGAAGACCCAGAGAGGCAAAGTCCACAATTCCTGTGACAGTTAAAGACCCTAAGGCTAGGCTTTGCAGTGAGTGTGATGCGGAGCGACCCAGAGACCCCATGCTCAGCCTTCAGTGTGATAGGTAAAGACCCAGAGAGGCAAAGTCCACAAATCCTGTGACAGTTAAAGACACAAAGGCTAAGCTCTGCAGTCAGTGTAATGTGGAGCGACCCAGAGACTCCATGCTCAGCCTTCAGTGTGATAGGTAAAGACCCGGAGAGGCAAAGTCCACAATTCTTGTGACATTTAAAGACCCAAAGGCTAAGCTCTGCAGTGAGTGTGATGTGGAGCGACCCAGAGAGCACATGCTCAGCCTTCAGTGTGATAGGTAAAGAACCGGAGAGGCAAAGTCCCCAATTCTTGTGACAGTTAAAGACACAAAGGCTAAGCTCTGCAGTGAGTGTGATGTGAGCGACCCAGAGACCCCATGCTCAGCCTTCAGTGTGATAGGTAAAGACCAAGAGAAGCAAAGACCACAATTCCTGTGACAGTTAAAGAACCAAAGGTTAAGCTCTGCAGTGAGTGTGATGTGGAGTGACCCAGAGAGCACATGCTCAGCCTTCAGTGTGATAGGTAAAGACCCAGAGAGGCAAAGTCCACAACTCCTGTGAGACTTAATGACCCAAAGGCTAATCTCTGCAGTGAGTGTGATGTGGAGCGACCCAGAGACCCCATGCTCAGCCTTCAGTGTGATAAGTAAAGACCCAGAGAGGCAATGTCCACAATTCCTGTGACAGTTAAAGACCCAAAGGCTAAGCTCTGCAGTGAGTGTGATGTGGAGTGACCCAGAGAGCACATGCTCAGCCTTCAGTGTGACTGTGAAGACCCAGAGAGGCAAAGTCCACAATTCCTGTGACAGTTAAAGACCCTAAGGATAAGCTCTGCAGTGAGTGTGATGTGGAGCGACCCAGAGACCCCAGGCTAAGCCTTCAGTGTGATAGGTAAAGACCCAGAGAGGCAAAGTCCACAAATCCTGTGACAGTTAAAGACACAAAGGCTAAGCTCTGCAGTGAGTGTGATGTGGAGTGACCCAGAGACCCCATGCTCAGCCTTCAGTGTGATAGGTAAAGACCCAGAGAGGCAAAGTCCACAATTCCAGTGACAGTTAAAGACCCAAAGGCTAAGCTCTGCAGTGAGTGTGATGTGGAGCGACCCAGAGACCCCATGCTCAGCCTTCAGTGTGATAGGTAAAGACCCAAAGAGGCAAAGTCCACAATTCCAGTGACAGTTAAAGACCCAAAGGCTAAGCTCTGCAGTTAGTGTGATGTGGAGCGGCCCAGAGACCCCATACTCAGCCTTCAGTGTGATAGGTAAAGACCCGGAGAGGCAAAGTCCACAATTCTTGTGACATTTAAAGACCCAAAGGCTAAGCTCTGCAGTGAGTGTGATGTGGAGCGACCCAGAGAGCACATGCTCAGCCTTCAGTGTGATAGGTAAAAACCCGGAGAGGCAAAGTCCCCAATTCTTGTGACAGTTAAAGACACAAAGGCTAAGCTCTGCAGTGAGTGTGATGTGAGCGACCCAGAGACCCCATGCTCAGCCTTCAGTGTGATAGGTAAAGACCAAGAGAAGCAAAGACCACAATTCCTGTGACAGTTAAAGAACCAAAGGTTAAGCTCTGCAGTGAGTGTGATGTGGAGTGACCCAGAGAGCACATGCTCAGCCTTCAGTGTGATAGGTAAAGACCCAGAGAGGCAAAGTCCACAACTCCTGTGAGACTTAATGACCCAAAGGCTAATCTCTGCAGTGAGTGTGATGTGGAGCGACCCAGAGACCCCATGCTCAGCCTTCAGTGTGATAAGTAAAGACCCAGAGAGGCAATGTCCACAATTCCTGTGACAGTTAAAGACCCAAAGGCTAAGCTCTGCAGTGAGTGTGATGTGGAGTGACCCAGAGAGCACATGCTCAGCCTTCAGTGTGACTGTGAAGACCCAGAGAGGCAAAGTCCACAATTCCTGTGACAGTTAAAGACCCTAAGGATAAGCTCTGCAGTGAGTGTGATGTGGAGCGACCCAGAGACCCCAGGCTAAGCCTTCAGTGTGATAGGTAAAGACCCAGAGAGGCAAAGTCCACAAATCCTGTGACAGTTAAAGACACAAAGGCTAAGCTCTGCAGTGAGTGTGATGTGGAGTGACCCAGAGACCCCATGCTCAGCCTTCAGTGTGATAGGTAAAGACCCAGAGAGGCAAAGTCCACAATTCCAGTGACAGTTAAAGACCCAAAGGCTAAGCTCTGCAGTGAGTGTGATGTGGAGCGACCCAGAGAGCACATGCTCAGCCTTCAGTGTGATAGGTAAAGACCCGGAGAGGCAAAGTCCCCAATTCTTGTGACAGTTAAAGACACAAAGGCTAAGCTCTGCAGTGAGTGTGATGTGAGCGACCCAGAGACCCCATGCTCAGCCTTCAGTGTGATAGGTAAAGACCAAGAGAAGCAAAGACCACAATTCCTGTGACAGTTAAAGAACCAAAGGTTAAGCTCTGCAGTGAGTGTGATGTGGAGTGACCCAGAGAGCACATGCTCAGCCTTCAGTGTGATAGGTAAAGACCCAGAGAGGCAAAGTCCACAACTCCTGTGAGACTTAATGACCCAAAGGCTAATCTCTGCAGTGAGTGTGATGTGGAGCGACCCAGAGACCCCATGCTCAGCCTTAAGTGTGATAAGTAAAGACCCAGAGAGGCAATGTCCACAATTCCTGTGACAGTTAAAGACCCAAAGGCTAAGCTCTGCAGTGAGTGTGATGTGGAGTGACCCAGAGAGCACATGCTCAGCCTTCAGTGTGACTGTGAAGACCCAGAGAGGCAAAGTCCACAATTCCTGTGACAGTTAAAGACCCTAAGGATAAGCTCTGCAGTGAGTGTGATGTGGAGCGACCCAGAGACCCCAGGCTAAGCCTTCAGTGTGATAGGTAAAGACCCAGAGAGGCAAAGTCCACAAATCCTGTGACAGTTAAAGACACAAAGGCTAAGCTCTGCAGTGAGTGTGATGTGGAGTGACCCAGAGACCCCATGCTCAGCCTTCAGTGTGATAGGTAAAGACCCAGAGAGGCAAAGTCCACAATTCCAGTGACAGTTAAAGACCCAAAGGCTAAGCTCTGCAGTGAGTGTGATGTGGAGCGACCCAGAGACCCCATGCTCAGCCTTCAGTGTGATAGGTAAAGACCCAAAGAGGCAAAGTCCACAATTCCAGTGACAGTTAAAGACCCAAAGGCTAAGCTCTGCAGTTAGTGTGATGTGGAGCGGCCCAGAGACCCCATACTCAGCCTTCAGTGTGGTAGGTAAAGACCCAGAGAGGCAAAGTCCACAATTCCTGTGACAGTTCAAGACCCAAAGGCTATGCTCTGCAGTCAGTGTAATGTGGAGTGACCCAGAGAGCACATGCTCAGCCTTCAGTGTGACTGTGAAGACCCAGAGAGGCAAAGTCCACAATTCCTGTGACAGTTAAAGACCCTAAGGATAAGCTCTGCAGTGAGTGTGATGTGGAGCGACCCAGAGACCCCAGGCTAAGCCTTCAGTGTGATAGGTAAAGACCCAGAGAGGCAAAGTCCACAAATCCTGTGACAGTTAAAGACACAAAGGCTAAGCTCTGCAGTGAGTGTGATGTGGAGCGACCCAGAGACCCCATGCTCAGCCTTCAGTGTGATAGGTAAAGACCCAGAGAGGCAAAGTCCACAATTCCAGTGACAGTTAAAGACCCAAAGGCTAAGCTCTGCAGTGAGTGTGATGTGGAGCGACCCAGAGACCCCATGCTCAGCCTTCAGTGTGATAGGTAAAGACCCAAAGAGGCAAAGTCCACAATTCCAGTGACAGTTAAAGACCCAAAGGCTAAGCTCTGCAGTTAGTGTGATGTGGAGCGGCCCAGAGACCCCATACTCAGCCTTCAGTGTGGTAGGTAAAGACCCAGAGAGGCAAAGTCCACAATTCCAGTGACAGTTAAAGACCCAAAGGCTAAGCTCTGCAGTTAGTGTGATGTGGAGCGACCCAGAGACTCCATGCTCCGCCTTCAGTGTGATAGGTAAAGACCCGGAAAGGCAAAGTCCACAATTCTTGTGACATTTAAAGACCCAAAGGCTAAGCACTGCAGTGAGTGTGATGTGGAGCGACCCAGAGAGCACATGCTCAGCCTTCAGTGTGATAGGTAAAGACCCGGAGATGCAAAGTCCCCAATTCTTGCGACAGTTAAAGACACAAAGGCAAAGCTCTGCAGTGAGTGTGATGTGAGCGGCCCAGAGACCCCATGCTCAGCCTTCAGTGCGATAGGTAAAGACCCAGAGAAGCAAAGACCACAATTCCTGTGACAGTTAAAGAACCAAAGGTTAAGCTCTGCAGTGAGTGTGATGTGGAGTGACCCAGAGAGCACATGCTCAGACTTCAGTGTGATAGGTGAAGACCAAGAGAGGCAAAGTCCACAATTCCTGTGACAGTTAACGACCCTAAGGCTAAGCTCTGCAGTGAGTGTGATGTGGCGCGACCCAGAGACCCCATGCTCAGCCTTCAGTGTGATAGGTAAAGACCCAGAGAGGCAAAGTCCAAAATTCCTGTGACAGTTAAAGAACCAAAGGTTAACCTCTGCAGTGAGTGTGATGTGGAGTGACCCAGAGAGCACATGCTCAGCCTTCAGTGTGATAGGGGAAGACCCAGAGAGGCAAAGTCCACAATTCCTGTGACAGGTAAAGACCCAAAGGATAAGATCTGCAGTGAGCGTGATGTGGAGTGACCCAGAGACCCCATGCTCAGCCTTCAGTGTGATAGGTGAAGACCCAAAGGCTACACGCTGCAGTTAGTGTGATGTGGAGCGACCCAAAGAGCATGTGCTCAGCCTTCAGTGTGATAGGTAAAGACCCAGAGAGGCAAAGTCCACAATTCCTGTGACAGTTAAAGACCCAATGGCTAAGCTCTGCAGCAAGTGTGATGTGAAGCGACCCACGGACACCATGCTCAGCCTTCAGTGTGGTAGGTAAAGACCCAGAGAGGCAAAGTCCCCAATTCTTGTGACAGTTAAAGACACAAAGGCTAAGCTCTGCAGTGAGTGTGATGTGAGCGACCCAGAGACCCCATGCTCAGCCTTCAGTGTGATAGGTAAAGACCCAGAGAAGCAAAGTCCACAATTCCTGTGACAGTTAAAGACCCAAAGTCTACGCTCTGCAGTCAGTGTAATGTGGAGCGACCCAGAGACTCCATGCTCAGCCTTCAGTGTGATAGGTAAAGACCCGGAAAGGCAAAGTCCACAATTCTTGTGACATTTAAAGACCCAAAGGCTAAGCTCTGCAGTGAGTGTGATGTGGAGCAGCCCAGAGAGCACATGCTCAACCTTCAGTGTGATAGGTAAAGACCCGGAGAGGCAAAGTCACCAATTCTTGTGACAGTTAAAGACACAAAGGCTAAGCTCTGCAGTGAGTGTGATGTGAGCGACCCAGAGACCCCATGCTCAGCCTTCAGTGTGATAGGTAAAGACCCAGAGAAGCAAAGACCACAATTCCTGTGACAGTTAAAGAACCAAAGGTTAAGCTCTGCAGTGAGTGTGATGTGGAGTGACCCAGAGAGCACATGCTCAGCCTTCAGTGTGATAGGTAAAGACCCAGAAAGGCAAAGTCCACAATTCCTGTGACAGTTAAAGAACCAAAGGTTAAGCTCTGCAGTGAGTGTGATGTGGAGTGACCCAGAGAGCACATGCTCAGCCTTCAGTGTGATAGGTGAAGACCCAGAGAGGCAAAGTCCACAACTCCTGTGACAGTTAAAGACCCTAAGGCTAAGCTCTGCAGTGAGTGTGATGTGGAGCGACCCAGAGACCCCATGCTCAGCCTTCAGTGTGCTAGGTAAAGACCCAGAGAGGCAAAGTCCACAATTCCTGTGACAGTTAAAGAACCAAAGGCTAAGCTCTGCAGTGAGTGTGATGTGGAGTGACCCAGAGAGCACACGCTCAGCCTTCAGTGTGATAGGTAAAGACCCAGAAAGGCAAAGTCCACAATTCCTGTGACTTTTAAAGACCCAAAGGCTAAGCTCTGCAGTGAGTGTGATGTGGAGTGACCCAGAGAGCACATGCTCAGACTTCATTGTGACAGGTGAAGACCCAGAGAGGCAAAGTCCACAATTCCTGTGACAGTTAAAGACCCTAAGGCTATGCTCTGCAGTGAGTGTGATGCGGAGCGACCCAGAGACCCCATGCTCAGCCTTCAGTGTGATAGGTAAAGACCCAGAGAGGCAAAGTCCACAAATCCTGTGACAGTTAAAGACACAAAGGCTAAGCTCTGCAGTCAGTGTAATGTGGAGCGACCCAGAGACTCCATGCTCAGCCTTCAGTGTGATAGGTAAAGACCCGGAGAGGCAAAGTCCCCAATTCTTGTGACAGCTAAAGACACAAAGGCTAAGCTCTGCAGTGAGTGTGATGTGTGCGACCCAGAGACCCCATGCTCAGCCTTCAGTGTGATAGATAAAGACCCAGAGAGGCAAAGTCCACAACTCCTGTGAGACTTAATGACCCAAAGGCTAAGCTCTGCAGTGAGTGTGATGTGGAGCGACCCAGAGACCCCATGCTCAGCCTTCAGTGTGATAGGTAAAGACCCAGAGAGGCAATGTCCACAATTCCTGTGACAGTTAAAGACCCAAAGGCTAAGCTCTGCAGTGAGTGTGATGTGGAGTGACCCAGAGAGCACATGCTCAGCCTTCAGTGTGACAGGTGAAGACCCAGAGAGGCAAAGTCCAGAATTCCTGTGACAGTTAAAGACCCTAAGGTTAAGATCTGCAGTGAGTGTGATGTGGAGCGACCCAGAGACCCCATGCTAAGCCTTCAGTGTGATAGGTAAAGACCCAGAGAGGCAAAGTCCACAAATCCTGTGACAGTTAAAGACACAAAGGCTAAGCTCTGCAGTGAGTGTGATGTGGAGCGACCCAGAGACCCCATGCTCAGCCTTCAGTGTGATAGGTAAAGACCCAGAGAGGCAAAGTCTACAATTCCAGTGACAGTTAAAGACCCAAAGGCTAAGCTCTGCAGTGAGTGTGATGTGGAGCGACCCAGAGACCCCATGCTCAGCCTTCAGTGTGATAGGTAAAGACCCAGAGAGGCAAAGTCCACAATTCCAGTGACAGTTAAAGACCCAAAGGCTAAGCTCTGCAGTTAGTGTGATGTGGAGCGGCCCAGAGACCCCATACTCAGCCTTCAGTGTGGTAGGTAAAGACCCAGAGAGGCAAAGTCCACAATTCCTGTGACAGTTCAAGACCCAAAGGCTACGCTCTGCAGTGAGTGTGATGTGGAGCGACCCAGAGAGCACCAGCTCAGCCTTCAGTGTGATAGGTAAAGACCCAGAGAGGCAAAGTCCCCAATTCTTGTGACAGTTAAAGACACAAAGGCTAAGCTCTGCAGTGAGTGTGATGTGAGCGACCCAGAGACCCCATGCTCAGCCTTCAGTGCGATAGGTAAAGACCCAGAGAAGCAAAGACCACAATTCCTGTGACAGTTAAAGAACCAAAGGTTAAGCTCTGCAGTGAGTGTGATGTGGAGTGACCCAGAGAGCACATGTTCAGACTTCAGTGTGATAGGTGAAGACGAAGAGAGGCAAAGTCCACAATTCCTGTGACAGTTAACGACCCTAAGGCTAAGCTCTGCAGTGAGTGTGATGTGGAGCGACCCAGAGACCCCATGCTCAGCCTTCAGTGTGATAGGTAAAGACCCAGAGAGGCAAAGTCCACAATTCCTGTGACAGTTAAAGAACCAAAGGTTAAGCTCTGCAGTGAGTGTGATGTGGAGTGACCCAGAGAGCACATGCTCAGCCTTCAGTGTGATAGGGGAAGACCCAGAGAGGCAAAGTCCACAATTCCTCTGACAGGTAAAGACCCAAAGGATAAAATCTGCAGTGAGTGTGATGTGGAGTGACCCAGAGACCCCATGCTCAGCCTTCAGTGTGATAGGTGAAGACCCAAGGGCTACACGCTGCAGTTTGTGTGATGTGGAGCGATCCCAAGAGAATGTGCTCAGCCTTCAGTGTGATAGGTAAAGACACAGCAAGGCAAAGTCCACAATTCCTGTGACAGTTAAAGACCCAATAGCTAAGCTCTGCAGTGAGTGTGATGTGAAGCGACCCACGGACACCATGCTCAGCCTTCAGTGTGGTAGGTAAAGACCCAGAGAGGCAAAGTCCACAATTCCTGTGACAGTTAAAGACCCAAAGGCTACGCTCTGCAGTCAGTGTAATGTGGAGCGACCCAGAGACTCCATGCTCAACCTTCAGTGTGATAGGTAAAGACCCGGAGAGGCAAAGTCCCCAATTCTTGTGACAGTTAAAGACACAAAGGCTAAGCTCTGCAGTGAGTGTGATGTGAGCGACCCAGAGACCCCATGCTCAGCCTTCAGTGTGATAGGTAAAGACCCAGAGAAGCAAAGACCACAATTCCTGTGACAGTTAAAGAACCAAAGGTTAGGCTCTGCAGTGAGTGTGATGTGGAGTGACAAAGAAAGAGCACATGCTCAGCCTTCAGTGTGATAGGTAAAGACCCAGAAAGGCAAAGTCCACAATTCCTGTGACAGTTAAAGACCCAAAGGCTAAGCTCTGCAGTGAGTGTGATGTGGAGTGACCCAGAGAGCACATGCTCAGCCTTCAGTGTGACAGGTGAAGACCCAGAGAGGCAAAGTCCACAATTCCTGTGACAGTTAAAGACCCTAAGGCTAGGCTTTGCAGTGAGTGTGATGCGGAGCGACCCAGAGACCCCATGCTCAGCCTTCAGTGTGATAGGTAAAGACCCAGAGAGGCAAAGTCCACAAATCCTGTGACAGTTAAAGACACAAAGGCTAAGCTCTGCAGTCAGTGTAATGTGGAGCGACCCAGAGACTCCATGCTCAGCCTTCAGTGTGATAGGTAAAGACCCGGAGAGGCAAAGTCCACAATTCTTGTGACATTTAAAGACCCAAAGGCTAAGCTCTGCAGTGAGTGTGATGTGGAGCGACCCAGAGAGCACATGCTCAGCCTTCAGTGTGATAGGTAAAGACCCGGAGAGGCAAAGTCCCCAATTCTTGTGACAGTTAAAGACACAAAGGCTAAGCTCTGCAGTGAGTGTGATGTGAGCGACCCAGAGACCCCATGCTCAGCCTTCAGTGTGATAGGTAAAGACCAAGAGAAGCAAAGACCACAATTCCTGTGACAGTTAAAGAACCAAAGGTTAAGCTCTGCAGTGAGTGTGATGTGGAGTGACCCAGAGAGCACATGCTCAGCCTTCAGTGTGATAGGTAAAGACCCAGAAAGGCAAAGTCCACAACTCCTGTGAGACTTAATGACCCAAAGGCTAATCTCTGCAGTGAGTGTGATGTGGAGTGACCCAGAGAGCACATGCTCAGCCTTCAGTGTGACTGTGAAGACCCAGAGAGGCAAAATCCACAATTCCTGTGACAGTTAAAGACCCTAAGGATAAGCTCTGCAGTGAGTGTGATGTGGAGCGACCCAGAGACCCCAGGCTAAGCCTTCAGTGTGATAGGTAAAGACCCAGAGAGGCAAAGTCCACAAATCCTGTGACAGTTAAAGACACAAAGGCTAAGCTCTGCAGTGAGTGTGATGTGGAGTGACCCAGAGACCCCATGCTCAGCCTTCAGTGTGATAGGTAAAGACCCAGAGAGGCAAAGTCCACAATTCCAGTGACAGTTAAAGACCCAAAGGCTAAGCTCTGCAGTGAGTGTGATGTGGAGCGACCCAGAGACCCCATGCTCAGCCTTCAGTGTGATAGGTAAAGACCCAAAGAGGCAAGGTCCACAATTCCAGTGACAGTTAAAGACCCAAAGGCTAAGCTCTGCAGTTAGTGTGATGTGGAGCGGCCCAGAGACCCCATACTCAGCCTTCAGTGTGATAGGTAAAGACCCGGAGAGGCAAAGTCCACAATTCTTGTGACATTTAAAGACCCAAAGGCTAAGCTCTGCAGTGAGTGTGATGTGGAGCGACCCAGAGAGCACATGCTCAGCCTTCAGTGTGATAGGTAAAGACCCGGAGAGGCAAAGTCCACAAATCCTGTGACAGTTAAAGACCCAAAGGCTAAGCTCTGCAGTGAGTGTGATGTGGAGCGACCCAGAGACCCCAGGCTAAGCCTTCAGTGTGATAGGTAAAGACCCAGAGAGGCAAAGTCCACAAATCCTGTGACAGTTAAAGACACAAAGGCTAAGCTCTGCAGTGAGTGTGATGTGGAGTGACCCAGAGACCCCATGCTCAGCCTTCAGTGTGATAGGTAAAGACCCAGAGAGGCAAAGTCCACAATTCCAGTGACAGTTAAAGACCCAAAGGCTAAGCTCTGCAGTGAGTGTGATGTGGAGCGACCCAGAGAGCACATGCTCAGCCTTCAGTGTGATAGGTAAAGACCCGGAGAGGCAAAGTCCCCAATTCTTGTGACAGTTAAAGACACAAAGGCTAAGCTCTGCAGTGAGTGTGATGTGAGCGACCCAGAGACCCCATGCTCAGCCTTCAGTGTGATAGGTAAAGACCAAGAGAAGCAAAGACCACAATTCCTGTGACAGTTAAAGAACCAAAGGTTAAGCTCTGCAGTGAGTGTGATGTGGAGTGACCCAGAGAGCACATGCTCAGCCTTCAGTGTGATAGGTAAAGACCCAGAGAGGCAAAGTCCACAACTCCTGTGAGACTTAATGACCCAAAGGCTAATCTCTGCAGTGAGTGTGATGTGGAGCGACCCAGAGACCCCATGCTCAGCCTTCAGTGTGATAAGTAAAGACCCAGAGAGGCAATGTCCACAATTCCTGTGACAGTTAAAGACCCAAAGGCTAAGCTCTGCAGTGAGTGTGATGTGGAGTGACCCAGAAAGCACATGCTCAGCCTTCAGTGTGACTGTGAAGACCCAGAGAGGCAAAGTCCACAATTCCTGTGACAGTTAAAGACCCTAAGGATAAGCTCTGCAGTGAGTGTGATGTGGAGCGACCCAGAGACCCCAGGCTAAGCCTTCAGTGTGATAGGTAAAGACCCGGAGAGGCAAAGTCCCCAATTCTTGTGACAGTTAAAGACACAAAGGCTAAGCTCTGCAGTGAGTGTGATGTGAGCGACCCAGAGACCCCATGCTCAGCCTTCAGTGTGATAGGTAAAGACCAAGAGAAGCAAAGACCACAATTCCTGTGACAGTTAAAGACCCAAAGGCTAAGCTCTGCAGTGAGTGTGATGTGGAGCGACCCAGAGACCCCATGCTCAGCCTTCAGTGTGATAAGTAAAGACCCAGAGAGGCAATGTCCACAATTCCTGTGACAGTTAAAGACCCAAAGGCTAAGCTCTGCAGTGAGTGTGATGTGGAGTGACCCAGAAAGCACATGCTCAGCCTTCAGTGTGACTGTGAAGACCCAGAGAGGCAAAGTCCACAATTCCTGTGACAGTTAAAGACCCAAAGGCTAAGCTCTGCAGTGAGTGTGATGTGGAGCGACCCAGAGAGCACATGCTCAGCCTTCAGTGTGATAGGTAAAGACCCGGAGAGGCAAAGTCCCCAATTCTTGTGACAGTTAAAGACACAAAGGCTAAGCTCTGCAGTGAGTGTGATGTGAGCGACCCAGAGACCCCATGCTCAGCCTTCAGTGTGATAGGTAAAGACCAAGAGAAGCAAAGACCACAATTCCTGTGACAGTTAAAGAACCAAAGGTTAAGCTCTGCAGTGAGTGTGATGTGGAGTGACCCAGAGAGCACATGCTCAGCCTTCAGTGTGATAGGTAAAGACCCAGAGAGGCAAAGTCCACAACTCCTGTGAGACTTAATGACCCAAAGGCTAATCTCTGCAGTGAGTGTGATGTGGAGCGACCCAGAGACCCCATGCTCAGCCTTCAGTGTGATAAGTAAAGACCCAGAGAGGCAATGTCCACAATTCCTGTGACAGTTAAAGACCCAAAGGCTAAGCTCTGCAGTGAGTGTGATGTGGAGTGACCCAGAAAGCACATGCTCAGCCTTCAGTGTGACTGTGAAGACCCAGAGAGGCAAAGTCCACAATTCCTGTGACAGTTAAAGACCCTAAGGATAAGCTCTGCAGTGAGTGTGATGTGGAGCGACCCAGAGACCCCAGGCTAAGCCTTCAGTGTGATAGGTAAAGACCCAGAGAGGCAAAGTCCACAAATCCTGTGACAGTTAAAGACACAAAGGCTAAGCTCTGCAGTGAGTGTGATGTGGAGTGACCCAGAGACCCCATGCTCAGCCTTCAGTGTGATAGGTAAAGACCCAGAGAGGCAAAGTCCACAATTCCAGTGACAGTTAAAGACCCAAAGGCTAAGCTCTGCAGTGAGTGTGATGTGGAGCGACCCAGAGACCCCATGCTCAGCCTTCAGTGTGATAGGTAAAGACCCAAAGAGGCAAAGTCCACAATTCCAGTGACAGTTAAAGACCCAAAGGCTAAGCTCTGCAGTTAGTGTGATGTGGAGCGGCCCAGAGACCCCATACTCAGCCTTCAGTGTGGTAGGTAAAGACCCAGAGAGGCAAAGTCCACAATTCCTGTGACAGTTCAAGACCCAAAGGCTATGCTCTGCAGTCAGTGTAATGTGGAGTGACCCAGAGAGCACATGCTCAGCCTTCAGTGTGACTGTGAAGACCCAGAGAGGCAAAGTCCACAATTCCTGTGACAGTTAAAGACCCTAAGGATAAGCTCTGCAGTGAGTGTGATGTGGAGCGACCCAGAGACCCCAGGCTAAGCCTTCAGTGTGATAGGTAAAGAGCCAGAGAGGCAAAGTCCACAAATCCTGTGACAGTTAAAGACACAAAGGCTAAGCTCTGCAGTGAGTGTGATGTGGAGCGACCCAGAGACCCCATGCTCAGCCTTCAGTGTGATAGGTAAAGACCCAGAGAGGCAAAGTCCACAATTCCAGTGACAGTTAAAGACCCAAAGGCTAAGCTCTGCAGTGAGTGTGATGTGGAGCGACCCAGAGACCCCATGCTCAGCCTTCAGTGTGATAGGTAAAGACCCAAAGAGGCAAAGTCCACAATTCCAGTGACAGTTAAAGACCCAAAGGCTAAGCTCTGCAGTTAGTGTGATGTGGAGCGGCCCAGAGACCCCATACTCAGCCTTCAGTGTGGTAGGTAAAGACCCAGAGAGGCAAAGTCCACAATTCCAGTGACAGTTAAAGACCCAAAGGCTAAGCTCTGCAGTTAGTGTGATGTGGAGCGACCCAGAGACTCCATGCTCCGCCTTCAGTGTGATAGGTAAAGACCCGGAAAGGCAAAGTCCACAATTCTTGTGACATTTAAAGACCCAAAGGCTAAGCACTGCAGTGAGTGTGATGTGGAGCGACCCAGAGAGCACATGCTCAGCCTTCAGTGTGATAGGTAAAGACCCGGAGATGCAAAGTCCCCAATTCTTGCGACAGTTAAAAACACAAAGGCAAAGCTCTGCAGTGAGTGTGATGTGAGCGGCCCAGAGACCCCATGCTCAGCCTTCAGTGCGATAGGTAAAGACCCAGAGAAGCAAAGACCACAATTCCTGTGACAGTTAAAGAACCAAAGGTTAAGCTCTGCAGTGAGTGTGATGTGGAGTGACCCAGAGAGCACATGCTCAGACTTCAGTGTGATAGGTGAAGACCAAGAGAGGCAAAGTCCACAATTCCTGTGACAGTTAACGACCCTAAGGCTAAGCTCTGCAGTGAGTGTGATGTGGCGCGACCCAGAGACCCCATGCTCAGCCTTCAGTGTGATAGGTAAAGACCCAGAGAGGCAAAGTCCACAATTCCTGTGACAGTTAAAGAACCAAAGGTTAACCTCTGCAGTGAGTGTGATGTGGAGTGACCCAGAGAGCACATGCTCAGCCTTCAGTGTGATAGGGGAAGACCCAGAGAGGCAAAGTCCACAAATCCTGTTACAGTTAAAGACCTAAAGGCTAAGCTCTGCAGTGAGTGTGATGTGGAGTGACCCAGAGACCCCATGCTCAGCCTTCAGTGTGATAGGTGAAAACCCGGAGAGGCAAAGTCCACAATTCCTGTGACAGGTAAAGACCCAAAGGATAAGATCTGCAGTGAGCGTGATGTGGAGTGACCCAGAGACCCCATGCTCAGCCTTCAGTGTGATAGGTGAAGACCCAAAGGCTACACGCTGCAGTTAGTGTGATGTGGAGCGACCCAAAGAGCATGTGCTCAGCCTTCAGTGTGATAGGTAAAGACCCAGAGAGGCAAAGTCCACAATTCCTGTGACAGTTAAAGACCCAATGGCTAAGCTCTGCAGCGAGTGTGATGTGAAGCGACCCACGGACACCATGCTCAGCCTTCAGTGTGGTAGGTAAAGACCCAGAGAGGCAAAGTCCCCAATTCTTGTGACAGTTAAAGACACAAAGGCTAAGCTCTGCAGTGAGTGTGATGTGAGCGACCCAGAGACCCCATGCTCAGCCTTCAGTGTGATAGGTAAAGACCCAGAGAAGCAAAGTCCACAATTCCTGTGACAGTTAAAGACCCAAAGTCTACGCTCTGCAGTCAGTGTAATGTGGAGCGACCCAGAGACTCCATGCTCAGCCTTCAGTGTGATAGGTAAAGACCCGGAAAGGCAAAGTCCACAATTCTTGTGACATTTAAAGACCCAAAGGCTAAGCTCTGCAGTGAGTGTGATGTGGAGCAGCCCAGAGAGCACATGCTCAACCTTCAGTGTGATAGGTAAAGACCCGGAGAGGCAAAGTCCCCAATTCTTGTGACAGTTAAAGACACAAAGGCTAAGCTCTGCAGTGAGTGTGATGTGAGCGACCCAGAGACCCCATGCTCAGCCTTCAGTGTGATAGGTAAAGACCCAGAGAAGCAAAGACCACAATTCCTGTGACAGTTAAAGAACCAAAGGTTAAGCTCTGCAGTGAGTGTGATGTGGAGTGACCCAGAGAGCACATGCTCAGCCTTCAGTGTGATAGGTAAAGACCCAGAAAGGCAAAGTCCACAATTCCTGTGACAGTTAAAGAACCAAAGGTTAAGCTCTGCAGTGAGTGTGATGTGGAGTGACCCAGAGAGCACATGCTCAGCCTTCAGTGTGATAGGTGAAGACCCAGAGAGGCAAAGTCCACAACTCCTGTGACAGTTAAAGACCCTAAGGCTAAGCTCTGCAGTGAGTGTGATGTGGAGCGACCCAGAGACCCCATGCTCAGCCTTCAGTGTGCTAGGTAAAGACCCAGAGAGGCAAAGTCCACAATTCCTGTGACAGTTAAAGAACCAAAGGCTAAGCTCTGCAGTGAGTGTGATGTGGAGTGACCCAGAGAGCACATGCTCAGCCTTCAGTGTGATAGGTAAAGACCCAGAAAGGCAAAGTCCACAATTCCTGTGACTTTTAAACACCCAAAGGCTAAGCTCTGCAGTGAGTGTGATGTGGAGTGACCCAGAGAGCACATGCTCAGCCTTCATTGTGACAGGTGAAGACCCAGAGAGGCAAAGTCCACAATTCCTGTGACAGTTAAAGACCCTAAGGCTATGCTCTGCAGTGAGTGTGATGCGGAGCGACCCAGAGACCCCATGCTCAGCCTTCAGTGTGATAGGTAAAGACCCAGAGAGGCAAAGTCCACAAATCCTGTGACAGTTAAAGACACAAAGGCTAAGCTCTGCAGTCAGTGTAATGTGGAGCGACCCAGAGACTCCATGCTCAGCCTTCAGTGTGATAGGTAAAGACCCGGAGAGGCAAAGTCCCCAATTCTTGTGACAGCTAAAGACACAAAGGCTAAGCTCTGCAGTGAGTGTGATGTGTGCGACCCAGAGACCCCATGCTCAGCCTTCAGTGTGATAGATAAAGACCCAGAGAGGCAAAGTCCACAACTCCTGTGAGACTTAATGACCCAAAGGCTAAGCTCTGCAGTGAGTGTGATGTGGAGCGACCCAGAGACCCCATGCTCAGCCTTCAGTGTGATAGGTAAAGACCCAGAGAGGCAATGTCCACAATTCCTGTGACAGTTAAAGACTCAAAGGCTAAGCTCTGCAGTGAGTGTGATGTGGAGTGACCCAGAGAGCACATGCTCAGCCTTCAGTGTGACAGGTGAAGACCCAGAGAGGCAAAGTCCAGAATTCCTGTGACAGTTAAAGACCCTAAGGTTAAGATCTGCAGTGAGTGTGATGTGGAGCGACCCAGAGACCCCATGCTAAGCCTTCAGTGTGATAGGTAAAGACCCAGAGAGGCAAAGTCCACAAATCCTGTGACAGTTAAAGACACAAAGGCTAAGCTCTGCAGTGAGTGTGATGTGGAGCGACCCAGAGACCCCATGCTCAGCCTTCAGTGTGATAGGTAAAGACCCAGAGAGGCAAAGTCTACAATTCCAGTGACAGTTAAAGACCCAAAGGCTAAGCTCTGCAGTGAGTGTGATGTGGAGCGACCCAGAGACCCCATGCTCAGCCTTCAGTGTGATAGGTAAAGACCCAGAGAGGCAAAGTCCACAATTCCAGTGACAGTTAAAGACCCAAAGGCTAAGCTCTGCAGTTAGTGTGATGTGGAGCGGCCCAGAGACCCCATACTCAGCCTTCAGTGTGGTAGGTAAAGACCCAGAGAGGCAAAGTCCACAATTCCTGTGACAGTTCAAGACCCAAAGGCTACGCTCTGCAGTGAGTGTGATGTGGAGCGACCCAGAGAGCACCAGCTCAGCCTTCAGTGTGATAGGTAAAGACCCAGAGAGGCAAAGTCCCCAATTCTTGTGACAGTTAAAGACACAAAGGCTAAGCTCTGCAGTGAGTGTGATGTGAGCGACCCAGAGACCCCATGCTCAGCGTTCAGTGCGATAGGTAAAGACCCAGAGAAGCAAAGACCACAATTCCTGTGACAGTTAAAGAACCAAAGGTTAAGCTCTGCAGTGAGTGTGATGTGGAGTGACCCAGAGAGCACATGTTCAGACTTCAGTGTGATAGGTGAAGACGAAGAGAGGCAAAGTCCACAATTCCTGTGACAGTTAACGACCCTAAGGCTAAGCTCTGCAGTGAGTGTGATGTGGAGCGACCCAGAGACCCCATGCTCAGCCTTCAGTGTGATAGGTAAAGACCCAGAGAGGCAAAGTCCACAATTCCTGTGACAGTTAAAGAACCAAAGGTTAAGCTCTGCAGTGAGTGTGATGTGGAGTGACCCAGAGAGCACATGCTCAGCCTTCAGTGTGATAGGGGAAGACCCAGAGAGGCAAAGTCCACAATCCCTGTGACAGTTAAAGACCCAAAGGCTAAGCTCTGCAGTGAGTGTGATGTGGAGCGGCCCAGAAAGCACTGCTCAGCCTTCAGTGTGATAGGTGAAGACCCAGAGAGGCAAAGTCCACAAATCCTGTTACAGTTAAAGACCTAAAGGCTAAGCTCTGCAGTGAGTGTGATGTGGAGTGACCCAGCGAACCCATGCTCAGCCTTCAGTGTGATAGGTGAAGACCCAGAGAGGCAAAGTCCACAATTCCTGTGACAGTTAAAGATCCAAAGGCTAAGCTCTGCAGTGAGTGTGATGTGGAGTGACCCAGAGACCCCATGCTCAGCCTTCAGTGTGATAGGTGAAGACCCGGAGAGGCAAAGTCCACAATTCCTGTGACAGGTAAAGACCCAAAGGATAAGATCTGCAGTGAGTGTGATGTGGAGCGACCCAGAGACCCCATGCTCAGCCTTCAGTGTGATAGGTAAAGACCCAGAGAGGCAAAGTCCACAATTCCTGTGACAGTTAAAGAACCAAAGGTTAAGCTCTGCAGTGAGTGTGATGTGGAGTGACCCAGAGAGCACATGCTCAGCCTTCAGTGTGATAGGGGAAGACCCGGAGAGGCAAAGTCCACAATTCCTGTGACAGTTAAAGACCCAAAGGCTAAGCTCTGCAGTGAGTGTGATGTGGAGCGGCCCAGAAAGCACTGCTCAGCCTTCAGTGTGATAGGTGAAGACCCAGAGAGGCAAAGTCCACAAATCCTGTTACAGTTAAAGACCTAAAGGCTAAGCTCTGCAGTGAGTGTGATGTGGAGTGACCCAGCGAACCCATGCTCAGCCTTCAGTGTGATAGGTGAAGACCCAGAGAGGCAAAGTCCACAATTCCTGTGACAGTTAAAGATCCAAAGGCTAAGCTCTGCAGTGAGTGTGATGTGGAGTGACCCAGAGACCCCATGCTCAGCCTTCAGTGTGATAGGTGAAGACCCGGAGAGGCAAAGTCCACAATTCCTGTGACAGGTAAAGACCCAAAGGATAAGATCTGCAGTGAGTGTGATGTGGAGTGACCCAGAGACCCCATGCTCAGCCTTCAGTGTGAAAGGTGAAGACCCAAAGGCTACACGCTGCAGTTAGTGTGATGTGGAGCGACCCAAAGAGCATGTGCTCAGCCTTCAGTGTGATAGGTAAAGACCCAGAGAGGCAAAGTCCACAATTCCTGTGACAGTTAAAGACCCAATGGCTAAGCTCTGCAGTGAGTGTGATGTGAGCGACCCAGAGACCCCATGCTCAGCCTTCAGTGCGATAGGTAAAGACCCAGAGAAGCAAAGACCACAATTCCTGTGACAGTTAAAGAACCAAAGGTTAAGCTCTGCAGTCAGTGTAATGTGGAGCGACCCAGAGACTCCATGCTCAGCCTTCAGTGTGATAGGTAAAGACCCGGAGAGGCAAAGTCCACAATTCCTGTGACAGTTAAAGACCCAAAGGCTACGCATTGCAGTCAGTGTAATGTGGAGCGACCCAGAGACTCCATGCTCAGCCTTCAGTGTGATAGGTAAAGACCCGGAGAGGCAAAGTCCACAATTCTTGTGACATTTAAAGACCCAAAGGCTAAGCTCTGCAGTGAGTGTGATGTGGAGCGACCCAGAGAGCACATGCTCAGCCTTCAGTGTGATAGGTAAAGACCCGGAGAGGCAAAGTCCCCAATTCTTGTGACAGTTAAAGACACAAAGGGTAAGCTCTACAGTGAGTGTGATGTGAGCGACCCAGAGACCCCATGCTCAGCCTTCAGTGTGATAGGTAAAGACCCAGAGAGGCAAAGTCCACAATTCCTGTGACAGTTAAAGAACCAAAGGCTAAGCTCTGCAGTGAGTGTGATGTGGATTGACTCAGAGAGCATATGCTCAGCCTTCAGTGTGATAGGTAAAGACCCAGAAAGGCAAAGCCCACAATTCCTGTGACAGTTAAAGACCCAAAGGCTAAGCTCTGCAGTGAGTGTGATGTGGAGTGACCCAGAGAGCACATGCTCAGCCTTCAGTGTGACAGGTGAAGGCCCAGAGAGGCAAAGTCCACAATTCCAGTGACAGTTAAAGACCCAAAGGCTAAGCTCTGCAGTGAGTGTGATGTGGAGCGACCCAGAGACCCCATGCTCAGCCTTCAGAGTGATAGGTAAAGACCCAGAGAGGCAAAGTCCACAATTCCAGTGACAGTTAAAGACCCAAAGGCTACACTCTGCAGTCAGTGTAATGTGGAGCGACCCAGAGACTCCATGCTCAGCCTTCAGTGTGATAGGTAAAGACCTGGAGAGGCAAAGTCCACAATTCTTGTGACATTTAAAAACCCAAAGGCTAAGCACTGCAGTGAGTGTGATGTGGAGCGACCCAGAGAGCACATGCTCAGCCTTCAGTGTGATAGGTAAAGACCCGGAGAGGCAAAGTCCCCAATTCTTGTGACAGTTAAAGACACAAAGGCTAAGCTCTGCAGTGAGTGTGATGTGAGAGAACCAGAGACCCCATGCTCAGCCTTCAGTGTGATAGGTAAAGACCCAGAGAAGCAAAGACCACAATTCCTGTGACAGTTAAAGAACCAAAGGTTAAGCTCGGCAGTGAGTGTGATGTGGAGTGACCCAGCGAGCACATGCTCAGCCTTCAGTGTGATAGGTGAAGACCAAGAGAGGCAAAGTCCACAATTCCTGTGACAGTTAAAGACCCTAAGGCTAAGCTCTGCAGTGAGTGTGATGTGGAGCGACTCAGAGACCCCATGCTCAGCCTTCAGTGTGATAGGTAAAGACCCAGAGAGGCAAAGTCCACAATTCCTGTGACAGTTAAAGAACCAAAGGCTAAGCTCTGCAGTGAGTGTGATGTGGAGTGACCCAGAGAGCACATGCTCAGCCTTCAGTGTGATAGGTAAAGACCCAGAAAGGCAAAGTCCACAATTCCTGTGACAGTTAAAGACCCAAAGGCTAAGCTCTGCAGTGAGTGTGATGTGGAGTGACCCAGAGAGCACATGCTCAGCCTTCAGTGTGATAGGTGAAGACCCAGAGAGGCAAAGTCCACAATTCCTGTGACAGTTAAAGAACCAAAGGCTAAGCTCTGCAGTGAGTGTGATGTGGATTGACCCAGAGAGCACATGCTCAGCCTTCAGTGTGATAGGTAAAGACCCAGAAAGGCAAAGTCCACAATTCCTGTGACAGTTAAAGACCCAAAGGCTAAGCTCTGCAGTGAGTGTGATGTGGAGTGACCCAGAGAGCACATGCTCAGCCTTCAGTGTGACAGGTGAAGACCCAGAGAGGCAAAGTCCACAATTCCTGTGACAGTTAAAGACCCTAAGGCTAAGCTCTGCAGTGAGTGTGATGTGGAGCGACCCAGAGACCCCATGCTCAGCCTTCAGTGTTATAGGTAAAGACCCAGAGAGGCAAAGTCCACAAATCCTGTGACAGTTAAAGACACAAAGGCTAAGCTCTGCAGTGAGTGTGATGTGGAGCGACCCAGAGACCCCATGCTCAGCCTTCAGTGTGATAGGTAAAGACCCAGAGAGGCAAAGTCCACAATTCCTGTGACAGTTAAAGACCCAAAGGCTAAGCACTGCAGTGAGTGTGATGTGGAGCGACCCAGAGAGCACATGCTCAGCCTTCAGTGTGATAGGTAAAGACCCGGAGAGGCAAAGTCCCCAATTCTTGTGACAGTTAAAGACACAAAGGCTAAGCTCTGCAGTGAGTGTGATGTGAGCGACCCAGAGACCCCATGCTCAGCCTTCAGTGTGATAGGTAAAGACCCAGAGAAGCAAAGACCACAATTCCTGTGACAGTTAAAGAACCAAAGGTTAAGCTCTGCAGTGAGTGTGATGTGAAGTGACCCAGCGAGCACATGCTCAGCCTTCAGTGTGATAGGTAAAGACCCAGAGAGGCAAAGTCCACAATTCCTGTGACAGTTAAAGAACCAAAGGCTAAGCTCTGCAGTGAGTGTGATGTGGAGTGACCCAGAGAGCACATGCTCAGCCTTCAGTGTGATAGGTAAAGACCCAGAGAGGCAAAGTCCACAATTCCAGTGACAGTTAAAGACCCAAAGGCTAAGCTCTGCAGTGAGTGTGATGTGGAGCGACCCAGAGACCCCATGCTCAGCCTTCAGTGTGATAGGTAAAGACCCAGAGAGGCAAAGTCCACAATTCCAGTGACAGTTAAAGACCCAAAGGCTAAGCTCTGCAGTTAGTGTGATGTGGAGCGGCCCAGAGACCCCATACTCAGCCTTCAGTGTGGTAGGTAAAGACCCAGAGAGGCAAATTCCACAATTCCTGTGACAGTTCAAGACCCAAAGGCTACGCTCTGCAGTGAGTGTGATGTGGAGCGACACAGAGAGCACCAGCTCAGCCTTCAGTGTGATAGGTAAAGACCCAGAGAGGCAAAGTCCCCATTTCTTGTGACAGTTAAAGACACAAAGGCTAAGCTCTGCAGTGAGTGTGATGTGAGCGACCCAGAGACCCCATGCTCAGCCTTCAGTGCGATAGGTAAAGACCCAGAGAAGCAAAGACCACAATTCCTGTGACAGTTAAAGAACCAAAGGTTAAGCTCTGCAGTGAGTGTGATGTGGAGTGACCCAGAGAGCACATGTTCAGACTTCAGTGTGATAGGTGAAGATGAAGAGAGGCAAAGTCCACAATTCCTGTGACAGTTAACGACCCTAAGGCTAAGCTCTGCAGTGAGTGTGATGTGGAGCGACCCAGAGACCCCATGCTCAGCCTTCAGTGTGATAGGTAAAGACCCAGAGAGGCAAAGTCCACAATTCCTGTGACAGTTAAAGAACCAAAGGTTAAGCTCTGCAGTGAGTGTGATGTGGAGTGACCCAGAGAGCACATGCTCAGCCTTCAGTGTGATAGGGGAAGACCCAGAGAGGCAAAGTCCACAATTCCTGTGACAGTTAAAGACCCAAAGGCTAAGCTCTGCAGTGAGTGTGATGTGGAGCGGCCCAGAAAGCACTGCTCAGCCTTCAGTGTGATAGGTGAAGACCCAGAGAGGCAAAGTCCACAAATCCTGTTACAGTTAAAGACCTAAAGGCTAAGCTCTGCAGTGAGTGTGATGTGGAGTGACCCAGCGAACCCATGCTCAGCCTTCAGTGTGATAGGTGAAGACCCAGAGAGGCAAAGTCCACAATTCCTGTGACAGTTAAAGATCCAAAGGCTAAGCTCTGCAGTGAGTGTGATGTGGAGTGACCCAGAGACCCCATGCTCAGCCTTCAGTGTGATAGGTGAAGACCCGGAGAGGCAAAGTCCACAATTCCTGTGACAGGTAAAGACCCAAAGGATAAGATCTGCAGTGAGTGTGATGTGGAGTGACCCAGAGACCCCATGCTCAGCCTTCAGTGTGAAAGGTGAAGACCCAAAGGCTACACGCTGCAGTTAGTGTGATGTGGAGCGACCCAAAGAGCATGTGCTCAGCCTTCAGTGTGATAGGTAAAGACCCAGAGAGGCAAAGTCCACAATTCCTGTGACAGTTAAAGACCCAATGGCTAAGCTCTGCAGTGAGTGTGATGTGAGCGACCCAGAGACCCCATGCTCAGCCTTCAGTGTGATAGGTAAAGACCCAGAGAAGCAAAGACCACAATTCCTGTGACAGTTAAAGAACCAAAGGTTAAGCTCTGCAGTCAGTGTAATGTGGAGCGACCCAGAGACTCCATGCTCAGCCTTCAGTGTGATAGGTAAAGACCCGGAGAGGCAAAGTCCACAATTCCTGTGACAGTTAAAGACCCAAAGGCTACGCATTGCAGTCAGTGTAATGTGGAGCGACCCAGAGACTCCATGCTCAGCCTTCAGTGTGATAGGTAAAGACCCGGAGAGGCAAAGTCCACAATTCTTGTGACATTTAAAGACCCAAAGGCTAAGCTCTGCAGTGAGTGTGATGTGGAGCGACCCAGAGAGCACATGCTCAGCCTTCAGTGTGATAGGTAAAGACCCGGAGAGGCAAAGTCCCCAATTCTTGTGACAGTTAAAGACACAAAGGGTAAGCTCTGCAGTGAGTGTGATGTGAGCGACCCAGAGACCCCATGCTCAGCCTTCAGTGTGATAGGTAAAGACCCAGAGAGGCAAAATCCACAATTCCTGTGACAGTTAAAGAACCAAAGGCTAAGCTCTGCAGTGAGTGTGATGTGGATTGACTCAGAGAGCATATGCTCAGCCTTCAGTTTGATAGGTAAAGACCCAGAAAGGCAAAGCCCACAATTCCTGTGACAGTTAAAGACCCAAAGGCTAAGCTCTGCAGTGAGTGTGATGTGGAGTGACCCAGAGAGCACATGCTCAGCCTTCAGTGTGACAGGTGAAGGCCCAGAGAGGCAAAGTCCACAATTCCAGTGACAGTTAAAGACCCAAAGGCTAAGCTCTGCAGTGAGTGTGATGTGGAGCGACCCAGAGACCTCATGCTCGGCCTTCAGTGTGATAGGTAAAGACCCAGAGAGGCAAAGTCCACAATTCCAGTGACAGTTAAAGACCCAAAGGCTACACTCTGCAGTCAGTGTAATGTGGAGCGACCCAGAGACTCCATGCTCAGCCTTCAGTGTGATAGGTAAAGACCTGGAGAGGCAAAGTCCACAATTCTTGTGACATTTAAAGACCCAAAGGCTAAGCACTGCAGTGAGTGTGATGTGGAGCGACCCAGAGAGCACATGCTCAGCCTTCAGTGTGATAGGTGAAGACCAAGAGAGGCAAAGTCCACAATTCCTGTGACAGTTAAAGACCCTAAGGCTAAGCTCTGCAGTGAGTGTGATGTGGAGCGACTCAGAGACCCCATGCTCAGCCTTCAGTGTGATAGGTAAAGACCCAGAGAGGCAAAGTCCACAATTCCTGTGACAGTTAAAGAACCAAAGGCTAAGCTCTGCAGTGAGTGTGATGTGGAGTGACCCAGAGAGCACATGCTCAGCCTTCAGTGTGATAGGTAAAGACCCAGAAAGGCAAAGTCCACAATTCCTGTGACAGTTAAAGACCCAAAGGCTAAGCTCTGCAGTGAGTGTGATGTGGAGTGACCCAGAGAGCACATGCTCAGCCTTCAGTGTGATAGGTGAAGACCCAGAGAGGCAAAGTCCACAATTCCTGTGACAGTTAAAGAACCAAAGGCTAAGCTCTGCAGTGAGTGTGATGTGGATTGACCCAGAGAGCACATGCTCAGCCTTCAGTGTGATAGGTAAAGACCCAGAAAGGCAAAGTCCACAATTCCTTTGACAGTTAAAGACCCAAAGGCTAAGCTCTGCAGTGAGTGTGATGTGGAGTGACCCAGAGAGCACATGCTCAGCCTTCAGTGTGACAGGTGAAGACCCAGAGAGGCAAAGTCCACAATTCCTGTGACAGTTAAAGACCCTAAGGCTAAGCTCTGCAGTGAGTGTGATGTGGAGCGACCCAGAGACCCCATGCTCAGCCTTCAGTGTTATAGGTAAAGACCCAGAGAGGCAAAGTCCACAAATCCTGTGACAGTTAAAGACACAAAGGCTAAGCTCTGCAGTGAGTGTGATGTGGAGCGACCCAGAGACCCCATGCTCAGCCTTCAGTGTGATAGGTAAAGACCCAGAGACGCAAAGTCCACAATTCCTGTGACAGTTAAAGACCCAAAGGCTAAGCTCTGCAGTGAGTGTGATGTGGAGCGACCCAGAGACCCCAAGCTCAGCCTTCAGTGTGATAGGTAAAGACCCAGAGAGGCAAAGTCCACAATTCCAGTGACAGTTAAAGACCCAAAGGCTACGCTCTGCAGTGAGTGTGATGTGGAGCGACCCAGAGAGCACATGCTCAGCCTTCAGTGTGATAGGTAAAGACCCGGAGAGGCAAAGTCCCCAATTCTTGTGACAGTTAAAGACACAAAGGCTAAGCTCTGCAGTGAGTGTGATGTGAGCGACCCAGAGACCCCATGCTCAGCCTTCAGTGTGATAGGTAAAGACCCAGAGAAGCAAAGACCACAATTCCTGTGACAGTTAAAGAACCAAAGGTTAAGCTCTGCAGTGAGTGTGATGTGGAGTGACCCAGCGAGCACATGCTCAGCCTTCAGTGTGATAGGTGAAGACCCAGAGAGGCAAAGTCCACAATTCCTGTGACAGTTAAAGACCCTAAGGCTAAGCTCTGCAGTGAGTGTGATGTGGAGTGACTCAGAGACCCCATGCTCAGCCTTCAGTGTGATAGGTAAAGACCCAGAGAGGCAAAGTCCACAATTCCTGTGACAGTTAAAGAACCAAAGGCTAAGCTCTGCAGTGAGTGTGATGTGGAGTGACCCAGAGAGCACATGCTCAGCCTTCAGTGTGATAGGTGAAGACCCAGAGAGGCAAAGTCCACAATTCCTGTGACAGTTAAAGAACCAAAGGTAAAGCTCTGCAGTGAGTGTGATGTGGATTGACCCAGAGAGCACATGCTCAGCCTTCAGTGTGATAGGTAAAGACCCAGAAAGGCAAAGTCCACAATTCCTGTGACAGTTAAAGACCCAAAGGCTAAGCTCTGCAGTGAGTGTGATGTGGAGTGACCCAGAGAGCACATGCTCAGCCTTCAGTGTGACAGGTGAAGACCCAGAGAGGCAAAGTCCACAATTCCTGTGACAGTTAAAGACCCTAAGGCTAAGCTCTGCAGTGAGTGTGATGTGGAGCGAACCAGAGACCCCATGCTCAGCCTTCAGTGTGATAGGTAAAGACCCAGAGAGGCAAAGTCCACAAATCCTGTGACAGTTAAAGACACAAAGGCTAAGCTCTGCAGTGAGTGTGATGTGGAGCGACCCAGAGACCCCATGCTCAGCCTTCAGTGAGATAGGTAAAGACCCGGAGAGGCAAAGTCCACAATTCTTGTGGCATTTAAAGACCCAAAGGCTAAGCACTGCAGTGAGTGTGATGTGGAGCGTCTCAGAGAGCACATGCTCAGCCTTCAGTGTGATAGGTAAAGACCCGGAGAGGCAAAGTCCCCAATTCTTGTGACAGTTAAAGACACAAAGGCTAAGCTCTGCAGTGAGTGTGATGTGAGCGACCCAGAGACCCCATGCTCAGCCTTCAGTGTGATAGGTAAAGACCCAGAGAAGCAAAGACCACAATTCCTGTGACAGTTAAAGAACCAAAGGTTAAGCTCTGCAGTGAGTGTGATGTGGAGTGACCCAGAGAGCACATGCTCAGCCTTCAGTGTGATAGGTAAAGACCCAGAAAGGCAAAGTCCACAATTCCTGTGACAGTTAAAGACCCAAAGGCTAAGCTCTGCAGTGAGTGTGATGTGGAGTGATCCAGAGAGCACATGCTCAGTCTTCAGTGTGATAGGTGATGAACCAGAGAGGCAAAGTCCACAATTCCTGTGACAGTTAAAGACCCTAAGGCTAAGCTCTGCAGTGAGTGTGATGTGGAGCAACCCAGAGACCCCATGCTCAGCCTTCAGTGTGATAGGTAAAGACCCAGAAAAGCAAAGTCCACAATTCCAGTGACAGTTAAAGACCCAAAGGCTAAGCTCTGCAGTGAGTGTGATGTGGAGCGGCCCAGAGAGCACATGCTCAGCCTTCAGTGTGATAGGTAAATACCCAGAGAGGCAAAGTCCACAATTCCTGTGACACTTAAAGACCCAAAGGCTAAGCTCTGCAGTGAATGTGATGTGGAGCGACCCAGCGACCCCATGCTCAGCCTTCAGTGTGATAGGTAAAGACCCGGAGAGGCAAAGTCCACAAATCCTGTGACAGTTAAAGACCCAAAGGCTAAGCTCTGCAGTGAGTGTGATGTGGAGCGACCCAGAGAGCACATGCTCAGCCTTCAGTGTGATAGGTAAAGACCCAGAGAGGCAAAGTCCACAATTCCTGTGACAGTTAAAGACCCAAAGGCTAAGCTCTGCAGTGAGTGTGATGTGGAGCGGCCCAGATAGAACATGCTCAGCCTTCAGTGTGATAGGTAAATACCCAGAGAGGCAAAGTCCACAATTCCTGTGACAGTTAAAGACCCAATGGCTAAGCTCTGTAGTGAGGGTGATGGTGAAGCGGCCCAGAGAGCACATGCTCAGCCTTCAGTGTGATAGGTAAAAACCCAGAGAGGCAAAGTCCACAATTCCTGTGACAGTTAAAGACCCAAAGGCTAAGCTCTGTATTGAGGGTGATGGTGAAGCGGCCCAGAGAGCACATGCTCAGCCTTCAATGTGATAGGTAAAGACCCCAAAAGGCAAAGTCCACAATTCCTTTGACACTTAAAGACCCAAAGGCTAAGCTCTGCAGTGAATGTGATGTGGAGCGACCCAGAGTCCCCATGCTCAGCCTTCAGTGTGATAGGTAAAGACCCGGAGAGGCAAAGTCCACAAATCCTGTGACAGTTAATGACCCAAAGGCTAAGCTCTGCAGTGAATGTGATGTGGAGCGACCCAGCGACCCCATGCTCAGCCTTCAGTGTGATAGGTAAAGACCCGGAGAGGCAAAGTCCACAAATCCTGTGACAGTTAAAGACCCAAAGGCTAAGCTCTGCAGTGAGTGTGATGTGGAGCGGCCCAGATAGAACATGCTCAGCCTTCAGTGTGATAGGTAAATACCCAGAGAGGCAAAGTCCACAATTCCTGTGACAGTTAAAGACCCAATGGCTAAGCTCTGTAGTGAGGGTGATGGTAAAGCGGCCCAGAGAGCACATGCTCAGCCTTCAGTGTGATAGGTAAAGACCCCAAAAGGCAAAGTCCACAATTCCTTTGACACTTAAAGACCCAAAGGCTAAGCTCTGCAGTGAATGTGATGTGGAGCGACCCAGAGTCCCCATGCTCAGCCTTCAGTGTGATAGGTAAAGACCCGGAGAGGCAAAGTCCACAAATCCTGTGACAGTTAATGACCCAAAGGCTAAGCTCTGCAGTGAGTCTGATGTGGAGCGACCCAGAGAGCACATGCTCAGCCTTCAGTGTGATAGGTAAAAACCCAGAGAGGCAAAGTCCACAATTCCCGTGACAGTTAAAGAACCAAAGGTTAAGCTCTGCAGTGAGTGTGATGTGGAGTGACCCAGAGAGCACATGCTCAGCCTTCAGTGTGATAGGGGAAGACCCGGAGAGGCAAAGTCCACAATTCCTGTGACAGTTAAAGACCCAAAGGCTAAGCTCTGCAGTGAGTGTGATGTGGAGCGGCCCAGAAAGCACTGCTCAGCCTTCAGTGTGATAGGTGAAGACCCAGAGAGGCAAAGTCCACAAATCCTGTTACAGTTAAAGACCTAAAGGCTAAGCTCTGCAGTGAGTGTGATGTGGAGTGACCCAGCGAACCCATGCTCAGCCTTCAGTGTGATAGGTGAAGACCCAGAGAGGCAAAGTCCACAATTCCTGTGACAGTTAAAGATCCAAAGGCTAAGCTCTGCAGTGAGTGTGATGTGGAGTGACCCAGAGACCCCATGCTCAGCCTTCAGTGTGATAGGTGAAGACCCGGAGAGGCAAAGTCCACAATTCCTGTGACAGGTAAAGACCCAAAGGATAAGATCTGCAGTGAGTGTGATGTGGAGTGACCCAGAGACCCCATGCTCAGCCTTCAGTGTGAAAGGTGAAGACCCAAAGGCTACACGCTGCAGTTAGTGTGATGTGGAGCGACCCAAAGAGCATGTGCTCAGCCTTCAGTGTGATAGGTAAAGACCCAGAGAGGCAAAGTCCACAATTCCTGTGACAGTTAAAGACCCAATGGCTAAGCTCTGCAGTGAGTGTGATGTGAGCGACCCAGAGACCCCATGCTCAGCCTTCAGTGCGATAGGTAAAGACCCAGAGAAGCAAAGACCACAATTCCTGTGACAGTTAAAGAACCAAAGGTTAAGCTCTGCAGTCAGTGTAATGTGGAGCGACCCAGAGACTCCATGCTCAGCCTTCAGTGTGATAGGTAAAGACCCGGAGAGGCAAAGTCCACAATTCCTGTGACAGTTAAAGACCCAAAGGCTACGCATTGCAGTCAGTGTAATGTGGAGCGACCCAGAGACTCCATGCTCAGCCTTCAGTGTGATAGGTAAAGACCCGGAGAGGCAAAGTCCACAATTCTTGTGACATTTAAAGACCCAAAGGCTAAGCTCTGCAGTGAGTGTGATGTGGAGCGACCCAGAGAGCACATGCTCAGCCTTCAGTGTGATAGGTAAAGACCCGGAGAGGCAAAGTCCCCAATTCTTGTGACAGTTAAAGACACAAAGGGTAAGCTCTGCAGTGAGTGTGATGTGAGCGACCCAGAGACCCCATGCTCAGCCTTCAGTGTGATAGGTAAAGACCCAGAGAGGCAAAGTCCACAATTCCTGTGACAGTTAAAGAACCAAAGGCTAAGCTCTGCAGTGAGTGTGATGTGGATTGACTCAGAGAGCATATGCTCAGCCTTCAGTGTGATAGGTAAAGACCCAGAAAGGCAAAGCCCACAATTCCTGTGACAGTTAAAGACCCAAAGGCTAAGCTCTGCAGTGAGTGTGATGTGGAGTGACCCAGAGAGCACATGCTCAGCCTTCAGTGTGACAGGTGAAGGCCCAGAGAGGCAAAGTCCACAATTCCAGTGACAGTTAAAGACCCAAAGGCTAAGCTCTGCAGTGAGTGTGATGTGGAGCGACCCAGAGACCCCATGCTCAGCCTTCAGAGTGATAGGTAAAGACCCAGAGAGGCAAAGTCCACAATTCCAGTGACAGTTAAAGACCCAAAGGCTACACTCTGCAGTCAGTGTAATGTGGAGCGACCCAGAGACTCCATGCTCAGCCTTCAGTGTGATAGGTAAAGACCTGGAGAGGCAAAGTCCACAATTCTTGTGACATTTAAAAACCCAAAGGCTAAGCACTGCAGTGAGTGTGATGTGGAGCGACCCAGAGAGCACATGCTCAGCCTTCAGTGTGATAGGTAAAGACCCGGAGAGGCAAAGTCCCCAATTCTTGTGACAGTTAAAGACACAAAGGCTAAGCTCTGCAGTGAGTGTGATGTGAGAGACCCAGAGACCCCATGCTCAGCCTTCAGTGTGATAGGTAAAGACCCAGAGAAGCAAAGACCACAATTCCTGTGACAGTTAAAGAACCAAAGGTTAAGCTCGGCAGTGAGTGTGATGTGGAGTGACCCAGCGAGCACATGCTCAGCCTTCAGTGTGATAGGTGAAGACCAAGAGAGGCAAAGTCCACAATTCCTGTGACAGTTAAAGACCCTAAGGCTAAGCTCTGCAGTGAGTGTGATGTGGAGCGACTCAGAGACCCCATGCTCAGCCTTCAGTGTGATAGGTAAAGACCCAGAGAGGCAAAGTCCACAATTCCTGTGACAGTTAAAGAACCAAAGGCTAAGCTCTGCAGTGAGTGTGATGTGGAGTGACCCAGAGAGCACATGCTCAGCCTTCAGTGTGATAGGTAAAGACCCAGAAAGGCAAAGTCCACAATTCCTGTGACAGTTAAAGACCCAAAGGCTAAGCTCTGCAGTGAGTGTGATGTGGAGTGACCCAGAGAGCACATGCTCAGCCTTCAGTGTGATAGGTGAAGACCCAGAGAGGCAAAGTCCACAATTCCTGTGACAGTTAAAGAACCAAAGGCTAAGCTCTGCAGTGAGTGTGATGTGGATTGACCCAGAGAGCACATGCTCAGCCTTCAGTGTGATAGGTAAAGACCCAGAAAGGCAAAGTCCACAATTCCTGTGACAGTTAAAGACCCAAAGGCTAAGCTCTGCAGTGAGTGTGATGTGGAGTGACCCAGAGAGCACATGCTCAGCCTTCAGTGTGACAGGTGAAGACCCAGAGAGGCAAAGTCCACAATTCCTGTGACAGTTAAAGACCCTAAGGCTAAGCTCTGCAGTGAGTGTGATGTGGAGCGACCCAGAGACCCCATGCTCAGCCTTCAGTGTTATAGGTAAAGACCCAGAGAGGCAAAGTCCACAAATCCTGTGACAGTTAAAGACACAAAGGCTAAGCTCTGCAGTGAGTGTGATGTGGAGCGACCCAGAGACCCCATGCTCAGCCTTCAGTGTGATAGGTAAAGACCCAGAGAGGCAAAGTCCACAATTCCTGTGACAGTTAAAGACCCAAAGGCTAAGCTCTGCAGTGAGTGTGATGTGGAGCGACCCAGAGACCCCATGCTCAGCCTTCAGTGTGATAGGTAAAGACCCAGAGAGGCAAAGTCCACAATTCCAGTGACAGTTAAAGACCCAAAGGCTACGCTCTGCAGTCAGTGTAATGTGGAGCGACCCAGAGACTCCATGCTCAGCCTTCAGTGTGATAGGTAAAGACCTGGAGAGGCAAAGTCCACAATTCTTGTGACATTTAAAGACCCAAAGGCTAAGCACTGCAGTGAGTGTGATGTGGAGCGACCCAGAGAGCACATGCTCAGCCTTCAGTGTGATAGGTAAAGACCCGGAGAGGCAAAGTCCCCAATTCTTGTGACAGTTAAAGACACAAAGGCTAAGCTCTGCAGTGAGTGTGATGTGAGCGACCCAGAGACCCCATGCTCAGCCTTCAGTGTGATAGGTAAAGACCCAGAGAAGCAAAGACCACAATTCCTGTGACAGTTAAAGAACCAAAGGTTAAGCTCTGCAGTGAGTGTGATGTGGAGTGACCCAGCGAGCACATGCTCAGCCTTCAGTGTGATAGGTAAAGACCCAGAGAGGCAAAGTCCACAATTCCTGTGACAGTTAAAGAACCAAAGGCTAAGCTCTGCAGTGAGTGTGATGTGGAGTGACCCAGAGAGCACATGCTCAGCCTTCAGTGTGATAGGTAAAGACCCAGAGAGGCAAAGTCCACAATTCCAGTGACAGTTAAAGACCCAAAGGCTAAGCTCTGCAGTGAGTGTGATGTGGAGCGACCCAGAGACCCCATGCTCAGCCTTCAGTGTGATAGGTAAAGACCCAGAGAGGCAAAGTCCACAATTCCAGTGACAGTTAAAGACCCAAAGGCTAAGCTCTGCAGTTAGTGTGATGTGGAGCGGCCCAGAGACCCCATACTCAGCCTTCAGTGTGGTAGGTAAAGACCCAGAGAGGCAAATTCCACAATTCCTGTGACAGTTCAAGACCCAAAGGCTACGTTCTGCAGTGAGTGTGATGTGGAGCGACACAGAGAGCACCAGCTCAGCCTTCAGTGTGATAGGTAAAGACCCAGAGAGGCAAAGTCCCCAATTCTTGTGACAGTTAAAGACACAAAGGCTAAGCTCTGCAGTGAGTGTGATGTGAGCGACCCAGAGACCCCATGCTCAGCCTTCAGTGCGATAGGTAAAGACCCAGAGAAGCAAAGACCACAATTCCTGTGACAGTTAAAGAACCAAAGGTTAAGCTCTGCAGTGAGTGTGATGTGGAGTGACCCAGAGAGCACATGTTCAGACTTCAGTGTGATAGGTGAAGATGAAGAGAGGCAAAGTCCACAATTCCTGTGACAGTTAACGACCCTAAGGCTAAGCTCTGCAGTGAGTGTGATGTGGAGCGACCCAGAGACCCCATGCTCAGCCTTCAGTGTGATAGGTAAAGACCCAGAGAGGCAAAGTCCACAATTCCTGTGACAGTTAAAGAACCAAAGGTTAAGCTCTGCAGTGAGTGTGATGTGGAGTGACCCAGAGAGCACATGCTCAGCCTTCAGTGTGATAGGGGAAGACCCAGAGAGGCAAAGTCCACAATTCCTGTGACAGTTAAAGACCCAAAGGCTAAGCTCTGCAGTGAGTGTGATGTGGAGCGGCCCAGAAAGCACTGCTCAGCCTTCAGTGTGATAGGTGAAGACCCAGAGAGGCAAAGTCCACAAATCCTGTTACAGTTAAAGACCTAAAGGCTAAGCTCTGCAGTGAGTGTGATGTGGAGTGACCCAGCGAACCCATGCTCAGCCTTCAGTGTGATAGGTGAAGACCCAGAGAGGCAAAGTCCACAATTCCTGTGACAGTTAAAGATCCAAAGGCTAAGCTCTGCAGTGAGTGTGATGTGGAGTGACCCAGAGACCCCATGCTCAGCCTTCAGTGTGATAGGTGAAGACCCGGAGAGGCAAAGTCCACAATTCCTGTGACAGGTAAAGACCCAAAGGATAAGATCTGCAGTGAGTGTGATGTGGAGTGACCCAGAGACCCCATGCTCAGCCTTCAGTGTGAAAGGTGAAGACCCAAAGGCTACACGCTGCAGTTAGTGTGATGTGGAGCGACCCAAAGAGCATGTGCTCAGCCTTCAGTGTGATAGGTAAAGACCCAGAGAGGCAAAGTCCACAATTCCTGTGACAGTTAAAGACCCAATGGCTAAGCTCTGCAGTGAGTGTGATGTGAGCGACCCAGAGACCCCATGCTCAGCCTTCAGTGCGATAGGTAAAGACCCAGAGAAGCAAAGACCACAATTCCTGTGACAGTTAAAGAACCAAAGGTTAAGCTCTGCAGTCAGTGTAATGTGGAGCGACCCAGAGACTCCATGCTCAGCCTTCAGTGTGATAGGTAAAGACCCGGAGAGGCAAAGTCCACAATTCCTGTGACAGTTAAAGACCCAAAGGCTACGCATTGCAGTCAGTGTAATGTGGAGCGACCCAGAGACTCCATGC
This sequence comes from Ambystoma mexicanum, assembly GCF_040938575.1. Lineage (NCBI taxonomy): Eukaryota > Metazoa > Chordata > Amphibia > Caudata > Ambystomatidae > Ambystoma > Ambystoma mexicanum. The sequence continues at coordinate 1,482,223,940 of NC_090924.1, forward strand.
TCAGCCTTCAGTGTGATAGGTAAAGACCCGGAGAGGCAAAGTCCACAATTCTTGTGACATTTAAAGACCCAAAGGCTAAGCTCTGCAGTGAGTGTGATGTGGAGCGACCCAGAGAGCACATGCTCAGCCTTCAGTGTGATAGGTAAAGACCCGGAGAGGCAAAGTCCCCAATTCTTGTGACAGTTAAAGACACAAAGGGTAAGCTCTGCAGTGAGTGTGATGTGAGCGACCCAGAGACCCCATGCTCAGCCTTCAGTGTGATAGGTAAAGACCCAGAGAGGCAAAATCCACAATTCCTGTGACAGTTAAAGAACCAAAGGCTAAGCTCTGCAGTGAGTGTGATGTGGATTGACTCAGAGAGCATATGCTCAGCCTTCAGTTTGATAGGTAAAGACCCAGAAAGGCAAAGCCCACAATTCCTGTGACAGTTAAAGACCCAAAGGCTAAGCTCTGCAGTGAGTGTGATGTGGAGTGACCCAGAGAGCACATGCTCAGCCTTCAGTGTGACAGGTGAAGGCCCAGAGAGGCAAAGTCCACAATTCCAGTGACAGTTAAAGACCCAAAGGCTAAGCTCTGCAGTGAGTGTGATGTGGAGCGACCCAGAGACCCCATGCTCGGCCTTCAGTGTGATAGGTAAAGACCCAGAGAGGCAAAGTCCACAATTCCAGTGACAGTTAAAGACCCAAAGGCTACACTCTGCAGTCAGTGTAATGTGGAGCGACCCAGAGACTCCATGCTCAGCCTTCAGTGTGATAGGTAAAGACCTGGAGAGGCAAAGTCCACAATTCTTGTGACATTTAAAGACCCAAAGGCTAAGCACTGCAGTGAGTGTGATGTGGAGCGACCCAGAGAGCACATGCTCAGCCTTCAGTGTGATAGGTAAAGACCGGGAGAGGCAAAGTCCCCAATTCTTGTGACAGTTAAAGCCACAAAGGCTAAGCTCTGCATTGAGTGTGATGTGAGAGACCCAGAGACCCCATGCTCAGCCTTCAGTGTGATAGGTAAAGACCCAGAGAAGCAAAGACCACAATTCCTGTGACAGTTAAAGAACCAAAGGTTAAGCTCTGCAGTGAGTGTGATGTGGAGTGACCCAGCGAGCACATGCTCAGCCTTCAGTGTGATAGGTGAAGACCAAGAGAGGCAAAGTCCACAATTCCTGTGACAGTTAAAGACCCTAAGGCTAAGCTCTGCAGTGAGTGTGATGTGGAGCGACTCAGAGACCCCATGCTCAGCCTTCAGTGTGATAGGTAAAGACCCAGAGAGGCAAAGTCCACAATTCCTGTGACAGTTAAAGAACCAAAGGCTAAGCTCTGCAGTGAGTGTGATGTGGAGTGACCCAGAGAGCACATGCTCAGCCTTCAGTGTGATAGGTAAAGACCCAGAAAGGCAAAGTCCACAATTCCTGTGACAGTTAAAGACCCAAAGGCTAAGCTCTGCAGTGAGTGTGATGTGGAGTGACCCAGAGAGCACATGCTCAGCCTTCAGTGTGATAGGTGAAGACCCAGAGAGGCAAAGTCCACAATTCCTGTGACAGTTAAAGAACCAAAGGCTAAGCTCTGCAGTGAGTGTGATGTGGATTGACCCAGAGAGCACATGCTCAGCCTTCAGTGTGATAGGTAAAGACCCAGAAAGGCAAAGTCCACAATTCCTTTGACAGTTAAAGACCCAAAGGCTAAGCTCTGCAGTGAGTGTGATGTGGAGTGACCCAGAGAGCACATGCTCAGCCTTCAGTGTGACAGGTGAAGACCCAGAGAGGCAAAGTCCACAATTCCTGTGACAGTTAAAGACCCTAAGGCTAAGCTCTGCAATGAGTGTGATGTGGAGCGACCCAGAGACCCCATGCTCAGCCTTCAGTGTTATAGGTAAAGACCCAGAGAGGCAAAGTCCACAAATCCTGTGACAGTTAAAGACACAAAGGCTAAGCTCTGCAGTGAGTGTGATGTGGAGCGACCCAGAGACCCCATGCTCAGCCTTCAGTGTGATAGGTAAAGACCCAGAGACGCAAAGTCCACAATTCCTGTGACAGTTAAAGACCCAAAGGCTAAGCTCTGCAGTGAGTGTGATGTGGAGCGACCCAGAGACCCCAAGCTCAGCCTTCAGTGTGATAGGTAAAGACCCAGAGAGGCAAAGTCCACAATTCCAGTGACAGTTAAAGACCCAAAGGCTACGCTCTGCAGTGAGTGTGATGTGGAGCGACCCAGAGAGCACATGCTCAGCCTTCAGTGTGATAGGTAAAGACCCGGAGAGGCAAAGTCCCCAATTCTTGTGACAGTTAAAGACACAAAGGCTAAGCTCTGCAGTGAGTGTGATGTGAGCGACCCAGAGACCCCATGCTCAGCCTTCAGTGTGATAGGTAAAGACCCAGAGAAGCAAAGACCACAATTCCTGTGACAGTTAAAGAACCAAAGGTTAAGCTCTGCAGTGAGTGTGATGTGGAGTGACCCAGCGAGCACATGCTCAGCCTTCAGTGTGATAGGTGAAGACCCAGAGAGGCAAAGTCCACAATTCCTGTGACAGTTAAAGACCCTAAGGCTAAGCTCTGCAGTGAGTGTGATGTGGAGTGACTCAGAGACCCCATGCTCAGCCTTCAGTGTGATAGGTAAAGACCCAGAGAGGCAAAGTCCACAATTCCTGTGACAGTTAAAGAACCAAAGGCTAAGCTCTGCAGTGAGTGTGATGTGGAGTGACCCAGAGAGCACATGCTCAGCCTTCAGTGTGATAGGTAAAGACCCAGAAAGGCAAAGTCCACAATTCCTGTGACAGTTAAAGACCCAAAGGCTAAGCTCTGCAGTGAGTGTGATGTGGAGTGACCCAGAGAGCACATGCTCAGCCTTCAGTGTGATAGGTGAAGACCCAGAGAGGCAAAGTCCACAATTCCTGTGACAGTTAAAGAACCAAAGGTAAAGCTCTGCAGTGAGTGTGATGTGGATTGACCCAGAGAGCACATGCTCAGCCTTCAGTGTGATAGGTAAAGACCCAGAAAGGCAAAGTCCACAATTCCTGTGACAGTTAAAGACCCAAAGGCTAAGCTCTGCAGTGAGTGTGATGTGGAGTGACCCAGAGAGCACATGCTCAGCCTTCAGTGTGACAGGTGAAGACCCAGAGAGGCAAAGTCCACAATTCCTGTGACAGTTAAAGACCCTAAGGCTAAGCTCTGCAGTGAGTGTGATGTGGAGCGAACCAGAGACCCCATGCTCAGCCTTCAGTGTGATAGGTAAAGACCCAGAGAGGCAAAGTCCACAAATCCTGTGACAGTTAAAGACACAAAGGCTAAGCTCTGCAGTGAGTGTGATGTGGAGCGACCCAGAGACCCCATGCTCAGCCTTCAGTGAGATAGGTAAAGACCCGGAGAGGCAAAGTCCACAATTCTTGTGGCATTTAAAGACCCAAAGGCTAAGCACTGCAGTGAGTGTGATGTGGAGCGTCTCAGAGAGCACATGCTCAGCCTTCAGTGTGATAGGTAAAGACCCGGAGAGGCAAAGTCCCCAATTCTTGTGACAGTTAAAGACACAAAGGCTAAGCTCTGCAGTGAGTGTGATGTGAGCGACCCAGAGACCCCATGCTCAGCCTTCAGTGTGATAGGTAAAGACCCAGAGAAGCAAAGACCACAATTCCTGTGACAGTTAAAGAACCAAAGGTTAAGCTCTGCAGTGAGTGTGATGTGGAGTGACCCAGAGAGCACATGCTCAGCCTTCAGTGTGATAGGTAAAGACCCAGAAAGGCAAAGTCCACAATTCCTGTGACAGTTAAAGACCCAAAGGCTAAGCTCTGCAGTGAGTGTGATGTGGAGTGATCCAGAGAGCACATGCTCAGTCTTCAGTGTGATAGGTGATGAACCAGAGAGGCAAAGTCCACAATTCCTGTGACAGTTAAAGACCCTAAGGCTAAGCTCTGCAGTGAGTGTGATGTGGAGCAACCCAGAGACCCCATGCTCAGCCTTCAGTGTGATAGGTAAAGACCCAGAAAAGCAAAGTCCACAATTCCAGTGACAGTTAAAGACCCAAAGGCTAAGCTCTGCAGTGAGTGTGATGTGGAGCGGCCCAGAGAGCACATGCTCAGCCTTCAGTGTGATAGGTAAATACCCAGAGAGGCAAAGTCCACAATTCCTGTGACACTTAAAGACCCAAAGGCTAAGCTCTGCAGTGAATGTGATGTGGAGCGACCCAGCGACCCCATGCTCAGCCTTCAGTGTGATAGGTAAAGACCCGGAGAGGCAAAGTCCACAAATCCTGTGACAGTTAAAGACCCAAAGGCTAAGCTCTGCAGTGAGTGTGATGTGGAGCGACCCAGAGAGCACATGCTCAGCCTTCAGTGTGATAGGTAAAGACCCAGAGAGGCAAAGTCCACAATTCCTGTGACAGTTAAAGACCCAAAGGCTAAGCTCTGCAGTGAGTGTGATGTGGAGCGGCCCAGATAGAACATGCTCAGCCTTCAGTGTGATAGGTAAATACCCAGAGAGGCAAAGTCCACAATTCCTGTGACAGTTAAAGACCCAATGGCTAAGCTCTGTAGTGAGGGTGATGGTGAAGCGGCCCAGAGAGCACATGCTCAGCCTTCAGTGTGATAGGTAAAGACCCCAAAAGGCAAAGTCCACAATTCCTTTGACACTTAAAGACCCAAAGGCTGAGCTCTGCAGTGAATGTGATGTGGAGCGACCCAGAGTCCCCATGCTCAGCCTTCAGTGTGATAGGTAAAGACCCGGAGAGGCAAAGTCCACAAATCCTGTGACAGTTAATGACCCAAAGGCTAAGCTCTGCAGTGAGTCTGATGTGGAGCGACCCAGAGAGCACATGCTCAGCCTTCAGTGTGATAGGTAAAAACCCAGAGAGGCAAAGTCCACAATTCCTGTGACAGTTAAAGACCCAAAGGCTAAGCTCTGCAGTGAGTGTGAGGTGGAGCGACCCAGAGAGCACATGCTCAGCCTTCAGTGTGATAGGTAAAGACCCAGAGAGGCAAAGTCCACAATTCCTGTGACAGTTAAAGACCCAAAGGCTAAGCTCTGTATTGAGGGTGATGGTGAAGCGGCCCAGAGAGCACATGCTCAGCCTTCAATGTGATAGGTAAAGACCCCAAAAGGCAAAGTCCACAATTCCTTTGACACTTAAAGACCCAAAGGGTAAGCTCTGCAGTGAATGTGATGTGGAGCGACCCAGAGTCCCCATGCTCAGCCTTCAGTGTGATAGGTAAAGACCCGGAGAGGCAAAGTCCACAAATCCTGTGACAGTTAATGACCCAAAGGCTAAGCTCTGCAGTGAATGTGATGTGGAGCGACCCAGCGACCCCATGCTCAGCCTTCAGTGTGATAGGTAAAGACCCGGAGAGGCAAAGTCCACAAATCCTGTGACAGTTAAAGACCCAAAGGCTAAGCTCTGCAGTGAGTGTGATGTGGAGCGGCCCAGATAGAACATGCTCAGCCTTCAGTGTGATAGGTAAATACCCAGAGAGGCAAAGTCCACAATTCCTGTGACAGTTAAAGACCCAATGGCTAAGCTCTGTAGTGAGGGTGATGGTAAAGCGGCCCAGAGAGCACATGCTCAGCCTTCAGTGTGATAGGTAAAGACCCCAAAAGGCAAAGTCCACAATTCCTTTGACACTTAAAGACCCAAAGGCTAAGCTCTGCAGTGAATGTGATGTGGAGCGACCCAGAGTCCCCATGCTCAGCCTTCAGTGTGATAGGTAAAGACCCGGAGAGGCAAAGTCCACAAATCCTGTGACAGTTAATGACCCAAAGGCTAAGCTCTGCAGTGAGTCTGATGTGGAGCGACCCAGAGAGCACATGCTCAGCCTTCAGTGTGATAGGTAAAAACCCAGAGAGGCAAAGTCCACAATTCCCGTGACAGTTAAAGACCCAAAGGCTAAGCTCTGCAGTGAGTGTGAGGTGGAGCGACCCAGAGAGCACATGCTCAGCCTTCAGTGTGATAGGTAAAGACCCAGAGAGGCAAAGTCCACAATTCCTGTGACAGTTAAAGACCCAAAGGCTAAGCTCTGTATTGAGGGTGATGGTGAAGTGGCCCAGAGAGCACATGCTCAGCCTTTAATGTGATAGGTAAAGACCCCAAAAGGCAAAGTCCACAATTCCTTTGACACTTAAAGACCCAAAGGCTAAGCTCTGCAGTGAATGTGATGTGGAGCGACCCAGAGTCCCCATGCTCAGCCTTCAGTGTGATAGGTAAAGACCCGGAGAGGCAAAGTCCACAAATCCTGTGACAGTTAATGACCCAAAGGCTAAGCTCTGCAGTGAGTGTGATGTGGAGCGACCCAGAGAGCACATGCTCAGCCTTCAGTGTGATAGGTAAAAACCCAGAGAGGCAAGGTCCACAATTCCTGTGACAGTTAAAGACCCAAAGGCTAAGCTCTGCAGTGAGTGTGAGGTGGAGCAACCCAGAGAGCACATGCTCAGCCTTCAGTGTGATAGGTAAAGACCCAGAGAGGCAAAGTCCACAATTCCTGTGACAGTTAAAGACCCAAAGGCTGAGCTCTGCAGTGAGTGTGATGTGGAGCGACCCAGAGAGCACATGCTCAGCCTTCAGTGTGATAGGTAAAGACCCAGAGAGGCAAAGTCCACAATTCCTGTGACAGTTAAAGACCCAAAGGCTAGGCTCTGCAGTGAGTGTGATGTGGAGCGGCCCAGATAGAACATGCTGAGCCTTCAGTGTGATAGGTAAATACCCAGAGAGGCAAAGTCCACAATTCCTGTGACAGTTAAAGACCCAATGGCTAAGCTCTGTAGTGAGGGTGATGGTGAAGCGGCCCAGAGAGCACATGCTCAGCCTTCAGTGTGATAGGTAAAGACCCCAAAAGGCAAAGTCCACAATTCCTTTGACACTTAAAGACCCAAAGGCTAACCTCTGCAGTGAATGTGATGTGGAGCGACCCAGAGTCCCCATGCTCAGCCTTCAGTGTGATAGGTAAAGACCCGGAGAGGCAAAGTCCACAAATCCTGTGACAGTTAATGACCCAAAGGCTAAGCTCTGCAGTGAGTCTGATGTGGAGCGACCCAGAGAGCACATGCTCAGCCTTCAGTGTGATAGGTAAAAACCCAGAGAGGCAAAGTCCACAATTCCTGTGACAGTTAAAGACCCAAAGGCTAAGCTCTGCAGTGAGTGTGAGGTGGAGCGACCCAGAGAGCACATGCTCAGCCTTCAGTGTGATAGGTAAAGACCCAGAGAGGCAAAGTCCACAATTCCTGTGACAGTTAAAGACCCAAAGGCTAAGCTCTGTATTGAGGGTGATGGTGAAGCGGCCCAGAGAGCACATGCTCAGCCTTCAATGTGATAGGTAAAGACCCCAAAAGGCAAAGTCCACAATTCCTTTGACACTTAAAGACCCAAAGGCTAAGCTCTGCAGTGAATGTGATGTGGAGCGACCCAGAGTCCCCATGCTCAGCCTTCAGTGTGATAGGTAAAGACCCGGAGAGGCAAAGTCCACAAATCCTGTGACAGTTAATGACCCAAAGGCTAAGCTCTGCAGTGAATGTGATGTGGAGCGACCCAGCGACCCCATGCTCAGCCTTCAGTGTGATAGGTAAAGACCCGGAGAGGCAAAGTCCACAAATCCTGTGACAGTTAAAGACCCAAAGGCTAAGCTCTGCAGTGAGTGTGATGTGGAGCGACCCAGAGAGCACATGCTCAGCCTTCAGTGTGATAGGTAAAGACCCAGAGAGGCAAAGTCCACAATTCCTGTGACAGTTAAAGACCCAAAGGCTAAGCTCTGCAGTGAGTGTGATGTGGAGCGGCCCAGATAGAACATGCTCAGCCTTCAGTGTGATAGGTAAATACCCAGAGAGGCAAAGTCCACAATTCCTGTGACAGTTAAAGACCCAATGGCTAAGCTCTGTAGTGAGGGTGATGGTAAAGCGGCCCAGAGAGCACATGCTCAGCCTTCAGTGTGATAGGTAAAGACCCCAAAAGGCAAAGTCCACAATTCCTTTGACACTTAAAGACCCAAAGGCTAAGCTCTGCAGTGAATGTGAGGTGGAGCGACCCAGAGAGCACATGCTCAGCCTTCAGTGTGATAGGTAAAGACCCAGAGAGGCAAAGTCCACAATTCCCGTGACAGTTAAAGACCCAAAGGCTAAGCTCTGCAGTGTGTGTGATGTGGAGCAACCCAAAGACCCCACGCTCAGCCTTCAGTGTGATAGGTAAAGACCCAGAGAGGCAAAGTCCACAATTCCTGTGACAGTTAAAGACCCAAAGGCTAAGCTCTGCAGTTAGTGTGAGGTGGAGCGACCCAGAGAGCACATGCTCAGCCTTCAGTGTGATAGGTAAAGACACAGAGAGGCAAAGTCCACAATTCCTGTGACAGTTAAAGACCCAAAGGCTAAGCTCTGCAGTGAGTGTGAGGTGGAGCGACCCAGAGAGCACATGCTCAGCCTTCAGTGTGATAGGTAAAGACACAGAGAGGCAAAGTCCACAAATCCTGTGACAGTTAAAGACCCAAAGGCTAAGCTCTGCAGTGAGTGTGATGTGGAGCGACCCAGAGAGCACATGCTCAGCCTTCAGTGTGATAGGTAAAGACCCAGAGAGGCAAAGTCCACAATTCCAGTGACACTTAAAGACCCAAAGGCTAAGCTCTACAGTGAGTGTGATGTGGAGAGACCCAGAGACCCCATGCTCAGCCTTCAGTGTGATAGGTAAAGACCCAGAGAGGCAAAGTCCACAATTCCTGTGACAGTTAAAGACCCAAAGGCTAAGCTCTGCAGTGAGTGTGATGTGGAGCAACCCATAGAGCACATGCTCAGCCTTCAGTGTGATAGGTGAAGACCCAGAGAGGCAAAGTCCACAATTCCTGTGACAGTTAAAGACCCAAAGGCTAAGCTCTGCAGTGAGTGTGATGTGGAGCAACCCAGAGAGCACATGCTCAGCCTTCAGTGTGATAGGTAAAGACCCGGAAAGGCAAAGTCCACAATTCCTGTGACAGTTAAAGACCCAAAGGCTAAGCTCTGCAGTGAGTGTGATGTGAGCGACCCAGAGACCCCATGCTCAGCCTTCAGTGTGATAGGTAAAGACCCAGAGAGGCAAAGTCCACAATTCCTGTGACAGTTAAAGACCCAAAGGCTAAGCTCTGCAGTGAGTGTGATGTGGAGTGACCCAGAGAGCACATGCTCAGCCTTCAGTGTGATAGATAAAGACCCAGAGAGGCAAAGTCCACAATTCCTGTGACAGTTAAAGACCCAAAGGCTAAGCTCTGCAGTGAGTGTGATATGGAGCGGCCCAGATAGAACATGCTCAGCCTTCAGTGTGATAGGTAAATACCCAGAGAGGCAAAGTCCACAATTCCTGTGACAGTTAAAGACCCAATGGCTAAGCTCTGTAGTGAGGGTGATGGTGAAGCGGCCCAGAGAGCACATGCTCAGCCTTCAGTGTGATAGGCAAAGACCCCAAAAGGCAAAGTCCACAATTCCTTTGACACTTAAAGACCCAAAGGCTAAGCTCTGCAGTGAATGTGATGTGGAGCGACCCAGAGTCCCCATGCTCAGCCTGCAGTGTGATAGGTAAAGACCCGGAGAGGCAAAGTCCAGAAATCCTGTGACAGTTAATGACCCAAAGGCTAAGCTCTGCAGTGAGTGTGATGTGTGCGACCCAGAGAGCACATGCTCAGCCTTCAGTGTGATAGGTAAAGACCCAGAGAGGCAAAGTCCACAATTCCAGTGACACTTAAAGACCCAAAGGCTAAGCTCTACAGTGAGTGTGATGTGGAGAGACCCAGAGACCCCATGCTCAGCCTTCAGTGTGATAGGTAAAGACCCAGAGAGGCAAAGTCCACAATTCCTGTGACAGTTAAAGACCCAAAGGCTAAGCTCTGCAGTGAGTGTGATGTGGAGCAACCCAGAGAGCACATGCTCAGCCTTCAGTGTGATAGGTGAAGACCCAGAGAGGCAAAGTCCACAATTCCTGTGACAGTTAAAGACCCAAAGGCTAAGCTCTGCAGTGAGTGTGATGTGGAGCAACCCAGAGAGCACATGCTCAGCCTTCAGTGTGATAGGTAAAGACCCGGAAAGGCAAAGTCCACAATTCCTGTGACAGTTAAAGACCCAAAGGCTAAGCTCTGCAGTGAGTGTGATGTGAGCGACCCAGAGACCCCATGCTCAGCCTTCAGTGTGATAGGTAAAGACCCAGAGAGGCAAAGTCCACAATTCCTGTGACAGTTAAAGACCCAAAGGCTAAGCTCTGCAGTGAGTGTGATGTGGAGTGACCCAGAGAGCACATGCTCAGCCTTCAGTGTGATAGATAAAGACCCAGAGAGGCAAAGTCCACAATTCCTGTGACAGTTAAAGACCCAAAGGCTAAGCTCTGCAGTGAGTGTGATGTGGAGCGGCCCAGATAGAACATGCTCAGCCTTCAGTGTGATAGGTAAATACCCAGAGAGGCAAAGTCCACAATTCCTGTGACAGTTAAAGACCCAATGGCTAAGCTCTGTAGTGAGGGTGATGGTGAAGCGGCCCAGAGAGCACATGCTCAGCCTTCAGTGTGATAGGTAAAGACCCCAAAAGGCAAAGTCCACAATTCCTTTGACACTTAAAGACCCAAAGGCTAAGCTCTGCAGTGAATGTGATGTGGAGCGACCCAGAGTCCCCATGCTCAGCCTTCAGTGTGATAGGTAAAGACCCGGAGAGGCAAAGTCCACAATTCCTGTGACAGTTAAAGACCCAAAGGCTAAGCTCTGCAGTGAGTGTGATGTGGAGCGACCCAGAGACCCCATGCTCAGCCTTCAGTGTGATAGGTAAATACCCAGAGAGGCAAAGTCCACAATTCCTTTGACACTTAAAGACCCAAAGGCTAAGCTCTGCAGTGAGTTTTTTGCCTTTGTTGTTATCATTTCCCCTGTTCCCTTCCCATTTGGCCTTGTGGCGCTTTGAAACACCTAACAAATGCTCAATAAAATAAAAGAAATTACTGCAGGTTCCGGTCACTCCCTGATCTACCAACAACATATCAATCAATGAGTGAGCGGGTGACCCACTCAGCATGTCCGTTAACCTTGGGATGATATATGGCTACGGCTGAATCCATTATCCATCAAAAACTCTTCCATCTCCCGACATCTTAACTAGGGGCCATTGTCCATCAATATTCTCCTAGCAGCTCTCTCCCTCAACCATTTTCTAGAAACCCTCTAACTCATCGTGAACAGAACATGGTCCCAGATGTGTCAGGGGGGACAGGGATATGCCAGAGCTGGTCCTACCCTAGAAGCGGGTTGAGAGACTTGTGGGAGGGGGCTCAATCAGTCCCTGGTTTCCCTTGGTGTGCACTGGCTTTGACTGCTGGTACTACTGTCTCTTCCACAGTATCTGCCAGCCTCTCTTCTGGTGAAAGTTCTCTTTTGTTTTTTTTTGAATCACCAGAATCGGAAGCCTCTAGACTGCCATGATGAATAGCCAAACAATAACTGCAACTCTCAGAATGACCTGGGAGCAAGCAGGAAATCATGGACGGGCACAGAGGTGTCATAAAAATGCAAGTTCAGCGCGGTATGGAGGAGCGCACTAATCAGCTGAGAGAGTAGCACTCTAAAAGGGGAGGGGGGCCTTTCTTACGTATGCAAAATTGAAAGCTTGATAAAAAGAATCAATAAAACCTAGGGGTATAATGAAGTAAATAGGCCCCAAAAGCCTGTGTTGTTTCTAATGTGTGAAAGCATTTCGTTTGTGGCAGAGGCCATGGCACATGGTTCATTAGCATAGAGCACGCGATCCCTGGCCAAGTGTACTGAGAAGCACACAGAGGTCACTGGCGTAACGGGGGAGCCGCAGCGCCCGCGGTGCAGGGTTGGCCCCACCAGTACAGGTCCTAGGACTGGGCCCCACTAGGAGAACAAAAAATAAATGTTTTTTTCTTTTTATAAATAATTTATGTAACAGAAATAATTTCTTTATGAAGGCAGAGTGACTACAAAAAGAGACGTTATTTTTGAAATCCGAGGGATCCCCACGCCCCATACAACGGAAGACCCTAGGCTGGAGTCCTCCATATCATGCGGTAAGGGGGCCCTATGACTTCAAAAAGAAACAGGCTACCTCCAGACTCACATCCAGGTCCGGCACCCGCAAATGGGCAATTACCGGGCTATTCCGGCCCAGCCGGACCCGGTAGTTGCCCTTTTACGGGTGCCGGGCCCGGAACATCCCCATTCCCATTTGTGCCCCACAGGGCTCAATGGCAATGGGGCGTCGTATGCACCGGCACCGTTTACAACGGTGCCGTTGCATCCTACAGGCTGTGCTCGCGGGTGCCGCACTGCCCACCAGGTCAGACCTGGCAGGCTGACAAGCACCCGCAAGCACAGCTCCTAGTATGGTGGTACAGATAATGAGGCCCAGTATCTTTTTGAAGTCACTTTGCATTCATAAAGAAATTATTTCTATTATGGTTCGGTCCTTTACGGAAATAATTTCTTTATGAAGTCAAAGTGAGTTCAAAAACAAACAATTTCTTTTTGAAGTTATAGGACTCCCCTAAACCCCATGACGGGTGCGTGTGAGAGTGTATGGTGAAAGGGTGCACACTTAAATGTACTGGTGGCTGCCTGGGTGTGCCTGTATGGTGAAATGGTGCACACTTAAATGTATAGATGGCTGCCTAGGTGTGCCTGTATGATGAAAGAGTGCACACTTAAATGTATGTATGGCTGGGTGTGCGTGTGTGTATATGGTGAATGGTGTGTGTGCTTGCATTCAGGGGTGCAACAAAACCTACATTGCGAGGGGGCTAAACCTTTAAATGTTGGGAGAGGTGCTACCTTCACTGGCAGTGGGAGAGGGGCAAACTTATTTGTGTGGGGGAATCTAATTTCTTTATACATTTTAATGAGACTATTCTAGTGCAGCCTCAATGTTACAAGTATTTAACTCTCTCCTTTAAGGTTGAAAGCTCCCCCTTATGGACTGCTGTGAGAATGACTGGTCTCCTGTTCCCTCTCTACCCTTCCAATCACTCCCCTGGCATGCAAGTACTAAACCCACATGACAATTTCAATTGCTTAAAACATTTGGCATTTGAATGCAGGAACTAACAGTGAAATGCTTTATGTTAGTAATTGCTGGGCTCTTGTTAACAGCGAAACCCAGGTGCCGTTTTACCATCTTTGTCCTGTTCTGTCCGGCAACTGCTCTGAAGCTCAGCCACGTCAAATCAACATAGCCCAACATTTCCGGGGGGGGGGTGTGCTGAATCCCAGTCAACTCAATGGTGTTGCACCACTACTTGTGTTTAATGCCTTGATTACTTATTGGTAATCTTCATTACTCCTAGCCCTCTTCTTCCTCGTCCCAGTACTTGTGTATGAGGCACTCAGCCTCATACACAAGTGCTGGGATGAGGTAGCGGTACATGGAGGTAATGCCTGACTTAGCTACCTGTAATCTTCATTACTCCTAGTCCCACTCTTCCTCATCCCAGTACTTACCTATGAGTCAAGGAGCCTCATACGTAAACTCCGGGACAATGAAGAGGGATGTAGAGGTAATTCTGGGCCAAGGAGCTGATTTTGGAGGTTGGGGTAGGGGTGGGAGGGAAAAGGGATGGTTGTGGGGGCGGAATTGTGCAACAAATCATAATGGTTGTCCATGTCCAGGCTAAGCAGGCATGAAATGTGGTATTCGTGGCTAGAGAAGCATTTTGATGCAGCCAGTCTAGTCATTCCTCAGTTTGGTATCACTTTTTATATAACTGGGCATTTCTGATAAAGCAGTCATGCTAAGTGTAATTACCTGGCTAGACTGGCATTTGGGTGCTGCCAGACTAGTTGTTTCTTACTGGGGCATTGTATATATATATTTTTTTTTATTGAATATAGTTGAATAAACAGCTTTTTCAAAATATAAACAATATTCATTTACAAATACAAACGAAATTCAGCACTTACTTTAACAAGAAACATTCAATTAATAATGTAATACATTGTGCAAATAGTCCAAATAGATAAAAACACATGATACGATAACTAAAACAATTAGGACTTAATTGTAATAATTTTAGATAATAAAAAACAATTTGAAAGCAATTTTAAAAAAAAAGGTTTAAGCAAGAAGATACGATTTGAAAGAAAGAGGGAAGAAGAGAAAGGGCCTAACATATTAGGAGCTTGACTAAACCAATATGTTCTTAGTTGGAAGACATAAAACATGTCATAATTCTCATAGAACCATTGTGTCATTAGTATATACTATGAGACTCATCCTCATTTAGCATGCGATTCTTTTAACAATTGCTAATAGGCCCTTCACAAATTTACTTTACCAATGCTTAAACGCAGCTGCAATCTTGATGGTCGTCATATTTATGTCTTTAAATCACAGACGATACATCCTTAAGTTTTGACATAATGACTTCCAAAAAATAAGTGGCAATACGAAGACTCATTGAGTTGCTGGACAAAAGTAACAACCATCGGATTTCAGGAGTTAGTTCACCAAGGTAGGATAAATGAGATGCAAAAAAATTCATTCTAAGTTCAGTTAGCGTTGGACAAGCAGATACAACATGTCGAAGTGTTTCTCTAACTCCCTCAGTTTTACAAAAGGAACAATAATTTTTATCAACCGGCAACAGCTTTCTTCTAGCTAGAACATCTCTAGTTGGAAAGAGGTTAAATCGCAGCCGTAAGATAGTTGACCTTAGTTGCACAGAGGGTGCATTGTATATTTTTCTGGGCATCTGTGATTAAATGATATGATGTAAGTCATTAACTAAGTCATTAATAACGCGCCTGTACACAAGTGTTTCTAGGCGCGACAAGACACGGGAGGGACGATAGAGGGAGGACAAGACAAAAGATCTTACTAGGCCTTGTGTCATTCAGATCGTGCAGGTGCGAGAACGAGAAGTGCAAGGGGAAAGGGAGGGGGGAAGTTCACAGGAGAGGGGAGGGAAAAACAGGGCAGCAATGCTCTGAGTAAGTGCAGCCAGGGCAGCGCGGCTCTGGGTAGTGCAAGGCACTGTAGATTTACAGTTACAGCCCCTAAGTGTGTGGTAGGCTCAGAGGCAGTGCACGGGTGACTGATCAAGAAAGAGTCTGGACATAGTGAGACTCTGAGAACAGCAGACAGGTAGGTCAGGTAGGCCAGCAGGGGAGGGAGAAAGAGAAAGCAGAGGCGAAGGGGAAAGTTTTGAGCTGCTTCTGGATCTTCAGGTGGTCCGGCTCATGTTTGAGAGGGGCAGGGAGGCCTTTGCAGAGGGAGGCACCTGCAGAGGAGAGGGATCTACCCCTTCCCCCCACTCTCTGCCTCGGGAAGCATCTAACCCTTAGAGAGTTGGTGGTAGCTGAGCGAAGGGCTTGAGTAGGGAAGTATTTTGGAAGAGAGCACTGGATGTTTGAGGGCAGGGGCCCAGAAAGCTTTGTGGGCAATGCAAAGGGTGGGGAACTTGATCCTTGCAGCAACCGGGAGCCAGTGGAGAGATTTCAGGGTTGGAGACATATGATCCCTGGGCTTGAGGCCAAGGATAAGTCTTGCAGTCCTGTTCTGGATTAGTTGCAGAGGGCAGAGAGTAGAGGAAGGCAGGTTGAAAAAGAGGCTGTTGCAGTAGTCCAGCCTAGAGAGAACCAGGGCTCTGGAGACAGTGAGCTTCTTGGGAAAGTGAGAAAGGGAAGCGTCCTTTTGAGGAGGAGCAGCTGGTAGTGGGACTTCTTGGCGATGTCGGAGATGTAAGAGGAGAAAGAGAGAGAGGAGAAAAAGAGAGCGTGGAGTCAAAGATGACAACAACGTTTTTTGCCTCGCAGGAAAGAAGAAGGAAGAGGACCCAAGGCCGTGTTGTTAGAGGCCACAGAGACGCGGGCTTGAATGTGTGCTCTCTTCTTGATGAGTGTTATTGATTCGACTGGCATTTTGGTGCAACCAGTCTAGGTATATCTAAATGTGGCCTAGCATGCTTTACTGCAATGTTATTACGTGTCTACACTGGTCTACATTGTGCAGCCAGTTGGACATGTTTTCATTGCGGCATGGCATTTTTAATAGCAAAGCATTAATGTTCCTGTCACTGTTGGTGACTTGAATGTATTGGATTGGTGTTTGTAATGCTTCAGGCATGGAAACATTGGAACCGATGGCGACTCACTTAACATGGCCGTCAGCAGTCTATCTCAAAGGTCTATGCCTTTTTCATCATGGTCGCTGTCAATAAATAGGTCTTTCCTCTAACGCCGGCGCGTTGTATCATCTTTGATTCACTCGTTGACAGTTCCAGAGTTACCCCTGTGAATTAAGCCTTTTGTGATTCCTTCCTTGTTTTCCTCTACTCTTCCTAGATCTTCTCCGGGTTCTAGCTACTCACCCTCCTCGGACTTATTTCATTAAGGTACGTTTGGTGATATTCGATTCTTACTTTTCACTTCCTGGTCTTATTCCTCCTCGGTTCTGCTCCATTCCTTATTTTTTCTGCTTTCCGTCTCTTTGCCTTTCTACATTTTTCCCTTCACTCTGCTTAATTATTTTCTTTCGCTCATTCGGATTTTTTTTTCGAACTCTTAGACTATCTTTCGGCTCCGTCTTCTTAGACGAGCACGTCCTGTCTACGATAATCCTTCTTCTTCGCCTCTTGGTGATCCTACCTCTACGATTCTGCTTACCTTCGCTGCTTCTGGCGGTTATCCTTCCGCATCTACCTTCCCGGACCGCCTTCCTTGCGGCTCTCCCATACTTACCTTGCTATTCTTTCCCTTATCTTGCTTCAGCTTAGTTGTTTCACTCACACAGTACTCCGACGACTGCCTCCTTCTGTAGTCTTTCACGTTTGAGGTACTGCCTAACCTCGACTACTCCGGTCCTCTTGCAAACAACCTCCTGTTTCCGGATCGCTGAGTTGTGGTCAACTCCCTTGAGTTGTCTGGTATCTCTGAAACACTGTGACTTATCTCTGGGGACACTTGGACCAGTATCTCTGGGGACACTGGGACCAGTATCTCTGGGGACACTTTGCCTGGTATCTCTGGGGACACTGTCCCTGTTATCTCTGGGTACACTGGGACCGTTATCTCTGGGGACACTGTCCCTGTTATCTCTTGGTACAATGGGACCAGTATCTTTGGGGTTTCTGTGACTAGAATCTTTGGGGACACTGTGCCTATTATCTCTCCGGACACTGTCCCTGTTATTTCTGGGTGCACTGGGGCCAGTATCTCTGGGGACACTGTAGTGGGTACCTCTGTGGACAATATAACTAGTATCTCTTGGAATGGGGACACTTTGTCTGGTATCTCTGAAACACTGTGACTTATCTCTGGGGCACTTGGACCGGTATCTCTGGGGACACTGGGACCCGTATCTCTGGGGAATCTGTCCCTGTTATCTCTGGATACACTGCGACCAGTATCTCTGGGGACACTGTAGTGGGTACCTCTGTGGACAATATAACTAGTATCTTTTGGGATGAGAACACTATGCTTGGTATTTCTGTAACACTGTGACTTATCTTTGGGGACACTTGGACTGGTATCGCTGGGGACACTGGGACAGTATCTCAGGGGACACTGTTCCTGTTATCTCTGGGTACACTGGTACCAGTATCTCTGGGGACACTGTGCCTGTTATCTCTGGGTACACTGAGACCAGTATCTCTGGGGACTCTGTGACTAGAATCTCTGGGGACACTGTGCCTGGTATCTCTGGGGACACTGTGCCTCGTATCTCTGGGTACACTGGGGCCAGTATCTCAGTATCTCACAGTGGTACCCACTACAGACACTGTAGTGGGTACCTCTGTGGACAATATAACTAGTATCTCTTGGAATGGGGACACTTTGGGCCTCATTACGACCCTGGCGCTAATGGTTTAACGGCGCCGTAAAGAGTGTCAGCGCCGTTAAACCATTAGCGCCTGATTACAAGGTCCCTTAGCGGGTTGGAGGCTTTAACGCCTGCTTTTTGCAGGCGTTAAAATCCAACCCGCTAAGGGACCTTGGTGCTAATTACGGCAACCGTAATTTACGGTGCCGTAATTAGCGCCTTCCCCATCCCCATTATGCCCTATGGGGCAAAATGGGAATGGGGAAGGGCAAATGGTGAATGGGGAATTACCGCCCCCGCCAACCTTGTGATGGGGGCGGTAATTCCGCCATCCACCATGCCGGAGACCGGCATGGACCATGGTGCTAATAGCACCATGGTCCAGCGCCTGGGTCGTAATGAGGCCCTTTGTCTGGTATCTCTAAAACACTGTGACGTATCTCTGGGGACACTGGGACTAGTATCTCTGTGGACTCTGTCCCTGTTATCTCTGGATACCTTGGGACCAGCATCTCTGGGGACACTGTAGTGGGTACCTCTGTGGACAATATAACTAGTATCTCTTGGGATGAGGACACTATGCCTGGTATCTCTGGAAAACTGTGACTTATCTCCGGGGACACTTGGACCGGTATAGCTGGGGACACTGGGCCCAGTATCTCTGGGGACACTGTCCCTGTTATCTCTGGGTACACTGGGACCAGTATCTCTGGGGACACTGTAGTGGGTACCTCTGTGGACAATATAACTAGTATCTCTTGGAATGGGGACACTTTGTCTGGTATCTCTGAAACACTGTGACTTATCTCTGGGGCACTTGGACCGGTATCTCTGGGGACACTGGGACCAGTATCTCTGGGGACACTGTTCCTGTTATCTCTGGGTACACTGGGACCAGTATCTATGGGGACTCTGTGACTATAATCTCTGGGGACACTGTGCCTGGTATCTCTGGGGACACTGTGCCTGTTATCTCTGGGTACACTGGGACCAGTATGTAAGGGACACCGTAGTGGGTACCTCTGTGGACAATATAAGTAGTATCTCTTGGAATGGGGACACTTTGTCTGGTATCTCTGAAACACTGTGACTTATCTGTGGGGACACTTGGACTGGTATCTCTGGGGACACTGGGACTAGTATCTCTGGGGACACTGTCCCTGTTATTTCTGGGTACACTGGGACCAGTATCTCTGGGGACACTGTAGTGGGTACCTCTGTGGACAATATAGCTAGTATCTCTTGGGATGAGGACACTATGCCTGGTATCTCTGGAACACTGTGACTTATCTTTGGGGACGCTCGGACCGGTATCGCTGGGGACACTGGGACCAGTATCTCTGGGGATACCCTCCCTGTTATTTCTGGGTACACTGGGACCAGTATCTCTGGGGACACTGGGACCAGTATCTCTTGGGACTCAGTGACTAGATTCTCTGGGGACACTGTGCCTGGTATCTCTGCGGACACTGTGCCTGTTATCTCTAGGTACACTATGACCAGTATATCTGGGGACACTGTAGTGGGTACCTCTGTGGACACTATAACTCGTATCTCTTGGGATGGGGACACTATGCCTGGTATCTCTGGGACACTATAACTCATCTCCGGGGACACTTGGACCGGGGACACTGGGACCAGTATCTCTGGGGACTCTGTGCCTAGTATCTCTGGGGACACTGTGCCTTGTATCTCTGGGGACACTGTGCATGTTATGTCTGGGGACACTGGGGCCAGTATCTCTGGTGACACTGTAGTGGGTACCTCTGTGGACAATATGACTAGTATCCCTTGGGATGGGGACACTATGCCTGATATCTCTGGGACACTGTGACTTATATCTGGGGACACTTGGACCGGTATCTCTGAGGACACTGGGACCATATCTCTGGGGACACTGTGACTGTTATCTCTGCGGACACTGTGCCTGTTATCTCTGGGTACACTGAGACTAGTATCTCTGGGGACTCTGTGACTAGAATCTCTAGGGACACTGTGCCTGGTATCTCTGGGTACACTGGGGCCAGTATTTCTGGAGACACTGTAGTTGATGCCTTTGTGGACAATATAACTAGTATCTCTTGGAATGGGGACACTTTGTCTGGTATCTCTGAAACACTTGGACTGGTATCTCTGGGGACACTTGGACTGGTATCTCTGGGGACACTGGGACCAGTATCTCTGGGGACACTGTCACTGTTATCTCTGGGTACACTGGGACCAGTATCTCTGGGGACACTGTAGTGGGTACCTCTGTGGACAATATAACTAGTATCTCTTGGGATGAGGACACTATGCCTGGTTTGTTTGTTTGTTTGTTTGTTTGTTTATTTATTTGTATGGCACACCTTACCCAGGGGCAACAGGGCGCAGGCAAAAGATAATTCGAAGCTTACAATGTTGCAAAAATATACACTTTGAGGTAGTAATAAAAATAATCAGAATTACAGGAATAAAAAATATACAAATCTTCATACATACAAAGTCAATATCTATGCAAGGGTAAATATACAGAGATGTACAGGGCTGTTAGAGGCGGGTAAACCTAAAAGAATATTCAGGATTACAGGAATAAGAGGTATACAAGTCTTCAAACATTAAAAGTCAATATCTATACAGGAGGTAAGTGTACAGAAGTGTGCGGGGCTGTTAGAAGCGAAGGCAGAAACACGAACAAGAGTATCACTATCTATACATAGGTGTAGAAAGTGCAGCTAAATACAAGGGTTATTGGAGTTAAGGTGACTGATGAGGTGTCTTCTAAAGTGCAAGTATGGTTGGTCAGCTCTTAGGTTGTGAGGCAGAGAGTTCCAGAGCGTGGCAGCTTTCACCGGGAAACTGTTCCCACCAATGGTGGAGAGTTTGAATCTGGGAATTATCAGACGGTTGGAATTGATAGTTCTTGTTTGTCGGATGGAGGACTTTCTCTTTACCTTGTCCATCAGATAACTGGGGGCGGCATTGTTGAGGGCTTTATGGGTTAGGGAGGCCAATTTTAGTTTGATTTTGTTGTCTGTAGAGAGCCATTTCAGTTGGCGTCTAGTGGTTGAGATATGATCTCTCTTATTAATGCCGAGGGCAGCTCTCAAAGCATTGTTTTGTAGGATTTGGAGCCTGTGGATAATGGCTTTGTTGGCACCGCTATAGAGGGCATTACAATAATCAAGCCTAGATAGTATGAGTGCTCTTGCCAGGATCAGGCAACTGTCATTGGATCGAAATGGTCTGCCCGCCCTTATTAATTTGCAAGTGTACGCAGTGGTAGATGCTAGTGAGTTAACCTGTTTAGTGAATGACATAGTGGCATCCAGATAAAAGCCAAGGGTTTTTACTTCCCTGGATACTCTGATGAGATTACCATCTATGTTGAATTCGGCATATTCAAGGCCTAGTTTGTTGATATTAGCAGGGGTACCTAAGATGATGAGCTCTGTCTTGTCATCATTCAAGCATAGACCATGAGATGCCATCCATGCCTGAATGATGAGATATACCCTATTCACCAACTCACTGTCCTTACTGTGATCCCCTGAAAGTGGGAGGAGAATCTGAGTGTCATCAGCATAATTAGTGTAGGTGACACCCAGATGGTCCAGATCGTCGAACAGGGGTTTGGTGAAGATGTTATATAGGGTGGGGGAGACGCATGAGCCCTGCGGGATATTCCAGATATACCAGCCCTGCCTGGTATATCTGGAACACTGTGATTTATCTTTGGGGACACTTGGACTGGTATCGCCGGGGACACTGGGACCCGTATCTCTGGGGACACTGTCCCTGTTATCTCTGGGTACACTGGGACCAGTATCTCTGGGAACTCTGTGACTAGAATCTCTGGGAACACTGTGCCTGGTATCTCTGGGGACACTGTGCCTGGTATCTTTGGGTACACTGGGGCCATTATCTCTGGAGACACTGCAGTGGGTACCTCTGTGGACAATATAACTAGTATCTCCTGGAATGGGGACACTTTGTCTGGTATCTCTGAAACACTGTGACGTATCTCTGGGGACACTTGGACCGGTATCCCTGGGGACACTGGGACCATGCTTGCCAACCCTACAGATTTAGGCAGCAGGCTACTGCTTTTTAAGCAGTCCTACCGCCTACAGATTTGGGTGACAAATCCTACTGCTTTTTACAGTGGCAGGTCATTTATGTGACTCTAAGGCAATTAATCTGTCTGTGCAGTGGGCGGGTAAGTGATACATTTGAGTGATGGGCTCAGATCAATCCACTGATTTGACAGCTAGATGACTCTGCCCTGCACTCATGCCGGGACAGACCATAGGTGAACCACCAGTGTAGGCAAGTGGCAGAGCGTACCAACATCACACAGCATCTGCCTATTAGACTGAAGAGGGTATCAGTCTCCATGTTGTTCAGTGCTCAACCTGCACTGCAGGAATAATGCCCGGGCTGCTGCTACAGAGCAGTGGCAAACGTTGCCTACCAGCTCTCTGTGATTATTTTCTGTGAAGTTAGGTAATTCAATTTGGTGTTAACTTACCATTCACAATTAAACATTTTAAACATTTGAACATCTTTCCATGTTGTGCTGTTCGATGGGTTGTGCATTTTAGAATGCTCCAGTGGTTCCAACATTGTATGTTTTGTAATTTCCTGTGATGTCATTGTTATGCTAAGAATTATTTTTGAAACTTGAAAAATCCTACATCTTTTTGGTCACAGAATGTTGGCAAGTATGTGGGACTAGTATCTCTGTGGACTCTGTCCCTGTTATCTCTGGATACACTGGGACCAGCATCTCTGGGGCCACTGTAGTGGGTACCTCTGTGGACAATATAACTAGTATCTCTTAGGATGAGGACACTATGCCTGGTATCTCTGGAACACTGTGACTTACCTTTGGGGATACTTGGACCGGTATAGCTGGGGACACTGGGCCCAGTATCACTGGGGACACTGTCCCTGTTATCTCTCGGTACACTGGGACCAGCATCTCTGGGGCCACTGTAGTGGGTACCTCTGTGGACAATATAACTAGTATCTCTTGGGATGAGGACACTATGCCTGGTATCTCTGGAACACTGTGACTTATCTTTGGGGATACTTGGACCGGTATAGCTGGGGACACTGGGCCCAGTATCACGGGGGACACTGTCCCTGTTATCTCTCGGTACACTGGGACCAGCATCTCTGGGGCCACTGTAGTGGGTACCTCTGTGTACAATATAACTAGTATCTCTTGGGATGAGGACACTATGCCTGGTATCTCTGGAACACTGTGACTTATCTTTGGGGACTCTTGGACAGGTATCTCTGGGGACACTGGGCCTAGTATCTCTGGGGACACTGCCCCTTTTATCTCTGCGTACACTGGAACCGGTATCTCTGGGGACTCTGTGACTCGAATCTCGAGAGACCCTGAACCCAATATCAAAAGAACCACTGGAAGCAGACTCTTGGGAGTTCCTTTCCTTACCCGTCGCTCTCTTCTCCGGCTCCTGTCCTTCCTTGCGTCCGGCTCATGGTGTCCTGAATCCTGGCTCCATGCCTGAGAGGGGGCACTGCTGACCGTTTACTGCATACCCTTACCCTGATATCCAGGTCCACCTCCAGAGGGCTGTTCCCTTGACTATGCCTAAGGAAGGCTTCCAGATGCTTGTGATGCTGAATACTTCCTTTGTGATGTCATCACCATGGTGACACAGACTTCAGCCAGTTCCATGTATCTCATGTGGGCGCAGGATGGATTCCAGGCAGACTTGCTGGTTCTTGCAGTCTGTCTACCACTCATACCACGTGACGGAAGCTCGAGCCATCAAGAGCTGGACCTCAGCGTGTCATTTGGTCACCCTGAAACTGCAGGTTAAATGGGAAAGAACCAAACACTCAAGGGTTAAGGAAAGGGCAATCGATTTTCCTTATAGGTCATATTTAGAACAAACAGTGTTGGAAATCCAGGATGGTTCTTGGAGGTGCGAGAGAGAAACTCAATTATTCATGCTCTTAAGTTTCCCCATTTGGCCTGCACTCCAGTTTTTTCTTGGAATCCTGGGACTTGTAGTTTTCCTATATTTGAAAATTGTATGATAAAATACAAAATCTGCAGAAGTGCAAAAGAACCCCACAGGACTGGATTGCCCGTATGGTAAGGGGCAACTTGCGAGCTGTGCTCATCCTGCAGTCTCTGTCCAGAGCAGGAGTTGCTACTGAATAAAGATGGCGGCCTGTGTTCTGTTGCCAGCACAGAAGCCTCTGCTTAGTCTGCCTTGAGACGTGCTACCTTCACCCTATTCCTCGCAATACGGAGGGGGGGAATCCTTGCCTTGGCATTGCGGGCACCCCCTGCCATTTATGTTGTTATGTCTTGTCTAGAGCCCGGCACGCGCATAACTGAATGAAGCAGAACGCAATGGGCATGCAATGGTATCTGGTGACTACATAACCACAGTGATTTGGTACACGGCAAAAGCCTTCAGCAGTGACGTACACGTGTGACGTAGCCAGACCAGGGCACCACTAAAATGGCCGCACACATCTGAAAGGTGAAAGGCCTGGTGAATGGGCTGTGTCAGGAGAATGATGTTCTGGAACTGACTGATATGGCCTTTATAACGCGCCTATACACACGTGTTTCAATGTGTGACAAGACAAGGGGGGAGGGGGAGAGGGTAGAGCAGAGGAAGGACACCAAACAGCGACCTGACTAGGCCAGGGGACACTGCGATCACGCAGGTGCAGCATGCATAGTGTGACACAGGAAGTGGTGTGGTATGCCCATTTGCAGAACACGTCATGAGATTGACTGATTATATATACACACGTATATCCCTCACACGTGGACCGTTGAAGAGGCCACACACAGTGCAGTCATCCAGCACAGCATATGACAAGTAAAACACGCATTACCATGTGAGAAGATGAGATAGAATAATTCAGGCCACAGCACTAGCAAGTAACCGACCAGTGCTGGGAGTTCACCTCCAGTTCAGAGACACAACAGCAAGGCATTGTGGGTATGCAAATTAGGCCACATGTGAGGCTGGTGCTGCGTTAAACATTTGAGCCACGACACACATGTCACAGTGCCACCTAGTAGCCATGGCTGGAAGTTCACCTCCAGTTCACAGATAACATAAAGACACACCAGTGACCTCATACGCAACTCACAACATAAAGCCACTACATCCATGGAAGCAAAATAGACACACACACGTGCAGCATTCGAATGTGTAGCTAGCACATATTGTTGAGACGTGCCTTGGGTTTTATTTTGGGATTCGGCCAGCTTTAAAGTGTGTTGTACAAAGCTCCTGTGCTCTGTTCTATTCTGGCAGCACTTGCACATTTCCACATGTTACCTCAGCACTGATTGTACATTCTATCTTTTTCTTAAATGTGTGCTGTAAAATGCCCCATTTAAAAACAATTCCCGGGGGGCACCCCCAATATAGCCAAGGCACTTTCCGGCTCCCTGGCAGTGCGGCCTTTAGGCATTTCGGTGAAGGCACTTCCCCCTCACCACACGTCACCAGCATGCACTAGCAGACGTCTGGCCTTCCTTGCAGGCATTGTGTGTCCAGGAGGGCTGAGGGCGCTGGCCGATGAGACGGAAAGAGGGAAGGAAGGATGAGGCGGCGTCCAGTCCCACCTGCTGTGGACAGGGTGAGAGAGGGGCCAGGAGGCCCCAGCTTCCCTGAGAGCGTGGCCCAGATCATGCGGTGCTGCCACAGGGCCACAGGTGCAGCTGCCCAGTCTCCCATGCACTGAAGAATGAACATGCTCCATCCTGTGCGGCTCCATGACGCTAGAAGCCCATTGGGCTCGCTTGACAGCAGGGAAGTTTGAGGGTAACCCAAGAAATTGGCCAGAATGTCTTAATGCCTGCACAGTTCAGGTGACCTTCCGCCCACACCAGGCTGGAGCCGATCGAGCCACAGCGGGTTACACCATCACTAGCTCAACAGGCAGAGCTCACTTTTGGGCAGGACCATTAGGGCATGGCCCTGGTCCCTGCTTGCATATTTACACACATTCCATGGCCGCCTTAGAGGGTTTGTGAGGACGCTCGGATCGCATTCCTTCTGCAGAAGAAGCGCAGGTGCAGCTCTGCCAATGCTGTCTCTCTCCAGGCTCCATTCCTTGGCTCTGAAACAGGCTGGCAGGAGACAATCCAGTTCAGCCTGAGTTCCAGAGGTCTCAGAGATGAGATCCAAGCGTCCTACCACTAGGAGAGCCATGCTGGGCTTCCTCTTGCAGTCTGATCGTTGTCTACAAGAGCGACGCGTAGAGAACATAAGGGACCGAGGAGTGATGTTCAGACCTGTTTCTCACCCAGATGTGGCCACAAATCTGTCCCTGGAAGTCCGGTCTGAGGGTTGTACAGTAGACACATGCAGGCTGGTCTTACTAGAGGACCTGTTTCTCACCCAGATGCGACCACACACACAACTGTCCCTGGAAGTGCGGTCTGAGGGTTGTACAGTAGAACACATGCAGGCTGGTCTTACTAGAGGTCCTGTTTCTCACCCAGATGTGGCAACACATCTGTCCCTGGAAGTGCGGTCTGAGGGTTGTACAGTAGAACACATGCAGGCTGGTCTTACTAGAGGTCCTGTTTCTCACCCAGATGTGGCCGCACATCTGTCCCTGGAAGTGCGGTCTGAGGGTTGTACAGTAGAACACATGCAGGCTGGTCTTACTAGAGGTCCTATTTCTCACCCAGATGTGGCTACACACACATCTGTCCCTGGATGTGAGGTCTGAGGGTTGTACAGTAGACGCATGCAGGCTGGTCTTACTAGAGGTCCTGTTTCTCACCCAGATGTGGCAACACCGCATGCAGGCTGGTCTTACTAGAGATCCTGTTTCTCACCCAGATGTGGCAACACATCTGTCCCTGGAAGTGCGGTCTGAGGGTTGTACAGTAGAACACATGCAGGCTGGTCTTACTAGAGGTCCTGTTTCTCACCCAGATGTGGCAACACATCTGTCCCTGGAAGTGCGGTCTGAGGGTTGTACAGTAGGACACATGCAGGTTGGTCTTACTAGATGACCTGTTTCTCACCCAGATGCGACCACACACACAACTGTCCCTGGAAGTGAGGTCTGAAGGTTGTACAGTAGAACACATGCAGGCTGGTCTTACTAGATGATCTGTTTCTCACCCAAATGTAGCCCCACATCTGTCCCTGGAAGTGCAGTCTGAGGGTTGTACTGTAGAACACATGCATGCTGGTGTTACTAGAGGACCTGGTTCTCACCCAGATGTGGCCACACACACATCTGTCCCTGGAAGTGAGGTCTGAGGGCTGTACAGTAGAACACATGCAGGCTGGTCTTACTAGAGGTCCTGTTTCTCACCCAGATGTGGACACACACACACATCTGTCCCTGGAAGTGAGGTCTGAGGGTTGTACAGTAGAACACATGCAGGTTGGTCTTACTAGAGGTCCTGTTTCTCACCCAGATGTGGCCACACACACATCTGTCCCTGGAAGTGAGGTCTGAGGATTGTACAGTAGAACACATGCAGGTTGGTGTTACTAGAGGACCTGTTTCTCACCCAGATGTGGCCACACATCTGTCCCTGGAAGTGCGGTCTGAGGGTTGTACAGTAGAACACAAGCAGGTTGGTCTTACTAGAGGACCTGTTTCTCACCCAGATGTGGCCACACATCTGTCGCTGGAAGCGAGGTCTGAGGGTTGTACAGTAAAACGCATGCAGGCAGATCTTACTAGAGGTCCTGTTTCTCACCCAGAAGTGGCCACACATATGTCACTGGGAGTGAGGTCTGAGGGTTGTAGAGTGGAACACAAGCAGGTTGGTCTTACTAGAGGATCTATTTCTCACCCAGATGTGGCTATACATCTGTCGCTGGAAGTAAGGTCTGAGGGTTGTACAGTAGAACACAAGTGGGTTGGTCTTACTAGAGGTCCTGTTTCTCACCAGATGTGGACACACATCTGTCGCTGGGAGTGAGGTCTCAGGTTTGTACAGTAAAGCACATGTAGGTTGGTCTTACTAGAGGACCTGTTTCTCACCCAGATGTGGCCACACACCTATCGCTGGGAGAGAGGGCAGAGGGTTGTACAGTAGAACACATGCAGGTTGGACTTACTAGAGGACCTGTTTCTCACCCAGATGTGGCCACACATCTGTCGCTGGAAGTGATGTCTGACGGTTGTACAGTAAAACACATGCACGCGGAACTTACTAGAGGTCCTGTTTCTCACCTACAAGTGGCCACACATATGTCCCTGGGAGTGAGGTTAGAGCGGTGTACAGTAGAACACAAGCAGGTTGGTCTTACTAGAGGTCCTGTTTCTCACCCAGATGTGGCCACACATCTGTCACTGGAAGTTCAGTCTGAGGGTTGTACAGTAGAACACATGCAGGTTGGACTTACTACAGGACCTGTTTCTCACCCAGATGTGGCCACACACACATCTGTCTCTGGAAGTGAGGTCTGAGGGTTTTACAGTAGGACACATGCAGGTTGGTCTTGCTAGAGGTCCTGTTTCTCACCCAGATGTGGCCGCACATCTATCCCTGGGAGTGAGGTCAGAGGGTTGTACAGTAGAACACATGCAGGTTTGTCTTACTACAGGTCCTGTTTCTCACCCAGATGTGGTCACACATCTGTCTCTGGGAGTGAGGTAGGAGGGTTGTACAGTAGAACACATGCAGGTTGGTCTTACTAGAGGACCTGTTTTCTACCCAGATGTGTTCACACATCTGTCCCTAGAAGTGAGTTCAGAGGGTTGTACAGTAGAACACATGCAGTTTGGTCTTATTAGAGGTCCTGTTTCTTACCCAGATATGGCCACACACCTATCGCTGGGAGTGAGGGCAGAGGGTTGTACAGTAGAACACATGCCGGTTGGTCTTACTAGAGGTTCTGTTTCTCACCCAGATGTGGCCACACACAAATCTGTCTCTGGAAGTGAGGTCTGAGGGTTGTACAGTAGGACACATGAAGGTTGGTCTTACTAGAGGTCCTGTTTCTCACCCAGATGTTGCCACACACCTATCGCTGGGAGTGAGGGCAGAGGGTTGTAAAGTAGAACACATGCAGGTTGAACTTACTAGGGTCCTGTTTCTCACCCAGATGTGGCCACACATCTGTCACTGGGAATGAGGTCTGAGGGTTGTACAGTAGAACACATGCAGGTTGGTCTTACTAGAAGCCCTGTTTCTCGCCCAGATGTGTCCACACACACATCTGTCCCTGGAAGTGAGTTCTGATGGTTGTAAAGTAGAACACCTGCATGTTGCTCCTACTAGAGGTCCTGGTTCTCACCCAGATGTGGCCACACATCTGTCCATGGGAGTGAGGTCAAACGGTTGTACAGTAGAACACATGCAGGTTGGTCTTACTAGAGGTCCTGTTTCTCACCCAGATGTGGCCACACATCTATCCCTGGGAGTGAGGTCAGAGGGTTGTACAGTAGAACACATGCAGGTTGGTCTTACTAGAGGACCTGTTTTCTACCCAGATGTGTTCACACATCTGTCCCTAGAAGTGAGTTCAGAGGGTTGTACAGTAGAACACATGCAGTTTGGTCTAATTAGAGGTCCTGTTTCTAACCCAGATATGGCCACACACCTATCGCTGGGAGTGAGGGCAGAGGGTTGTACAGTAGAACACATGCAGGTTGGTCTTACTAGAGGTTCTGTTTCTCACCCAGATGTGGCCACACACAAATCTGTCTCTGGAAGTGAGGTCTGAGGGTTGTACAGTAGGACACATGAAGGTTGGTCTTACTAGAGGTCCTGTTTCTCACCCAGATGTTGCCACACACCTATCGCTGGGAGTGAGGGCAGAGGGTTGTAAAGTAGAACACATGCAGGTTGAACTTACTAGAGGTCCTGTTTCTCACCCAGATGTGGCCCCACACCTGTCACTGGGAATGAGGTCTGAGGGTTGTACAGTAGAACACATGCAGGTTGGTCTTACTAGAAGCCCTGTTTCTTGCCCAGATGTGTCCACACACACATCCGTCCCTGGAAGTGAGGTCTGAGGGTTGTACAGTAGGACACATGCAGGTTGGTCTTACTAGATGACCTGTTTCTCACCCAGATGTGGCCACACATCTGTCCCTGGACGTGCGGTCTGAGGGTTGTACAGTAGAACACATGCAGGCTGGTCTTACTAGAGGTCCTGTTTCTCACCCAGATGCGACCACACACAAAACTGTCCCTGGAAGTGAGGTCTGAGGGTTGTACAGTAGAAAACATGCAGGTTGGTCTTACTAGAGGTCCTGTTTCTCACCCAGATGTGGCCACACATCTGTCCCTGGGAGTGAGGTCTGAGGGTTGTACAGTGGAACACAAGCAGGTTGGTCTTACTAGAGGACCTGTTTCTCACCCAGATGTGGCCATACATCTATCGCTGGAAGTGAGGTCAGACGGTTGTACAGTAGAACACATGCAGGGTGATCCTTACTAGAGGTCCTGTTTCACACCCAGATGTGGCCACACACACATGTGTCCCTGGAAGTGAGGTCTGAGGGTTGTACAGTAGAACACATGCAGGCTGGTCTTACTAGAGGTCCTGTTTCTCACCCAGATGCGACCACACACACAACTGTCCCTGGAAGTGAGGTCTGAGGGTTGTACAGTAGAACACATGCAGGTTGGTCTTACTAGGGGTCCTGTTTCTCACCCAGATGTGGCCACACATCTGTCCCTGGAAGTGCGGTCTGAGGGTTGTACAGTAGAACACATGCAGGCTGGTCTTACTAGAGGACCTGTTTCTCACCCAGATGTGGCCACACATCTGTCCCTTGGAGTGAGGTCAGACGGTTGTACAGTAGAACACATGCAGGGTGGTCCTTACTAGAGGTCCTGTTTCACACCCAGAGTAGAGGTCCTGTTCAGGTAAAGACCCGTAGAGGCAAAGTCCACAAATCCGGTTACAGTTAAAGCCCCAAAGGCTAAGCTCTGCAGTGAGTGTGATGTGGAGCAACCCAGAGACCCCATGCACAGCCTTCAGTGTGATAGGTAAAGACCCAGAGAGGCAAAGTCCACAAATCCTGTGACAGTTAAAGACCCAAAGGCTACTCTCTGCTGTGAGTGTGATGTGGAGCGACCCAGAGACCCCATACTCAACCTTCAGTGTGATAGGTAAAGACCCGGAGAGGCAAAGTCCACAAATTCTGTTACAGTTAAAGACCCAAAGGCTAAGCTCTGCAGTGAGTGTGATGTAGACCGACCCAGAGAGCACATGCTGAGCCTTCAGTGTGATAGGTAAAGACCCAGAGAGGCAAAGTCCACAATTCCTGTGAAAGTTTAAGACCCAAAGGCTAAGCTCTGCAGTGAGTGTGATGTGGAGCGACCCAGAGACCCCATGCTCAGCCTTCAGTGTGATAGGTAAAGACCCAGAGAGGCAAAGTCCACAAATCCTGTGACAATTAAAGACACAAAGGCTGAGCTCTGCAGTGAGTGTGATGTGGAGCCACCCAGAGACCCCATGCTCAGCCTTCACTGTGATAGGTAAAGACCCAGAGAGGCAAAGTCCACAAATCCTGTAACAGTTAAAGACCCAAAGGCTTAGCTCTGCAGTGAGTGTGATGTGGAGCGACCCAGAGACCCCATGCTCAGCCTTCAGTGTGATAGGTAAAGACCCAAAGGCAAAGCTCTGCAGTGAGTGTGATGTGGAGCGACCCAGAGACCCCATGCTCAGCCTTCAGTGTGATAGGTAAAGACCCAGAGAGGCAAAGTCCACAAATCCTGTGACAGTTAAAGACCCAAAGGCTAAGCTCTGCAGTGAGTGTGATGTGGAGAGACCCAAAGAGCACATGCTCAGCCTTCAGTGTGATAGGTAAAGACCCAGAGAGGCAAAGTCCATAATTCCTGTGACAGTTAAAGACCCAAAGTCTACGCTCTGCAGTGAGTGTGATGTGGAGCGACCCTGAGAGCACATGCTCAGCCTTCAGTGTGATAGGTAAAGACCCAGAGAGGTAAAGTCCACAATTCCTGTGACAGTTAGAGACTCAAAGGCTAAGCTCTGCAGTGAGTGTCATGTGGAGTGACCCAGAGACCCCATGCTCAGCCTTCAGTGTGATAGGTAAAGACCCGCAGAGGCAAAGTCCACAATTCCTGTGACAGGAAAAGACCCGAAGGCTAAGCTCTGCAGTGAGTGTGATCTGGAGTGACCCAGAGACCGCATGCTCAGCCTTCAGTGTCATAGATGAAGACCCAAAGGTTAAGCTCTGCAGTTAGTGTGATGTGGAGCGACCCAAAGAGCACGTGCACAGCCTTCAGTGTGATAGGTAAAAACCCAGAGAGGCAAAGTCCACAATTCCTGTGACAGTTAAAGATCCAAAGGCTAAGCTCTGCAGTGAGTGCTATGTGAAGCGGCCCACGGACACCATGCTCAGCCTTCAGTGTGGTAGGTGAAGACCCAGAGAGGCAAAGTCCACAATTCCTGTGACAGTTAAAGACCCAAAGGCTAAGCTCTGCCATGAGTGTGATGTGGAGCAACCCAGTGACCCCAAGCTCAGCCTTCCGTGTGATAGGTAAAGACCTAGAGAGGCAAAGTCCACAAATCCTGTGACAGTTAAAGACCCAAAGGCTAAGATCTGCAGTTAGTGTGATGTGGAGGGGCCCAGAGAGCAAATACTCAGCCTTCAGTGTGATAGGTAAAGACCCGGATAGGCAAAGTCCACAATTCTTGTGCCAGTTAGAGACACAAAGGCTAAGCTCTGCAGTGAGTGTGATGTGAGCGACCCAGAGACCCCATGCTCAGCTTTCAGTGTTATAGGTATAGCCCCAGCGAGGCAAAGTCCACAATTCCTGTGACAGTTAAAGACCCAAAGGCTAAGCTCTGCAGTGAGTGTGATGTGGTGTGACCCAGAGAGCACATGCTCAGCCTTCAGTGTGATAGGTGAAGACCCAGAGAGGCAAAGTCCAACATTCCTGTGACTGTTAAAGACCCAAAGGCTAAGATCTGCAGTGAGTGTGATGTGGAGCGACCCAGAGACCCCATGCTGAGCCTTCAGTGTGATAGGTAAAGACCCAGATAGGCAAAGTCCACAATTCCTGTGACAGTTAAAGTCCAAAAGGCTAAGCTCTGCAGTGAGTGTGATGTGGAGCGACCCAGAGACCCCATGCTCAGCCTTCAGTGTGATAGGTTAAGACCCAGAGAGGCAAAGTCCACAATTCCTGTGACATTTAAAGACCCAAAGGCTTAGCTCTGCAGTGAGTGTGATGTGGAGCGACCCAGACACCCCATGCTCAGCCTTCAGTGTGATAGGTAAAGACCCAGAGAGGCAAAGTCCACAATTCTTGTGACAGTTAAAGACCCAATGGCTAAGCTCTGCAGTGAGTGTGATGTGAAGCGACCCACGGATACCATGCTCAGCCTTCAGTTTGGTAGGTGAAGACCCAGAGAGGCAAAGTCCACAATTCCTGTGACAGTTAAAGACCCAAAGGCTAAGCTCTGCAGTGAGTGTGATGTGAGCGACCCAGAGACCCCATGCTCAGCCTTCAGTGTGATAGATAAAGACCCAGAGAGGCAAAGTCCACAATTCCTGTGACAGGTAAGGACCCAAAGGCTAAGCTCTGCAGTCAGTGTGACATGGAGTGACCCTGAGACCCCATGCTCAGCCTTCAGTGTGATAGGTAAAGACACAGAGAGGCAAAGTCCACAAATCCTGTGACAGTTAAAGACACAAAGGCTAAGCTCTGCAGTGAGTGTGACGTGGAGCGACCCAGAGACCCCATGCTCAGCCTTCAGTGTGATAGGTATAGACCCAGAGAGGCAAAGTCTACAATCCCAGTGACAGTTAAAGACCCAAAGGCTACGCTCTGGAGTGAGTGTGATGTGGAGCGACCCAGAGAGCACATGCTCAGCCTTCAGTGTGATAGGTAAAGACACAGAGAGGCAAAGTCCACAAATCCTGTGACAGTTAAAGACCCAAAGGCTAAGCTCTGCAGTGAGTGTGATGTGGAGCGACCCTCTGAACACATGCTCAGCCTTCAGTGTGATAGGTAAAGACCCAGAGAGGCAAAGTCCACAAATCCTGTGACAGTTAAAGACCCAAAGGCTAAGCTCTGCAATCAGTGTGATGTGGAGCGGCCAAGAGAGCACAAGTTCAGCCTTCAGTGTGATAGGTAAAGACCCAGAGAGGCAAAGTCCACAATTCCTGTGACAGTTAAAGACCCAAAGGCTAAGCTCTGCAGTGAGTGTGATGTGGAGCGACCCAGAGAGCACATGCTCAGCCTTCAGTGTGATGGGTAAAGACCCAGAGAGGCAAAGTCCACAATTCCTGTGACAGTTAAAGACCCAAAGGCTAAGCTCTGCAATGAGTGTGATGTGGAGCGACCCAGAGAGCACATGCTCAGCCTTCAGTGTGATAGGTAAAGACCCAGAGAGGCAAAGTCCACATTTCCTGTGACAGTTAAAGACCCAAAGGCTAAGCTCTGCAGTGAGTGTGATGTGGAGAGACCCAGAGAGCACATGCTCAGCCTTCAGTGTGATAGGTAAAGACCCAGAGAGGCAAAGTACACAATTCCTGTGACAGTTAAAGACCCAAAGGCTACGCTCTGCAGTCAGTGTGATGTGGAGCGACCCAGAGACCCCATGCTCAGCCTTCAGTGTGATAGGTAAAGACCCGGATAGGCAAAGTCCACAATTCTTGTGACAGTTAAAGACACAAAGGCTAAGCTCTGCAGTGAGTGTGATGTGAGCGACCCAGAGACCCCATTCTCAGCATTCAGTGTTATATGTAAAGACCCAGAGAGCACATGCTCAGCCTTCAGTGTGATAGGTAAAGACCCAGAGAGGCAAAGTCCACAAATCCTGTGACAGTTAAAGACCCAAAGGCTAAGCTCTGCAATCAGTGTGATGTGGAGCGGCCAAGAGAGCACAAGTTCAGCCTTCAGTGTGATAGGTAAAGACCCAGAGAGGCAAAGTCCACAATTCCTGTGACAGTTAAAGACCCAAAGGCTAAGCTCTGCAGTGAGTGTGATGTGGAGCGACCCAGAGAGCACATGCTCAGCCTTCAGTGTGATGGGTAAAGACCCAGAGAGGCAAAGTCCACAATTCCTGTGACAGTTAAAGACCCAAAGGCTAAGCTCTGCAATGAGTGTGATGTGGAGCGACCCAGAGAGCACATGCTCAGCCTTCAGTGTGATAGGTAAAGACCCAGAGAGGCAAAGTCCACATTTCCTGTGACAGTTAAAGACCCAAAGGCTAAGCTCTGCAGTGAGTGTGATGTGGAGAGACCCAGAGAGCACATGCTCAGCCTTCAGTGTGATAGGTAAAGACCCAGAGAGGCAAAGTACACAATTCCTGTGACAGTTAAAGACCCAAAGGCTACGCTCTGCAGTCAGTGTGATGTGGAGCGACCCAGAGACCCCATGCTCAGCCTTCAGTGTGATAGGTAAAGACCCGGATAGGCAAAGTCCACAATTCTTGTGACAGTTAAAGACACAAAGGCTAAGCTCTGCAGTGAGTGTGATGTGAGCGACCCAGAGACCCCATTCTCAGCATTCAGTGTTATATGTAAAGACCCAGAGAGCACATGCTCAGCCTTCAGTGTGATAGGTAAAGACCCAGAGAGGCAAAGTCCACATTTCCTGTGACAGTTAAAGACCCAAAGGCTAAGCTCTGCAGTGCGTGTGATGTGGAGAGACCCAGAGAGCACATGCTCAGCCTTCAGTGTGATAGGTAAAGACCCAGAGAGGCAAAGTCCACAATTCCTGTGACAGTTAAAGACCCAATGGCTAAGCTCTGCAGTGAGTGTGATGTGAAGCGACCCACGGATACCATGCTCAGCCTTCAGTTTGGTAGGTGAAGACCCAGAGAGGCAAAGTCCACAATTCCTGTGACAGTTAAAGACCCAAAGGCTAAGCTCTGCAGTGAGTGTGATGTGAGCGACCCAGAGACCCCATGCTCAGCCTTCAGTGTGATAGATAAAGACCCAGAGAGGCAAAGTCCACAATTCCTGTGACAGGTAAGGACCCAAAGGCTAAGCTCTGCAGTCAGTGTGACATGGAGTGACCCTGAGACCTGTAGGGGAGGACTGGTCCAAGACGACCCCCCTCGCCTGCACTTTCTCCCCAGGTGAGGACTGTGGCTCTCTTGGGCGTCTCCTCGTGCCACCCGGGCCCAGGTGGTAGAGGGCACGCCCACTGGAGACATTGCCCGCACGTATCGAATGCCCACATCTATTGATCACAACACAAATTTAGTTAGGCCCAAAAACCATTCTCTGCCCAGTAAAAATGGTGTGAGCTCAGCGCACTGTAGCGCGGCCCCCACCCTTGGAGAACATCCCTGTTGCCGCAGCACCCTGGTAGATCCGCTGCGAGCCCGTTCCCACGAACCAGAAGGACATGAGCCAGCGTAATGCACTAACATTGTAACAGTCACCTTCCGTAGTGTATCGTATCCTCGCTCCCAGCATGACCCGGCCAGCAGGCTTAGGCAAGATGAAATGAACAATAAAAATGGTCGTCACAGGCCCGACAATCTTCGTATATTCATGTTTAAACTACTTGCAAGGGATGCTTTCCTCTCATATAATCCCTTATATTATATAAGCCTGTAAGATGTATAACTAAAAGAGATCATGCCCCCATGATATAAGCAACAATGAACACACACCATTGCAGGTGGATGCTAATGATAAAGGGACGCTCCAGGGATCTGTTCGTTGCGTGTATCACTGGGCAGCCTACCTCACATGGTTTCGCGCCATAAATAATATTAATGCTGCTAGAGTACGCGAGAAAGCGGATGCAACTATACTATGAATTCATGTCAAGAATGCGCGAGAGTGCACGTATCATGTGTGAATGTTTGAGCCCCTCATATGCCACCACCGTCACGTACAGTGGCGGGTCGTTTTCTATGTACTCCACTGATCTAACCACTACCTCATTTACTGCGAATGTATATGCATGTAACTGAAACACTGTAGCTGCTAGAGTATAATGTACAAATATGATGCTCGAACTGGGTATAATCGAAACACACCCAGCCAAGGTTAAATGCATGTTTTGAAGTGATTTTAAATAAGTATTATAGAAAGTATTCAAATGTTTGCGATGTCTTTACTTATATTCAGCAACACACAAGGGAGATACCTTTGTGAAAGCGTACAAGGTCTCGATGTATCCCCCTCCCTCCCTCAGAAGACTGCCAAGACATGAGAACAGAGCCCCGCTCTGTGCTATCACGCCTCCCCCGACCTGACTGGAGCTGCTTCAAAGACTTGTAACCCCACTGCAGCACCCAAGACCGCGGCCAGCCACCTGCATTATTTACAGCACAGCAGTAAACCTTAGTTTAAACTCAAGCGCCCCCTCGTAAACCCCACAACCCACCGGACTGTCTCAGACTTATGGCCCTGCGCAATCAGGACACCCAACACTTTGACGACACACAGCGAAACACCTATAACCACTTCTAACAAGACAGAAAGACCTGTACCACCCGCCCCAGTCCCCGAAGCTTAGCCCCGCGACCCACGGTCCCGGTCAACAGATCACAAGTAACCAGGCCTCGATATATTATCTCCAGACCCCTCACAAGGTGCATTCCTCCTGTGTTGCATTAACCTATTGAAAGATTTACTAAAGAGAATAGAACTGTAAATGACTGAATGACTGCGGGGTGCATGGCAGAGGGCAAGCAAGTCAGGAAAGGCATTCATCTCTGCCACAGGCCGCCTCAGCACACCAACACCGCCCGGATGAACTCAAGCCGACCTGCCAGGCCCAGCCCAACCCACGAGGGTGACCAGTGACGTCCTCCAGCCAAGACCAACCACACCGCAGCAGCACCTATAGTTAGTCGTCGCCACCCAATCCCAATGAACTTGTGCCCCCTATAGTATGTAGGTTTTGATGACGTTTTTTGTAAATATATACGCCTGTCTTTGCTATTGTCAGACAGAGCGCTCTCGGAGTTTGCAGAGTTCTTTGCATGCCCAATTCTGATTGATAAACTCCCATTTACGCTCACCCGCACTCTGTCTTGGCCTTATTCCCATTTTGGGAGAGTCCTTCATTGTCTCTCATTGCGGGGAGGATCGTGCTGTTTGGGGACGCTTGCCTTCAGTGGTGACCCCGATAGCGTGATTTTTATTTCTTCCTAAACTCCTTATAACCGTCCCCGTTTGGCACGAGAATCTCCGGTCGAAAAGGGATACGCACGGTGAGTCGGCTCCGGGAGGCTGCCCGCCAACGGCGACCGGCACACTAAGAAGTGCGCACTCAATGAGAAAGGGTACGGGATCCCGATTGGAAAAAAATCCCCTTTGAGTGCCGCTCGCCGAAGCCGGGGCTGACCGTTGAGTTACCGGTGACACTGCCTGGACGGACCCAGTTTCGGAGACTATCGGTTCAAGACGGGCACGTGAGTACTGAGTGTGAGTGATTGTAAAGGGAGCGGGGAGAGAAGGGTAGGACAGGGAACGAGAAGGGGGTACGAAGATATACTAAGGATTACTCTAAAATTTCCTTTCTTTTTCTTTGCATATGGCCATTAGGATTATGAGGTGAAAAAAGAGATAGAAGTGACGGGAACCTAGCTCCGAAAGGGGGTGGAAGGCGGCGCCGCATAGTGCTATATTGACTAGTGCTGGGAATATATGACGAAGTGAAATACAAGATAAAAGTGTTCAGGAAAAGGGGGCACTGAGAATATATTAGTGATCGCTACTACTTCTTTTTCTTTTTCTTTAGGGGTAGGGGGAGAATAAAAACGGAATTGGCACAAACTGGGGAGAAAAATAAGAGAACCAGGGTCCTACTAGAGGGGGGAGAGAAGGTTAAAACCTATAAATATATGCACATGTGCTAAGAAAGATAGACAGGGACAGCCGGCTAGGGAGGAAAGGGAGGGCAGCGTGACTGGTGTACGGAGTGTTACCAAGAGGTGTGTGCACCTCGTATGTGTCAAGGGACGACTTGGTCGCTGCGCATGTGTAAAACGGCTATAAATGTATAATTGTCAAATGGTCATGGTAAGTGTGACCGGATAAAAATTCTTTTTTGAAGCAACGCTGAGAAAGTGACGTGAGTGGGTACCCTTTGATTTCCGGGTTGATAGTGTCAAAATAAATAATGGATTGCTCTTGTATGTGTCCCCCGAAGAGAATAAAGTAGAAATCGTGTACAGACAGTTTTTTTTTTGTATCGGACAATTAAGAAAGGGAGAGCCCAAGCGAGGACAACACTGGCTGTGAAGTAGAATACAAAAAAAAAAAAATAATAATAATAATACTATCGATACTACAGTACCATTGGAGTTGTAGAGACACAGAGACACATAAGCACCAGGGGGGCACACAGAGATGGGGCCTGAAACACCATTATCACATATTTGTAAAAGCCTTCCAGGGCACGCGGAGCGGATCAAGAAATACCACGACCAATGGGTAACCGAGCTGAAAGGAGAGGGGCTACCCCAGATATGGCCAGAGGGAGGGTCATTTGACAAAAGCGTTCTAGATATGGTGATGACATGCATTTTCTTGAAGTACCGAGGGAAACAGCTGCAGAATAGGAGGGAAATACTAGATCTTTGGCGGTTATTCGAAGAGGTGCCACCGCCTAAAGCGCCAGCACCAAATCCTGATCTCCCATCTACTACAGACAATCCACTGGTATTACAGAAAGATATCAAAGAATTGCCAGGTGTCACACCACCAGTGGAGGTAATAAGTTTATACCCGATATTAAAGAAACCTGTGCCCGCAGAAGGATACAGTGACCCAACGTATGTGCCTCCCCCGACAACTACCACACCCCACCGGCCCACCGCGCCCCCACCTTATGAAAGTACAAGGGAGCGAGGCCAGGTGGGTACACAAAGGGTGGACATAGAGAAGCTCACAGATGATTTAGAATCAAGACTGACGATAGCAAAGGATGAGCTCTCGAGGATAAAAGACATATGTGAACGGACAGCACTAGATGCACCTAGATCAGGGCGTACGTCAAGAGCGCTAGGTGAAAATAGAAAGCCCGAAGAGGGGTGGAAAAAAGGCGAGATTTTGTTCAGAATTGAGGAAGAACCGACGCGAATAATAGAAGTAGGACCCGGAGAGGGAGATAGCGCGAGCGAAGAAAGGCGGGGGGGAATTAGAGAGGAATTGCTGTGTGACATAAGGGACGAGGTAGAAGAAAGTGACAGGTTGAGTATGGCGATAGGAGGGGGAAGCGAAGGAGGGGAAGGTACGTGTTCACTGAGAACCCTGGACGATGAGTGGACGGGGCGACTAAGGAACAGAGTGGGAAAAATGGCATCACTAGGGACAGCAACAGATCAACCGGGTCCGGACGGAACGACAAAAGAAAGACTACAGCTCCCATTAATACACAGGGGAGGAGGGAGGCCTAACTATATCCCGTGGGCACAGATGGATAAGGCAAATTTATTGAAGTTATTGCCCCCGTTGTCAGGAGGGGCAAGTAAGTGGATATACGCCTTCGAGAAACATACTGCCGGGGTACCCCTAGCCATAGGAGATGTGAAAAGTCTACTGGTATCAGCGGTAGGTGACCAGGCCGAGAGGGTATGGGTTAAAGCCGGTTTCCCGGGAGTAACGTTAGACTGCGACCGCCATGATGGGGCATCCTTTAACACGGTGCGTGCCAGGGTGTGGGACGCCTTACGCGAAACATTCCCAGACACGCCGGACTTGCAGTCGGTGATGCAGTGTGCAATGAATGATGGGGAAGAGGCTATGGATTACATTTTTCGGGTCCAAGAGATGTGGAGAGCAGAAACGGGCACGCCCTGGTATCAATCGACATCTTTATTTTACTTCATTATAAAAAGAGGGCTCCCAAAGGAAGTACAGAAGGCGCTTGACAAGATAGCAGGTATTGAAGCAAAGGGATGGCCAGAAATTCAAAGCATAATAGTACACCATTGTAAAAGAATAAAGGAGAGGGAGAAGGAGGTGGCGCAGAAAAGATTGGCAGACGAGGCGAAGTTAGTACAGTCAAAGTTAGTGAAGGTTGCAGCAGCAGTAGCCGCGCTCCCACACAGTAGGGAGGGAGATGAGGAAGAGGAGGGGCTGATAGCGATACAAGGAAGGATGGCAACTAATTGGGCAGGAACAGGACAGCGGCAGTGGAACGAGCAGGAGCAGGGTGGAGGTCCGCAGTGGCAAGAGTGGACCCCTCGAGGGGGACGAGGTGGGTACAGGAGCAGAAGAGGAGGTGGACCACAGGGGTACGGAGGAATGGGAGGAAGTGGATGGCAGGGTCCCCGGGGCCCCCAGGGGAGTTGCTGGAACTGTGGGCGATGGGGACATTACTCCAGGGAGTGCAGAAGTAGACAAAACAACGGGTTCCAGGAGGTAGAACAGTACGGCCATCCCCACCCGGGAAGCCCATATGGCCTTCCGATGGGACAGCAGCAACTGAGAGAGCCAAGCCAGGGTAACACGAGCCAGCAACAGGGACCCCAATACAGAACACAGAACCACCCACAAAACATGCTTAACAACGACAGCATGCAATATACACCAGGCAACCCTTTCGCGACAGCAGCTAACGGGGCCCCCGCACCAGCACCTTATAACGGCATGTCAGTGGTCTCAGGTAACGTATTTAATGAGGGGGGGCCATGAGATACCCCGCATAGGACAGCCCACAGAGAACACTTGCGTGTCCAGTTCTATCTACCACCCACAGTGCAGCAGAGGAACCACTGGTGGGGGCGCAGATAGGAGACAGGCAATTTATATTCATGGTTGATTCGGGAGCGGAGAAATCATGTGTCAGAGAGGGCCGATTCCCGTTATCTAACAGGAAGTTAGAGACGCAGGGGTTCTCTGGGGCTGTAATTGAAGTTCCTTACACAGAAGCTTTGGATGTGACCATAGGGGGCAAAACCGTAAAAGCACCCTTACTGTATTATGAACAGTCCCCGATAAATTTGCTGGGGAGGGATCTTATGAGTAAACTTAACATGACCATATCATTTACCGAAGGAGGAATAGTGTGTTCTACACCCGGGATATGTCCCTTGCGCGCAATGTTGGTAGTGCAAGCCTACACGACAACACAGGAGATACGAGGGCTGCCACAAAAAGAAGAGATGTTTATTGCAGGGCTAAAGACTTTGGCCCTCATAGTCCCAGAGCTAAAAAACATGGATTGGAGGATTCCAGCAGAATTCCTCTTCCGCCTCATAGTGTGTCCAAATGCGACACCAGGATCAGTGGTGTCGTTGGATTTGCACGCTGTGCAGGTATCAACGAAGCGGATCGCTGTGATTGGAATGGACAGAGAAGGATGTGAGTGGCGCACCGTACTGTGTACAAACGCCAACCTTGCCCTACGCGAGGTAACAGATGAGGATCTCTTTTCAGACACAGAAGTAGATGGTGAGATAGTAATGGAAATAGCGATGCCCTGTGACATTTTGATCCAAGCCAGAGAGATCCCCGTCCAATTGATGGCAGTGGTAGGAACACCACCGTCATTTTTTGATGACGACATGAGGCTAGTACCAGACAATTTATGGACAACAGGCCCACATGATGTAGGGCTGTTGCATGGAGTACAACCTGTGAGAATAAACCTAAAACAAGGAGCTATCTTACCAAGAGTTAAACAGTATCCATTGTCCCGTGAAGCTGAAGAAGGGATAAAAGAGACGATAAATGCACTACTAGTACAAGGAATAATAGTGCCTTCAAACTCCCCATGTAACACATGTATTTATCCAATCAAAAAAGCAAAGGGGGGATCTTGGCGGATGATACAGGATTTACGCCCCCTCAATGATGTAATACAAAAAGAGTTCCCTCTAGTCCCGAACCCTGCATCCATACTGTGCAGTATCCCAAAAACAGCATCACATTTTACAGTGGTAGACTTGAAAAACGCATTTTTCTCAATAGCTTTGGCTGAAGAGAGCAGATACCTTACAGCGTTCACACTGGGGGGAAAAAGATATGCACATTGCAGACTGCCACAGGGATACTGTGAAAGCCCGAGCATATTCAATCGCATATTGCATGAAGACTTGGGGAACCTATCAGTAGAAAGTACGATTATTCAGTATGTGGACGATTTATTGGTGTGTGCACAAGACAAAGAAACGTGTAGAAAAGATTCAACAATGCTCCTGACTTTGCTGGCCAACAAAGGATACAAAGTAGACAAGGAGAAGCTACAGTATTGTCTGCCTGAGGTCCTATACCTGGGACAGCTCATATCGAAAGATGGAAAAAGAATAATTCCCGACAGGGTAGAGGCAATAAGATCAGTAGGAGAACCCACAACAGTAAAAGATATGCAGAAATTTTTGGGGATGTGCAATTATTGCCGAGCATGGATACTAGACTATGCAGCATACACCAGGCCCCTCCTACAAGCACTGAAAGAAGCACAACAGGAGAATGTAAAAATAAAGTGGTCAGAAGAAATGCGCACATCGTTCAAAACACTGAAAGAACTAATTTCAAGCGCTCCAGTACTAGCAAACCCTGATTATGGACAAGAATTTTACCTATTTTCCCATTGCAAAGGAACACTTATGACAGCGGTGCTAACACAAAAGACATCCTTGGGACACAAGCCCCTGGCTTACTATAGTGGTACTCTAGATGCCGTAATGCAGGGTCATTTCGCGTGTGAACAATCGCTCGCAGCAGCCGCCTTTGCGATTGAAAAAAGTGCCACCATAGTAATGGGATGCCCTGTGACATTGTTTGTGGAGCACTCATTATTTGCAATACTTGAAAGATCAAAAAGCACACTGACCACACAGCGGGCAACAGCATACGAGATTATATTGTCCAGCGCCAACATTCACATAGTGAGATGTAAAACAGTGAACCCCGCCATATTCATTACAGAAGCATGCACAGTAGAAGATATGCAAAATCACGCCTGCGCAACCTACACAGGAGAAGGAGGGGAGGGCACAGTGGTGTGTGAAAATGCTCTCAGCGAGGGGGAGGTGTACTTTGTGGATGGGTCCGCATCAATTGATACGGACACCGGAGAAAAACACGTTGGCATGGCAGTAGTGAGATTAGAGGAAGGTGAGTTTGAGACATTAGTACAGTACCGCCTCCCGTCGCATTACTCTGCACAGGCAGCAGAACTGGTTGCGCTCATAGAAGCACTACACGCAGCAAAGGGCTGTGCAGTCACAATATACACAGACTCAGCTTACATGACAACAACCGTGCATGGAGGTCTAGCAAGATGGGGCCGTAGGGGTTTCAGAAGGGCAGATGGAACACCAGTGCAACATGCAGAATTGTTAAAAGAATTAATAGAGGCCCTACAAAACCCTAC
Source organism: Ambystoma mexicanum (assembly GCF_040938575.1). Classification (NCBI taxonomy): domain Eukaryota; kingdom Metazoa; phylum Chordata; class Amphibia; order Caudata; family Ambystomatidae; genus Ambystoma; species Ambystoma mexicanum. The sequence continues at coordinate 1,482,267,919 of NC_090924.1, forward strand.
TGCCGTAGCAATAGTGAAGTGCCAGGCCCATACCTCCAACTCAGATGTTGTGTCTTTAGGGAACGCGGCAGCAGACGCTGCAGCCAAGGAGGCTTCCTATTTTCAGAAATATGACATAGGTGAGTTCATGATCAAGAACACAACAACCAAAGAACTGTCAGAGGGGTACAACATGATGTCCCTATCACAAATACTAGAATTACAGGAAGGAGCTAGTGCAGAAGAAAAACTAACATGGACAAAACGGGGTTGCAGCCAATCAGGGACAGATCTACTATGGCGGCAAAATAACTCAGGGAAAGTGGTAATGCCACTGCAGTTACTAGAAGTTGCATTTCAACAGTTACACTTCCCCGCACACAACACCAAGCAGCACATCGCAGCAGAGATACAGGAAGAATGGTTTGTGCCCTGTCTCCAGGAACATGTGTCTCGATTGACAATGGAATGTACAACATGCCAAATATACAACTCAGGAATGACATTACGCACACTCCGGGGAACAATTCCCAAACCCATTGGCCCCTTTAGAGAACTGCATATAGATTATGCAGATATGGGGGAAAGGTGTAATGGCTCGTGGTACATGATCGTGGTAGTGTGCCCATTTTCAAGGTGGGTGGAAGCGGGGCCATGTGCGCGACCTGATGCCAAAAGCGCCGCCAAGTTCCTAGTAAGGGAAGTGTTCCCACGCTGGGGAATTTGTGACGTAATACGCTCAGACAACGGCTCTCACTTTGTGAATGAACTTTTCAAGGAAGTTACCACGTTATTGGGTATCAAACATAAATTATGTTCGATTTATCATCCACAAAGTAATGGCGTAGTGGAAAAGATGAACGGCCTGTTAAAGGGCAGATTATCAAAGCTATGCTTCTCATTAAAGAAAAATTGGATTTACTGCCTACCCCTGGCTCTATTTGAGTTGAGAAATCAACCAAGTAAAGACCACCACTTGTCCCCACACAAGATCGTGACTGGGAGACGAATGAACACAGCACACTCTCCACTGCGTGAACACTCAGATGCTCACAGAAGCGCCGCAATATTGGGGGATGAGTTCACAGACTACCTAAGAAAATTAACAAGGGCAGCGCGCGCAATATCAAAGCAACTCTCCCCACCCTTCACTAGAGAAGAGGGAAATGTAACAGGATCTGTCACGGAGCCAGAGCAACAGCTACAGTTAATGCCGGTGACTCAATTTATGTCAGAAGCTTTGTGCGTCGGTGGAATGCACCACGATTTCATGGCCCATACGAAGTAATATTTTGCACGCCCACAGCAGTAAAGGTGAAGGGTTTGAGATATTGGGTGCACTTAACCGATGTACGCAAAGCATACAGCAATATACACGAGGAAATAGACGAGGAGGCACAGACAACAGCAAACGATGCAAATGAGTAGGATGTCTAAATATCGGCTTGCGTGAGTGTGCGTGTCAACACTGGACCTGAATGGGATAATGTCAGCACTGAAATTGAATGAAAATAATGCCTGACAAGAATATTAAAAAAAAAAAAAAAAAAAAAAAAAGAAGAAGGGTGTGTATGTGGGATTTCTTTTTTTATCTAGGTGAGTGATGTATAATTAGTGAAATAGTAATATTATAACTTGTATATACCCTTGTCTGTGAATACCCCTCCCCCGCACCCCCACCCGCTTCCATTCCCCGTCAAATGTATTGGCACAGATGGTGCCAGCAAAACGTTTACATGCATGCACTTAATGCACTTTTATATTTCAAACAGGAGCTTCCATGGCATCTAACGGGCAGCCTGCAACGGATAGAATTAGTAGAGTGAGAGAATTAGTATATGAAAGATTTAGATATTCGTATGAGTGTGGATTATCAGTATGCATCACATTGTTTTTTATGATAATGTTTGGCTTGGTTACATATTGGTTTATAGCGTTCATCTCTATCGAGATGTACGAGGGGGGAGGGAGTAATAACACTACTGGACCAATTAACAGTACCACCGGGCCCAATACAACTGCAGATGCCAATACCAGGGAAGGTGATTTTTTGATATGGGACGGAACTAAACTTGTCTGGGGGTATCATACCACACCATCAAGTGTTGTGACCGCACAAAGAGAAAAGCCACATGGTGAAATGCAGAGCAACACAGTGTCTCCACCAGGGGTATCCAGTTACAATGCCCATAGTCTCAACGATCGAAACCCGTCTGCCATATCATGGTTGTATGACACCCCCACCAGCAAACTTGCCCACATTCCAAAAAACAATCTGCCAGATAGCGTCAGAAAAGAAAACCAAAAACTACTAGAAATGCACGAAATACTATATGATGAATGGGCCCAGGGGGGCAGGAATGAGAAAGGGGGGTCTAGTTTGCCCACTGCTCAGGGGGTTGGGAAGTACGTGAGTAACAAGAACACCAGACGAAAGAGAGAAACAGGGAGGAAGAAGTATGATGAGTACTATGGGCTAGGTCTAGATAAGATGGAAGACCCACGACACCCCCATCAAACAAATAAGTGGTATGCAGACATGAGTGCCACAGCTAAACAGACAACAAACGAAAGCTGTTATGTCTGTTCCCTCATCCCCCATGCATCAGGTACACCCAAAGTATTGTTACCCAAAGAGTTGCCTATTGTGGATGCCCAATGTCTCCTTCATCTCACGCTGTGCAGGATTAAGAACACCTTCCAGGCACACGAAGTGACTTTTCAAATGCTGCAGAACGAGAAAACATGTTACCCAAAACCGGCAGGAGTAGTATGTTTGAAAGAACCATTTTTTGTGATAGGAGGGACACTTTTTTCTGACAACAAGCGGAAGGATGAAGAAGTGCTGTGCAAAGCGGAAGCACTAAGAGGTGTGGCGCCGGATAAATTACAGTGGATAGAGGAAACATGTACACCAGTATGGAGAGAACACATTTCAAAGCTAACTTGGGTAACTGCCATTGAAAAGCCGTTCAAACTACAGAGCGAAATGGACTATAAACTGTGCTTTAAAGGAGAAGGGAGAACCCCCAAGGGAACAAACAAGAACTGCAACAAGACCCTCACCATCCCAGACCTAAAGAAAGGGACTGCGGCCCTCATGGACACGTACTGGGTGTGCGGCAAACAGGCATACCTACACCTCCCCCAGTCATGGAGTGGCAGCTGCTCAATGGCCACTCTGCACTCGGCACTAATGGTGATACCAGAAAGCCACATCGATGGGAGCAAAAGGACACAGGAACGCATGCAGAGTGTGGCTCAACCCACTGCAGAGTCACAAATATATGTCCTGTCTTCTGGAAGCAAGGGAGAAGTGCTGACCCGTAAAAGACGAGCATCAAATTACATATCAAAAGCATCATCAGAACTATTGGCCCAGATCCCAGACAAATATCGATTATTCAGCTCAGCAGAAACATTTTTTGCCTCACTAGTCTCAAGTGTCCAAGCAAGGGCAAATGCAAAATGGCTCCAGATAACACGCTGGGAACTGATTCAGCTGGCAAACGACACTGAAGAAGGATTCAATATCATCAGAGTCGAACTAAGGGCTTTACGACTAATGACAATGCAGAACAGGTATGTCCTGGACCTGTTGACAGCGATGGACGGTGGTGTTTGCCGAAAAATAGGAAGTGCCTGCTGCACTTTCGTACCTTCCGAAGACGCAGAGAATGGCTCCCTGTCCCATGTAATCGAAGCAGTCCACAACCTAGGAGAAAAAATGAAAATGGAAGGTGGAGCAGAAGCAAGCACCTGGTTTGACAACATCTTCTCCTGGGTTCCCTCATGGCTTGGAACAACTGTGAAATTTTTAATACCAGCTGTTGTGTTCCTCCTTCTACTTTTTTGCCTGTGCCAGGTGGGTCTTCGAGTCTGTGCCAACGCAGTACCAAACAGTGCAATGATGATGGTGACAATGGGCAACTCACACGGTACAATAAAAACAATGCAAGAAGCACAAGTACAAACAGGGATAGATAATTCGCCCAGGTACCAACTGGTGCCCATATATCACGATAAAGATATTGTAGATAAGTTGTGGCACACCACCATCAAAGAGCCTCGTATACTAGAATGGTATGAGGAAGTTTGGGTAGATTTAGAAGCAGATGGCGGGTGCATATATCTAACATGTACTCCAGATGAATATGCCCGGAGAGGTGAGAGCTTAAGAGCAGTGTGCAGGGCATGGATGCCCATCAAAGGAACTCCGGCATGGGATGAGGCAGTGATGGACGAGGCAGAATGTAGGAGGATAGAAGATTTAAAGAATTCGTTACTTAAGTAACGAAAGGGGGGAAATGTAGGAGAGGACTGGTCCAAGACGACCCCCCTCGCCTGCACTTTCTCCCCAGGTGAGGACTGTGGCTCTCTTGGGCGTCTCCTCGTGCCACCCGGGCCCAGGTGGTAGAGGGCACGCCCACTGGAGACATTGCCCGCACGTATCGAATTCCCACATCTATTGATCACAACACAAATTTAGTTAGGCCCAAAAACCATTCTCTGCCCAGTAAAAATGGTGTGAGCTCAGCGCACTGTAGCGCGGCCCCCACCCTTGGAGAACATCCCTGTTGCCGCAGCACCCTGGTAGATCCGCTGCGAGCCCGTTCCCACGAACCAGAAGGACATGAGCCAGCGTAATGCACTAACATTGTAACAGTCACCTTCCATAGTGTATCGTATCCTCGCTCCCAGCATGACCCGGCCAGCAGGCTTAGGCAAGATGAAATGAACAATAAAAATGGTCGTCACAGGCCCGACAATCTTCGTATATTCATGTTTAAACTACTTGCAAGGGATGCTTTCCTCTCATATAATCCCTTATATTATATAAGCCTGTAAGATGTATATCTAAAAGAGATCATGCCCCATGATATAAGCAACAATGAACACACACCATTGCAGGTGGATGCTAATGATAAAGGGACGCTCCAGGGATCTGTTCGTTGCGTGTATCACTGGGCAGCCTACCTCACATGGTTTCGCGCCATAAATAATATTAATGCTGCTAGAGTACGCGAGAAAGCGGATGCAACTATACTATGAATTCATGTCAAGAATGCGCGAGAGTGCACGTATCATGTGTGAATGTTTGAGCCCCTCATATGCCACCACCGTCACGTACAGTGGCGGGTCGTTTTCTATGTACTCCACTGATCTAACCACTACCTCATTTACTGCGAATGTATATGCATGTAACTGAAACACTGTAGCTGCTAGAGTATAATGTACAAATATGATGCTCGAACTGGGTATAATCGAAACACACCCAGCCAAGGTTAAATGCATGTTTTGAAGTGATTTTAAATAAGTATTATAGAAAGTATTCAAATGTTTGCGATGTCTTTACTTATATTCAGCAACACACAAGGGAGATACCTTTGTGAAAGCGTACAAGGTCTCGATGTATCCCCCTCCCTCCCTCAGAAGACTGCCAAGACATGAGAACAGAGCCCCGCTCTGTGCTATCACGCCTCCCCCGACCTGACTGGAGCTGCTTCAAAGACTTGTAACCCCACTGCAGCACCCAAGGCCGCGGCCAGCCACCTGCATTATTTACAGCACAGCAGTAAACCTTAGTTTAAACTCAAGCGCCCCCTCGTAAACCCCACAACCCACCGGACTGTCTCAGACTTATGGCCCTGCGCAATCAGGACACCCAACACTTTGACGACACACAGCGAAACACCTATAACCACTTCTAACAAGACAGAAAGACCTGTACCACCCGCCCCAGTCCCCGAAGCTTAGCCCCGAGACCCACGGTCCCGGTCAACAGATCACAAGTAACCAGGCCTCGATATATTATCTCCAGACCCCTCACAAGGTGCATTCCTCCTGTGTTGCATTAACCTATTGAAAGATTTACTAAAGAGAATAGAACTGTAAATGACTGAATGACTGCGGGGTGCATGGCAGAGGGCAAGCAAGTCAGGAAAGGCATTCATCTCTGCCACAGGCCGCCTCAGCACACCAACACCGCCCGGATGAACTCAAGCCGACCTGCCAGGCCCAGCCCAACCCACGAGGGTGACCAGTGACGTCCTCCAGCCAAGACCAACCACACCGCAGCAGCACCTATAGTTAGTCGTCGCCACCCAATCCCAATGAACTTGTGCCCCCTATAGTATGTACGTTTTGATGACGTTTTTTGTAAATATATACGCCTGTCTTTGCTATTGTCAGACAGAGCGCTCTCGGAGTTTGCAGAGTTCTTTGCATGCCCAATTCTGATTGATAAACTCCCATTTACGCTCACCCGCACTCTGTCTTGGCCTTATTCCCATTTTGGGAGAGTCCTTCATTGTCTCTCATTGCGGGGAGGATCGTGCTGTTTGGGGACGCTTGCTTTCAGACCCCATGCTAAGCCTTCAGTGTGATAGGTAAAGACACAGAGAGGCAAAGTCCACAAATCCTGTGACAGTTAAAGACACAAAGGCTAAGCTCTGCAGTGAGTGTGACGTGGAGCGACCCAGAGACCCCATGCTCAGCCTTCAGTGTGATAGGTAAAGACCCAGAGAGGCAAAGTCTACAATTCCAGTGACAGTTAAAGACCCAAAGGCTACGCTCTGGAGTGAGTGTGATGTGGAGCGGCCCAGAGAGCACATGCTCAGCCTTCAGTGTGATAGGTAAAGACACAGAGAGGCAAAGTCCACACATCCTGTGACAGTTAAAGACCCAAAGGCTAAGCTCTGCAAGGAGTGTGATGTGGAGCGACCCTCTGAACACATGCTCAGCCTTCAGTGTGATAGGTAAAGACCCAGAGAGGCAAAGTCCACAAATCCTGTGACAGTTAAAGACCCAAAGGCTAAGCTCTGCAATCAGTGTGATGTGGAGTGGCCAAGAGAGCACATGCTCAGCCTTCAGTGTGATAGGTAAAGACACAGAGAGGCAAAGTCCACAAATCCTGTGACAGTTAAAGACCCAAAGGCTAAGCTCTGCAGTGAGTGTGATGTGGAGCGACCCTCTGAACACATGCTCAGCCTTCAGTGTGATAGGTAAAGACCCAGAGAGGCAAAGTCCACAAATCCTGTGACAGTTAAAGACCCAAAGGCTAAGCTCTGCAATCAGTGTGATGTGGAGCGGCCAAGAGAGCACATGTTCAGCCTTCAGTGTGATAGGTAAAGACCCAGAGAGGCAAAGTCCACAATTCCTGTGACAGTTAAAGACCCAAAGGCTAAGCTCTGCAATGAGTGTGATGTGGAGCGACCCAGAGAGCACATGTTCAGCCTTCAGTGTGATAGGTAAAGACCCAGAGAGGCAAAGTCCACATTTCCTGTGACAGTTAAAGACCCAAAGGCTAAGCTCTGCAGTGAGTGTGATGTGGAGAGACCCAGAGAGCACATGCTCAGCCTTCAGTGTGATAGGTAAAGACCCAAAAAGGCAAAGCCCACAATTCCTGTGACAGTTAAAGACCCAAAGGCTAAGCTCTGCAGTGAGTGTGATGTGGAGCGACCCAGAGAGCACATGCTCAGCCTTCAGTGTGATGGGTAAAGACCCAGAGAGGCAAAGTCCACAATTCCTGTGACAGTTAAAGACGCAAACGCTATGCTCTGCAGTGAGTGTGATGTGGAGCGACGCAGAGACCCCATGCTCAGCCTTCAGTGTGATAGGTAAAGACCCAGAGAGGTAAAGTCCACAATTCCTGTGACAGGTAAAGACCCAAAGGATAAGATCTGCAGTTAGTGTGATGTGGATTGACCCAGAGACCCCATGCTCAGCCTTCAGTGTGATAGGTGAAGACCCAAAGGCTACACTCTGCAGTGAGTGTGATGTGGAGCGACCCAGAGACCCCATGTTCAGCCTTCAGTGTGATAGGTAAAGACCCAGAGAGGCAAAGTCCACAATTCTTGTGACAGTTAAAGACCCAAAGGCTAAGCTCTGCAGTGAGTGTGATGTGGAGCGACCCAGAGAGCACATGCTCAGCCTTCAGTGTGATGGGTAAAGACCCAGAGAGGCAAAGTCCACAATTCCTGTGACAGTTAAAGACGCAAACGCTATGCTCTGCAGTGAGTGTGATGTGGAGCGACGCAGAGACCCCATGCTCAGCCTTCAGTGTGATAGGTAAAGACCCAGAGAGGTAAAGTCCACAATTCCTGTGACAGGTAAAGACCCAAAGGATAAGATCTGCAGTTAGTGTGATGTGGATTGACCCAGAGACCCCATGCTCAGCCTTCAGTGTGATAGGTGAAGACCCAAAGGCTACACTCTGCAGTGAGTGTGATGTGGAGCGACCCAGAGACCCCATGTTCAGCCTTCAGTGTGATAGGTAAAGACCCAGAGAGGCAAAGTCCACAATTCTTGTGACAGTTAAAGACACAAAGGCTAAGCTCTGCAGTGAGTGTGATGTGGAGTGACCCAGAGAGCACATGCTCAGCCTTCAGTGTGATAGGTAAAGACCCAGACAGGCAAAGTCCACAATTCCTGTGACAGTTAAAGACCCAAAGGCTAAGCTCTGCAGTGAGTGTGATGTGGAGAGACCCAGAGAGCACATGCTCAGCCTTCAGTGTGATAGGTAAAGACCCAAAAAGGCAAAGTCCACAATTCCTGTGACAGTTAAAGACCCAAAGGCTATGCTCTGCAGTGAGTGTGATGTGGAGCGACCCAGAGACCCCATGCTCAGCCTTCAGTGTGATAGGTAAAGACCCAGAGAGGTAAAGTCCACAATTCCTGTGACAGGTAAAGACCCAAAGGATAAGATCTGCAGTGAGTGTGATCTGGAGTGACCCAGAGACCCCATGCTCAGCCTTCAGTGTGATAGGTGAAGACCCAAAGGCTGCACTCTGCAGTGAGTGTCATGTGGTGCGACCCAGAGACCCCATGCTCAGCCTTCAGTGTGATAGGTAAAGACCCAGAGAGGCAAGGTGCACAATTCTTGTGACAGTTAAAGACACAAAGGCTAAGCTCTGCAGTGAGTGTGATGTGGAGTGACCCAGAGAGCACATGCTCAGCCTTCAGTGTGATAGGTAAAGACCCAGAAAGGCAAAGTCCACTATTTCTGTGACAGTTAAAGAACCAAAGGCTAAGCTCTGCAGTGAGTGTCATGTGGAGTGACCCAGAGACCCCATGCTCAGCCTTCAGTGTGATAGGTAAAGACCCGGAGAGGCAAAGTCCACAATTCCTGTGACAGATAAAGACCCGAAGGCTAAGCTCTGCAGTGAGTGTGATGTGGAGTGACCCAGAGATCCCATGCTCAGCCTTCAGTGTCATAGGTGAAGACCCAAAGGCTAAGCACTGCAGTTAGTGTGATGTGGAGCGACCCAAAGAGCACGTGCACAGCCTTCAGTGTGATAGTTAAAGACCCAGTGAGGCAAAGTCCACAATTCCTGTGACAGTTAACGACCCAAAGGCTAAGCTCTGCAGTGAGTGTGATGTGGAGAGACCCAGAGAGCACATGCTCAGCCTTCAGTGTGATAGGTAAAGACCCAAAAAGGCAAAGTCCACAATTCCTGTGACAGTTAAAGACCCAAAGGCTATGCTCTGCAGTGAGTGTGATGTGGAGCGACCCAGAGACCCCATGCTCAGCCTTCAGTGTGATAGGTAAAGACCCAGAGAGGTAAAGTCCACAATTCCTGTGACAGGTAAAGACCCAAAGGATAAGATCTGCAGTGAGTGTGATCTGGAGTGACCCAGAGACCCCATGCTCAGCCTTCAGTGTGATAGGTGAAGACCCAAAGGCTGCACTCTGCAGTGAGTGTCATGTGGTGCGACCCAGAGACCCCATGCTCAGCCTTCAGTGTGATAGGTAAAGACCCAGAGAGGCAAGGTGCACAATTCTTGTGACAGTTAAAGACACAAAGGCTAAGCTCTGCAGTGAGTGTGATGTGGAGTGACCCAGAGAGCACATGCTCAGCCTTCAGTGTGATAGGTAAAGACCCAGAAAGGCAAAGTCCACTATTTCTGTGACAGTTAAAGAACCAAAGGCTAAGCTCTGCAGTGAGTGTCATGTGGAGTGACCCAGAGACCCCATGCTCAGCCTTCAGTGTGATAGGTAAAGACCCGGAGAGGCAAAGTCCACAATTCCTGTGACAGATAAAGACCCGAAGGCTAAGCTCTGCAGTGAGTGTGATGTGGAGTGACCCAGAGATCCCATGCTCAGCCTTCAGTGTCATAGGTGAAGACCCAAAGGCTAAGCACTGCAGTTAGTGTGATGTGGAGCGACCCAAAGAGCACGTGCACAGCCTTCAGTGTGATAGTTAAAGACCCAGTGAGGCAAAGTCCACAATTCCTGTGACAGTTAACGACCCAAAGGCTAAGCTCTGCAGTGAGTGCTACGTGAAGCGACCCAGGGACACCATGCTCAGCCTTCAGTGTGGTAGGTGAAGACCCAGAGAGGCAAAGTCCACAATTCCTGTGACAGTTAAAGACCCAAAGGCTAAGCTCTGCAGTGAGTGTGATATGGAGCGACCCAGAGACCCCATGCTCAGCCTTCAGTGTGATAGGTAAAGACCCGGAGAGGCAAAGTCCACAATTCCTGTGACAGGTAAAGACCCAAAGGATAAGATCTGCAGTGAGTGTGATGTGGAGTGACCCAGAGACTCCATGCTCAACCTTCAGTGTGATAGGTAAAGACCCAGAGAGGCAAAGTCCACAATTCCGGTGACAGTTAAAGACCCAAAGGCTAAGCTCTGCAGTGAGTGTGATGTGGAGCGACCCAGAGAGCACATGCTCAGCTTTCAGTGTGATAGGTAAAGACCCAGAGAGGCAAAGTCGACAATTCCAGTGACAGTTAAAGATCCAAAGGCTAAGCTCTGCTGTGAGTGTGATGTGAGCGACCCAGAGAGCACATGCTCAGCCTTCAGTGTGAGAGGTAAAGACCCAGAGAGGCAAAGTCCACAAATCCTGTGACAGTTAAAGACCCAAAGGCTAAGCTCTGCAGTGAGTGTGATGTGGAGCGACCCAGAGAGCACATGCTCAGCCTTCAGTGTGATAGGTAAAGACCCAGAGAGGCAAAGTCCACAATTCCAGTGACAGTTAAAGATCCAAAGGCTAAGCTCTGCTGTGAGTGTGATGTGGAGCGACCCAGAGAACCCATGCTCAGCCTTCAGTGTGATAGGTAAAGACCCAGAGAGGCAAAGTCCACAATTCCTGTGACAGTTAAAGACCAAAAGGCTAAGCTCTGCAGTGAGTGTGATGTGGAGCGACCCAGAGACCCCATGCTCAGCCTTCAGTGTGATAGGTTAAGACCCAGAGAGGCAAAGTCCACAATTCCTGTGACATTTAAAGACCCAAAGGCTTAGCTCTGCAGTGAGTGTGATGTGGAGCGACCCAGACACCCCATGCTCAGCCTTCAGTGTGATAGGTAAAGACCCAGAGAGGCAAAGTCCACAATTCTTGTGACAGTTAAAGACCCAATGGCTAAGCTCTGCAGTGAGTGTGATGTGAAGCGACCCACGGATACCATGCTCAGCCTTCAGTTTGGTAGGTGAAGACCCAGAGAGGCAAAGTCCACAATTCCTGTGACAGTTAAAGACCCAAAGGCTAAGCTCTGCAGTGAGTGTGATGTGAGCGACCCAGAGACCCCATGCTCAGCCTTCAGTGTGATAGATAAAGACCCAGAGAGGCAAAGTCCACAATTCCTGTGACAGGTAAGGACCCAAAGGCTAAGCTCTGCAGTCAGTGTGACATGGAGTGACCCTGAGACCCCATGCTCAGCCTTCAGTGTGATAGGTAAAGACACAGAGAGGCAAAGTCCACAAATCCTGTGACAGTTAAAGACACAAAGGCTAAGCTCTGCAGTGAGTGTGACGTGGAGCGACCCAGAGACCCCATGCTCAGCCTTCAGTGTGATAGGTATAGACCCAGAGAGGCAAAGTCTACAATCCCAGTGACAGTTAAAGACCCAAAGGCTACGCTCTGCAGTGAGTGTGATGTGGAGCGACCCTCTGAACACATGCTCAGCCTTCAGTGTGATAGCTAAAGACCCAGAGAGGCAAAGTCCACAAATCCTGTGACAGTTAAAGACCCAAAGGCTAAGCTCTGCAATCAGTGTGATGTGGAGCGGCCAAGAGAGCACATGTTCAGCCTTCAGTGTGATAGGTAAAGACCCAGAGAGGCAAAGTCCACAATTCCTGTGACAGTTAAAGACCCAAAGGCTAAGCTCTGCAGTGAGTGTGATGTGGAGCGACCCAGAGAGCACATGCTCAGCCTTCAGTGTGATGGGTAAAGACCCAGAGAGGCAAAGTCCACAATTCCTGTGACAGTTAAAGACCCAAAGGCTAAGCTCTGCAATGAGTGTGATGTGGAGCGACCCAGAGAGCACATGCTCAGCCTTCAGTGTGATAGGTAAAGACCCGGAGAGGCAAAGTCCACAATTCCTGTGACAGATAAAGACCGAAGGCTAAGCTCTGCAGTGAGTGTGATGTGGAGTGACCCAGAGATCCCATGCTCAGCCTTCAGTGTCATAGGTGAAGACCCAAAGGCTAAGCACTGCAGTTAGTGTGATGTGGAGCGACCCAAAGAGCACGTGCACAGCCTTCAGTGTGATAGTTAAAGACCCAGTGAGGCAAAGTCCACAATTCCTGTGACAGTTAACGACCCAAAGGCTAAGCTCTGCAGTGAGTGCTACGTGAAGCGACCCAGGGACACCATGCTCAGCCTTCAGTGTGGTAGGTGAAGACCCAGAGAGGCAAAGTCCACAATTCCTGTGACAGTTAAAGACCCAAAGGCTAAGCTCTGCCATGAGTGTGATGTGGAGCAACCCAGTGACCCCATGCTCAGCCTTCCGTGTGATAGGTAAAGACCCAGAGAGGCAAAGTCCACAAATCCTGTGACAGTTAAAGACCCAAAGGCTAAGCTCTGCAGTTAGTGTGATGTGGAGCGGCCCAGAGACCCCATACACAGCCTTCAGTGTGGTAGGTAAAGACCCAGAGAGGCAAAGTACACAATTCCTGTGACAGTTAAAGACCCAAAGGCTACGCTCTGCAGTCAGTGTGATGTGGAGCGACCCAGAGACCCCATGCTCAGCCTTCAGTGTGATAGGTAAAGACCAGGAGAGGCAAAGTCCACAATTCTTGTGACAGTTAAAGACCCAAAGGCTGAGCTCTGCAGTGAGTTTGATGTGGAGCGACCCTGAGAGCAAATGCTCAGCCTTCAGTGTGATAGGTAAAGACCCGGATAGGCAAAGTCCACAATTCTTGTGACAGTTAAAGACACAAAGGCTAAGCTCTGCAGTGAGTGTGATGTGAGCGACCCAGAGACCCCATTCTCAGCATTCAGTGTTATATGTAAAGACCCAGAGAGGCAAAGTCCACAATTCCTGTCACAGTTAAAGACCCAAAGGCTAAGCTCTGCAGTGAGTGTGATGTGGAGTGACCCAGAGAGCACATGCTCAGCCTTCAGTGTGATAGGTGAAGACCCAGAGAGGCAAAGTCCACAATTCCTGTGACTGTTCAAGACCCAAAGGCTAAGCTCTGCAGTGAGTGTGATGTGGAGCAACCCAGAGACCCCATGCTCAGCCTTCAGTGTGATAGGTAAAGATCCAGAGAGGCAAAGTCCACAATTCCTGTGACAGTTAAAGACCCAAAGGCTAAGCTCTGCAGTGAGTGTGATGTGGAGCGACCCAGTGAGCACATGCTCAGCCTTCAGTGTGATAGGTAAAGAACCAAAAAGGCAAAGTCCACAATTCCTGTGACAGTTAAAGACCCAAAGGCTACGCTCTGCAGTGAGTGTGATGTGGAGCGACCCAGAGACCCCATGCTCAGCCTTCAGTGTGATAGGTAAAGACCCGGAGAGGCAAAGTCCACAATTCCTGTGACAGGTAAAGACCCAAAGGATAAGATCTGCAGTGAGTGTGATGTGGAGTGACCCAGAGACTCCATGCTCAGCCTTCAGTGTGATAGGTAAAGACCCAGAGAGGCAAAGTCCACAATTCCGGTGACAGTTAAAGACCCAAAGGCTAAGCTCTGCAGTGAGTGTGATGTGGAGCGACCCAGAGAGCACATGCTCAGCTTTCAGTGTGATAGGTAAAGACCCAGAGAGGCAAAGTCGACAATTCCAGTGACAGTTAAAGATCCAAAGGCTAAGCTCTGCTGTGAGTGTGATGTGAGCGACCCAGAGAGCACATGCTCAGCCTTCAGTGTGAGAAGTAAAGACCCAGAGAGGCAAAGTCCACAAATCCTGTGACAGTTAAAGACCCAAAGGCTAAGTTCTGCAGTGAGTGTGATGTGGAGCGACCCAGAGAGCACATGCTCAGCCTTCAGTGTGATAGGTAAAGACCCAGAGAGGCAAAGTCCACAATTCCAGTGACAGTTAAAGATCCAAAGGCTAAGCTCTGCTGTGAGTGTGATGTGGAGCGACCCAGAGAACCCATGCTCAGCCTTCAGTGTGATAGGTAAAGACCCAGAGAGGCAAAGTCCACAATTCCTGTGACAGTTAAAGACCAAAAGGCTAAGCTCTGCAGTGAGTGTGATGTGGAGCGACCCAGAGACCCCATGCTCAGCCTTCAGTGTGATAGGTTAAGACCCAGAGAGGCAAAGTCCACAATTCCTGTGACATTTAAAGACCCAAAGGCTTAGCTCTGCAGTGAGTGTGATGTGGAGCGACCCAGACACCCCATGCTCAGCCTTCAGTGTGATAGGTAAAGACCCAGAGAGGCAAAGTCCACAATTCTTGTGACAGTTAAAGACCCAATGGCTAAGCTCTGCAGTGAGTGTGATGTGAAGCGACCCACGGATACCATGCTCAGCCTTCAGTTTGGTAGGTGAAGACCCAGAGAGGCAAAGTCCACAATTCCTGTGACAGTTAAAGATCCAAAGGCTAAGCTCTGCAGTGAGTGTGATGTGAGCGACCCAGAGACCCCATGCTCAGCCTTCAGTGTGATAGATAAAGACCCAGAGAGGCAAAGTCCACAATTCCTGTGACAGGTAAGGACCCAAAGGCTAAGCTCTGCAGTCAGTGTGACATGGAGTGACCCTGAGACCCCATGCTCAGCCTTCAGTGTGATAGGTAAAGACACAGAGAGGCAAAGTCCACAAATCCTGTGACAGTTAAAGACACAAAGGCTAATCTCTGCAGTGAGTGTGACGTGGAGCGACCCAGAGACCCCATGCTCAGCCTTCAGTGTGATAGGTATAGACCCAGAGAGGCAAAGTCTACAATCCCAGTGACAGTTAAAGACCCAAAGGCTACGCTCTGGAGTGAGTGTGATGTGGAGCGACCCAGAGAGCACATGCTCAGCCTTCAGTGTGATAGGTAAAGACACAGAGAGGCAAAGTCCACAAATCCTGTGACAGTTAAAGACCCAAAGGCTATGCTCTGCAGTGAGTGTGATGTGGAGCGACCCTCTGAACACATGCTCAGCCTTCAGTGTGATAGGTAAAGACCCAGAGAGGCAAAGTCCACAAATCCTGTGACAGTTAAAGACCCAAAGGCTAAGCTCTG
This sequence comes from Ambystoma mexicanum, assembly GCF_040938575.1. Taxonomy (NCBI): domain Eukaryota; kingdom Metazoa; phylum Chordata; class Amphibia; order Caudata; family Ambystomatidae; genus Ambystoma; species Ambystoma mexicanum. The sequence continues at coordinate 1,482,283,285 of NC_090924.1, forward strand.
CAATCAGTGTGATGTGGAGCGGCCAAGAGAGCACATGTTCAGCCTTCAGTGTGATAGGTAAAGACCCAGAGAGGCAAAGTCCACAATTCCTGTGACAGTTAAAGACCCAAAGGCTAAGCTCTGCAGTGAGTGTGATGTGGAGCGACCCAGAGAGCACATGCTCAGCCTTCAGTGTGATGGGTAAAGACCCAGAGAGGCAAAGTCCACAATTCCTGTGACAGTTAAAGACCCAAAGGCTAAGCTCTGCAATGAGTGTGATGTGGAGCGACCCAGAGAGCACATGCTTAGCCTTCAGTGTGATAGGTAAAGACCCAGAGAGGCAAAGTCCACATTTCCTGTGACAGTTAAAGACCCAAAGGCTAAGCTCTGCAGTGAGTGTGATGTGGAGAGACCCAGAGAGCACATGCTCAGCCTTCAGTGTGATAGGTAAAGACCCAGAGAGGCAAAGTACACAATTCCTGTGACAGTTAAAGACCCAAAGGCTACGCTCTGCAGTCAGTGTGATGTGGAGCGACCCAGAGACCCCATGCTCAGCCTTCAGTGTGATAGGTAAAGACCCGGATAGGCAAAGTCCACAATTCTTGTGACAGTTAAAGACACAAAGGCTAAGCTCTGCAGTGAGTGTGATGTGAGCGACCCAGAGACCCCATTCTCAGCATTCAGTGTTATATGTAAAGACCCAGAGAGCACATGCTCAGCCTTCAGTGTGATAGGTAAAGACCCAGAGAGGCAAAGTCCACATTTCCTGTGACAGTTAAAGACCCAAAGGCTAAGCTCTGCAGTGCGTGTGATGTGGAGAGACCCAGAGAGCACATGCTCAGCCTTCAGTGTGATAGGTAAAGACCCAGAGAGGCAAAGTCCACAATTCCTGTGACAGTTAAAGACCCAATGGCTAAGCTCTGCAGTGAGTGTGATGTGAAGCGACCCACGGATACCATGCTCAGCCTTCAGTTTGGTAGGTGAAGACCCAGAGAGGCAAAGTCCACAATTCCTGTGACAGTTAAAGACCCAAAGGCTAAGCTCTGCAGTGCGTGTGATGTGGAGAGACCCAGAGAGCACATGCTCAGCCTTCAGTGTGATAGGTAAAGACCCAGAGAGGCAAGGTGCACAATTCTTGTGACAGTTAAAGACACAAAGGCTAAGCTCTGCAGTGAGTGTGATGTGGATTTACCCAGAGAGCACATGTTCAGCCTTCAGTGTGATAGGTAAAGACCCAGAGAGGCAAAGTCCACATTTCCTGTGACAGTTAAAGACCCAAAGGCTAAGCTCTGCAGTGAGTGTGATGTGGAGAGACCCAGAGAGCACATGCTCAGCCTTCAGTGTGATAGGTAAAGACCCAAAAAGGCAAAGCCCACAATTCCTGTGACAGTTAAAGACCCAAAGGCTAAGCTCTGCAGTGAGTGTGATGTGGAGCGACCCAGAGAGCACATGCTCAGCCTTCAGTGTGATGGGTAAAGACCCAGAGAGGCAAAGTCCACAATTCCTGTGACAGTTAAAGACGCAAACGCTATGCTCTGCAGTGAGTGTGATGTGGAGCGACGCAGAGACCCCATGCTCAGCCTTCAGTGTGATAGGTAAAGACCCAGAGAGGTAGAGTCCACAATTCCTGTGACAGGTAAAGACCCAAAGGATAAGATCTGCAGTTAGTGTGATGTGGATTGACACAGAGACCCCATGCTCAGCCTTCAGTGTGATAGGTGAAGACCCAAAGGCTACACTCTGCAGTGAGTGTGATGTGGAGCGACCCAGAGACCCCATGTTCAGCCTTCAGTGTGATAGGTAAAGACCCAGAGAGGCAAAGTCCACAATTCTTGTGACAGTTAAAGACCCAAAGGCTAAGCTCTGCAGTGAGTGTGATGTGGAGCGACCCAGAGAGCACATGCTCAGCCTTCAGTGTGATGGGTAAAGACCCAGAGAGGCAAAGTCCACAATTCCTGTGACAGTTAAAGACGCAAACGCTATGCTCTGCAGTGAGTGTGATGTGGAGCGACGCAGAGACCCCATGCTCAGCCTTCAGTGTGATAGGTAAAGACCCAGAGAGGTAAAGTCCACAATTCCTGTGACAGGTAAAGACCCAAAGGACAAGATCTGCAGTTAGTGTGATGTGGATTGACCCAGAGACCCCATGCTCAGCCTTCAGTGTGATAGGTGAAGACCCAAAGGCTACACTCTGCAGTGAGTGTGATGTGGAGCGACCCAGAGACCCCATGTTCAGCCTTCAGTGTGATAGGTAAAGACCCAGAGAGGCAAAGTCCACAATTCTTGTGACAGTTAAAGACACAAAGGCTAAGCTCTGCAGTGAGTGTGATGTGGAGTGACCCAGAGAGCACATGCTCAGCCTTCAGTGTGATAGGTAAAGACCCAGAAAGGCAAAGTCCACAATTCCTGTGACAGTTAAAGACCCAAAGGCTAAGCTCTGCAGTGAGTGTGATGTGGAGAGACCCAGAGAGCACATGCTCAGCCTTCAGTGTGATAGGTAAAGACCCAAAAAGGCAAAGTCCACAATTCCTGTGACAGTTAAAGACCCAAAGGCTATGCTCTGCAGTGAGTGTGATGTGGAGCGACCCAGAGACCCCATGCTCAGCCTTCAGTGTGATAGGTAAAGACCCAGAGAGGTAAAGTCCACAATTCCTGTGACAGGTAAAGACCCAAAGGATAGGATCTGCAGTGAGTGTGATCTGGAGTGACCCAGAGACCCCATGCTCAGCCTTCAGTGTGATAGGTGAAGACCCAAAGGCTACACTCTGCAGTGAGTGTCATGTGGTGCGACCCAGAGACCCCATGCTCAGCCTTCAGTGTGATAGGTAAAGACCCAGAGAGGCAAGGTGCACAATTCTTGTGACAGTTAAAGACACAAAGGCTAAGCTCTGCAGTGAGTGTGATGTGGATTTACCCAGAGAGCACATGCTCAGCCTTCAGTGTGATAGGTAAAGACCCAGAAAGGCAAAGTCCACTATTTCTGTGACAGTTAAAGAACCAAAGGCTAAGCTCTGCAGTGAGTGTCATGTGGAGTGACCCAGAGATCCCATGCTCAGCCTTCAGTGTCATAGGTGAAGACCCAAAGGCTAAGCACTGCAGTTAGTGTGATGTGGAGCGACCCAAAGAGCACGTGCACAGCCTTCAGTGTGATAGTTAAAGACCCAGTGAGGCAAAGTCCACAATTCCTGTGACAGTTAACGACCCAAAGGCTAAGCTCTGCAGTGAGTGCTATGTGAAGCGACCCAGGGACACCATGCTCAGCCTTCAGTGTGGTAGGTGAAGACCCAGAGAGGCAAAGTCCACAATTCCTGTGACAGTTAAAGACCCAAAGGCTAAGCTCTGCCATGAGTGTGATGTGGAGCAACCCAGTGACCCCATGCTCAGCCTTCCGTGTGATAGGTAAAGACCCAGAGAGGCAAAGTCCACAAATCCTGTGACAGTTAAAGACCCAAAGGCTAAGCTCTGCAGTTAGTGTGATGTGGAGCGGCCCAGAGACCCCATACACAGCCTTCAGTGTGGTAGGTAAAGACCCAGAGAGGCAAAGTACACAATTCCTGTGACAGTTAAAGACCCAAAGGCTACGCTCTGCAGTCAGTGTGAAGTGGAGCGACCCAGAGACCCCATGCTCAGCCTTCAGTGTGATAGGTAAAGACCAGGAGAGGCAAAGTCCACAATTCTTGTGACAGTTAAAGACCCAAAGGCTGAGCTCTGCAGTGAGTTTGATGTGGAGCGACCCTGAGAGCAAATGCTCAGCCTTCAGTGTGATAGGTAAAGACCCGGATAGGCAAAGTCCACAATTCCTGTGACAGTTAAAGACACAAAGGCTAAGCTCTGCAGTGAGTGTGATGTGAGCGACCCAGAGACCCCATTCTCAGAATTCAGTGTTATATGTAAAGACCCAGAGAGGCAAAGTCCACAATTCCTGTCACAGTTAAAGACCCAAAGGCTATGCTCTGCAGTGAGTGTGATGTGGAGCGACCCTCTGAACACATGCTCAGCCTTCAGTGTGATAGGTAAAGACCCAGAGAGGCAAAGTCCACAAATCCTGTGACAGTTAAAGACCCAAAGGCTAAGCTCTGCAATCAGTGTGATGTGGAGCGGCCAAGAGAGCACATGTTCAGCCTTCAGTGTGATAGGTAAAGACCCAGAGAGGCAAAGTCCACAATTCCTGTGACAGTTAAAGACCCAAAGGCTAAGCTCTGCAGTGAGTGTGATGTGGAGCGACCCAGAGAGCACATGCTCAGCCTTCAGTGTGATGGGTAAAGACCCAGAGAGGCAAAGTCCACAATTCCTGTGACAGTTAAAGACCCAAAGGCTAAGCTCTGCAATGAGTGTGATGTGGAGCGACCCAGAGAGCACATGCTCAGCCTTCAGTGCGATAGGTAAAGACCCAGAGAGGCAAAGTCCACATTTCCTGTGACAGTTAAAGACCCAAAGGCTAAGCTCTGCAGTGAGTGTGATGTGGAGAGACCCAGAGAGCACATGCTCAGCCTTCAGTGTGATAGGTAAAGACCCAGAGAGGCAAAGTACACAATTCCTGTGACAGTTAAAGACCCAAAGGCTACGCTCTGCAGTCAGTGTGATGTGGAGCGACCCAGAGACCCCATGCTCAGCCTTCAGTGTGATAGGTAAAGACCCGGATAGGCAAAGTCCACAATTCTTGTGACAGTTAAAGACACAAAGGCTAAGCTCTGCAGTGAGTGTGATGTGAGCGACCCAGAGACCCCATTCTCAGCATTCAGTGTTATATGTAAAGACCCAGAGAGCACATGCTCAGCCTTCAGTGTGATAGGTAAAGACCCAGAGAGGCAAAGTCCACATTTCCTGTGACAGTTAAAGACCCAAAGGCTAAGCTCTGCAGTGCGTGTGATGTGGAGAGACCCAGAGAGCACATGCTCAGCCTTCAGTGTGATAGGTAAAGACCCAGAGAGGCAAAGTCCACAATTCCTGTGACAGTTAAAGACCCAATGGCTAAGCTCTGCAGTGAGTGTGATGTGAAGCGACCCACGGATACCATGCTCAGCCTTCAGTTTGGTAGGTGAAGACCCAGAGAGGCAAAGTCCACAATTCCTGTGACAGTTAAAGACCCAAAGGCTAAGCTCTGCAGTGAGTGTGATGTGAGCGACCCAGAGACCCCATGCTCAGCCTTCAGTGTGATAGATAAAGACCCAGAGAGGCAAAGTCCACAATTCCTGTGACAGGTAAGGACCCAAAGGCTAAGCTCTGCAGTCAGTGTGACATGGAGTGACCCTGAGACCCCATGCTCAGCCTTCAGTGTGATAGGTAAAGACACAGAGAGGCAAAGTCCACAAATCCTGTGACAGTTAAAGACACAAAGGCTAAGCTCTGCAGTGAGTGTGACGTGGAGCGACCCAGAGACCCCATGCTCAGCCTTCAGTGTGATAGGTAAAGACCCAGAGAGGCAAAGTCTACAATTCCAGTGACAGTTAAAGACCCAAAGGCTACGCTCTGGAGTGAGTGTGATGTGGAGCGACCCAGAGAGCACATGCTCAGCCTTCAGTGTGATAGGTAAAGACACAGAGAGGCAAAGTCCACACATCCTGTGACAGTTAAAGACCCAAAGGCTAAGCTCTGCAGTGAGTGTGATGTGGAGCGACCCTCTGAACACATGCTCAGCCTTCAGTGTGATAGGTAAAGACCCAGAGAGGCAAAGTCCACAAATCATGTGACAGTTAAAGACCCAAAGGCTAAGCTCTGCAATCAGTGTGATGTGGAGCGGCCAAGAGAGCACATGTTCAGCCTTCAGTGTGATAGGTAAAGACCCAGAGAGGCAAAGTCCACAATTCCTGTGACAGTTAAAGACCCAAAGGCTAAGCTCTGCAATGAGTGTGATGTGGAGCGACCCAGAGAGCACATGTTCAGCCTTCAGTGTGATAGGTAAAGACCCAGAGAGGCAAAGTCCACATTTCCTGTGACAGTTAAAGACCCAAAGGCTAAGCTCTGCAGTGAGTGTGATGTGGAGAGACCCAGAGAGCACATGCTCAGCCTTCAGTGTGATAGGTAAAGACCCAAAAAGGCAAAGCCCACAATTCCTGTGACAGTTAAAGACCCAAAGGCTAAGCTCTGCAGTGAGTGTGATGTGGAGCGACCCAGAGAGCACATGCTCAGCCTTCAGTGTGATGGGTAAAGACCCAGAGAGGCAAAGTCCACAATTCCTGTGACAGTTAAAGACGCAAACGCTATGCTCTGCAGTGAGTGTGATGTGGAGCGACGCAGAGACCCCATGCTCAGCCTTCAGTGTGATAGGTAAAGACCCAGAGAGGTAGAGTCCACAATTCCTGTGACAGGTAAAGACCCAAAGGATAAGATCTGCAGTTAGTGTGATGTGGATTGACACAGAGACCCCATGCTCAGCCTTCAGTGTGATAGGTGAAGACCCAAAGGCTACACTCTGCAGTGAGTGTGATGTGGAGCGACCCAGAGACCCCATGTTCAGCCTTCAGTGTGATAGGTAAAGACCCAGAGAGGCAAAGTCCACAATTCTTGTGACAGTTAAAGACCCAAAGGCTAAGCTCTGCAGTGAGTGTGATGTGGAGCGACCCAGAGAGCACATGCTCAGCCTTCAGTGTGATGGGTAAAGACCCAGAGAGGCAAAGTCCACAATTCCTGTGACAGTTAAAGACGCAAACGCTATGCTCTGCAGTGAGTGTGATGTGGAGCGACGCAGAGACCCCATGCTCAGCCTTCAGTGTGATAGGTAAAGACCCAGAGAGGTAAAGTCCACAATTCCTGTGACAGGTAAAGACCCAAAGGACAAGATCTGCAGTTAGTGTGATGTGGATTGACCCAGAGACCCCATGCTCAGCCTTCAGTGTGATAGGTGAAGACCCAAAGGCTACACTCTGCAGTGAGTGTGATGTGGAGCGACCCAGAGACCCCATGTTCAGCCTTCAGTGTGATAGGTAAAGACCCAGAGAGGCAAAGTCCACAATTCTTGTGACAGTTAAAGACACAAAGGCTAAGCTCTGCAGTGAGTGTGATGTGGAGTGACCCAGAGAGCACATGCTCAGCCTTCAGTGTGATAGGTAAAGACCCAGAAAGGCAAAGTCCACAATTCCTGTGACAGTTAAAGACCCAAAGGCTAAGCTCTGCAGTGAGTGTGATGTGGAGAGACCCAGAGAGCACATGCTCAGCCTTCAGTGTGATAGGTAAAGACCCAAAAAGGCAAAGTCCACAATTCCTGTGACAGTTAAAGACCCAAAGGCTATGCTCTGCAGTGAGTGTGATGTGGAGCGACCCAGAGACCCCATGCTCAGCCTTCAGTGTGATAGGTAAAGACCCAGAGAGGTAAAGTCCACAATTCCTGTGACAGGTAAAGACCCAAAGGATAAGATCTGCAGTGAGTGTGATCTGGAGTGACCCAGAGGCCCCATGCTCAGCCTTCAGTGTGATAGGTGAAGAACCAAAGGCTACACTCTGCAGTGAGTGTCATGTGGTGCGACCCAGAGACCCCATGCTCAGCCTTCAGTGTGATAGGTAAAGACCCAGAGAGGCAAGGTGCACAATTCTTGTGACAGTTAAAGACACAAAGGCTAAGCTCTGCAGTGAGTGTGATGTGGAGTGACCCAGAGAGCACATGCTCAGCCTTCAGTGTGATAGGTAAAGACCCAGAAAGGCAAAGTCCACTATTTCTGTGACAGTTAAAGAACCAAAGGCTAAGCTCTGCAGTGAGTATCATGTGGAGTGACCCAGAGACCCCATGCTCAGCCTTTAGTGTGATAGGTAAAGACCCGGAGAGGCAAAGTCCACAATTCCTGTGACAGATAAAGACCCCAAGGCTAAGCTCTGCAGTGAGTGTGATGTGGAGTGACCCAGAGATCCCATGCTCAGCCTTCAGTGTCATAGGTGAAGACCCAAAGGCTAAGCACTGCAGTTAGTGTGATGTGGAGCGACCCAAAGAGCACGTGCACAGCCTTCAGTGTGATAGTTAAAGACCCAGTGAGGCAAAGTCCACAATTCCTGTGACAGTTAACGACCCAAAGGCTAAGCTCTGCAGTGAGTGCTATGTGAAGCGACCCAGGGACACCATGCTCAGCCTTCAGTGTGGTAGGTGAAGACCCAGAGAGGCAAAGTCCACAATTCCTGTGACAGTTAAAGACCCAAAGGCTAAGCTCTGCCATGAGTGTGATGTGGAGCAACCCAGTGACCCCATGCTCAGCCTTCCGTGTGATAGGTAAAGACCCAGAGAGGCAAAGTCCACAAATCCTGTGACAGTTAAAGACCCAAAGGCTAAGCTCTGCAGTTAGTGTGATGTGGAGCGGCCCAGAGACCCCATACACAGCCTTCAGTGTGGTAGGTAAAGACCCAGAGAGGCAAAGTACACAATTCCTGTGACAGTTAAAGACCCAAAGGCTACGCTCTGCAGTCAGTGTGAAGTGGAGCGACCCAGAGACCCCATGCTCAGCCTTCAGTGTGATAGGTAAAGACCAGGAGAGGCAAAGTCCACAATTCTTGTGACAGTTAAAGACCCAAAGGCTGAGCTCTGCAGTGAGTTTGATGTGGAGCGACCCTGAGAGCAAATGCTCAGCCTTCAGTGTGATAGGTAAAGACCCAGATAGGCAAAGTCCACAATTCTTGTGACAGTTAAAGACACAAAGGCTAAGCTCTGCAGTGAGTGTGATGTGAGCGACCCAGAGACCCCATTCTCAGCATTCAGTGTTATATGTAAAGACCCAGAGAGGCAAAGTCCACAATTCCTGTCACAGTTAAAGACCCAAAGGCTAAGCTCTGCAGTGAGTGTGATGTGGAGCGACCCAGAGAGCACATGCTCAGCCTTCAGTGTGATAGGTGAAGACCCAGAGAGGCAAAGTCCACAATTCCTGTGACTGTTCAAGACCCAAAGGCTAAGCTCTGCAGTGAGTGTGATGTGGAGCAACCCAGAGACCCCATGCTCAGCCTTCAGTGTGATAGGTAAAGACCCAGAGAGGCAAAGTCCACAATTCCGGTGACAGTTAAAGACCCAAAGGCTAAGCTCTGCAGTGAGTGTGATGTGGAGCGACCCAGAGAGCACATGCTCAGCTTTCAGTGTGATAGGTAAAGACCCAGAGAGGCAAAGTCGACAATTCCAGTGACAGTTAAAGATCCAAAGGCTAAGCTCTGCTGTGAGTGTGATGTGAGCGACCCAGAGAGCACATGCTCAGCCTTCAGTGTGAGAGGTAAAGACCCAGAGAGGGAAAGTCCACAAATCCTGTGACAGTTAAAGACCCAAAGGCTAAGCTCTGCAGTGAGTGTGATGTGGGGCGACCCAGAGAGCACATGCTCAACCTTCAGTGTGATAGCTATAGACCCAGAGAGGCAAAGTCCACAATTCCAGTGACAGTTAAAGATCCAAAGGCTAAGCTCTGCTGTGAGTGTGATGTGGAGCGACCCAGAGAACCCATGCTCAGCCTTCAGTGTGATAGGTAAAGACCCAGAGAGGCAAAGTCCACAATTTCAGTGACAGTTAAAGACTCAAAGGCTAAGCTCTGCAGTGAGTGTGATGTGGAGCGGCCCAGAGAGCACATGCTCAGCCTTCAGTGTGATAGGTAAAGACCCAGAGAGGCAAAGTCCACAATTCCTGTGACAGTTAAAGACCCAATGGCTAAGCTCTGCAGTGAGGGTGATGGTCAAGCAGCCCAGAGAGCACATGCTCAGCCTTCAGTGTGATAGGTAAAGACCCAAAAAGGCAAAGTCCACAATTCCTGTGACACTTAAAGACCCAAAGGCTAAGCTCTGCAGTGAATGTGATGGGGAGCGACCCAGCGACCCCATGCTCAGCCTTCAGTGTGATAGATAAAGACCCGGAGAGGCAAAGTCCACAAATCCTGTGACATTTAAAGACCCAAAGGCTAAGCTTTGCAGTGAGTGTGATGTGGAGCGACCCAGAGAGCACATGCTCAGCCTTCAGTGTGATAGGTAAAGACCCAGAGTGGCAAAGTCCACAATTCCTGTGACAGTTAAAGACCCAAAGGCTAAGCTCTGCAGTGAGCGTGATGTGGAGCGACCCCGAGAGCACATGTTCAGCCTTCAGTGTGATAGGTAAAGACCCAGAGAGGTAAAGTCCATAATTCCTGTGAAAGTTAAAGACCCAAAGGCTAAACTCTGCAGTGAGTGTGATGTGGAGCGACCCAGAGAGCACATGCTCAGCCTTCAGTGTGATAGGTAAAGACCCAGAAAGGCAAAGTCCACAATTCCTGTGTCAGTCAGTTAAAGACCCAAAGGCTAAGCTCTGCAGTGAGTGTGATGTGGGGTGACCCAGAGAGCACATGCTCAGCCTTCAGTGTGAAAGGTGAAGACCCAGAGAGACAAAGTCCACAATTCCTGTGACAGTTAAAGACCCTAAGGCTAACTCTGCAGTGAGTGTGATGTGGAGCAACCCAGAGACCCCATGCTCAGCGTTCAGTGTGATAGGTAAAGACCCAGAGAGGCAAAGTCCACAATTCCTGTCACAGTTAAAGAACCAAAGTCTAAGCTCTGCAGTGAGTGTGATGTGAAGCGGTGCAGAGAACTCATGCTCAGCCTTAAGTGTGATAGGTCAAGACTCAGAAAGGCAAAGTCCACAATTCATGTGACAGGTAAAGACCCAAAGGCTAAGCTCTGCAGTCGGTGTGACATGGAGCGACCCAGAGACCCCATGCTCAGCCTTCAGTAAGATAGGTAAAGACCCAGAGAGGCAAAGTCCACAAATCCTGTGACAGTTAAAGACACAAAGGCTAAGCTCTGCAGTGAGTGTGATGTGGAGCGACCCAGAGAGCACATGCTCAGCCTTCAGTGTGATAGGTAAAGACCCAGAGAGGTAAAGTCCACAATTCCTGTGAAAGTTAAAGACCCAAAGGCTAAGCTCTGCAGTGAGTGTGATGTGGAGCGACCGAGAGAGCACATGCTCAGCCTTCAGTGTGATAGGTAAAGACCCAGAAAGGCAAAGTCCACAATTCCTGTGTCAATTAAAGACCCAAAGGCTATGCTCTGGAGTGAGTGTGATGTGGAGCGACCCAGAGAGCACATGCTCAGCCTTCAGTGTGATAGGTAAAGACACAGAGAGGCAAAGTCCACAAATCCTGTGACAGTTAAAGACCCAAAGGCTAAGCTCTGCAGTGAGTGTGATGTGGAGCGACCCAGAGAACACATGCTCAGCCTTCAGTGTGATAGGTAAAGACCCAGAGAGGCAAAGTCCACAAATCTTGTGACAGTTAAAGACCCAAAGGCTAAGCTCTGCAATCAGTGTGATGTGGAGCGGCCAAGAGAGCACATGTTCAGCCTTCAGTGTGATAGGTAAAGACCCAGAGAGGCAAAGTCCACAATTCCTGTGACAGTTAAAGACCCAAAGGCTAAGCTCTGCAGTGAGTGTGATGTGGAGCGACCCAGAGAGCACATGCTCAGCCTTCAGTGTGATGGGTAAAGACCCAGAGAGGCAAAGTCCACATTTCCTGTGACAGTTAAAGACCCAAAGGCTAAGCTCTGCAGTGAGTGTGATGTGGAGAGACCCAGAGAGCACATGCTCAGCCTTCAGTGTGATAGGTAAAGACTCAAAAAGGCAAAGACCACAATTCCTGTGACAGTTAAAGACCCAAAGGCTAAGCTCTGCAGTGAGTGTGATGTGGAGTGACCCAGAGAGCACATGCTCAGCCTTCAGTGTGATGGGTAAAGACCCAGAGAGGCAAAGTCCACAATTCCTGTGACAGTTAAAGACCCAAAGGCTAAGCTCTGCAGTGAGTGTGATGTGGAGCGACCCAGAGAGCACATGCTCAGCCTTCAGTGTGATAGGTAAAGACCCAGAGAGGCAAAGTCCACACTTCCTGTGACAGTTAGAGACCCAAAGGCTAAGTTCTGCAGTGAGTGACATGTGGAGTGACCCAGAGACCCCATGCTCAGCCTTCAGTGTGATAGGTAAAGACCCGGAGAGGCAAAGTCCACAATTCCTGTGACAGTTAAAGACGCAAACGCTATGCTCTGCAGTGAGTGTGATGTGGAGCGACGCAGAGACCCCATGCTCAGCCTTCAGTGTGATAGGTAAAGACCCAGAGAGGTAAAGTCCACAATTCCTGTGACAGGTAAAGACCCAAAGGATAAGATCCGCAGTGAGTGTGATGTGGATTGACCCAGAGACCCCATGCTCAGCCTTCAGTGTGATAGGTGAAGACCCAAAGGCTACACTCTGCAGTGAGTGTGATGTGGAGCGACCCAGAGACCCCATGTTCAGCCTTCAGTGTGATAGGTAAAGACCCAGAGAGGCAAAGTCCACAATTCTTGTGACAGTTAAAGACACAAAGGCTACGATCTGCAGTGAGTGTGATGTGGAGTGACCCAGAGAGCACATGCTCAGCCTTCAGTGTGATAGGTAAAGACCCAGAAAGGCAAAGTCCACAATTCCTGTGACAGTTAAAGACCCAAAGGCTAAGCTCTGCAGTGAGTGTGATGTGGAGAGACCCAGAGAGCACGTGCTCAGCATTCAGTGTGATAGGTAAAGACCCAAAAAGGCAAAGTCCACAATTCCTGTGACAGTTAAAGACCCAAAGGCTATGCTCTGCAGTGAGTGTGATGTGGAGCGACCCAGAGACCCCATGCTCAGCCTTCAGTGTGATAGGTAAAGACCCAGAGAGGTAAAGTCCACAATTCCTGTGACAGGTAAAGACCCAAAGGATAAGATCTGCAGTGAGTGTGATGTGGAGTGATCCAGAGACCCCATGCTCAGCCTTCAGTGTGATAGGTGAAGACCCAAAGGCTACACTCTGCAGTGAGTGTCATGTGGTGCGACCCAGAGACCCCATGCTCAGCCTTCAGTGTGATAGGTAAAGACCCAGAGAGGCAAGGTCCACAATTCTTGTGACAGTTAAAGACACAAAGGCTAAGCTCTGCAGTGAGTGTGATGTGGAGTGACCCAGAGAGCACATGCTCAGCCTTCAGTGTGATAGGTAAAGACCCAGAAAGGCAAAGTCCACTATTTCTGTGACAGTTAAAGAACCAAAGGCTAAGCTCTGCAGTGAGTGTCATGTGGAGTGACCCAGAGACCCCATGCTCAGCCTTCAGTGTGATAGGTAAAGACCCGGAGAGGCAAAGTCCACAATTCCTGTGACAGGTAAAGACCCGAAGGCTAAGCTCTGCAGTGAGTGTGATGTGGAGTGACCCAGAGATCCCATGCTCAGCCTTCAGTGTCATAGGTGAAGACCCAAAGGCTAAGCACTGCAGTTAGTGTGATGTGGAGCGACCCAAAGAGCACGTGCACAGCCTTCAGTGTGATAGGTAAAGACCCAGTGAGGCAAAGTCCACAATTCCTGTGACAGTTAAAGACCCAAAGGCTAATCTCTGCAGTGAGTGCTATGTGAAGCGACCCAGGGACACCATGCTCAGCCTTCCGTGTGATAGGTAAAGACCCAGAGAGGCAAAGTCCACAAATCCTGTGACAGTTAAAGACCCAAAGGCTAAGCTCTGCAGTTAGTGTGATGTGGAGCGGCCCAGAGACCCCATACTCAGCCTTCAGTGTGGTAGGTAAAGACCCAGAGAGGCAAAGTACACAATTCCTGTGACAGTTAAAGACCCAAAGGCTACGCTCTGCAGTCAGTGTGATGTGGAGCGACCCAGAGACCCCATGCTCAGCCTTCAGTGTGATAGGTAAAGACCAGGAGAGGCAAAGTCCACAATTCTTGTGACAGTTAAAGACCCAAAGGCTGAGCTCTGCAGTGAGTTTGATGTGGAGCGACCCTGAGAGCAAATGCTCAGCCTTCAGTATGATAGGTAAAGACCCGGATAGGCAAAGTCCACAATTCTTGTGACAGTTAAAGACACAAAGGCTAAGCTCTGCAGTGAGTGTGATGTGAGCGACCCAGAGACCCCATTCTCAGCCTTCAGTGTTATATGTAAAGACCCAGAGAGGCAAAGTCCACAATTCCTGTGACAGTTAAAGACCCAAAGGCTAAGCTCTGCAGTGAGTGTGATGTGAGCGACCCAGAGACCCCATTCTCAGCCTTCAGTGTTATATGTAAAGACCCAGAGAGGCAAAGTCCACAATTCCTGTGACAGTTAAAGACCCAAAGGCTAAGCTCTGCAGTGAGTGTGATTTGGAGCGACCCAGAGAGCACATGCTCAGCTTTCAGTGTGATAGGTAAAGACCCAGAGAGGCAAAGTCGACAATTCCAGTGACAGTTAAAGACCCAAAGGCTAAGCTCTGCAGTGAGTGTGATGTGGAGCGACCCAGAGAGCACATGCTCAGCTTTCAGTGTGATAGGTAAAGACCCAGAGAGGCAAAGTCGACAATTCCAGTGACAGTTAAAGATCCAAAGGCTAAGCTCTGCTGTGAGTGTGATGTGAGCGACCCAGAGAGCACATGCTCAGCCTTCAGTGTGAGAGTTAAAGACCCAGAGAGGCAAAGTCCACAAATCCTGTGACAGTTAAAGACCCAAAGGCTAAGCTCTGCAGTGAGTGTGATGTGGAGCGACCCAGAGAGCACATGCTCAGCCTTCAGTGTGATAGGTAAAGACCCAGAGAGGCAAAGTCCACAATTCCAGTGACAGTTAAAGATCCAAAGGCTAAGCTCTGCTGTGAGTGTGATGTGGAGCGACCCAGAGAACCCATGCTCAGCCTTCAGTGTGATAGGTAAAGACCCAGAGAGGCGAAGTCCACAATTTCAGTGACAGTTAAAGACTCAAAGGCTAAGCTCTGCAGTGAGTGTGATGTGGAGTGGCCCAGAGAGCACATGCTCAGCCTTCAGTGTGATAGGTAAAGACCCAGAGAGGCAAAGTCCACAATTCCTGTGACAGTTAAAGACCCAATGGCTAAGCTCTGCAGTGAGGGTGATGGTCAAGCAGCCCAGAGAGCACATGCTCAGCCTTCAGTGTGATAGGTAAAGACCCAAAAAGGCAAAGTCCACAATTCCTGTGACACTTAAAGACCCAATGGCTAAGCTCTGCAGTGAGCGTGATGTGGAGCGACCCCGAGAGCACATGTTCAGCCTTCAGTGTGATAGGTAAAGACCCAGAGAGGTAAAGTCCATAATTCCTGTGAAAGTTAAAGACCCAAAGGCTAAACTCTGCAGTGAGTGTGATGTGGAGCGACCCAGAGAGCACATGCTCAGCCTTCAGTGTGATAGGTAAAGACCCAGAAAGGCAAAGTCCACAATTCCTGTGTCAGTCAGTTAAAGACCCAAAGGCTAAGCTCTGCAGTGAGTGTGATGTGGGGTGACCCAGAGAGCACATGCTCAGCCTTCAGTGTGATAGGTGAAGACCCAGAGAGGCAAAGTCCACAATTCCTGTGACAGTTAAAGACCCTAAGGCTAACTCTGCAGTGAGTGTGATTTGGAGCGACCCAGAGAGCACATGCTCAGCCTTCAGTGTGATAGGTAAAGACCCAGAGAGGCAAAGTCCACAATTCCTGTCACAGTTAAAGAACCAAAGTCTAAGCTCTGCAGTGAGTGTGATGTGAAGCGGTGCAGAGAGCGCATGCTCAGCTTTCAGTGTGATAGGTAAAGACCCAGAAAGGCAAAGTCCACAATTCCTGAGACAGGTAAAGATTCAAAGGCTAAGCTCTGCAGTGAGTGCGATGTGGAGCGACCCAGAGAACTCATGCTCAGCCTTAAGTGTGATAGGTAAAGACTCAGAAAGGCAAAGTCCACAATTCATGTGACAGGTAAAGACCCAAAGGCTAAGCTCTGCAGTCGGTGTGACATGGAGCGACCCAGAGACCCCATGCTCAGCCTTCAGTGTGATAGGTAAAGACCCAGAGAGGCAAAGTCCACAAATCCTGTGACAGTTAAAGACACAAAGGCTAAGCTCTGCAGTGAGTGTGATGTGGAGCGACCCAGAGAGCACATGCTCAGCCTTCAGTGTGATAGGTAAAGACCCAGAGAGGTAAAGTCCACAATTCCTGTGAAAGTTAAAGACCCAAAGGCTAAGCTCTGCAGTGAGTGTGATGTGGAGCGACCGAGAGAGCACATGCTCAGCCTTCAGTGTGATAGGTAAAGACCCAGAAAGGCAAAGTCCACAATTCCTGTGTCAATTAAAGACCCAAAGGCTATGCTCTGGAGTGAGTGTGATGTGGAGCGACCCAGAGAGCACATGCTCAGCCTTCAGTGTGATAGGTAAAGACACAGAGAGGCAAAGTCCACAAATCCTGTGACAGTTAAAGACCCAAAGGCTAAGCTCTGCAGTGAGTGTGATGTGGAGCGACCCAGAGAACACATGCTCAGCCTTCAGTGTGATAGGTAAAGACCCAGAGAGGCAAAGTCCACAAATCCTGTGACAGTTAAAGACCCAAAGGCTAAGCTCTGCAATCAGTGTGATCTGGAGCGGCCAAGAGAGCACATGTTCAGCCTTCAGTGTGATAGGTAAAGACCCAGAGAGGCAAAGTCCACAATTCCTGTGACAGTTAAAGACCCAAAGGCTAAGCTCTGCAGTGAGTGTGATGTGGAGCGACCCAGAGAGCACATGCTCAGCCTTCAGTGTGATGGGTAAAGACCCAGAGAGGCAAAGTCCACATTTCCTGTGACAGTTAAAGACCCAAAGGCTAAGCTCTGCAGTGAGTGTGATGTGGAGAGACCCAGAGAGCACATGCTCAGCCTTCAGTGTGATAGGTAAAGACCCAAAAAGGCAAAGACCACAATTCCTGTGACAGTTAAAGACCCAAAGGCTAAGCTCTGCAGTGAGTGTGATGTGGAGTGACCCAGAGAGCACATGCTCAGCCTTCAGTGTGATGGGTAAAGACCCAGAGAGGCAAAGTCCACAATTCCTGTGACAGTTAAAGACCCAAAGGCTAAGCTCTGCAGTGAGTGTGATGTGGAGCGACCCAGAGAGCACATGCTCAGCCTTCAGTGTGATAGGTTTAAGACCCAGAGAGGCAAAGTCCACACTTCCTGTGACAGTTAGAGACCCAAAGGCTAAGTTCTGCAGTGAGTGACATGTGGAGTGACCCAGAGACCCCATGCTCAGCCTTCAGTGTGATAGGTAAAGACCCGGAGAGGCAAAGTCCACAATTCCTGTGACAGTTAAAGACGCAAACGCTATGCTCTGCAGTGAGTGTGATGTGGAGCGACGCAGAGACCCCATGCTCAGCCTTCAGTGTGATAGGTAAAGACCCAGAGAGGTAAAGTCCACAATTCCTGTGACAGGTAAAGACCCAAAGGATAAGATCTGCAGTGAGTGTGATGTGGATTGACCCAGAGACCCCATGCTCAGCCTTCAGTGTGATAGGTGAAGACCCAAAGGCTACACTCTGCAGTGAGTGTGATGTGGAGCGACCCAGAGACCCCATGTTCAGCCTTCAGTGTGATAGGTAAAGACCCAGAGAGGCAAAGTCCACAATTCTTGTGACAGTTAAAGACACAAAGGCTAAGATCTGCAGTGAGTGTGATGTGGAGTGACCCAGAGAGCACATGCCCAGCCTTCAGTGTGATAGGTAAAGACCCAGAAAGGCAAAGTCCACAATTCCTGTGACAGTTAAAGACCCAAAGGCTAAGCTCTGCAGTGAGTGTGATGTGGAGAGACCCAGAGAGCACATGCTCAGCATTCAGTGTGATAGGTAAAGACCCAAAAAGGCAAAGTCCACAATTCCTGTGACAGTTAAAGACCCAAAGGCTATGCTCTGCAGTGAGTGTGATGTGGAGCGACCCAGAGACCCCATGCTCAGCCTTCAGTGTGATAGGTAAAGACCCAGAGAGGTAAAGTCCACAATTCCTGCGACAGGTAAAGACCCAAAGGATAAGATCTGCAGTGAGTGTGATGTGGAGTGATCCAGAGACCCCATGCTCAGCCTTCAGTGTGATAGGTGAAGACCCAAAGGCTACACTCTGCAGTGAGTGTCATGTGGTGCGACCCAGAGACCCCATGCTCAGCCTTCAGTGTGATAGGTAAAGACCCAGAGAGGCAAGATCCACAATTATTGTGACAGTTAAAGACACAAAGGCTAAGCTCTGCAGTGAGTGTGATGTGGAGTGACCCAGAGAGCACATGCTCATCCTTCAGTGTGATAGGTAAAGACCCAGAAAGGCAAAGTCCACTATTTCTGTGACAGTTAAAGAACCAAAGGCTAAGCTCTGCAGTGAGTGTCATGTGGAGTGACCCAGAGACCCCATGCTCAGCCTTCAGTGTGATAGGTAAAGACCCGGAGAGGCAAAGTCCACAATTCCTGTGACAGGTAAAGACCCGAAGGCTAAGCTCTGCAGTGAGTGTGATGTGGAGTGACCCAGAGATCCCATGCTCAGCCTTCAGTGTCATAGGTGAAGACCCAAAGGCTAAGCACTGCAGTTAGTGTGATGTGGAGCGACCCAAAGAGCACGTGCACAGCCTTCAGTGTGATAGGTAAAGACCCAGTGAGGCAAAGTCCACAATTCCTGTGACAGTTAAAGACCCAAAGGCTAAGCTCTGCAGTGAGTGCTATGTGAAGCGACCCAGGGACACCATGCTCAGCCTTCCCTGTGATAGGTAAAGACCCAGAGAGGCAAAGTCCACAAATCCTGTGACAGTTAAAGACCCAAAGGCTAAGCTCTGCAGTTAGTGTGATGTGGAGCGGCCCAGAGACCCCATACTCAGCCTTCAGTGTGGTAGGTAAAGACCCAGAGAGGCAAAGTACACAATTCCTGTGACAGTTAAAGACCCAAAGGCTACGCTCTGCAGTCAGTGTGATGTGGAGCGACCCAGAGACCCCATGCTCAGCCTTCAGTGTGATAGGTAAAGACCAGGAGAGGCAAAGTCCACAATTCTTGTGACAGTTAAAGACCCAAAGGCTGAGCTCTGCAGTGAGTTTGATGTGGAGCGACCCTGAGAGCAAATGCTCAGCCTTCAGTATGATAGGTAAAGACCCGGATAGGCAAAGTCCACAATTCTTGTGACAGTTAAAGACACAAAGGCTAAGCTCTGCAGTGAGTGAGATGTGAGCGACCCAGAGACCCCATTCTCAGCCTTCAGTGTTATATGTAAAGACCCAGAGAGGCAAAGTCCACAATTCCTGTGACAGTTAAAGACCCAAAGGCTAAGCTCTGCAGTGAGTGTGATGTGGATTGACCCAGAGACCCCATGCTCAGCCTTCAGTGTGATAAGTGAAGACCCAAAGGCTACACTCTGCAGTGAGTGTGATGTGGAGCGACCCAGAGACCCCATGTTCAGCCTTCAGTGTGATAGGTAAAGACCCAGAGAGGCAAAGTCCACAATTCTTGTGACAGTTAAAGACACAAAGGCTAAGATCTGCAGTGAGTGTGATATGGAGTGACCCAGAGAGCACATGCCCAGCCTTCAGTGTGATAGGTAAAGACCCAGAAAGGCAAAGTCCACAATTCCTGTGACAGTTAAAGACCCAAAGGCTAAGCTCTGCAGTGAGTGTGATGTGGAGAGACCCAGAGAGCACATGCTCAGCATTCAGTGTGATAGGTAAAGACCCAAAAAGGCAAAGTCCACAATTCCTGTGACAGTTAAAGACCCAAAGGCTATGCTCTGCAGTGAGTGTGATGTGGAGCGACCCAGAGACCCCATGCTCAGCCTTCAGTGTGATAGGTAAAGACCCAGAGAGGTAAAGTCCACAATTCCTGTGACAGGTAAAGACCCAAAGGATAAGATCTGCAGTGAGTGTGATGTGGAGTGATCCAGAGACCCCATGCTCAGCCTTCAGTGTGATAGGTGAAGACCCAAAGGCTACACTCTGCAGTGAGTGTCATGTGGTGCGACCCAGAGACCCCATGCTCAGCCTTCAGTGTGATAGGTAAAGACCCAGAGAGGCAAGATCCACAATTCTTGTGACAGTTAAAGACACAAAGGCTAAGCTCTGCAGTGAGTGTGATGTGGAGTGACCCAGAGAGCACATGCTCATCCTTCAGTGTGATAGGTAAAGACCCAGAAAGGCAAAGTCCACTATTTCTGTGACAGTTAAAGAACCAAAGGCTAAGCTCTGCAGTGAGTGTCATGTGGAGTGACCCAGAGACCCCATGCTCAGCCTTCAGTGTGATAGGTAAAGACCCGGAGAGGCAAAGTCCACAATTCCTGTGACAGGTAAAGACCCGAAGGCTAAGCTCTGCAGTGAGTGTGATGTGGAGTGACCCAGAGATCCCATGCTCAGCCTTCAGTGTCATAGGTGAAGACCCAAAGGCTAAGCACTGCAGTTAGTGTGATGTGGAGCGACCCAAAGAGCACGTGCACAGCCTTCAGTGTGATAGGTAAAGACCCAGTGAGGCAAAGTCCACAATTCCTGTGACAGTTAAAGACCCAAAGGCTAAGCTCTGCAGTGAGTGCTATGTGAAGCGACCCAGGGACACCATGCTCAGCCTTCCGTGTGATAGGTAAAGACCCAGAGAGGCAAAGTCCACAAATCCTGTGACAGTTAAAGACCCAAAGGCTAAGCTCTGCAGTTAGTGTGATGTGGAGCGGCCCAGAGACCCCATACTCAGCCTTCAGTGTGGTAGGTAAAGACCCAGAGAGGCAAAGTACACAATTCCTGTGACAGTTAAAGACCCAAAGGCTACGCTCTGCAGTCAGTGTGATGTGGAGCGACCCAGAGACCCCATGCTCAGCCTTCAGTGTGATAGGTAAAGACCAGGAGAGGCAAAGTCCACAATTCTTGTGACAGTTAAAGACCCAAAGGCTGAGCTCTGCAGTGAGTTTGATGTGGAGCGACCCTGAGAGCAAATGCTCAGCCTTCAGTATGATAGGTAAAGACCCGGATAGGCAAAGTCCACAATTCTTGTGACAGTTAAAGACACAAAGGCTAAGCTCTGCAGTGAGTGAGATGTGAGCGACCCAGAGACCCCATTCTCAGCCTTCAGTGTTATATGTAAAGACCCAGAGAGGCAAAGTCCACAATTCCTGTGACAGTTAAAGACCCAAAGGCTAAGCTCTGCAGTGAGTGTGATGTGAGCGACCCAGAGACCCCATTCTCAGCCTTCAGTGTTATATGTAAAGACCCAGAGAGGCAAAGTCCACAATTCCTGTGACAGTTAAAGACCCAAAGGCTAAGCTCTGCAGTGAGTGTGATGTGGAGTGACCCAGAGAGCACATGCTCAGCCTTCAGTTTGGTAGGTGAAGACCCAGAGAGGCAAAGTCCACAATTCCTGTGACAGTTAAAGACCCAAAGGCTAAGCTCTGCAGTGAGTGTGATGTGAGCGACCCAGAGAGCACATGCTCAGCCTTCAGTGTGATAGGTAAAGACCCAGAGAGGCAAAGTCCACAATTCCTGTGACAGTTAAAGACCCAATGGCTAAGTGCTGTGATGGGGTGTACAACATGGGAGAAGTCTGGAATGAATCTGCGGTAGAAATTAGCAAATCCGAGCATGCTTTGCACCCCTTTGACTGAACTGGGTGATGGCCACTTGAGAATTGCGTCCACCTTTCGAGAGTCCATTCGGACTCCCTTTGGAGTCAGGATAAATCCAAGAAATTCAACTTCAATAGCATGAAAAACACATTTTTCCAATTTTGCATATAACTTGTGCTGGCGTAGTTTCTCAAGGACTGCACGTATGTGCTTAACATGGTCTGATTCTGAGGAGGAGTACACTAGAATATCATCTATGTATACGACGACACAGACATCAATGAGTTCACGAAGGACATTGTTCATAAAATACTGGAAGGCTGCTGGTGCATTGCACAACCCAAAGGGCATCACCTGATATTTGAATAATCCGTACTTGGTGCGAAAGGCAGTCTTAATTCGTCGCCTTTCTTGACACATACCAGATGATATGCCCCTCGGAGATCTAACTTAGTGTAGATACAAGCATCCTGTACTTGGTCTAGTAATTCGGGGATCAGAGGCAATGGGTATCGGTTTTTTACCGTAATCTGATTTAATGCACGGTAATCTATGCACGTTCTAAGGTCACCTTCCTTTTTTGGCACGAAGAATAAAGCTGAGGATGCAGGAGACTTGGAAGGACGAATAAAGCCATTAGCAAGGTATTGGTCCAAGTACTGCCGTAGGTGAAGATTTACAGGTTCCGTGGGGGCGTAGATTCTACTGCATGGGGGTTGTGCACCGGGTAGGAGGTCGATTTGACAATCGTATGATCTGTGAGGAGGTAATGTATTGGCCTGTTCTTTTTGAAAAACATCCTTAAATTCTTGGTATTCCAGAGGTAACTGCACGATTGGGGTTAACGACTGTAGCCAGGCCTTTGTTCAAAGTTTTCTCCGGGTAACAGGTGTGTGCACAATCCGGGAAGGTTATTCTCTTCTCTCGCCATTCTATACAAGGATTATGTATTTCCAACCATGGCATCCCCAGTATTATCTGGAACTGTGGGGCTTTGATTAGATCAAACACAATAGTCTCTCGATGCCCATCTTGACTCAACAGTGTCATCTCTGTAGTGGAATGAGTTACAGGCCCCGAGGCAATCTCAGTTCCAACAACTGTGGTGATGACATCCGAAGTGGTCTTTTTGCAAAAAGGTAGATTCATCCTTGACACCAATTCGTGGTCCATATAGTTTCCTACGGCCCCGCTATCTATGTATGCCCTTACTGCGTGCATACGTGATGGCTGCCTGGGATCAAGTAGGACCATTGGGATGATCACATGCGAGGTCTGAGTGTCCTTCTTTAAGCTCGGCAAGCGGACCTCTACGCTTGTCGGGCGTGGTCTTTCCCAAGGAGCCAGGTCCGACCAGCAACCCCAGAGGCAGGCATCATTCCCCCCAGGGAAGTGCCAGCGGGCCCAAGCTGGGGCCCTTTGGACACAGTCCTGGCGCCTTAGGCGCCAGGCTCATGTTGGACCCCTGTCCTGGCGCCTTAGGCGCCAGGCTCATAAAGCTAGACATGTGTTCAAGTGTTTTAATGTGCACTTACCTGATGCAGACCATGCTGCTACATCCAGGCCCTCTTGAGGCCTGAATGGAACTACTTTACCTGTGGGGCTACTTTCCACCTGGGTGTGGTCGGGGAAGGATACATACCTGATCGGTGGAAGGATACATTCCTGGAACTTCTTCCAAAGCTATTTAAACCACGCCCGATCAGCAACTCACGCTTCGCGTTGTTCTGCTCCTCGCAGCTGGACGCTCACTGTGTCAGCTCCTGCATCTGGACTTCAGCCACGCCTGTCAGCATCCTGACTCACCTGCTAAGAGAGAATTGGAGAGAAAGAAGACCTTACCTGCTAAAGCTGCATCACGGAGACATCACACCGACGATCCTGAAAGGGAAGACATCATTTTTAAAAGCATTTCGCTTTGATCGCTGCAGCGCTGCATTTCACTCACCTTTCCTGGGCGCCTCCATCTTCAGCAGCGATCATCCAGATCCGCAGCCACTTCCCAGAGCCTACAGAGAAAAAGACAAGAACACAAGGTGAGAGAAGGAAGGGAATAGGAAAAGCTCAGTTTCCTTCTAAGACTTACCAGTTGGGTCATTCCCATTTCATTTCGGGTCCTGCCGCTTCCTGGCATTCCGGACCCCGGCCCCTATGGGGAAAAAAGACAAAGACATTGAATGAGCGAATGCAAAGACATTTCCCAAACGCTCATCCAGAACTTACCTGTCATTTACTGGAACTGCACGTTTCCCTTCGGGTCGGCGCCATATCTCCGGCATTCCGAACCCCGGCCCCTAAGGGGAAAAAGACATAAGCATTAGCGCTTGCTGCAAAAAGACAATGAACATTATTATTAAGCTTGAACTTTTGGACTTGCTACAGAACTCTTACAGCGCCTCACCTGAATAGTCAAGCTTATTTGAACTCCCATCAAACCTCAATCCAGTGAAGTAACTGGGTTTCAACGCGCCCCTGCATCAGAAGCAGGATGGAGAACTCATCCTTCCAGACCCTAAGGTGAGACTTCACGGGGAATCGTGGAAGGGTATCACGGAGGGTTGGAAGGGAGTGGGAAGCTTGAGCATTATTCCGTCAGTAGGTAATACTCCCTTTTCACACACAGGGGAATATTCCTGCGAGCCAGAGAAGCCAGAGTAGAGGGGCCCTACCTGTCCATCTTCAGAGTCCTGCGCTTCACCATTGAAGAAGCATCAGCACTCGAAGCCAGACCTGCGCCTCCGTGGGAATCAGGTGAGCGTGACACTCTATGTGGCTTTTATCAGTAACTCCTACCACGTTCTTGGGTGGTTTTGTAGGGCAATCCCGTAGAAAATGTCCTGAGGTTCCACAGTACAGACACAACTGCATCTGTCCTCTTCTTTCTCTTTCCTTTTGAGTTAAGGGTCCTTTAACCCCCCCGATCTGCATAGGTTAAGATGCATCTGTTCCTTTGGGGGCAACGTTGGGTTTAACCAATACCCGATTCTCGAACTTAGCTCGATCAGTCTTTCGGTTCTGAAGTCGGTGGTCTAGCTGGACCACTAAGTCTATAAATTCTGTGCAATCCTGAGGTGGGTTCACAACTTGAGCCAAGACGTCTTTGAGTTCTCTCTGAAGTCCACGATGAAACAATATAATTCGTTTTTCCTCCGGCCACCCGGTTTCCACCACCAACCTATTGAAGGTTGCAATATAGGTTAGCAGATCCTGGTTACCCTGTCGTAAGGATAAAACTTTGTTGCCCAGGGCTTGACCGTGTGAGTGTCTGGCGAATAGTTTTTCCATGCTCCTTTGAAAACCCTGAAAATCCCTGGTTGACTAACAGAATGGACCAATCCGCTGTGCAAAAGCCCAATCGGGGTGCTGCCCGCGGAGCGAACAGGGAAGCCCGTCCACGAAGCGAACACAGATATCACTAATTTCCTTACATTTTGGTCATTTTTAAAAAAACTACTGGACGGATGTACACCAAATTTGCAAAAGCACACTTTCGGGACCAGGCCGCCGCTCCTGCCGCAAATTTGGTGTAAATCCGTCAAGCTGTTCGGGCTGTAGCCGTGCGCAAAGTTTTTTCCCATTCAGTCTATGGGGGAAAAAAAGTTTTGGGACCCCCCCTACAACTTTTCCTCCCCTGGACAAATCCTCACCAAACTTTGCAAAACAATTCAGAGTGGGCCATATACTTTTTTTGCAAAGGTTGGTGAGGATTCTCCCAGGGGGAGCGAAGTTATAAGCCACCCAAAAAGTGCTCTTCCTATGAAACACCAACTTAACCATAACTACCGCGGCCATGTATATATATATACTATATATATACCTATATACATATATTGCATTATATCCCTTCTGCAACCCCCCCCCCCAGTATGTGCACACACTCAGGGCCCCTGGCCTCCTACCATGTGCTTCTCCAAGGGTAATGTAAAAAGAGTGATACCAAGTCCTTATGCCATGACTGCCCTGATGCTGCTAGAGTGCAAAGGGCCACAAGCGCGACAGTATTGTGAACTCTTGTAATGAGATACATAGAATACCATCAAATGTGAATGAACAAATTTAACGTGTATTACTGCTGTCAACCGCATTGGTCTGTTGCTCCTGCGTGCTCCACCAACCCTAATGCTACCTCACGTATCGTGTTTACAATATGATGTTAATGCTGTTAATTTTACAAATACTTACCCTGTAGAGACTAATAGAACTGTTGATGTAGTTAACGTGTTCTGAAATGACTGTGCACTGATGTAAAGACTTTGGACGTGTAACCCTTTAGCCATTTTACATTATGCAAATCCCTTCGTTTTCAATACAATTTGCAGCTCGCGAGAAAACTATCATTGTGGGCATATCCAAGGCCACCTCCCCTCCATTCCCATTGAAGCCTGCCAGAGAAAGCAAAGGCCCGAGCGACACCGCCTCACCTCCCCCAATTCGGCTGGAGCCGTTTCAGGCATTCATGATTCCCCCGCAACTCACATGGCCACAAACAGCCACCTGAATTATTTACAGCCCAGCAGCAAAATCCGGCCATAGCCAAAGGTGCCCCCTCATAGGTCCCACGACCCACCAGTTCACCCCAGATTAATGACGCTTGTAAAAGAAGACACCTAATATTGCACCAACATTGTGTAAAAGCATCTGTCATGACTTCTAACAAGACCCAAAGCCTGGACAGCTTACCCCGTGCCCTGAGACCCGACCGTGTGGCCTATGATACCTAGTCAACAGGATATCAGCAACTCTGTACTGATGTATCGCCACAGTACCCCACCTAATGCGCATTCCTCCTGTGTTGTATTAACCTGCAGAATAACCTATTGTAGGATTTACAGGGTAACTGACATTGCAGCATTGAATGAACGGGGTGTGCATGGCCATTAGGGCAGAAAGCCTAGAAAGACGTCCATCAATGACACTGACCACGCCTGGCCGGACAGCACCCCCCGGATGAGCCCAGCTGACCTGCCCACCCCACGTTGGCACCCGGCGGTGTCCACCAACCAGGAAGCGACGCATCACAGCTGCACATATATTTAGTCGACGCCACCCAATCCCCATGTACATATGCGCCCTATAGTGTGTAGGTGCCTATGACACTTTTTGTAAATATAAACGCCTGTCTTTGCGATTGTCAGACAGAGCGTTCTCGGAGTTTGCAGAGTTCTTTGCATGCCCTATTTGACTTAGATAAAGCTTCCCTTGAGCTCACCCGCACTTGGTCCTAGCCTTATTCCCATTCATGGGAGAATCCATTATTGCCTCTCATTGCGGGGAGGGTCGTGCTATCTGGGGACGCTCGCCTTCAGTGGTGACCCCGATTGCGTGATTACATCTCCTGGTACATCCTTTCCGTCCCCTCTGGCACGAAAATCTCCGCTCGAAAGGGGAGACGCACGGTACGCCTGCTCCGGAAAGCTACCCGCCTACGGCGACTGGTACGCTCAGAAGTGCGCATGTATTAGATAAAGGGTAAGGGATCCCATTTCAAAAAATCCCCTTTGAGTACTGCTCCCCGGAGCTGGGGCTGGCCGTTGAGCGTGTGGCAGCGCTGCCTGGACGAACCCAGTCCGGAGACTCTCGGTTCAAGACGGGCACGTGAGTATTAAAGGCGAGTGATCATAAGGGATACGGGGAGTAGGGGAAGGGAGCAGGATTTTTAAAAAAAAACGAGGTCATTCAAAAAGGGGACACGGTGGGGATCACTAGAATCAATACTATACTTTCTTTCTTTGTTCTTTGCATATGGCCATTAGGATCAAAAGGTGAAAAGAGATAAAGAAACGGGAACCTAGCTCTGCAAGGGGGTAGAAGGCGGCGCCGCATAGTGCTATCTTGACTAGTACTGGGAATATATGAGCAAGTGGAGAATAAGATAAAGGTGTCTGGCAGAAAACGGAGACACAGTGAATATATTAGTAAATGCTTTTCTTTCATTCTTTCTGGGTCTATAAATGAAAATAGGTGAAATACTTAGTAAAGACAAAAAGAGATTTGCGTGAAAAAGGGGGACCTCATAACAAATAAAGGTTAGGTGAAACAAGGGAGGGAAGAAAGAGATTAAAGGTTAACTTCCAATAGGGTATCGAACATCATTGTATATGCATTATATGTGTTGAAACAATGCCATGTTATGATGATTTTAGTGAATTGTAAAATGTGCATGATCATGGTGTGGTCATGGTAAGTGTGACCTACGAACATTATAAGGTGGTAAGCCCAATGAATTAAGCTGTTTCATTTGAATGTTTGTGCTGGAAATATTGGTAGTGTGCAGAAGGTGGTTTGCTCTTATATGTGCCCCCTAAGTAGTTTTTGGTATAAACTACACAACCGCACACTCCCTTATTGCCAAGGTGTCAGAAAAGTATAACGTTTTAGAGATACTTATCTATATATATATATATATATTTTTATACAAGCCAACCACATACAATGGGGACAGAGACACCCCTGGCCCATATCTGTAAGAGTTTACCTGGGTATGCTGAACGCATTAGAAAGTACCACGATCAGTGGGTCACAGAGTTAAAGGGAGAGGGTCTGCCCCAAATATTGCCCGAAGGAGGATCTTTTGATAAAAATGTTCTAGACATCGTGGCTACATGCATCTTTATGCAATATACGGGGAAACAGTTCCACAATAGGAGGGAGATATTAGATCTCTGGAGATTGTTTGAAGAGGTGCCTCCTATCAAAAAGATAGAGCCGATGACGAATTTGCCATCCACCACAGACAACCCGTTACTGATACCCAAAGGCAATAAGGAAGTAGCTGAGGAAGAAAAACCAGGTGAAGTGACACGGTTGTACCCTATACTTAATAAACCGGTGCCCGCAGAAGGGTATAGTGACCCCACATATGTGCCCCCAACTCAAGCTACAACAACACATGGCCTGACTGCACCCCAGCCATATGAGGGTCATAGACAACGTGGACAGATATGTACACCCACAGTAGATATAGAGAAGTTAACAGAGGATTTAGATTCAAGGCTCTCATTAGCAAGAGAGAAATTATCTAGAATTAAAAATATCTGTGAGCAAAGTGGGACTAATACTGCCCGGTCAGAGCAAACACCAAGAGCACAAAATAATGACAGGGCGATTGAGGAGGGGTGGAAGAAGGGGGAAATATTGTTCAGAATACAAGAGCCCACGCGAATAATAGAAGTAAACAGGGGCAAGTGAACATGCAGATGATGAGATTTTGGTCACAGGGGGAAGAGAGGACTTGTGGTGTGATGTGGAGGACGATGAAGAAGAAGGTGGGAGATTAAGTGTGGCAATGGGAGGAGAGAGTGGGAGAATGGATAGTGCACATCTGGGGAGAACAATGGATGAGGAATGGACAGGGCGACTAAGAAATAGGCTAGGGAGAATGGCCCCACTAGGAAGGAAGGGAACGAAGGTGAGTACAAGCAAAGCAACGAAGAGGAAGTTACAACTCCCATTGATACACAGGGGAGGAGGGATACCAGACTACATACCCTGGGCTCAAATGGATAAGGCCAATCTGTTAAAATTGTTACCACCACTGTCCGGAGGGGCAATTAAGTGGATATATGCATTCGAGAAACACACAGCGGGGGTCCCACTGGCGGTAGGGGATGTAAAAAGCCTACTAGTATCAGCGGTTGGGGACCAGGCAGATAGAGTGTGGATAAAAGCCTTTTTTTCCGGGGGTGACAATAGATTGTGACCGCCATGATGGTACCTCATTTAACACAGTGCGAGCACGAGTGTGGGACGCATTAAGAGAAACATTTCCAGATACACCAGACTTACAGTCGGTTATGCAATGCACAATGAACGAGGGGGAGGATGCTATGGATTACATTTTTCGGGTACAGGAGATGTGGAGAGCGGCAACGGGCACGCCCTGGTACCAGTCAACATCATTATTTTATTTCATAATCAAGAGAGGCCTGCCTAAGGAGGTACAGAAAGCACTTGACAAAATTGCAGGGATGGAGGCGAAGGGGTGGCCCGAAATGCAGAGTATAATAGTACACCACTGCAAACGTATAAAGGAACGAGAAAAAGAAATAGCACAAAAAAGATTGGCAGATGAGGCCAAGTTAGTACAAAGAAACTGGTGAAGGTCGCTGCAGCAGTTGCAGCGCTCCCACATAGTAGGGAGGGAGATGAGGAGGAGGAGGGGCTGGTAGCAATACAGGGGAGGATGGCAGCGAATTGGGCAGGAGCGGGACAACAGCAGTGGAACGGACAGGAGCAGTACGGAGGTCCGCAGTGGCAGGATTGGGCCCCTCGAGGGGGACGAGGTGGGTACAGGGGTTGCAGAGGAGGGGGGCAGGGGTACGTTGGTAATGAAGGATATGGGGGTGATATAAACTCTTCCGGGTGGGATAAAACACCAGTAAGACAGTTTTCAGAGTTGAACAGATTTTTTTATTTGAAACTCTATGAAAGTTCAAATTGATTAAACAGTTTCCTTTAATCAGATGGCGAGGAAAAAGGACATTTGGAGATTTGGAGTCTCTTCAAGTATTGGTTTGGCTTAATACTTGACCCTTGGTTGAAAACCCCTCTTCTTTTCTCAAGAACTACCTCTTCTTTAAGGCTTGACTTATCTGTGTGATAAGAAAGTTAAAAAAACAAGGATGCTCCTCTTTTTTTTCACTTTTCAACGCCTTTCGAACTCATTCTCTCTGGCGTGATGTTTTAACTATAAGTGCCGGTTCCCTCTCATGTATAAACGTAGTTAGAGTCTCTCCCCAACGACAGGCTAGCGTGGCTCCACCCCTTCGATACGTTACTCACTCACTTGCACTCCAATGCTGCAGGTCCGCTAGAAGTCCGGTGTCAGCTGGGCGATTATTTCAGTTTGATCCTCCTCTCCTTCTAACGCAGCGTCCTTCGGTGGGCTGTTTCTCCAGCCCCGCCTGCTCAGCCAATCACTTTTCGGTTAGCCTCTCACAGCTGTCCCATGACGCGTAACGACGCGTATGACAGCCTTCTCTCTTCGGGCCTCTTCTTTGAACTCCCGATGGAGAACTCCACCCACAGGTCGGCGGGGGCTAGAAGGAGGAGCGGCTGCTCACTTTCTTCTCCCGACACTGTGCAAGCCGCTTTCTCGCCTGCTCGTACCTCATCGGATGCGTAATGGATTTTTCTTCCATCTAACGGCTTCCCGCTCCCAGCCGGGCTGCTTCTCATTTCATCCAGCACAACAGGTGCAAAAACGTACGGGCACAACAGGTGCCAAGAAGCCTTCAGGCACAACAGGTGCAACGACTTTGTAGCAAGTCTCTAATCATAGTTTTCTTTCAATATGCCCACCCGTATGTTGGTCCATCTTCCGCCGTCAGCTCCTGAAAAAACAACCACATAAATATATTCCAACCATCAGTCTTAGAGAAACTGACCCTTCTTTTTCACCTCTCATTCATTGGCTTAACCTTGCTGTCCCTCAAGTGCCCACCCCCTTTATGACTTCCGCCTAATGCTCTAGGATTGCTGTGATGCTGGGTCAGCCGGAGTTCCCTAGTGTCAGATCTCTCTCCTGTCCTCTCACTTCATCACAGGGGGGCAAGGCCCCAGAGGGGCACAAGGGAGCTGCTGGAATTGCGGGAGGTGGGGGCACTTCTCACGAGAATGTAGGAACAGACCAAACAACGGATTTTAGGATATGGAGCAATACGGTAACACCCACCCAGGGAGCCCATATGGCCTCCCAATGGGAATACAACAGAGGCAACAGGAGCAAGGGTATGTAGACCAAAGACACGTTCAACACAGCAGAACACAGGGTCACCCACAGAACGACGAACCTATGCACTACACACCAGGACACCCTTTCGCCACAGTTGCGAACGGGGCACCTGCCCCAGCCCCCTATAGCTGTGTAGCGGTTGTATCAGGCAATGTTTTTAGTCAAGGGGGCGCAATGAGGCAGCCAGCATAGGACAGCCCACAGTAAACACTTGCGTGTCCCATCCTATCTACCACCTACAATGCAGCGGAGGAACCATTGGTGGGGGCACAGATAGGAGACAAGCAGTTCATATTTATGGTAGATTCGGGAGCCGAAAAATCAAGCATACGTGAGGGTCGGTTTCCGCTTTCTAACCGTAGGTTGGAGACGCAGAGGTTCTCTGGGGCTGTCATCGAAGTTCCTTACACAGAAGAGTTGGATGTGACAGTGGGGGGTTAGACAGTGAGGACGCCCCTACTGTATTACGAACATTCCCCAATAAACTTGCTCGGAAGGGACCTTCTCAGTAAGCTCAATATGACTATATCCTTCACAGAAAGAGGGATAGTTTGCTCCACCCCAGGAATATGCCCGCTGCGTGCAATGCTAATAGTACATGCGCGAGCAACAGCACCAGAGATACGTGGCATGCCAGTAGACAAAAGTGTGTTCATTGAAGGGTTGAAAACTCTAGCCCGAGTAGTACCTGAGCTAAAAAGGTTAGAATGGAGGGTACCAACAGAATTCGTCTTCCGCCCAATAGTACGCACAGACATTACACCAGGGTCCGTGATATCTTTGGATTTACATGCAGTACAGATATCAGCCAAGAGAATTGCAGTAATTGGTATGGACATAGATGGGTGTGAATGGCGCACTGTGCTGTGCATCAATGCTGACATAGCCTTACGTGATCTATCAGATGAGGATCTCTTTTCTGACTCAGAAAGTGACGGAGAAATAATAATGGAAATAGCCATACCATGAGATATCTTGATACAAACGAGACAAGTGCCTGTACAGCTAATGGCTGTGGTGGGAGCACCACCTTCCTTTTTTGATGATGACATGAAATTAGTGCCAAGCAACTTGTGCACTACAGGCCCCCATGATGTAGGGTTGTTGCACGGAGTTACCCCAGTCACGATAAAACTAAAACCAGGAGCAATCCTGCCCCGAGTAAAACAGTACCCATTGTCCCGTGAAGCTGAGGAAGGGATAAAAGAAACGATAAGTGCCTTATTGGCCCAGGGAATAATAGTACCCTCAAATTCCCCATGTAATACTTGCATTTACCCGATCAAAAAAACAAAGGGAGGGGCATGGAGGATGATCCAGGACCTACGCCCACTAAATGACGTCATACAAAAAGAGTTTCCTCTAGTCCCGAACCCGGCATCGATACTTTGCAGTATCCCAAAAAACACACCACATTTCACAGTAGTTGATTTGAAAAATACATTTTTCCCCATTCCCTTGGCAGAAGAGAGCAGATACTTGACAGCATTTACACTAGGGCGGAAAAGATATGAGCATTGCAGGTTACCACAGGGTTACTGTGAGAGCCCCAGTATATTCAATCGTATCCACCACGAAGACTTGGGAAATTTGACAGCTGAGAGTACAATCATTCAGTACGTAGATGACTTGCGCATATGCCCAGAGAATTAAGAAGAGTGCAGGAAAGACCCAGTTACACTCCTAACACTGCTAGCCCATAAGGGGTACAAAGTGGACAGAGGAAAACTACAATACTGCCAACCAGAAGTATTATATCTGGGACAGCTGATATCAAAGTATGGCAAGAAGATAATACCTGACAGAGTAGAAGCAATCACAGCAGTAAAAGAGCCAAAAACGGTAAAAGAAATGCAGAAGTTTTTAGGAATGTGCAATTATTGCAGGGCATGGATACTTGACTACGCAAAATACACAAGACCCTTACTACAAGCACTCAAAGAGGCTCAGCGGGAGAATAAAGAAATAAAATGGTCAAAAGAGATGAGTGACTCATTTGAGTCACTAAAAGAGCTAATTTCAAGCGCTCCAGTACTTGCCAACCCAGATATGAGCGCAAATTTTACCTGTTTTCTCACTGCAAGGGAACACTAATGACAGCTGTTCTGACACAAAAGACATCCATGGGACACAAGCCATTGGCTTACTACAGTGGCACACTAGACGCAGTTATGCAAGGACACTTTGCGTGTGAACACTCTCTCGCTGCCGCCGCGTTGCCATTGAGAAAAGTGCCACCATAGTAATGGGATGCTCTGTTACATTATATGTGGAACACTCCCTTTTCGCGATACTGGAAAGATCTAAAAGTAAACTAACATCACAGTGTGCAACAGCGTACAAGATAATATTATCCTGTGCTAACATCCACATAGTGAGGTGCAGAACAGTAAATCCAGCGACATTCATCACCGAGCCATGTACAGTAGAAGACATGCAAAAGCACGATTGTGCAACATACACAGGAGAAGAGGATGAGGGCCCGGTGGTAAGTGAAAATGCCCTAAGGGAAGGAGAAGTGTACTTTGTAGATGGATCAGCATCAATTGACATGGATACAGGTGAGAAACATGTAGGGATGGCGGTAGTGAGACTAGAGGAAGTTGAGTACGAAGTGTTAGTGCAATATCGCCTACCGTCACACTTTTCCGCACAAGCAGCAGAAGTTGTTGCCCTAATTGAAGCATTACGTGCAGCCAAGGGATGCACAGTCACAATATACACAGATTCAGCATACATGACTACAACGGTACACGGTGGTCTGGCTCGATGGGGACAGAGAGGGTTTCGCAGGGCGGATGGGACCCCACTGCAAAATGCCGAGTTGCTACAGGAATTAATTGAGGCACTTAAAGAACCTACAATGGTGGCAATCGTCAAGTGGCAAGCACATACGTCCAATACAGATATTGTATCTTTGGGAAACGCAGCAGCTGCCGCCAAGGAGGCGTCATATTTCCAAAAGGAAACTGCAGGTGAGTACATATTGCAACAACAAGCGTGTGAGGAACTACCAGAAGGGTACAATGCCATGCCCATATCACAAATATTAGAGTTACAGGAAGGAGCAAGTAATAAAGAAAAAGCATTGTGGGAAAAAAGAGGTTGCAGCCAATCGGCAACAGATTTACTATGCCGCCAGAACAACACAGGTAAAGTGGTGATGCCCATTAAATTGATGGAGATAGCGTTCCAGCAATTACACTTCCCAGCACACAATGCCAAACAACACATAGCAGCAGAGATACAGGAAGATTGGTTTGTGCCAGGGCTCCAGGAACATATATCAAGACTAGCAATGGAATGCACAACGTGTCAAATATACAATTCTGGGATGACATTACGGACACTCAGAGGGACAATTCCAAAACCAACAGGGCCCTTCTGGGAACTACATATTGATTACGCAGACATGGGGGAAAGGTGTAATGGGGCACGTTACATGATAGTAGTTGTATGCCCATTCTCGAGGTGGGTTGAGGCTGGTCCATGTGCACGTCCTGATGCTAAGTGCGCCGCAAAGTTCCTATTGAGAGAAGTATTCCCGCGCTGGGGAATTTGCGACGTGATTCGCTCGGACAATGGCACTCATTTTGTGAATTAACTGTTCAAGGAAGTTACTGCATTATTGGGGATCAAACACATGCTTTGCTCGATTTATCACCCTCAAAGCAATGGCGTTGTCAAGAAGATGAACGGCCTATTAAAAAGAAGATTGTCCAAACTATGCTTCTCACTCAAAGAGAACTGGGTGTATTGCTTACCCCTAGCACTATTCGAGTTGAGAAACCAGCCAAGTAAAGACCACCACTTGTCCCCTTACGAGATTGTGACGGGGAGAAGAATGCACACAGCACATTCTCCACTGCGTAGACACTCAGATGCACATAGAAGCGCCACAATATTAGGAGATGAGTTTACTGATTATCTGAAAAAATTGACTGGAGCAGCGCGTTCAATCTCAAGACAACTGTCACCGCCATTTACAAGAGAAGACGGAAACCAAAATGTGTCATTTGTGGAACAGAGCCCCCAAGGACAACTAATGCCAGGGGATTTTATTTATGTTAGAAGCTTTGTGTGCAGATGGAGTGCCCCAAGATTCCATGGCCCATACGAGATAGTTTTTTGTACTCCCACAGCAGTCAAAGTTAAAGGGCTGAGGTACTGGATACATTTAACAGATGTACGGAGGGCCTACAATAATGTTCAGGAGGAAGTGAATGAGGAGGCGCAGACAACAGCAAACAATAACAAATGAAACATTGAATGAAAAAGGTGCAGCTAAAAAGAAGTGTATCAGGTATATTAATATGCTAACAAAGAAATTGATTCACAGGTACGAGAAAGAAATAAATGAATAACATTAATGGTTGAAATGAAAAATGGAAAAAGTGATCGAATATGAATGAGAATAAGTTTCTCTCTCTCTCTCGTTCTCTCTGCACCCATCCCCTCTCTCTCTCCGTCTATTTCACACTATAATTGTATGGTGGCTACAGTACAAAAAGTAAATGTTTACATTTATATACTTAATGCACTTTTATGTTTTGAATAGGAACAACCATGGCAACGAACGGGCAGCCCACGACAGAGAGCAATAGAATATCGAGATATAGAAATACTATAGTAGAAAGTTGTAGATATTCATATGAATGTGGATTGTCTGTGTGTATCGTATTATTTTTTGTGATACTGTTTGGCATAAGCACATATTGGTTCATAGCATTCATCTCTGTCGAGATGAATGATGGGGCGAGGGGGGAACAGAAGTAATATTGCAATTGAAAATATAACAACTGAAAAGGCAAGAGAAGGTGATTTTTTGGTATGGAACGGATACCAGCTTGTATGGGGTTATAACACGAAACCGCCCAAAACAATCAACCACTCCAAGAAAAGCAGTGTTGAAATGAATGTTAGCATAACTCCCCTGCCAAACGTCTCTGACTACAATGCCCTCAGTCTAAATGACCGCAACCCTTCTATCATATCGTGGCTTTACAATACCCCCACCACCCCGCCCACACAAGTAACCACCCCTACAGCAGCCAGTACATTACATCATAGAATAACTGAAGAGAACAAAAAGATGGCAGAAAAGTTTGCATCCCTGTATGATGAATGGACAGAGGGGAATGTGGGAAAAGGGGGGTATAGAGCACACATCGCCCATGAAGCTGCGAGATATCTTAGAAATAATAGGAGGAAAAGGGAGGTGGGAAGTAGGAAGTATGACAAATATCATGGCCTGGGTTTAGATCAAATGGAAGACACAAGACACCCTCACCAGACTAATAAATGGTATGCAGACATGAGCCAAACAAACAACAAATGAGAGCTGCCATGTCTGCTCCCTTATCCCCCATTCCCCAGGAACACCCAAGGTGTTGCTACCAAAAGAATTGCCTCTGATAAATGCCCAATGTCTCCTTCATCTTACGCTGTGCAGAATTAAGAACACCTTTCAGGCACACGAAATAACTTTTAGCCTGCTACAGAACGAGAAAACATGCTACCCGAAAGTGGAAGGAGTAATATGCCTGAAAGAACCATTTTTTGTAATAAAGGGGACATTATTCACAGACAACAGATGGAAAGACGAAGAAGTTACATGCAAAGCAGAGGCGCTGCGGGGAGTGTCACCTGAAAAAAAACGTGTACACCCATATGGAAAGAGCACATCAAAAAGTTAACGTGGGTGACTGCCATTGAAAAACCGTTCAAACTGCCGAAAGAAATAACATATGAAATATGCTTCCAGGGGGAAGGAAAGACCACAATGGGAATAAACAAAGACTGCAACAGGACTCTCACCATCCCAGACATGAGGAAGGGGACAGCAGCACTCATGGACACCTACTGGGTGTGTGGCCGCCAGGCATACTTGCATCTCCCACAATCATGGAGCGGCAGTTGCTCATTGGCCACACTACAGTCAGCACTAATGATGATACCAGAGAGCCACATCGGTGGGGGCAGGAAAGGGCAAGACGCCCCCCGCAAAAACGAGGCCCAACCAACAGAAGAACCGCAGATGTATGTTTTGTCCTCTGGCAACAAGGAGGAAATGCTGTCCTGAAACAGACGATCATCAAACTACATATCCAAGGCATCTTCAGAGCTATTGACACAGATCCCAGACAGATATCGATTGTTTAGCTCTACAGAGACTTTCTTTGCCTCACTCATTCCAAGCATCCAGGCACGGGCGAATGCTAAGTGGCTCCAAATAACCCGCTGGGAGCTGATCCAGTTAGCAAACGACACTGAAAAAGGTTTCAACGTGATCAAGATAGAGCTGAGAGCCCAGCGACTAATGACAATGCAAAATAGGTATGTCTTAGACCTATTAACAGCGAGGGACGGAGGTGTTTGCCGAAAAATCAGAAGTGCATGTTGCACTTCCGTGCCTTCTGAAGACGCAGATAATGGTACATTGTCCCACGTGATCGCAGCAGTGCACAACCTAGGAGAAAGAATGAAAACGGAAGGTGGGGCAGAAGCAAGCACGTGGTTCGACAACCTCTTCTCCTGGGTCCCATCATGGTTAGGAATGACTGTTAAACTACTAATGCCCACAGTAGTGTTCTTACTCCTAATTTTTTGTGTATGCCAGATGGGCTTTCGATGTTGTGCAAGCGCAGTACCAAATGGTACATTGATGATGGCGACAATGGCCAATGCTTGAGGCACAGTGCAAGCTATGCAGGAAGCTCAAGTGCAAACAGGCGAAGAGGCTGGGCCCAAATACCAAATGGTTCCGGTATACCGCAATGGGGATATAATAGACAGATTATGGCACACAACAATTAGAGAGCCCCGGGAACTTGAATGGTATGAGGAGGTGTGGGTGGATTTGGAGGGGGATAGGGACTGTATATACCTGACTTGTACACCAGACGAATATGCTAGAAGGGGGGAAAGCCTGAGGGGGGTGTGCAGGACCTGGATGCCCATAAAGGGCACCCCGGCATGGGACGAAGCGGTGGCTGATGAAAAGGAATGTCAGCGGTTGGGGGAGTTACAGTATTTGTTACTTAAGTAACGAAAGGGGGGAAATGTATTGGAGGACAGGTCAAAGAGACCCCCCCCGCCCCCTGCAGTCCCCTCCTTGTGATGTCTATGACTCATCAGGGGCCCCTCTGCCACCAGGGCCCAGGTGGTGGGTGGACCACTGGCCGACACATTGACCTAACGTACTGTATTAGGCTAGGCCCAGGGAACCATTTTGAAAACCAGAACGCCAACTTAAGACAAGACTCCATGTGCGCTGCAGCACGGCCCCCACCTTCAGAGAGTCCTCG
Organism: Ambystoma mexicanum; assembly: GCF_040938575.1. Classification (NCBI taxonomy): domain Eukaryota; kingdom Metazoa; phylum Chordata; class Amphibia; order Caudata; family Ambystomatidae; genus Ambystoma; species Ambystoma mexicanum. The sequence goes on from NC_090924.1 coordinate 1,482,321,528, forward strand.
CCTGCCCCTGTTGCCCCCGCTCCCTGGCAGATCCGCTGAAAGCCCGTTCCCACAAACAGTCGGACATGAGCTAGTGTTAGAGCAAACACTGTATCTTTCACCTTCCGCAGTGCATCATTATCCTCAGCGTGACCCGGGCAGCGTGGCTGGCTTGGAAAATAACTGCAAACCGTCCTCGATGAAACAAAAGCCTTAATCCCACACCAAGAAATGGCTCATATTATATATATATATATATATATATATATATATATATATATATATATATATATATATATATGTATATATATATATATATATATATATATATATATATATATATTATATATATATATATATATATATATACCTATATACCTATATACCTATATACATACTTTGCATAACAATGATAACCCTTCTGCAAACCCCCCCCCCCCAGTATGTGCACACACTCAGGGCCCCTGGCCTCCTACCATGTGCTTCTCCAGGGGTAATGTAAAAAGAGTGATACCAAGTCCTTATGCCATGACTGCCCTGATGCTGCTAGAGTGCAAAGGGACACAAGCGCGACAGTATTGTGAACTCTTGTAATGAGATACATAGAATACCATCAAATGTGAATGAACAAATTTAACGTGTATTACTGCCTGGCCCTTAGGGCAGAAAACCAAGGAAGACGTCCATCAATGACACTGATCACGCCTGACCGGACAGCGCCTCCCGAATGAGCCCAGCTGACCTGCCCACCCCACGTTGGCACCCGGCGGTGTCCACCAACCACGGAGCGACGCATCACAGCTGCACATATAGTTAGTCGACGCCACCCAATCCCCATGTACATGTGCCCCCTATAGTGTGTAGGTGCCTATGACACTTTTTGTAAATATAAACGCCTGTCTTTGTGATTGTCAGACAGAGCACTCTCAGAGTTTGCAGAGTTCTTTGCATGCCCTATTTGACTTAGATAAAGCTTCCCTTGAGCTCACCCGCACTTGGTCCTAGCCTTATTCCCATTCGTGGGAGAATCCATTATTGCCTCTCATTGCGTGGAGGGTCATGCTATCTGGGGATGCTCGCCTTCACTGGCCAGTCTCTGGTCAAGCAATGGCATGACCAGAAGGCTAGCATGATGGTGTTTACTCCAGACCAACATCTTCTCATCATGGTTCTAGTAATACAGAGGGTTTTACAGGACAGATGGACAGGGCCCTTCAAAGTTATAAGAAAACCTATTTGGCAGAATTGGGCAACCCCAAGGAGGCGCCTGTGGTCTTTCATACCAACCTGCTGAAGGCTTATGTTTCCAGACCAGAGACAGGAGCTTGTCTGATCAAGAAGAAGAGGAGAGTGACCTTCTCCAAGATCTTCTGAGGGGACATCCTTCAGATGGGTCAGTAGGAGGGGTAAAACTCTCTACTAATCTGACAATGTAGCAACAGGAGGAGTGCAGAGCTTTGTTGACTCACTTTGACCCTCTATTCTCACTTAAACCAGGCTTGACCCCTTGGGGGCAGCATGACATTGACATTGGTGATAGTGTACCTGTTAAAAGCAGGGGCTACAGATGTCAAATAATGTGAGGAATCACATAAAAGAAGAGGGCAACAAGGTTCTTGACCTTGGAGTGATTGAACATTCGGCAAGTCCATGGGCTAGCCACGTTGTGTTAGTGCCAAAATATACAACTAAATCACTTCGATTCTGTGTGGACTATAGAGTCTTGAATTCAGTGACAAACACGGATGCCCATCCCCTGCCAAGGACAGATGAACTGGTGGATAAGCTGTGCTCAAAAACGTTCCTCAGCACCTTTGACCTGACAAGTGGTTTTTGGCAGATTGCCATGACTGACATACCAAGGAGAGGACAGCAGTCTCCACCCCAGTAGGCATGTACCAGTGTAAGGTCATGGCCTTTGGATTAAAGAATGCACCTGTCACATTTCAGAGAATGGTTAATCATGTTCTGAATTGGTTAGAGAACTTCTACATGGCATACTTGGATGACATAGCAATGTTCAGCCCTGCCTGTGAAGAACATCTCAATCACCTGGGGCATGTGCTGTAGGCCCTTCAGCAGGCCAATCTGACCATCAAAGCAAGTAAGTGCCACGTTGGTCAGAGTAAAATGGTCTACCTTGGTCATGAGGTAGGAGGAGGGGAGCTCAAGCCATTAGCCTGCAAAGTACAGGCTGTACAAGACTGGTCCACTCCAACTACTCAAACTCGAGCCTTCTTAGGACTTAATGGTTACTACAGGAACTTCATTGAGAACTATGGGACTATGAGAGCTATGGGACCATAGCTTCGCTCTGAATACAGTATCCTCTCCCAAGTCAATTACCCTAAAAAAGCCAAGTGAAACGAGGACAGTGAAATCTCCTTCTTAGGGCTGAAAGATGCCCTCTGTAAAGCTCCAGTGCCGAGAGCTCCAGCTTACAATCAGGCCTTCTTAGTCCAGACTGATGCTTCCAACACTGGTATAGGAGCAGTCTTGAGTCAGTTTGATAGCTATGGCAGGGAGCACCCCATCTGCTTTATTAGTAGGAAACTAAAAGATAAGGAAACCAGGTGGGCCACAATTGAATGTGAATGTTTTTCTATTGTATGGGCCTTGAAGAAGTTCAGACCTTACCTCTATGGAACTACGTTCAGGATTCAAACTGACCACTAAGGTGGTTGATGCAGATGAAAGGAGGAAAACCCAAATTGCTCAGGTGGTCCGTAAGCCTCCAAATATTTGACTTCACTATTGAGCACAGGTCAGGTACCCACAATAAGAATGCTGATGGCTTCTCCATAAAGTATGACCGACTCGATCCCAAGAGATTCATCCAGGAGTGGATTAGATCCTCCTGGCCCTAGTCTGGGGGGGCGAGTGTTAGGGAGATGTATCCATGTTATGCTTCATCCCCTCGCCTAGTAAGACCCCCAGCACATTTTGCTGGAATTCTGGACCTTTTTCCTTATATCTTGAATATGTGAAGCCTTTTTGCACTCATTCATTCTTATCCCTCTCTTTTGGAACTCTGTTCTCTGTGTCTTACCTGTACTATGGAGTCTACTTTTCTCCATATCTCTTTTGAAGCGTATGCGTTTAACTGTAGCAGCACACAGCTACTTATGGTCAGTGTTGCCTGGAACCCTTTGGGTTCTCCTTTGAGATTCTTTCCTTTTCCTTACTTTCTACTGTTCTTCAGGGTAGAGGGATACATTGTATCTCTCCTAAAACTTTATATTCTGAGCAATTGGCACACACCACCTGACCAAGTATCCCCCTTCTCTCTGCCACTATTACTTTTTAGTCACAGATACAACCCTCTAGTTATGGCTGGTGGCAGTGGACGTGTTCTACCAACTATTGTGTTAATTTTGACTGCAGACTGTGTACACAGTCTTGGTTAAGCACAATAGGGCTACCTAAGTTTTAACTTGGTGGCTCCTTTCTTTTTTCACCATTTCCAGTCTGGTTGTTATTTGTTTGCACTTTTTCTACCATTGATATGATATGATATGGCATTTATAACGCGCCTATACACAAGTGTTTCAAGGCGCGACGAGGCAGGGGGGGAACAAGGGGAGACAGACAATGATCCTACTAGGCCAGGTGTCATTCAGATCACTCAAGTGCAAGGGTAGGGGGACTGGGAAAAGTGCAAGGGGAAGGGGCTGAGGGGAGAGTGCAGTACATGGTTAGTAGAATACAAGATAAATAATAAGGCCAGCTGGTGGCAAGTGCAAGGAAAGTGCAGTACATGGTTAGTAGAATACAAGATAAATAATACGGCCAGCTGGTGGCAAGTGCAAGGTAAGTGCCGGGAGAAGGGGCTGTAGGATAGAGACAGTCCCGTAGTGCAGGTGGGCAGTGCAGGGAAGAGTGGCTGGGCCAGGACATGAGATCGGTGAGTGGCCCAGTTGCAGATTCGGTGCAGGTTCAGTGATTTTAGCAGGGGAGAGAGGGAGAGAGAGCGGAGGCAAAGAGGAAGGTTTTGAGGTGCTTCTGGAACCGGAGATGGTTCTCCTCAAGTTTCAGGGAGGCAGGAAGGCTGTTCGAGGGAGGCCCCTGCTGCGGAGAGAGATCTACCCCCAGCTCGTTGCTTGGAGAAGCGGCTGACCCTGAGGTAGTTGGAGGTGGATGAGCGAAGAGCTTGAGAAGGAAGATATTTAGGAAGAGAGAGTTGAAGGTATTTTGGCCCAAGGCCCCAGAAGGCTTTGTGGACAATGCAGAGGGTTTTGAACTTAATCCTCGCAGCCACTGGGAGCCAGTGTAGCGATTTCAGTCCTGGAGAGATACGGTCCCTGGGCTTGAGTCCAAGGACAAGTCTCACAGTCCTGTTCTGGATGAGTTGCAAAGGGCGGAGAGTAGAGGCAGGAAGATTTAGATAGAGGCTGTTACAGTAGTCCAGCTTCGAGAGAACCAGGGCTCTGGAGACAGTGAGCTTCTGGGGGAAGGAGAGGAAAGGAAGGATACCTCTGAGGAGGTGTAGCTGGTAGTGTGACTTCTTAGAGACGTCAGATATGTGAGGAGAGAAAGAGAGTGTGGAATCGAAGATGACCCCAAGGTTTTTTGCCTTGCAGGAGGGAGCAGGAAGCGGGCCAAGAGAGGCTGGCCAGAGCGCTGCAGGGAAGGAGGGAGTGGGTGTGGCGATAAGTAGAATCTCAGTCTTACTGGCATTAAGGCAGAGTTCGTTGGTAGCACACCATTCCTGGATAGCAGAAAGACAGTCAGAGATGAGGGAAAGGGAAGAGGAGGCCGAGGGTAGCCTGAAAATGAGCGGGGTGTCATCCGCGTAGCACTGAAAGTTGGGACAGAGAGCGGCGATGTGGTGGGCGAGAAGTGCCAGATACTGGTTGAACAGCCTGGGAGAGAGGTTAGATCCCTGGGGGACACCACAGGTAGAGAAAAAGATGTCAGAGAGGAAGGAACCCAGTTGGTTCTGGGAGGGTCGATTGGAGAGGAAGGAGGTCAGCCACGCCAGAGCCTGACCAGTGATGCCCAGGTTATCATGGAGACGGTTGAGCAGGATGGTGTGGTTGACAGTGTCAAAGGCAGAAGAGAGGGCGTGCAAAATGAGAACACAAGGGGTGTTAGAGTCAAGGTTTGAGAGCAGGTCCTCACGGATGTTCAGGAAAGCAGTTTCCGTGCTTCTGGCAGCTCTGAAGCCAGACTGATGGTCATGAAGACTACCAACATATTCAGCATGGAGATTAAGCTGGGAGATGGCCAGTTTCTCCAGGAGCTTGCCCAGGAAGGGAGTGATAGAGATTGGGCGATAGTTAGCTGGGCAGGAGGGGTCGGAGGAGGGTTTCTTAAGAAGGGGTGCACAAGGGAGTGCTTGAGGGGGGATGGGAAGACTCCAGAGGTGAAGGAGTGATTGCAGAAGCCAGCCAGGGCAGGCGCCAGGGAGTCGATGTGATCCTTGATAGTTTTGGAGGAACAGGGATGGGCCTGTTTTGACGAGACTTTCATAGATCGGACTTGTCTCGAAACCTTGTCAGCAGAAAAAAGGGGAAAGGCAGAGAAGGAGGGAGGAAGGGTAGCTGCAGAAGGGCCAGAGGGAGAGCAGGGAATAGAGGAGGGGAGGTGATAGGAGGAGAGTGAGGACAAGATGTCCTGAATTTTTTAAATGAAGTGAGAGGCCAGTGCCGTGCAGAGGGCCTGGGAGGGGACAGGAGAGGTGGAGACTGCAGCAGGGTTGGCCAGCTCCTTGCAGTTTTTAAAGAATTCGGCCGAATTGTTAGATGCCGCAAAGATGCAGGCTTGGATAAAGGCTCTCTTCTTAGTGAGAACGGAGAGCCGGTATTGCCTTTGGAGCAGGCGGCAGGCCAGTTTGTCAGAGGATGAACATGAAGCACGCCATTTCCTCTCTGCCACCCTGCACTTGCGTTTAAGGGTGACGAGATCCGAGTCATACCAGGAGTTACATTTGGCTTTGGGCTTCAGGCGGATTCTCATGACAGGGGCAAATATATCAAGGGTATCAGATATAGCTGAGTGGAGAGGGCTGTGTCAGGGTGGGAGTCAGTCAAAGGGGGAGGGGGGGCGAGAAGGTGGTAGCGAAAGCCTCAACTGACGCGCTTCATGGGTCGGATGACCGCGAAGGTGGGTGGCAGTGATGAGGGTGGCTTTGCCTGTGGGGTAGGGAGGGTGAGGTGGGAGGATAGGAGAAAGTGATCACTCCAGGAGAGGGGAGTGGAGAGAGGGACAGAGAGGGGAAGGTCAGAAGAGATCAGAGCATCAAGAATGTGCCCGGCAGAATGAGTAGGCCCAGACGGGAGAATAGAGAGTGAGAGAGAGTCGCAGAGGTCACGAAAGAGTCCAGTGGGGGGACAGGAGGCATCAAGGGGATGTCTGTGTGTGTGTTTTGCCTTTGGCAGGAACCCTTGGGTGTCCACGCCTAAGCTCTTGTGTGTCTTGACAAGTAGGAAGTAGGGTAGAAGTGTTTCAATCCACTGCCCTTTGTCTGCCTGAGTTCCTGAATAGAACAAGCTCCCACTGGGGGTCTGGCTACCCTGATTGGACCGCCACCCGCCCCTTTCTGTAAACTGCTGAGAGAGATTGCAAAGGAGTTTGTACTGAAACTGAATAAAAGATGAGGTTCCTGAGGTGAAGGACAAGTCGAACACTGGAAACTGAAGTTACCGAAGAAGAGGACCAGAGACGCCTTCAGTCCCTTTGAAACACTGTGAAATGACCACTGCTGTTCTAACCCCATTTTCTGTGGAAAAGAGGAGCTCCGAAGAGGATGAGTCCTTCCCGTTGAATGGTGGGAACAACCAGTCCCTAGACAAACTCCAATCTGAGCTATCTCCTGAGGTGCTGCGCCTCTCCAGAACTGCAGACCATGAAAACCAGGAGACCTCCAACCCAATTGAAGTGCATAGTCTTTGAAAGGCCGAATCCATCCACGTCTCTGCTGAGCTCCAGGTGAACTTTCCGAGACACAATCCGACTCATCCAAGTCCTCTTACCAGAGTGCAGGACTCCAACAACTGAAGAAGATTGTCCGGGAAAATCGAGTCCTTTGTTGCTGCTGCAGAAAAGGCAGCAAAACCACAGACAGACTGACCAGAAGAGCTGAAGAAATCCATGCCAGAGGTCCTCCCTTGAGACCGCTGCTGAGAGATCCCATTCATTGTCCTGCCCTTCGTCACCAAAGGTCAGGCCCAGCGCTGCCACATCAAGGTGAATCCAGCCATGAACATTTCTTCAAACCCAAGGTACTCTGGGGAAAAATATATTGATTACCTTAGTCCGAAAAGTCACTCCAGAGCTTTGGAGCGCACATAGAGGTGTCCAGGATACACCCCTCTTACCTTTGACCCAAGCTGCTTCTTGTGTCCCTCTAATGAGTCCTTTAACAGGGTCACCAACGTTGGTTTGACCTTCGTGCATCTTTAAGACTAGAGGCTAGAAAAGATCCACAGGAGTTTTCATTGTTCTGCTTCTTTACAAGACTTTGAGCCTCTCTGAACTGCCTTTTAGCTAGGGTTGTGTTTTGGACTTCAAAAGACTTGCTATGCGAAGAAACTGCCTTTGAATTTTAAGCTCTACAAGTATTTACCTTACCAACTGTTTTCCTTCCAAAAACACTGTATCTTATGTGGTTTTGCTAACTAAATGGTTCTGGGCCATGCTGTTTTGGCTCAGCACGAGGAGTGGGCAACAAGTAGTGGGGAACTTTCCCCTGTGCAGCCGGGATTCCGGCCGGGGTTGGGCACGGCTGAGCATTCTCTTAATCTTTTACTGATAGCCGTGCACTCCATTCATATAAAGAAAGAACCCATTTATTTGGCCTTCATGGATCTGAGCATGGCCTTCGACCAGGTGAATCGCGCCAAGCTGTGGGACGTGCTCAGATCCGTGTACTGCCCTTCGGGCCTAGTAAGCCTTTTGGCTAGACTGCATACCTCAACAAAGGCTAGTGTTAGGAGTGGGGCAAACTGGCACAGCACAGATTCTTTTGCAGTGGAATTAGGCTTGCGCCTGGGTAGTGTCCAGGCACTGCTTCTTTTCTGTCTATATGTGAATGGTCTCCATAAAGCCCTTTTTAAATTCTTCTCCTGATGTGCCCCAGCTGGGCAGACAATCTTTCCCGGTCCTCATATAGGCAGATGACGCCGTGCTCCCAAAGCCTTGCAGCGCCTCCTCTCTGACTATGCATGCTTTGTGGGTGGTCTGGACCTAGTGGTAAACAGCACAAAGTCAGCGGGGATGGCCTGCTGGGAGGGGAGGCGAAGGGTCAAATTCATGGACATGTACTGTATGAGCAGTGTCATCCCCAGGGTTGATTATTCTGACTCCCTGAGGGTCAGATTCTCTTCTAGCTTTTTGTGCTCCTGCCCATATTGCAATACAGGCGGTCCGTTTTAAACAATCGTTGGGAGTGGTCTTAAGGGCTTGGGTAAAGTTCAGGGCCAGACCAGTTAACCTGATACTCAAATTGTATAATGGTAAAGCAGCCTCAGTTGCCAGATGTGGGATGGAGCTGTGGGGTTATTCAAAATGTTTCTGGAAAATCACTTTTTCAACAAAATACTGGGCCTGCCGCCATCAGTGCCGAATTGTGGTGTGCATATGGAGCTGTAGGCCAATGGAGATGTGGTTTCCCTGCAAAGCTTCACAACTTTAGTACCTCTTATGTCATTTGCATTATATTTCTGTCACAATTCTCACAATATTTGTTTTAATTTCTTTTTAAATTTAAAATGCATTTGGTTTATTTCTTAAACCTTACATTTGTGCAACATGTTAGTACAATTTAAAGTTAATATGAATAGAAACAGAAAAGGAAAAAGAAAGAGAAAAAAAAAGAAGAATCTGTAGAAAAAAAAACAACATAGTCTTTAAAACACTTATGTATAGTTTGCAGCAGTGATATCCTTCCGGAAATGGACAATTGTAGACACCATTTTTCTGTTGTTTCCCATTAAAATGTGGCTCCATCGTGCATCAGGGTCCAGTAGGACGGTTGCTGACTCATATCATTTGCTGTATGTCAGTCTTTTCTGATTCAGCACTTTACACTCCATTATTATATGTTTGATGGTTTCTTCAGTGGCTTTGCAAAATCTGCAGTTGGTACTGTTCGAGGGATTTAGATTCCATATGCCTAAGATTTGTTGTGTCGGAAAGATGTTTAGCCTAAATTTTAGGAAGGTGCCACGTATTTGGCGGTCTAGAAATAGGTTGAGATAATGGGGCAGTTGATTTATTGCTCTTGCTTCTCCGTCACATTTAAGATTTAGCTTGTATTCATCTTTCTTTTTTTCTGTCTCAATCCAGTCTAGTCTAGCCAGATGCTTTTTGGCGTGTTGAGGCCTTTTTTACAACATATCGAGTGATATGTTTTTTTCCGAGCAGATGAGCTCGACGGCTTCTCTCCATCTTGTCAGTACAGAGTTGTTTGGTGCTGATGGCGATGCTCTAAATATATCAAGTGTTGCGATGTTGTCTTCGTTATTCAGTTTCATGTATGTGTCAAGGATTTTCCACGTGATTATCGATTGCAGAGATTGGAGGCCTAGCTCGTAACATATTTGTGGCATGGGGATGGATTGTGGCAGAGATCGAATTTTCCGCCAGTAGATGGCTTCTAGTTGGATCCAAATGGATTGATCCATTTTAATCAGGCTTTCGCCCCCGTATGTCAAGATTGCTGTTACTTTTTGCTTGTAAAAAGCTAAGGCAGGCTTGATCGAGAACGTACCAAATTTCCGGTGGATGATTAAACCCTGCCTAGCCAGCGATTTAAAATGGAGTGCCCAAGGAATTTTGCTTGTTGATTGATTCATCCAACTTCCCAGGTACACCAGGGGTTTCAATTTACCTTGGGCTTTCCATGTTAAAGTCATGACTTTTTATTTTTAATGTTTATGGTGAGTTTGTTGTGATCCATATATTTGATCGTTTTGTTTAGTGCAATCTGAAGACCGCGTGGTGTTTTTGCAAGAAGAATGATGTCATCAGCATAGATTAGACATGGTACCGCTTTGGTGTTGAGTTTCGGGGGGTTGATATTAGGGGAGTTGATGCTTTCCTCATAGTCGGATATGAACAGGTTAAATAGGGCAGCAGCCAGCGGGCAACCTTGTTTGAGCCCGTGCCATGTTCTGATTTTGTTGCTTACGATCCCGTCTGCTGTCATTCTCAACTGGATCCTGGTGTTTGAATATAGGAGTTTTTATAGGTGCTAGTATGTCGCTACGACATCCCCATAGCTCCATTTTTTTCCACAGGAGGTCCCTGTTGACGGTGTCAAATGCGAGTCTTAGGTCTACGTATGCAACGTACACTTGGGTGTTCGACTAGTCCACTTCGTGTTTTAATATGTTCAAAAGTAATAGATTTATGCTTGTTCCAATTCTTCGCACAAATCCCGTTTGTCGAGTTGCTTGGTGGTAGGTCTGTTTTGACCATGCGTTTAATCTTGTTAGAAGGTGGTTTGCAAATACTTTCCCCAGCGGATCTAGTAATGCCAAAGGGCGGTAGTTCGTCAGATCTTTAGTGGAGCCCTGTTTGTGTATGGGGATTATTTTTGCCAACTGCCAAGATGTGGGTATCCTTTTGGTGCTGTTGATTAGGCTGATAATTGCTACAGAATTCCGGAATTCCGCCCATGGTATAGGATCCTTTTTGAGAATTGCATTTGATAGCCCATCGGGCCGGGGGCCCGCGATGCATTTAGGTTCTGGATCGCGTTTTCGAGGTCTTTTACTTCATATACAATTTCCCATGTGTTTTCCTTTGCGGTGAAGGTTTTTCCTTGGATTGCTGGTCTTTCCTTATATAACTCGTGAAGTATCTGGTCCAGTCTTGCTCAGTAACATCGACTATCATAGCTTCTTGTTTGTTAGTATTTGAATTTAACAGGTCCCACAGACGTCGGGTGTTGTTGTTTTTGAGAATAGACATAATTTTTTCCGCATTCTCTTGTTGTTGTATCATTTTCCTGTTTTTTAACCAATTTTGGAATTTTTGCTTGGCTATATGTATTTTTATTTTTTTGGTTGAACTTGTTTCATGTTTTGCTCTTCTAACTTCTCTTCGCATTTCTTTTTTTTGTTGCAGCAATCGATTCATTGTAGTTGTGCTGATGCCTGGGATGTTGAAGGTCTTTCGGTACAGAGGTCAGTTTGAATTGATTCAGCAGCCATCCATAGTTTATTTTGCTGTTGTCTTTTAAATAAGCATTCTTAAGTGTTTCCGTCAAGGTTTTTAATTTGTGGTGGGCGATTTTGAGACGGTTCATTCTGGAGTTCACTGTTATTGGAGGGATGTGCATTCTCCTTGGAGAAATGCCGCTTGAGTCCCACAAATGCTTCAGGATGTAGTGGTCACTTAGGTTGCTGGATATGTTTTCTACTTCCTTGATGGCTGCTGAGATTCTGTTCGTGACATAAAAATAGTCTATTATGGATTGCTTATTTCCACATGACCAAGATGGAGTGGGGGTCATTGTGTCTTTGTTTATTGCATCCAGGCGGTCGAAATTCCTGTTGTCTAATTCAGCTGACTATCTTCTGGCACAGGGTGCAAGTCGATGTTCTTCTAACTTTTTTCCTTTCGAGTCATAAATATGGAAATGAAAAGTTGCCACATAAGATGTGGTCTAAACCTTCGTAATTATGTGTGTTGATGTCAATTATGGAGAGGATTGTGTCTATTATCTGCCCATCTTCGTGTTTCTTTGGGTTCCAATACATGTTGGTAATGCTCAGATATTTAGAGGGATTCCCTACATCATTTGAGCTTTGTTCTAGTCCCGGTGGTATTCGTTTTTTGAGTATTGTGTTTTGTGCACAGCTGTCTAGGTTTGTGTATTCTATGACCTCATAGGGAAGGTTGTGTCTAATTAGGGTAATGAGACGAGCTGATGGTCTACCGGCCTTGCCTGCAATTGCGGGATTCATCTGTGTAAGGTATCCTTTGCAGATTGGAGGAACAGTGAGCCAGGTCTCTTGTAGGCATATTATGCTGGCATTATTCAAACCTGCATGTGCTTTGTGGTTTCCTAGATATGCATCACATGTCACAAATTCTATATAACAAATATGCATTCCATGTCTGTCCCAAATTCCATATAACTATTGTCCTGGTGGGATAATCCTTTGCCTATGTGTCTTTAATAGAATCTTGACCTTAGTATGTTAAATCAGTATTCTATGTCACAACCGGAGGCTCGGATTATGCTTGTTCAAAGCCTACTTACCACAAACAAAGACATCTTCTCTATTGGTCTAAAATAACATTGTTTAAACGTTGACTCTCTAGACCAGCCTGCAGCTTTTAGGATGTCTTCCAACCTGGCCCCTGCTCGATATGCCTTAGACGCCATAGCTCCTCTAATGGGATGCGTTCCGTAAGTACCAATGTCAATGCCCTCCTGCAGTATACACCATCTAACCCATCTGGCTGGGGTTGCCCCTGCTATGACCTTGAATGGTTTCCTTAGTGCATTAAACAGTTGTCTTACTCCTGTAGCTCTAAGAGTACTCGTCATCTCTTTGTACTTTTTCAGGCACCGGACTGGACATAATTTAGGTTGGTCCAGGAAAGCTGAGTAGGACAAGGTTCTGATACCTGTCTTCGTTCTATTGTTAATGTGAAACGTGACTTCTGAAGGACCAAAGGATCTCCTGTCTATTTTGAGTGCCCTTACATCTGAGACTCTTTTGCAAGATATGAAGCAGAGCAGTAGAGTGAGCTTTGCCGATATTGCTTTTCTTGTCAATTGTTCATAGTCTGGCCAGTTATTAAACATATTCAGGACTGTATTTATGTCCCATGTCTGTGAGTATTTGGACAACAGTGGTCTTAAATGTCTCACTCCTCTTAGGAGTCTACATACAAGGGATGTTCCCCACCACCATATTCTCTATTTTAGGGTGCCCGGCAGATATAGCCGACCTACATGTGTTTTCTGTTCTGTATGCTTTGCCTTGTGCCAAAGCCGCTAGGAAGTTCACTATCTGCGTTAAATCTGCTCTAGTGGAATGTATGTGCCGTTCCACACACCAGCTACTCCACCTTGTCCAGGCCAATCTGTAGGCCTTTCGGGTACCTGGTGCCCACACTTCCTCAATGAATCTTTCAGCATCTCCCGAAGGTCCTGACTTTTGCCAGGCGGCCCGTAAATTGCCCACGCAATCAGTCTCAATTCTCCTTCCTCGTTCAGTGGCTGATTCTCCCCACTGGATTCTAAATCAGTTCCCTGAACTAGGGCAGCACTAGTAGCTTGTCGATCGATAAATTGGAGAAGCTCCGGGAACCATACCTGACTCCTCTAGTCTGGTGTCACTAGAGGTACTGTCGCCTGCTGTCTCCTGACCTGTTCTACTGCTCTTGGAATCATTGGAAATGGGGAAAATGCGTATTCCATGTTGGGTCCCCACTCTTGTAGAAATGCATCTTTTGCCTCTGCTGCAGGATCCGGCCTCCAGCTGAATAATCGCTTCAGCTGAGCGTTCAGCCTGGATGCGAACAGATCTGTCCTGCATGGTCCTCTAATTTCCATTAGGGACGCAAATACTGCCCTGTCTAGTTGCCAATCGCTGGCATCTCTCAGGTGTCTCGAATTCCAGTCTGCCACTTTGTTCTGCAGACCTGGGAGATACTCTGCCGTAATGCTGATCTTGTTCTCTAGGCACATGTGCCAGAAATCCTTTGCCAGCTCCGCTAGTATCCTGGACTTTGTCCTGCCCAGTCTGTTTATGTACCGTACTGCACAGACGTTGTCCATCTTTAGTGGCATGCAATAGTTCACCTTGTGGTGGGTCCAGCATCTCACTGCAAAGGACTCCGACATCAGCTCCAGACAATAGATGTGGAGCTCCAGCTCTTTTCCTGATCACCTGCCTCCTGTTGTCATCTCTCCACAGCAGGCCCCCATCTCCAACGGCTGGCATCTGATTCTATGATGAGGTCCAGGGATGAGCCAAATATCGCTCTCTCATTCCAGGCCTCCATGTGTCTGAAACACCACCATAGTTCCGTTCTCGCGTCCGAGGAGATCGGCACTCTCTGTTCGTATGATAACCCCTTTCTCAGGTGTTGGATCTTCAGGCGTTGAAGAGCTCTGTAGTGGAGCGGCCCTGGGAAGATTGCCTGAATGGATGATGCTAGTCTGCCCGCTAGTCTGGCTGTCTCTCTGAGCGATAACTCTTCTTTCGCCATTATTGAGCTGATCTCTTTCTTGATCGCATTCACTTTTTCTATCAGTAGGCTGACCGTGGCTGCTCTCGTGTCTATCACGAACCCTAGGAACTCTATTGTCTGTACTGGTTCCAAAGCAGATCTCTCCCAATTTATTAGGAAGCCCAGCTCTTGTAATAGTTGGAGTGCCTTCTCTGACTATTCTACCAGTCTCCTCCTGTCTTGTCCCATCAGACAGAAATCGCCCAGGTATACTATCAGTCTGATGCCTTGTTCTCTGAGGTGACCCACTACTGTACGCATTAACTTCGTAAAGCCCAAGGCGCTGATGCCAGACCAAATGGGAGGAATGTGAATTCCCACTTCTGGCCTCCCCACCAAAACTGCAGGAATCTGTGGTGTTCCTTTGCTATTGGGATCATCAGATAAGCGTCTTTGAGGTCTATCCTGACTAACCAGTCTTCCCTCTGCAACACGTCTCTTAATAGCTGGATAGCCTCCATCATGAAATCCCTGTATACTATGACTGCATTCAAGCTTCTCAAGTTTATCACTGGTATCTGCTTCTTTTTTCCATTGACCAAGAACATATTGCTCACAAACCCATTCGAGGAGTCGGACTCTAGAGCAATGGCACCTTTCTTTTCTTGTTCCACTATCTCCTTCCTTAATAACTCTTCGTCTTCTTCTGTGAATCTCATAGGCCTCGGGTATTCTGTCTGTTCTGGTTCTTGCCAGAATTCTAGGTGGAAACCCTGCACTGTTTGTTCGCCCCATGTATCTCCTGATAACTCTCTACACCATTCTAAGAACTCTGCTGTTCTCCCCCCTATTACTGGGGCCCTTGTTACTACCAGGTGAGTGTGTACATCTGCGCCCAGTCTCACCTGTGTTTGTATGTTGGCCTCTGTTATTGCCTCTCCAGCCTCTTCCTCTACCCCTTCCTGTCGACTTAAAGAAGGGGTTGGGTCTGCGTTCTTCTTGATTTCTCCAGTCATTTCTGGTATTGTAGTTGGACCGGTATGAGAAGAAGTGGCTGGCTGAGTGGCCCCTTCCTCTGCCAGCCCTTCCGAAAACCTTATTGCCAAAGACTCTTTTTAATGAAGCCTGGGCCTCATCTATTGCAGCGTAGGTATTTGCGAACTTCGCCTTCTTCTCAATAAACGCATCTCGAAACAGTTTTCCTCTACTGCTGGATGTTGATTCAGCCGTAGCTAGTTCGTTCATTTTGGGGTCTATTTTGACGAGGATGGACCTCCGTCATTCAGTTGTCAGGGCGTTGTTAGCATTGACAAGTAAGCATATTGCCCTCGGCGCACAGCCCACTAGTATTTCCGGGTCTACTTTTTGTTCCGGCTGTCTTGCCTCTTCTGGCATCGGACACATTTTTGTTATTGGGGCCTAGGACATGTAGGAGTTTATCCTGGCATGATCTCCAGGATCTATCTATCCCTTTCTTGATGTCCCTGCCGTAGCGACCCATGAAGGATAACATCTTCTCATCAATTTCCGGTGTTTCCGCCATGTTTTCTGGCACTTGGGGCCTGGGGCATTCCGCCCGTAGTTTGCTTTGCTCCTGGCCTCTTTGGACAGGGTGTTACGAAGTTTCCTCTTTATGTAATTGGCAATCTTGTTAGGGGGCTCCCACTCCGCCGGCCTGGGTTGGAGGAGAGAATCTGTGTCACGTACCTCACCCATCTCTTCCTCCTCCCTCTGTCTTTTCCTTTTCTTGGCAGTCTCACGCTTGTCAGGAGGGCTTGGGGATGATATATTACGGTCTTCCGAGCTTTCCTCTAATGTCTCGTCCCACTCTTCCTCGTCCATGTCCTTTGAATAGGACTCATCATTCGTGTATCCTTTGCCTCTCCTCACCCACGACATCACTTTTTTCTCACCACCTCTCTTCTTGCGTGGCGTGCCCGTGGGGGTTCCTAATAATCTTCTCTGGAGCGTTGCATTTTGTAATGCTAGTGGGCCTTTGTAGGGTTCTTGGGCATGTACCCGTCGGAAATCCGCAGCGTATGTCGGTCTGGGCTACTTTATATTACCAGCTCATCTTGGGTCTGTGCCTGCCTTTCTTGTGCTTAGCACTATCTCTTTAGTAGCTGCTGCTCTCATTGCCTGATATTAGGTGCTTAATACCTCCACAACCTTTTCCCCCATCGGTTTCTTTATTGGCCACCAGGTGGTGCTCCGGTGTAAGCTGCTGATTGCTCTTGTGAGCTTGTGTTAAGTTCCTCTCAGGTGAGCTGCTGCACAGGAGCTCTAGGCTAAGGGATGTGCTCGCTCCACCAAACAGTCCGGATTGCGATCACTGAACGCCAGAATCTTACTTGGTCCCGCTCAGGATCACTTCTGGACCACAGTGCCCCCTTTCAGAGAAGGGAGGCCTTGCACTCGCCAGAGCTGTTAGCCTCGTCGCGAAAGTTTTTAAAAGTCTATGGGCCTCATTACACGGATGGCGCTAAGGGATTACCGGCACCGGTAAGGGCACCGGTGCCGGTAATCCCTTAGCGCCATACTACGAGGTCCCTCAGCGGGTCCTGTCCTTAACGTGTGGACAGACCACACGTTAAGGAAGGGACCCGCTGAGGGACTTCAGGGCAAATAACGGTACCGCTAATAGCGGTGCCGTTATTTGCTCCTTCCCCATTCCCATTGAGCCCTATGGGGGCTCAAATGGGAATGGGGAAGGGCCTTGGTGAATGGGAATTACCGCCCCGCCCCGCCAACCTTGGAATGGGCGGTAATTCCCCCATTCACCAAGGCGGAATCGGTAAAATACCGGCGCCAACCATGGCGCTAATAGTAATGAGGCCCTATATACGTTCCCTGCTAACTGCGGATACTCTCCACCACACTCTGCTCGCTGCGCTGCCTTGCTAAGTTTTCTATGCGCTTATAACAAAATCACTTCTCATACTAATATTGCAGCAGCAAAGAAAGAGGAAGGACAGAGGAATGTAGAGGAAGATGAGGAGCACGGTACAATGAGATTGGCTAAAAAAAGGACACATGGTTTTGTTGACAAATCAAAAATGGACTACACACACGAAGGTTACACCCGGGAAATGTCGTTTTAATGTGTCACTTTTTAATATGGTTTATATTTGTTTTATATGCTGCTCGAGTTTCAAGTAAAGAGAGAAAGCGTAATCCTTTGCCTCCGGTCTTGATATAGAATCATCATATTTTAGCAATGCCTTCTACAGTCAGATGGGGTTTTCAAAGAAAAGTTTCAAAAAGACCTTTTATAAACAATATTTCTACCAATTACATCTGGGAAGGCCGACAAGTCTCTGAATTGCAGACTGGTCTCAAATCCCGCCTTCTCCATTTAACCAAAGTGTGTGCTCTTGGGCACATCCTTCCATCTCACTATGCCGTGTCTGCCTAAATTCAAAGTCTTTATAAGGATTCAGCGCACACTGTCTGGTACTTCAAAATAACCCTCACGCCTGACATTTCCTCATAGGTAAATATCAACAGTGACAATGTATGCATAGTAAACATCACAGTTTACTTATCTGCTGCTTTACTCATGGCAACGTGTGTTTAATGTAACTTGCCATGATGCCTTTGCGTATTGAAGGCTCATGATATAATAGTGTCTGTAAAATCACTGATGTCACTATTTATGCAAATGGGGGACACACATCTTTTGGCGCCAGGGCCCCTCGTTGCATCTGCTCTGCCACCCCCCCTATGTGTGACATGTTCCTTGGCTCGCTTGAAGGCTATAAAATGCATACACATGTGTGAGTGTCACATTAGGGGCCTGATTCATGGTCGTGTTTTATAATGGGCAATCCCAAAGGGAAACGTTCCATTAATCAGGCCCCATGTGTGACGCTTGGTAGGCCCGAGTAAAGTAGGCATGGCTCATCACGCTGACAGATGCCGCGGTGCCAGTGTGGGCTTGCACAGAGGTATCCGGCACAATACTCGACATTTTGAATGTTTAGAGCTTCTCGGCCATCACCCCAAGGAAGACATTAGAAATACTTCCTGCTCAATGCAGGCTTGCCGGGATCCTGCGGAGTAGGAGTCAAGTCCTAAAAATATAAGCGGGGGCTCATCACCAAACGCAATGGGATGTTACGTCGCCAGAAATTAGGCTCTCAAGGCCAAATATGCACAATTCATTATAACCACCCAAACTGCACAGGACGAATGGTATTCGCCTTTTATAAAATCAACACACACACAAAACCAAGCCAGGATACTTTCTTCTAATAGTGTTTTTGAAAACGTTAAAAGGGGTGCATGCTTTAAACTCTAAGAACCAATGCAAATGTTTTCGCTGGGACTTGCAGTACCAGAATGGGACATTTCACCTTTAGTTGTTTGTTATTTTTCACCAGGTTAAATCGTGCACTGGTGAAGTGTCCAGCCTGCAAACCTGACGACTTCGGTTTGATCATAATTTCAAACAGAACATTAATGTTTCTCATTTTCGCTGGGGGATGGGGGGCTGAGTCCGCCCTCTGAAAGAAAGTGGGTAGTGTTACCCACCTCCACAGGGTTAACGTTAGGCTCCGCCCACTATGGGCGAGTATGACATGGTGGGAGGAGGCAGTTGAGGGATTGTGGGAGAAGGCGCCAGTTACGGTTATGGCAGTGAAATAAAAGGACGTTCTGTTAAACACTCTCCGTGTATCGCGTACTTCCTTTCTGTGCCCGAGTCCAGGGCAACACTGGCGACAAGGACGGTCCCAGTACGCAAGACGCCCTCACTGCCAGTCCTCCTCCTCCTCCTTCTCACGGGCAGTCCGCCCCGACGCGTGAAAGCCAAACCTTCTGCCGCATTGGGTAGTCCGCCCAATCCTCCTCCTCCTGCTTTCCAAGACTGCGGCCCTGTCGAGAGCGAGACAAGCCCTCCCGCACACGGGCAGGCCGCCCAGTTTTCCGTCTCCTCCTTCCTTACGCCAGCGATCCCGCTGAGCGAGCGAATGGTGCACGAGCAGCCCGCCCCGCTTCCTCCTACACGCAACAGCCGCCCGCTGTACACCCTGCAGCAACGGAGAGCAGCCCGCCTCCGCTCCTCGCCGCCAAACAGCATGCCAGCATTTCCCTCAGCCCCCTGGGACACCAAAGCCCAGCTGCCCATGATTTCCATCAGGGATTAGAGTGGAAAAGACACAACACTACACGTGAAGGCTTCCAGGAAGCCCAAGGAAATCTAATTAAATTTGGTGAGTGGAAGCATGCGCCCTACCATCAACAGAGGCCCGCGAAGAGCAATGAGGCCTGCACGCCCGTAACCAGCACCACAAGCGGCCACAACTACAGTGCCCCAGGTGATTTTTTTGTTGTTGTTTTTGAAGACATTTTCGTGTGGAGAGAGCTTTCAGCAGCCACGCTGGGGAAGGCCCACGGAAGGCAAACTGCACTGCAAATATGAGTAACCCTGCGTCACCCCAGCCAAAGCGTGCAGCCAAGTCCATCCAGTTAAGGATGCCTCCCCCATTTTCCATGACGCCACAAGCCACCAAAGGGCCAAGATGGGCCGAATGGATGGAAGACTTCCACCATTTTGTGAGAGGCTCAGGTGATGGAGACTCTTCATACATAAGGGACATCTTTTTGAATCTGGTGGGGGGGGAAATTAAAACTATTGTCAAGACAGTCCCTGCAGCCGAACAAAGTGACTTAACAAAACTAATCAGCGCCCTAGACAAGCTACTCATAATCGAGACAAATCGCGATTATGAAAGATACCTTTTCAACCAATGCGTCCAAAAATCTCAAGAAACAGTGGATGAGTTCATAACCCACCTACGAGTGAAGGGAGCACACTGCAAATTTGATGAGTTCTCCCTAGAAGAAGCAATTCGCCTCAGAGTCATAGAAGGCTGTTTACCCCCTGCACTAAAAAGCAGTTATTAAAAAAACCACTCACCATCCCTGAAGTCAGTGAACTTGCCTGTATCTTCGAAAGAGTCGAAGCGCAAGCCGCGTCCATGACCGGCACCAACAATCCAAAACAAGACTCAAAAGAGCTCATAGCCGCAATCCAGACACCTCGCCAATACGATCGAAGCCCACATTCCTACAGGCCACAAACACCACAAGTTCCACGGCAACAGAGACAATGCTACAGATGTGGCATGGCATACCCGCATTCAGGATCCTGCCCAGCGCTGTCACAGAGGTTTTCAAATTGCGGGAGGGAAGGTCACTTTCAATCAGTGTGTAGAGAAGGGATCCCGTTCCCCACATTCCCTTCCCAAGCTTCGGTCAGAACGCCGTTTCGCCCAACACCTCCACAAGGCGGGACTCAACGATATTACCAACAAAACCAGCGGAGACATATCAGAGCGCTTGACGAATATCAAGAGTACGAACACGCTCAAATTCATGAATACGCAGATCGGCAACAACAGCTGCCGGATGAATATGACAACCCTCCTGAAGATCATGGCGAGGACACACAATACTACGACCCACCAGCTACCGCATATTACATGCAATATGACCCACAGCACCAGGACGAGTATGTCAACCTTATACTTGACAATGAGGAGGCCAGGGAAGCCCCGAAAATACCGATCAAAATGGAGAACTGCATGTTTCACTTCATGGTAGACTCAGGCGCCACCGTAAACATAATGGGCGAACAAGAATACATGAAAATCCCACGGCTACCAGTGCTTTAACCTTCACACTCCTGGATTTTCCAATGGGGTGCAGCCACGCCACTACAAACAATTGGACGTTTCACGCACCATTTTCTCCTAAATGGACGCCAAGTGGACACCACCATCCACGTGATTAGATCCCTCACAAAAGGCAGATGTCTGCTCAGTTATCACACCGCTTCTCACCTAGGGTTAATCGAGATCCATGTGGGAGCAGGAGACACAATTACATCCACCACAGTCCACCAGGAGCCGAAAGAACAAGTCAGAGCACTACTTCATGAACATCCACAGAACCTTATTTCAAAAGCGGACATTGAACGGAGATACCCAAGCATATGCTCAGGTTTGGGAAAACTAAAAGGTCCCCCAATTAAATTGCACATTGACCACAACGTGAGGCCGATACCACAACACCCGAGAAGAGTTGATTTTCACCTTCAAGAAGCAGTATCACGTGAGCTTGAGCAACTACTTGCAGACAGCATTATTGAACCAGCAACAGGACCAACCTCGTGGGTGTCTCCACTGGTCATAGTGCCCAAAGAGGGAGGTAAGCTATGATTATGCGTCGACATGAGGGTAGCCAACACTGCCATTCAACGCGAGAGACATCCGGGCCTGTGCATTGAAGACATGACCTTACAATTAAACAATGTACGCCTGTTCTCCAAACTTGATCTTAGACAGGGCTACCACCAATTGGAATTACACCCAGACTCCATAGCTATCACAACGTTTGCAACCTACGATGGATTATTTAGATACTGCAGACTTAACTTCGGCATCTCTTCCACCGCTGAGATTTTTCAAGAGACTGTATGACAAATCATTAGGCCCATACGAGGAGCGCTGAACTACAGCGACGACATCCTCATCTTTGGCTCATCAAAGGAAGCACATGACGTAGCCCTGTTGGCCACATGCGAAGCCAGACAAGCTGCTGGCCTCACACTCAACATCGAAAAATGCAGGTTCAGCAAGGTCAAGCTAAAGTTCTTTGGACACATCTTCTCCAGCGAAGGAATGATGCCTGACCCCGATAAAGTGGACACCATCTCCAACCTCAGGGAACCGAAACAAGTGGCCGACGTCTGTTCTTTCCTAGGGATGGCTGGATACTGTTCCAGATACATACCACACTATGCATCTCTCACGGAACCGCTCAGAAAATTGCTACAGAAGGAGTCGATCTTCGCATGGACTCCAGGATACCAACGTGCTTTCAGTGACATCAAGAAAGCCCTCGCCGAAGCACGCCGCCTCATCTATTTCAACCCAGCCTGGCACACTGAAGTGGTTGTGGATGCCAGCCCCGTGGGCCTTGGAGCAATCTTAGCGCAGACCAGTGGAGCAGATGTCAACCCCAGACATGTGGTGGCTTACGGCAGCAGGGCACTGTCCACCCCAGAAATGGCCTACTCCCAGGCAGAGAAGGAAAGTCTCGCCGCTGTCTGGGCATGCAAACATTTCCACAATTTCCTGATAGGAAAAAGATTCACCCTGATAACAGATCATCAGGCGCTCTTGTCACTGTACGGTAAACCTCACACCAAGATGCCTCCGCGGATAGAACGATGGGGCATACGACTGCAGGAATACGACTACGATATCATTCCTCGACCTCGGGGCGACCTGAACCCTGCCGACTACCTCTCACGACATCCGCTAGGGCCACCAGTAACGCAGAGAGGAGATGTCGCAAATGTCAACTACATCGCCGAGCACTCCCTACCTCCAGCGATCTCACTGGATGCAGTCGCCGCAGCATCAGCATCGGACCCCACTTGCCATCGGCCTGACATCAGCCAACAAGTGGAAAGACCACCGACGTGCAATGTTGGCACACCCGGGGGTATGCAGAGAAGAAAACGAGAGACTGGCGATGGTGCACAGTGAACTAGCGGTGAAAAATCACAACATCCTACTCAGGGGTTGCCACATTGTAATACCAGCTGCCCTAAGGAAAGAAGGAGTCCGAACTGCGCATGAAGGACACAGAGGAGCGGAAAACACAAAGAAACAACTAAGGTGCCACGTCTGGTTTCCATTCCTAGATGCTGCAGTAGACAAATGGGTAAAAAACTGCCACGCATGTCAGTGCACATCGCCAGCCGAAACTCCGGCCCCCCTGCAACATACTCAAATACCAGACCACCCCTGGAAATGAGTAGCCATAGACTTTTACGGACCAACGGAATCCGGCGAGTACCTCCTACTGCTGATAGATGAACACTCACGGTTCCCCATAGTAAAGAGAGTGGCCACTACAGCATTTCCACAAGTCGCAGAAGTACTAGAAGAAGTCCTCAGCGAATGGGGATTCCCCAGAGTAATTAAAATCAGACAACGGGCCCCCGTTCTGTGGACATGAGTTTGCAGCTCCAGCCGACCATCTAGGTTTCAAACACATGAATATCCCACCCCGACACCCCCAGGCTAACGGGATGGCGAAACGCTTCATGGCGTCCATAAAGAAGACCATCCAGAGAGCACGAATTGAAGCCAACAACCCACGTCAGGCTTTATGCCGACTTCTGAGAGACTACAGAAACACACCACATGATGCCACTAATCAAGCACCGGCCGAACTAATGCTATGTTATGAGGTACACACTCGCATCCCACGAAATCCGGTGGGAACGGAAGGCCCCAACGCAGAAATACTGCAGCGAGACGCCGAACATAAACGAATAGCAAGGCAAGACACGGGTGCCAGACGCAAAGCAACACCCAAAGACTTCCACATCGGGGACGAGGTGTTGGTACAACAACCCATGGTTCACAAGACATATTCCCGTTGTGTCCCAAGCCCCATGAGAATTACGGCAGTAAAAGGAACAATGGTGATGGCCCAAGGACAGGACAAGACCATCACAAGAAACTGGCAACAGTTCAAACACTACATCAAAAGGGAGGATCATGAGTCTCCCCCGAGACCTAGCACTCCAGAGCCTCGGGTTCCCCGAGATGACCTGTGGCATCCGCCGGAAGAAGATAGCAGCGAACAGATCAAGATGAAGGAGCGCAAAACAACAGCAGACCAGAGGTCCGACCTGAGACACCAATGGGTCATCAGGACTGGTCGAAGAATGTTAAAGGGACGTTTGGACATTTTGTCCCGGGGGTGGTGTTACCCGCCTCCACAGGGTTAACGTTAGGCTCCGCCCACTATGGGCGAGTACGACATGGTGGGAGGAGGGAGTTGAGGGATTGTGGGAGAAGGCACGCGTTGGCACCAGTTACGGTTATGGCAGTGAAATAAAAGGCAGTTCTGTGAAACACTCACCGTGTACTTCCTTTCTGTGCCCGAGTCCAGGGCAGCAGGTAGACTCCGTCCCCCCGCGTGTACCCTCGACTTGAGCCCTGGTGCCACCCACCCCACACCCCCCCCCCCGCAACAGTAACAGAACAGCACTGGGGATGCACAGGCAAAGAAGGTGAAATTGAGAATGTTGCTAAATTTCAAACATTTGTACTTTCTCCACCAAAAATATGACTTGCCTCAATAAATGTCAATGGGTGAATTCAGTTTTCCCATTTCCCCTCTCAAAATCTCTGTCCTGGGGAAACTAGGGAAACTAGCCTGTTGCCATTGATGGGTATGAAGTCCCAGGCCAGCAGCTGAAGTGTGCTATCAACCTTGGCATCCATGCCAGCACGCTCCATTCCATCCGTGAAATGCTAGTCCAGTCCTGCTTCTAACTTCGCATGGTTTACATTGGGGGAAAACCTAGACCTACAAGTACCAGAATGGCACACGTTGGCATGCTCGCCTTAGTCCTGCAGGGTGCAGCAGGTGAGCATCGCTGGACTCGTGTTTAGTTCCTCACTACTTCTCAGCGCTTTACGTTTTAGTGACACATTTGCATAACATTGTGGCTTTTTTTTCTATCCCTTCGTCATCTTTGTCTTAGTGGCGTGTTTCGGGCTTCTTTCGGGAGGAGGTTGCGCGTGTTTTATACCCGGAAGTAAACAGAGCAGTGACTCCAGAGACAGCATCAGCCTCCCTGGGGCAGGTGAGAGTGTGGGCGATGGGGCCCCCGGGGGGAGGGGGCACACACCAGCCCCTGCCGTCACACCACCAGGCTGACCCCCCTGCAGCCCCAGCCCCCCCTGCAGATCCAAACCCCCTCACCTGCAGGCACCAGGATGCCACAGCATCACTTCCCCCTGCGGCCCCCACCCCTCCCCCCACCTGCAGGCACCAGGATGCCACACCATCACTTCCCCCTGCAGCCCCAGCCCCCCCCCCCTGCAGACCCCACCCCCCTCCTGCAGACACCAGGATGCCACAGCATCACTTCCCCCTGCAGCCCCAGCCCCCCCCCTGCAGACCCCACCCCCCACCTGCAGACACCAGGATGCCACAGCATCACTTCCCCCTGCAGCCCCAGCCCCCCCTGCAGACCCCACCCCCCACCTGCAGACACCAGGATGCCACAGCATCACTTCCCCCTGCAGCCCCAGCCCCCCCCCCTGCAGACCCCACCCCCCTCCTGCAGACACCAGGATGCCACAGCATCACTTCCCCCTGCAGCCCCAGCCCCCCCCCTGCAGACCCCACCCCCCACCTGCAGACACCAGGATGCCACAGCATCACTTCCCCCTGCAGCCCCAGCCCCCCCTGCAGACCCCACCCCCCACCTGCAGGCACCAGGATGCCACAGCATCACTTCCCCCTGCAGCCCCAGCCCCCCCTGCAGACCCCACCCCCCACCTGCAGACACCAGGATGCCACAGCATCACTTCCCCCTGCAGCCCCAGCCCCCCCCCCTGCAGACCCCACCCCCCTCCTGCAGACACCAGGATGCCACAGCATCACTTCCCCCTGCAGCCCCAGCCCCCCCCCTGCAGACCCCACCCCCCACCTGCAGACACCAGGATGCCACAGCATCACTTCCCCCTGCAGCCCCAGCCCCCCCTGCAGACCCCACCCCCCACCTGCAGGCACCAGGATGCCACAGCATCACTTCCCCCTGCAGCCCCAGCCCCCTCTGCAGACCCCACCCCCCAACCCCCTGCAGGCACCAGGCTGCCACACCATCACTTCCCCCTGCAGCCCCAGCCCCCCCCTGCAGACCCCACCCCCTCCACCTGCAGGCACCAGGATGCCACACCATCACTTGCCCCAGTCCCCCCCTTGCAGACCCAAACTCCCCCCACCTGCAGGCACCAGGCTGCTGCACCATCACTTCCCCCTGCAGCCCCAGCCCCCCCCTGCAGACCCAAACTCCCCCCACCTGCAGGCACTAGGCTGCCGCACCATCACTTCCCCCTGCAGCCCCAGTCCCCCCCTTGCAGACCCAAACTCCCTCCACCTGCAGGCACCAGGCTGCTGCACCATCACTTCCCCCTGCAGCCCCAGCCCCCCCCCCTGCAGACCCCACCCCCCTCCTGCAGACACCAGGATGCCACAGCATCACTTCCCCCTGCAGCCCCAGCCCCCCCCCCCTGCAGACCCCACCCCCCACCTGCAGGCACCAGGATGCCACACCATCACTTCCCCCTGCAGACCCAGCCCCCCCTGCAGCCCCAGCCCCCCCTGCAGGCACCAGGATGCCACACCATCACTTCCCCCTGCAGCCCCAGCCCCCCCTGCAGATCCAACCCCCCCCCACCTGCAGGCACCAGGATGCCACAGCATCACTTCCCCCTGCAGCCCCAGCCCCCCCCTGCAGACCCCACCCCCCACCTGCAGACACCAGGATGCCACAGCATCACTTCCCCCTGCAGCCCCAGCCCCCCCCTGCAGATCCAACCCCCCCCACCTGCAGGCACCAGGATGCCACACCATCACTTCCCCCTGCAGCCCCAGCCCCCCCCCTGCAGCCCCAGCCCCCCCTGCAGACCCCACCCCCCACCTGCAGACCCCAGGATGCCACACCATCCCTTCCCCCTGCAGCCCCAGTCCCCCCTGCAGATCCAACCCCCCCCACCTGCAGGCACCAGGATGCCACACCATCACTTCCAGCTGCAGCCCCAGCCCCCCCCTGCAGACCCCACCCCCCACCTGCAGACACCAGGATGCCACAGCATCACTTCCCCCTGCAGCCCCAGCCCCCCCTGCAGACCCCACCCCCCACCTGCAGACCCCAGGATGCCACACCATCACTTCCCCCTGCAGACCCAGCCCCCCCCTGCAGCCCCAGCCCCCCCTGCAGGCACCAGGATGCCACACCATCACTTCCCCCTGCAGCCCCAGCCCCCCCCTGCAGATCCAACCCCCCCCCCCACCTGCAGGCACCAGGATGCCACACCATCACTTCCCCCTGCAGCCCCAGCCCCCTCTGCAGACCCCACCCCCCAACCCCCTGCAGGCACCAGGCTGCCACACCATCACTTCCCCCTGCAGCCCCAGCCCCCCCTGCAGACCCCACCCCCTCCACCTGCAGGCACCAGGATGCCACACCATCACTTGCCCCAGTCCCCCCCTTGCAGACCCAAACTCCCCCCACCTGCAGGCACCAGGCTGCTGCACCATCACTTCCCCCTGCAGCCCCAGCCCCCCCGCAGACCCAAACTCCCCCCACCTGCAGGCACTAGGATGCCGCACCATCACTTACCCCTGCAGCCCCAGCCCCCCCTGCAGACCCAAACTCCCCCCACCTGCAGGCACCAGGCTGCTGCACCATCACTTCCCCCTGCAGCCCCAGCCCCCCCCTGCAGACCCAAACTCCCCCCACCTGCAGGCACTAGGCTGCCGCACCATCACTTCCCCCTGCAGCCCCAGCCCCCCCTGCAGACCCAAACTCCCCCCACCTGCAGGCACTAGGCTGCCACAGCATCACTTCCCCCTGTAGTCCCAGCCCCCCCTGCAGACCCAAACTCCCCCACCTGCAGGCACCAGGATGCCACAGCATCACTTCCCCTGTAGCCCCAGCCCCCCCTCCCTACAGATCCAAACTCCCCCCACCTGCAGGCACCAGGATGCCACAGCATCACTTCCCCCTGCAGCCCCAGCACCCCCTGCAAACCCCAACCCCCCACCTTCAGGCACCAGGATGCCACAGCATCACTTCCCCCTGCAGCCCCAGCCCCCTCTGCAGACCCCACCCCCAACCCCCTGCAGGCACCAGGCTGCCACACCATCACTTCCCCCTGCAGCCCCAGCCCCCCCCTGCAGACCCCACCCCCTCCACCTGCAGGCACCAGGATGCCACACCATCACTTGCCCCAGTCCCCCCCTTGCAGACCCAAACTCCCCCCACCTGCAGGCACCAGGCTGCTGCACCATCACTTCCCCCTGCAGCCCCAGCCCCCCCCTGCAGACCCAAACTCCCCCCACCTGCAGGCACTAGGCTGCCGCACCATCACTTCCCCCTGCAGCCCCAGTCCCCCCCTTGCAGACCCAAACTCCCCCCACCTGCAGGCACCAGGCTGCTGCACCATCACTTCCCCCTGCAGCCCCAGCCCCCCCCTGCAGACCCAAACTCCCCCCACCTGCAGGCACTAGGCTGCCGCACCATCACTTCCCCCTGCAGCCCCAGCCCCCCCTGCAGACCCAAACTCCCCCCACCTGCAGGCACTAGGCTGCCACAGCATCACTTCCCCCTGTAGTCCCAGCCCCCCCTGCAGACCCAAACTCCCCCCACCTGCAGGCACCAGGATGCCACAGCATCACTTCCCCTGTAGCCCCAGCCCCCCCTCCCTACAGATCCAAACTCCCCCCACCTGCAGGCACCAGGATGCCACAGCATCACTTCCCCCTGCAGCCCCAGCCCCCCCTGCAGACCCCAACCCCCCACCTGCAGGCACCAGGATGCCACAGCATCACTTCCCCCTGCAGCCCCAGCCCCCCCCTGCAGACCCCACCCCCCACCTGCAGACACCAGGATGCCACACCATCACTTCCCCCTGCAGCCCCAGCCCCCCCCTGCAGCCCCAGCCCCCCCTGCAGACCCCACCCCCCACCTGCAGACCCCAGGATGCCACACCATCCCTTCCCCCTGCAGCCCCAGCCCCCCCTGCAGATCCAACCCCCCCCACCTGCAGGCACCAGGATGCCACACCATCACTTCCAGCTGCAGCCCCAGCCCCCCCTGCAGACCCCACCCCCCACCTGCAGACACCAGGATGCCACAGCATCACTTCCCCCTGCAGCCCCAGCCCCCCCTGCAGACCCCACCCCCCACCTGCAGACCCCAGGATGCCACACCATCACTTCCCCCTGCAGACCCAGCCCCCCCCTGCAGCCCCAGCCCCCCCTGCAGGCACCAGGATGCCACACCATCACTTCCCCCTGCAGCCCCAGCCCCCCCCCTGCAGATCCAACCCCCCACCTGCAGGCACCAGGATGCCACACCATCACTTCCCCCTGCAGCCCCAGCCCCCTCTGCAGACCCCACCCCCCAACCCCGTGCAGGCACCAGGCTGCCACACCATCACTTCCCCCTGCAGCCCCAGCCCCCCCCTGCAGACCCCACCCCCTCCACCTGCAGGCACCAGGATGCCACACCATCACTTGCCCCAGTCCCCCCTTGCAGACCCAAACTCCCCCCACCTGCAGGCACCAGGCTGCTGCACCATCACTTCCCCCTGCAGCCCCAGCCCCCCCCTGCAGACCCAAACTCCCCCCACCTGCAGGCACTAGGATGCCGCACCATCACTTACCCCTGCAGCCCCAGCCCCCCCCCTGCAGACCCAAACTCCCCCCACCTGCAGGCACCAGGCTGCTGCACCATCACTTCCCCCTGCAGCCCCAGCCCCCCCCTGCAGACCCAAACTCCCCCCACCTGCAGGCACTAGGCTGCCGCACCATCACTTCCCCCTGCAGCCCCAGCCCCCCCTGCAGACCCAAACTCCCCCCACCTGCAGGCACTAGGCTGCCACAGCATCACTTCCCCCTGTAGTCCCAGCCCCCCCTGCAGACCCAAACTCCCCCACCTGCAGGCACCAGGATGCCACAGCATCACTTCCCCTGTAGCCCCAGCCCCCCCTCCCTACAGATCCAAACTCCCCCCACCTGCAGGCACCAGGATGCCACAGCATCACTTCCCCCTGCAGCCCCAGCACCCCCTGCAAATCCCAACCCCCCACCTTCAGGCACCAGGATGCCACAGCATCACTTCCCCCTGCAGCCCCAGCCCCCTCTGCAGACCCCACCCCCCAACCCCCTGCAGGCACCAGGCTGCCACACCATCACTTCCCCCTGCAGCCCCAGCCCCCCCCTGCAGACCCCACCCCCTCCACCTGCAGGCACCAGGATGCCACACCATCACTTGCCCCAGTCCCCCCCTTGCAGACCCAAACTCCCCCCACCTGCAGGCACCAGGCTGCTGCACCATCACTTCCCCCTGCAGCCCCAGCCCCCCCCTGCAGACCCAAACTCCCCCCACCTGCAGGCACTAGGCTGCCGCACCATCACTTCCCCCTGCAGCCCCAGTCCCCCCCTTGCAGACCCAAACTCCCCCCACCTGCAGGCACCAGGCTGCTGCACCATCACTTCCCCCTGCAGCCCCAGCCCCCCCCTGCAGACCCAAACTCCCCCCACCTGCAGGCACTAGGCTGCCGCACCATCACTTCCCCCTGCAGCCCCAGCCCCCCCCCCTGCAGACCCAAACTCCCCCCACCTGCAGGCACTAGGCTGCCGCACCATCACTTCCCCCTGCAGCCCCAGCCCCCCCCCCTGCAGACCCAAACTCCCCCCACCTGCAGGCACTAGGCTGCCGCACCATCACTTCCCCCTGCAGCCCCAGCCCCCCCTGCAGACCCAAACTCCCCCCACCTGCAGGCACTAGGCTGCCACAGCATCACTTCCCCCTGTAGTCCCAGCCCCCCCTGCAGACCCAAACTCCCCCCACCTGCAGGCACCAGGATGCCACAGCATCACTTCCCCTGTAGCCCCAGCCCCCCCTCCCTACAGATCCAAACTCCCCCCACCTGCAGGCACCAGGATGCCACAGCATCACTTCCCCCTGCAGCCCCAGCCCCCCCTGCAGACCCCAACCCCCCACCTGCAGGCACCAGGATGCCACAGCATCACTTCCCCCTGTAGCCCCAGCCCCCCTGCAGATCCAAACTCCCCCCACCTGCAGGCACCAGGATGCCACAGCATCACTTCCCCTGTAGCCCCAGCCCCCCCCCCCTCCCTGCAGATCCAAACTCCCTCCACCTGCAGGCACCAGGCTGCCACACCATATCACTTCCCCCTGCAGCCCCAGCCCCCCCCATGCAGATCCCACCCCCACCTGCAGGCACCAGGATGCCACAGCATCACTTCCCCCTGCAGCCCCAGCCCCCCTGCAGACCCAAACTCCCCCCCACCTGCATGCACTAGGCTGCCACAGCATCACTTCCCCCTGTAGCCCCAGCCCCCCACCCCCTGCAGATCCAAACTCCCCCCTCCTGCAGGCACCAGGATGCCACAGCATCACTTCCCCCTGCAGCCCCAGACCCCCTGCAGACCCAAACTCCCCCCTCCTGCAGGCACCAGGATGCCACAGCATCACTTCCCCCTGTAGCCCCAGCCCCCCACCCCCTGCAGATCGAAACTCCCCCCTCCTGCAGGCACCAGGATGCCACAGCATCACTTCCCCCTGCAGCCCCAGCCCCCCCCCTGCAGACCCAAACTCCCCCCACCTGCAGGCACTAGGCTGCCACAGCATTACTTCCCCCTGTAGCCCCAGCCCCTGCAGACCCAAACTCCCCCCACCTGCAGGCACTAGGCTGCTGCACCATCACTTCCCCCTGCAGCCCCAGCCCCCCCTACAGACCCAAACTCCCCCCACCTGCAGGCACTAGGCTGCCACAGCATCACTTCCCCCTGTAGCCCCAGCCCCCCCTGCAGACCCAAACTCCCCCACCTGCAGGAACTAGGCTGCCACTGCATCACGTCCCCCTGTAGCCCCAGTCCCCCCCCCCTGCAGATCCAAACTCCCCCCTCCTGCAGGCACCAGGATGCCACAGCATCACTTCCTCCTGTAGCCCCAGGCCCCCTGCAGACCCAAACTCCCCCCACCTGCAGGCACTAGGCTGCCACAGCATCACTTCCCCCTGTAGCCCCAACCCCCCACCAGCTGCAGATCCAAACTCCCCCTCCTGCAGGCACCAGGAGGCACCAGCATCACTTCCCCCTGTAGCCCCAGCCCCCCCTGCAGATCCAAACTCCCCCCACCTGCAGGCACTAGGCTGCCGCACCATCACTTCCCCCTGCAACCCCAGCCCCCCCCTACAGACCCAAACTCCCCCCACCTGCAGGCACTAGGCTGCCGCACCATCACTTCCCCCTGCAACCCCAGCCCCCCCTGCAGACCCAAACTCCCCCCACCTGCAGGCACTAGGCTGCCACAGCATCACTTCCCCCTGTAGTCCCAGCCCCCCTGCAGACCCAAACTCCCCCCACCTGCAGGCACTAGGCTGCCACAGCATCACTTCCCCCTGTAGCCCCAGCCCCCCACCCCCTGCAGATCCAAACTCCCCGTCCTACAGGCACCAGGATGCCACAGCATCACTTCCCCCAGTAGCCCCAGCCCCCCTGCAGATCCAAACTCCCCCCACCTGCAGGCACCAGGATGCCACAGCATCCCTTCCCCCTGCAGCCCCAGCCCTCCCTGCAGACCCCACCCCCCACCTGCAGGCACCAGGATGCCACAGCATCACTTCCCCCTGTAGCCCCAGCCCCCCCTGCAGATCCAAACTCCCCCCACCTGCAGGCACCAGGATGCCACAGCATCACTTCCCCCTGTAGCCCCAGCCCCCCTGCAGACCCAAACTCCCCCCACCTGCAGGCACTAGGCTGCCACAGCATCACTTCCCCCTGTAACCCCAGTCCCCCCTGCAGATCCAAACTCCCCCCATCTGCAGGCACTAGGCTGCCGCACCATCACTTCCCCCTGCAGCCCCAGCCCCCCTGCAAACCCAAACTCCCTCCACCTGCAGGCACTAGGCTGCCACAGCATCACTTCCCCCTGTAGTCCCAGCCCCCCTGCAGACCCAAACTCCCCACACCTGCAGGCACTAGGCTGCCACAGCATCACTTCCCCCTGTAGCCCCAGCCCCCCACCCCCTGCAGATCCAAACTCCCCCTCCTGCAGGCACCAGGATGCCACAGCATCACTTCCCCCTGTAGCTCCAGCCCCCCCTGCAGATCCAAACTCCCCCTACCTGCAGGCACCAGGATGCCACAGCATCACTTCCCCTGTAGCCCCAGCCCCCTCCCTGCAGATCCAAACTCCCCCTACCTGCAGGCACCAGGATGCCACAGAATCACTTCCCCTGTAGCCCCATCCCCCCTCCCTGCAGATCCAAACTCCCCCCACCTGCAGGCACCAGGATGCCACAGCATCACTTCCCCCTGTAGCCCCAGCCCCCCTGCAGATCCAAACTCCCCCCACCTGCAGGCACTAGGCTGCCGCACCATCACTTCCCCTGCAGCCCCAGCCCCCCCTGCAGACCCAAATTCCCCCCACCTGCAGGCACTAGGCTGCCACAGCCAAACTCCCCCCACCTGCAGGCACCAGGCTGCCACACCATCACTTCCCCCTGCAGCCCCAGCCCCCCCTGCAGACCCAAACTCCCCCCACCTGCAGGCACTAGGCTGCGACAGCATCACTTCCCCCTGTAGTCCCAGCCCCCCCTGCAGACCCAAACTCCCCCCACCTGCAGGCACTAGGCTGCCACAGCATCACTTCCCCCTGTAGCCCCAGCCCCCCCTCCCTGCAGATCCAAACTCCCCCCACCTGCAGGCACCAGGATGCCACAGCATCACTCCCCCCTGTAGCCCCAGCCCCCCCTGCAGATCCAAACTCCCCCCACCTGCAGGCACCAGGATGCCACAGCATCACTTCCCCTGTATCCCCAACCCCCCCTCCCTGCAGATCCAAACTCCCCCCACCTGCAGGCACCAGGATGCCACAGCATCACTTCCCCCTGTAGCCCCAGCCCCCCTGCAGATCCAAACTCCCCCCACCTGCAGGCACTAGGCTGCCGCACCATCACTTCCCCTGCAGCCCCAGCCCTCCCTGCAGACCCAAACTCCCCCCACTTGCAGGCACTAGGCTGCCACAGCATCACTTCCCCCTGTAGCCCCAGCCCCAGCCCCCCCCCCTGCAGACCCAAACGCCCCCCACCTGCAGGCACTAGGCTGCCACAGCATCGCTTCCCCCTGTAGCCCCAGCCCCCTACCCCCTGCAGATCCAAACTCCCCCTCCTGCAGGCACCAGGATGCCACAGCATCACTTCCCCTGTAGCCCCAGCCCCCCCTCCCTGCAGATCCAAACTCCCCCCACCTGCAGGCACCAGGATGCCACAGCATCACTTCCCCCTGCAGCCCCAGCCCCCCCTGCATTCCCCACCCCCCCACCTGCAGGCACCAGGATGCCACAGCATCACTTCCCCCTGCAGCCCCAGCCCCCCTCAGACCCCATCCCCCCCACCTGCAGGCACCAGGAGGCCACAGCATCACTTCCCCTGTAGCCCCAGCCCCCCCTCCCTGCAGATCCAAACTCCCCCCACCTGCAGGCACCAGGATGCCACAGCATCACTTCCCCCTGCAGCCCCAGCCCCCCCTGCACTCCCCACCCCCCCACCTGCAGGCACCAGGATGCCACAGCATCACTTCCCCCTGCAGCCCCAGCCCCCCTCAGACCCCATCCCCCCCACCTGCAGACACCAGGATGCCACAGCATCACTTCCCCTGCAGCCCCAGCCCTCCCTGCAGACCCAAACTCCCCCCACTTGCAGGCACTAGGCTGCCACAGCATCACTTCCCCCTGTAGCCCCAGCCCCAGCCCCCCCCCTGCAGACCCAAACTCCCCCCACCTGCAGGCACTAGGCTGCCACAGCATCGCTTCCCCCTGTAGCCCCAGCCCCCTACCCCCTGCAGATCCAAACTCCCCCTCCTGCAGGCACCAGGATGCCACAGCATCACTTCCCCTGTAGCCCCAGCCCCCCCTCCCTGCAGATCCAAACTCCCCCCACCTGCAGGCACCAGTATGCCACAGCATCACTTCCCCCTGCAGCCCCAGCCCCCCCTGCACTCCCCACCCCCCCACCTGCAGGCACCAGGATGCCACAGCATCACTTCCCCCTGCAGCCCCAGCCCCCCTCAGACCCCATCCCCCCCACCTGCAGGCACCAGGAGGCCACAGCATCACTTCCCCTGTAGCCCCAGCCCCCCCTCCCTGCAGATCCAAACTCCCCCCACCTGCAGGCACCAGGATGCCACAGCATCACTTCCCCCTGCAGCCCCAGCCCCCCCTGCACTCCCCACCCCCCCACCTGCAGGCACCAGGATGCCACAGCATCACTTCCCCCTGCAGCCCCAGCCCCCCCTGCACTCCCCACCCCCCCACCTGCAGGCACCAGGATGCCACAGCATCACTTCCCCCTGCAGCCCCAGCCCCCCCTGCACTCCCCACCCCCCCACCTGCAGGCACCAGGATGCCACAGCATCACTTCCCCCTGCAGCCCCAGCCCCCCCTGCACACCCCACCCCCCCCACCTGCAGGCACCAGGATGCCACAGCCCCAGCCCCCCTGCAGACCCCATCCCCCCCACCTGCAGGCACCAGGCTGCCACACCATCACTTGCCCACTGTGTGGTTCTCCTAATGAAACCGTTATGCACTACATGCTAATTTGCCCTGCTACATTGGAAAAAAGGCGGCTGTATTTGAAAATGTTTCTCATTCAACAAAGCATACGTGGTGGTAACGAAGCTATGCAATTGCTAATATGCTCAATTGATAGGAAAGTTGTTTTTGCATCTGTAAGGTATGTGCATCGGGGATGGCTATTGAGGCGAAGATGTATGGGAATTGACCCCTCTAATAGCCAAAAGCAGGAACATATTTTAAAGAGGCTGCGAGCGTGCTCTCCTCAAAAGATGTGATAGTGGATAATGATGTCATAATATCTGTAATAGTCCCTTCTTTGTTTTTATTGTATTTATTAAATGTACTTTCTTCTATGTAGTGCTTATACTAAAGGTTTTTATACCGAATAAAGCTTTTAATCTTTATGATACCACACATCACTTCACTGCAGCCCCTCAAGTGTTTCCTTGTAGCCCCCCCACCCGCCGACCCCATCCCCCCCACCTGCAGGCACCAGGCTGCCACACCATCACTTCCCCCTGCAGCCCCAGCCCCCCCCTGCAGCGCCCCCACCTGCAGTACTAACTCTTGCACTTGTACGCCTTGTTTAGAACCATGTAGGAACCCTGCGGATCCCACCCCCCCACCTGCAGGCACCAGGATGCCACACCATCACTTCCCCCTGCAGCCCCAGCCCCCCCTGCAGCCTCCACCCCCCCACACCTGCAGGCACCAGGATGCCACAACATCACTTCCCCCTGCAGCCCCAGCCCCCCCTGCAGCCCCCACCCCCCCACCTGCAGGCACCAGGATGCCACACCATCACTTCCTCCTGCAGCCCCAGCCCCCCCTGCAGACCCCCCTCCCCCCTCCTGCAGACGCCACCCCCCACCTGCAGGCACTAGGCTGCCACAGCATCACTTCCCCCTGTAGTCCCAGCCCCCCCTGCAGACCCCACCCCCCCACCTGCAGGCACCAGGATGCCACACCAACACTTTTCCCTGCAGCCCCCAGCCCCCCCTGCAGATCCCCACCCCCCACCTGTAGGCACCAGGAAGCCACAGCATCACTTCCCCCTGCAGCCCCAGCCCCCCCCTGCAGCGCCCCCCACCTGCAGTACTAACTCTTGCACTTGTACGCCTTGTTTAGAACCATGTAGGAACCCTGCGGATCCCACCCCCCCACCTGCAGGCACCAGGATGCCACACCATCACTTCCCCCTGCAGCCCCAGCCCCCCCTGCAGCCTCCACCCCCCCACACCTGCAGGCACCAGGATGCCACAACATCACTTCCCCCTGCAGCCCCAGCCCCCCCTGCAGCCCCCACCCCCCACCTGCAGGCACCAGGATGCCACACCATCACTTCCTCCTGCAGCCCCAGCCCCCCCTGCAGACCCCCCTCCCCCCTCCTGCAGACGCCACCCCCCACCTGCAGGCACTAGGCTGCCACAGCATCACTTCCCCCTGTAGTCCCAGCCCCCCTGCAGACCCCACCCCCCCACCTGCAGGCACCAGGATGCCACACCAACACTTTTCCCTGCAGCCCCCCTGCAGATCCCCACCCCCCACCTGTAGGCACCAGGAAGCCACAGCATCACTTCCCCCTGCAGCCCCAGCCCCCCCCTGCAGCCCCCACCCCCCCACCTGCAGACACCAGGATGCCACACCATCACTTCCCCCTGCAGCCCCCACCCCCCCACCTGCAGGCACCAGGATGCCACACCATCACTTCCCCCTGCAGCCCCAGCCCCCCCACCTGCAGCCCCCACCCCCCACCTGCAGGCACCAGGATGCCACACCATCACTTGCCCCAGGCCCCCCCCTGCAGACCCAAACTCCCCCCACCTGCAGGCACCAGCTGCTGCACCATCACTTCCCCCTGCAGCCCCAGCCCCCCCCTGCAGACCCAAACTCCCCCCACCTGC
Organism: Ambystoma mexicanum; assembly: GCF_040938575.1. NCBI lineage: Eukaryota > Metazoa > Chordata > Amphibia > Caudata > Ambystomatidae > Ambystoma > Ambystoma mexicanum. The sequence continues at coordinate 1,482,358,766 of NC_090924.1, forward strand.
AGGCACTAGGCTGCCGCACCATCACTTCCCCCTGCAGCCCCAGCCCCCCCTGCAGACCCAAACTCCCCCCACCTGCAGGCACTAGGCTGCCACAGCATCACTTCCCCCTGTAGTCCCAGCCCCCCCCTGCAGACCCCACCCCCCACCTGCAGGCACCAGGATGCCACACCAACACTTTTCCCTGCAGCCCCCAGCCCCCCCTGCAGACCCCCACCCCCCACCTGTATTTGTATTTGTATTTGTTTATTTATAACGCGCAAACCAACAGGCCCAAGGGCATCAGGGCGCAATTTGTACAAGGTTGCAAGAAAAGAACATACAGGGATATAAATTACAATAAAAGTGTGTCAAAACAGCAAAAAACAAACTTAATAATTACAAATATTACACAGGGTACAGTAACCCTAGGCTCAGCAGAGGAGGTATCCCTGAGGTAGTTAGGAGGGTAGCAGCCCGGAAATCATGTAAGGGAACAGGCGGGCTGGGTAAGTAGGACAAATGTCTGAAACAACTATTGCTGGTCAAAGAGCCAGGATTTGGTTTTATTCTTGAAGGTGTTGAAGGAGTCTTCAGCTCTGATGGCAGCGGGGAGGGTATTCCAAAGTTTGGATGCTAGGACAGGGAAGCTGGTGCCTCCGGCTTTTTGGAGCTTAAACCTGGGGATAGTAAGGCAGTTAGTCTGGGCAGTTCTTAGTGGACGGGCAGTGGAGTGGCGCGAAAGCCGACTGCAGAGATAGATCGGAGCCTTGTTGGCTAGGCATTTGTGCGTGAGGGCCAGTGTTTTTAGGGAAATTCTCTGCTTCACGGGTAACCACTTAAGGCTAGTTCTGGCTTCTACGATGTGGTGGTTACGAGGGATGTTCAGGGCCGCTCGAATTGCATTTTTCTGGGTGGTGTGGAGTTTGGATAGATTTTCCTGGCTAGTGCCTAAATATAGAGCACTGCAGCAATCTATTTTTGCCATGATAAGTGTTCTCGCTAGTGTGACGCTATTGTGGGTGGTGAGGAAAGGTCTACAGGCTGAAATGAGTTTGCACGTGTAGGCGGAGGTGGACCTGACTGCATTAGTTTGTCTTGACAAGGATAAGGTGGAATCTAGGTAAAAGCCTAGTGTTTTAGTGTCTTTCGAGACTTGTATGGAGTTGCCGTCTATGGTGAATGACTGATAGGATGGCTCAAGTTTGCTAAGGCGTTGTGAAGTACCCAGGATAAGTAGCTCCGTCTTATCGTCGTTCAGACATAGCTGGTGCTGGGCCATCCAGGCTTGGATGACCAAGTAGACGTCATTGAGGGCCTTGGTGTCAGCAAGATAATCACCAGAAATGGGAATGAGTATCTGGGTGTCGTCCGCATAGTTGGTGTAGGAGACACCCAGATAATCAAGCACATCAAAGAGTGGTTTCGTGAAGATATTGTAAAGAGTAGGTGACACGCAAGAGCCCTGAGGAACACCGCAATGAATAGGGGAGGGAGCTGCGGCAACGGAAGGTGCAAAGACCCTCATAGATCTGTTACTCAGGAAGGATTTGATCCAGGCCGCTGCGGAGGGAGAGAAGTTGGCAGCAGAGTGGAGGTGCCTGCAAAGGATCTGGTGGTTAACCAAATCAAATGCGGCGGAGAGGTCGAGGAGTAATAGCATTGCTAATTTGCCCTTGTCCTTCAGGACTTCGATCTGGGTTTTTAGGTCTAGTAAAGCCGTTTCGGTCCCATGTCTGGGCCGAAATCCGGATTGTCGTAGACCTAACAGATTGTTAGATTCAAGGTAGTTTTGGATCTGCAGATAAGCTGCACGGTCCAGTATCTTCAGCAGAAATGGTACTGTAGTGATGGGTCGGAAGTTCGTGGGTATGCTTGGGTCAAGGGACGGTTTTTTTAGTAGCGGGATCACACAGGCATCTTTAAGGTTGTCCGGGACAATACCTGTTTCAAAGGATGAGTTATTGAATGTTGTAATGAATGGGGCTAGGTCATGGGCGGAGTCCTTAATGATGGGAGCTGGGCACGGGTCACATTGGCAGTTGGAAGGTTTCATCCTGAGGATGATGTTTTCTACTTCGGTGACAGTAAGCGGTGCGAAGGTGAAAGGTTTGATGTTGGCAGAGTTGGAGAAGGTGGGCCTAGTGGGGGAGAATGAGCGGTTGTCCCGCCTCAGGCAGTCCTGTTTTTTATTTATTTTAGATTGGAGCGTAGAGATTTTGTTTAGAAGGGCTGCTTGAATGTTAGCACACCATTTGCTTTCTTTCGTGCAAGTGTCTGGCGGGGAGACTGGGGTTTCGAGCTCTTTTAGGACTCTAAAGAGTTCCTTGGAATTAGAGTCGGCTTGCATGATACGATTATTAAACGATTCTTTTTTAGCAGTGATGATGGCGTCTTTATAAGTGAGGGAGGCGAGAAGGAAGCCGTCTTTATGCTCATCAGAAGGGTGGCTTTTCCAACGGTTTTCCGCGCAGCGTTTGGCTTTGCGGAGGATTCTTAGCTGTGGAGTGAACCATGAGTTGAGATGTGCTCGTGGTTTAGCCTTCCTGGTTTTAATTGGTGCTATGGTGTCAATGGCCGTGAGCATCGTTTGGTTGTAGATGTCTGCTAGGGAGGTGGGATCAGAACAGGCGTTGGTCGCCGCATTAAGAGAGGGGAGTAGCAGTGGGAGGAGTTGTTCTCTTGTTATGTTTTTTTTATTACGGGTGGGGAGGGCTGGGGCTATGGGTGTTAGGGCTCGCGGGGTAGCTTCAATGTTAAATGTTATGATGTGATGGTCAGACCATAAGCAAGGGGAGTTATTGAGGACCTGGATGTTGCAATTGGAACCGGCTAACCAATCGATGGTCCTGCCTTTGATGTGGGTCGGTTCTTGTATGTACAAGGTGAGGCCAAGGTCGGTAAGAGCATATTCCAGATCAGTTGCTACAGGATCCTTAGGGTCACCTCGACCAAGGTTGAAGTCACCTAAGATGATTGTTTGGGAGTTGTTTTTTGTTTTGTCAAGAAGAAGAGTGGAAATTTCACTGACAAAGGTGGGTGCCGGCCCTGGAGGCCTGTAGATAAGGTGAAGGGTGGCCGTTTGGTTAGGTGTCAGTAGTAATTTGATTGTCAGCAGTTCAGCTGATTCAAGTTTGGATTCGGATACCACTCTTAGGTCAAGGGAGTTTTTGTGGATGAATGCCACGCCGCCACCTCTAGTATGGGTAGAGGAGCGGTCACAGCGAGTGATGCCATAGTCAGGCGGTAAGGCCAAGGATAGAGAAGGGCCAGAGGCGGCATGTAGCCAGGTTTCAGATATGGCAATGAAGTCAAGGTCGGCAGTGGTGATAAGGTCGGCTATGTCAAGAGCGTGTGCTGTGAGAGATCTAGCATTGATGAGGGCACCCTTGAGCACAGGCAATTTAGCCCCTGTGGTCTTAGTTTTGCAAGTGGCGGTGGGCGAAGGTGGGCTGGGTGGAGTGCGTGGGGCTTGCTTGGTATTATTGGTGCGGGAAGGACGAATGCGGAATCTGGTGCCTAGTCTCGTGTTCCTGAGAGTGAGAGGGCAGGGTTGGTTGGGGGTAGGTTTTGTGGCAAAGTGTTTGAGCCAGAGGGCTGGGTCATTGAGGTATTGGTTAATCTGGTTGCAGGGGTGGTGAGCGTCAATGGTAGTTACTGAAGGACTCGGTGAGGGTGTCAAGGTCATGGTGGGTGACGCTAGGTCAAGTGGGTAAGGGCAGGTTATTAGCCTCAGTGGTAGGAGTGGTTGACTTGGGTGGTTGAGTGAGTAGGGACAGATGTGTGGTAAGGAGGTAGTGCAATAGAAGGCGCACGCTGATGTGCATGATGGTGGTGCTGGCTGCCAGAGTGGGTTCCCTATGAGCTAGTTGGCAGGGACAGGAGATGGTCTGTAGGCGACCAAGAGGCACAACACAATTGTAATAGACTGTAAACGACCTTAAGGCACAACACAATTGAAATAGTCTGTAAGAGACCTTAAGGCACAACACAATTAAAATAGTCTGTAAACGACCTTAAAGCACAACACAATTGAATAGTCTGTAAGAGACCTTAAGGCACAATACAGTTATAAGGTGGTCTAGTAGTGGCCCAGAGGCACAATATACTTATGATATGCTATAGTTCGAGAGTTTCAAGGGTGGCCGGAAACACGTTCAGATAATAGTGGCTCAGAGAGCATGGCTACAGTAGTATCCCTAGTACTGGCATGCGTGATTATACTCCTTGAATGACGGTCCACGTAGTAAAAGGGGTACTGAAATAGGCCGATTGAGGCGGAGTCGTAACATTGCAATCTCAGTAATTGGACAAGGACAGGGGCAAAGTACTTACAGTAGGATCTCGTTGTATGAATGGAGATGTTAGGATGCTTGGATCCGATAGCTTGCCTCAGGCTTTGCAGAAGGCGGTCGGGGAGGCTTAAATTGGGCAGGGGGGGTGGCCACGCCACGCTCCCAAGCACGTAACAGGCGCTGGAACAGGCCTTTGTGTGGCCTTCGTGCTGGCCGCCGGCGGTTCCGCCTACCGGAAGCACCAGGATGCCACAGCATCACTTCCCCCTGCAGCCCCAGCCCCCCCCCTGCAGCCCCCATCCCCCCACCTGCAGGCACCAGGATACCACACCATCACTTCCCCCTGCAGCCCCAGCCCCCCCTGCAGACCCCACCCCCCACCTGCAGGCACCAGGATGCCACACCATCACTTCCCCCTGCAGCCCCCACCCCCCCACCTGCAGGCACCAGGATGCCACACCATCACTTCCCCCTGCAGCCCCAGCCCCCCCCTGCAGACCCAGCCCCCCACCTGCAGGCACCAGGATGCCACACCATCACTCCCCCCTGCAGCCGCAGCCCCTCCCTGAAGACCCCCCTCCCCCCCTGCATCCCCCACCCCCCCACCTGCAGGCACCCCAGGATGCCACACCATCACTTCCCCCTGCAGCCCCAGCCCCCCCCCTGCGGATCCCACCCCCCCACCTGCAGGCACCAGGATGCCACACCATCACTTCCCCCTGCAGCCCCAGCCCCCCCCGCAGATCCAAACCCCCCCACCTGCAGGCATGAGGATGCCACACCATCACTTCCCCCTGCAGCCCCAGCCCCCCCCCTGCGGATCCCACCCCCCACCTGCAGGCACCAGGCTGCCACACCATCACTTGCCCCTGCAGCCCCAGCCCCCCCTGCAGACCCCACCCCCCACCTGTAGGCACCAGGATGCCACACCATCACTTCCCCCTGCAGCCCCAGCCCCCCCCCTGCGGATCCCACCCCCCACCTGCAGGCACCAGGATGCCACACCATCACTTTCCCCTGCAGCCCCAGCCCCCCCCCTGCGGATCCCACCCCCCCACCTGCAGGCACCAGGATGCCACAACATCACTTCCCCCTGCAGCCCCAGCCCCCCCTGCAGACCCCACCCCCCACCTGTAGGCACCAGGATGCCACAGCATCACTTCCCCCTGCAGCCCCAGCCCACCCCATGCAGACCCCACCCCACCTGCAGGCACCAGGATGCCACAGCATCACTTCCCCCTGCAGCCCCAGCCCCCCCTTACATCCCCCACCCCCCCACCTGCAGGCACCAGGATGCCACACCATCACTTCCCCCTGCAGCCCCAGCCCCCCCCCCTGCGGATCCCACCCTCCCACCTGCAGGCACCAGGATGCCACACCATAATTTCCCCCTGCAGCCCCCCTGCAGACCCCCACCCCCACCTGCAGGCATCAGGATGCCACACCAACACTTTTCCCTGCAGCCCCTCGAGTGCTTTCAATGCAGCCCCACACCCAATCCTGCAACCCCTTTACGCAGCAATACTAGCCCTCATTCCTGCCCCCATTTTGTCCCCCTCCCAGCGATTCTACTGCAGGCCCATACCCAAGCATGTTGCCTGCATGCAGCCAGCGTATTCCTATGAATCCCTCCTGTAGCCTCCAAGTAAGCATCCCATCCCCACTGCAGCACCACTTCTTCCTCTGCTGCCTCTACAAGACCACCCCTGCAAACCCTTGATTCTGCACAACACTGCTTTGGGTGGGTCGCTCTCTCCGCCCAGCCCCCTGTTGCCACCCCAGCACTCACGACGAGGACCCACATTCTATCCTCCTGCAGCTTCACCAATGCTCCCCTTGAATCCTTCCTCCTCCCTCTTGCACCCCCTGTGCCCTCTGCTGCAGCTGCCATACCCGCATGCAACCCCTCCATGTCTGTTGCAGGCCTCCCAGTGCTTCCCCTTCAGCAGCCCATTGCCCCCCAGTGCTGCCACCACAGCCCCCATCACCCTGTCCCTCTTGCAACCCTGTGCCCTCTGCTGCAGCTGCCATACCCGCATGCAACCCCTCCATGTCTGTCTCCATATCTGTTGCAGGCCTCCCAGTGCTTCCCCTTCAGCAGCCCATTGCCACCCAGTGCTGCCGCCACAGCCCCCATCACCCTGTCCCTCTTGCACCCCTGTGCCCTCTGCTGCTACTGCCATACCCGCATGCAACCCCTCCATGTCTGTTGCAGGCCTCCCAGTGCTTCCCCTTCAGCAGCCCATTGCCCCCCAGTGCTGCCACCACAGCCCCCATCACCCTGTCCCTCTTGCAACCCTGTGCCCTCTGCTGCAGCTGCCATACCCGCATGCAACCCCTCCATGTCTGTCTCCATATCTGTTGCAGGCCTCCCAGTGCTTCCCCTTCAGCAGCCCATGGATCCCTAGTCCTGCCACCACAGGCCCCACCACCCTGCCCCTTTTGCACCCCCTCTGCCCTCTGCTGCAGCTGCCATACCCGCATGCAACCCCTCCATGTCTGTCTCCATATCTGTTGCAGGCCTCCCAGTGCTTCCCCTTCAGCAGCCCATGGATCCCTAGTCCTGCCACCACAGCCCCCATCACCCTGCCCCCCCCTGAATACCCTGTGCCCTCTGGTGCAGCTGCCATACCCGCATGCAACCCCACCATGTCTGTTGCAGGCCTCCCAGTGCTTCCCCTTCAGCAGCCCATTGCCCCAGTGCTGCCGCCACAGCCCCCACCACCCTGCCCCTCTTGCACCCCCTCTGCCCTCTGCTGCAGCTGCCATACCCGCATGCGACCCATATGGAGTGTGTCTGTTGCAGGCCCCAGTGCCTCGACTGCAGCAGCCCATTGCCCCACCGTGCTGCCGCCACAGACCCCACCACCCTGCCCCTCTTGCACCCCCTCTGCCCTCTGCTGCAGCTGCCATACCCGCATGCAAACCATATGGAGCATATCTGTTGCAGGCCTCCCAGTGCTTTCCCTGCAGCAACTCATTGACCCCCAGTGCTGCCGCCACAGCCCCCACCACCCTGCCCTCTTGCACCTCTGTGCCCTCTGCTGTAGCTGTGATACCCGCATGCATCCCCTCCATGTCTTTTGCAGGCCTCCCACTTCTTCCCCTTCAGCAGCCCATTGCCCCCCAGTGCTGCCGCCACAGCCCTCATCATCCTGTCCCTCTTGCACCCCTGTGCCCTCTGCTGCAGCTGCCATACCCGCATGCGACCCATATGGTGCATGTCTGTTGCAGGCCTCCCACTGCTTCCCCTTCAGCAGCTCATTGCCCACCAGTGCTGCCACCACAGCCCCCATCATCCTGTCCCTCTTGCACCCCTGTGCCCTCTGCTGCAGCTGCCATACCCGCATGCGACCCATATGGTGCATGTCTGTTGCAGGCCACCCAGTGCTTCCACTGCAGCAGCCCATTGCCCCGCCGTGCTGCTGCCACAGCCCCCACCACCCTGCCCCTCTTGCACTCCCTGTGCCCTCTGCTGCAGCTGCCATACCCGCATGCAACCCCTCCATGTCTGTTGCAGGCCTCCCAGTGCTTCCCCTTCAGCAGCCCATTGCCCCCCAGTGCTGCCATCACAGCCCCCATCACCCTGTCCCTCTTGCACCCCCTGCAGTCCCTATGCTCTCTCAAACCCCTCTTGCAGCACCAGTGTATCCTTTCCAAACCTCCTGAATGCCCCAGTGCCCCCTCTCTTGCGGCCTCCAAACTCCCCCTACCGACGCCTCCAAGCTGTAAACGCTTTGCTTCCTTCTAGCCCCCCTGCAGCTGCCTCATGAACCCCTTCCCCCATTTCTGCAGCTCTTCAGGCCCCCAGCAGCTGATGCGCTCTCGTTAAGCATGCTGCCCCCCAACCCCTGTATCCCCACCTTGGTCTCTCTCCTGCAGCCTCTGCAACCCCCTCCCGCTCCCTTGTCTTCAGCCCTTCACAAAGGTCACTGTTTTACAAAGCCCCCCTCCCATTCTCTACAGCCCCCTCACTGTATGCTCCCATGTGCCCCCTTCAGCAGTGGTTTCTTGTCCTGCTCCCTCTCCCGCAGCCCCCTGCTTGCATTTCCAATGCCCCTGCTCCTGTTAATTTCTATTGCCTGTTACCATGTTTTCCCAAGGTCCTGGGAAGCCCTTACTCTGTCCCTTCCCCGTACTGGCGGTTGGGTGGAAGAACCATATATGGTATTGTGGGTAGCCTTCCCAGTGACTATATGTTGTGGGTACACCCTTGGGGTAGAACTAGGTGAATAGAGTGTGTTGTGTGACCAATATGCATTCTATGTTATGGGTGTCTGGCATCTGTGTGTGCAACACAATGAAGGAGACAGCCCTGCCTGAAACTGACAGGAATGCAGTGTGATGTGCTGAAAGGCTGAGTTCTTGCCCCAATCCACATTCCTTGTGATGGGTGTCTGGGTTGAAGTGAACGGACTGAATGCCAGTGAGCCTGATTGGAAGCCTGCCTGCATGAATGCCCTTCTGTGTGATTGGCTGACTAAGCCATGTTCAGCCAGAGTGAATGAGGGACAGATGTGTATATCTGGGGACCTCTCACTTACCAATTTGTTCAGAAGCTGAAGTTGAAACTTGAAGCTCATCCTTGAAGCCCAGCTGGAAGAAGAACATTCCTGCATTTCCTTTGACGAAATCTAAAAGCTGTCGAGGACTGATCCAAGAGAGGACCTGTCTAGGAGACTTCTCCCCGAGCTATGAGGGAACATCGTGCAGAAGCTGATCTCCATTGAGGTACCCTGGAAGCCAGTCCCGAAAGGCTGTCAACCAGAGAAGGGTTCAGCCGAGAATCTTGAAGTAAAGCACCAGGACATCAAGGCCATCGAAGTCCCTTGCCGTCGACCGGGGTTCGGACAATTTCCGTAACCGCTGGATGCAAGTCGAGTCGTGTTGCCCAGAAGCTGGGACATATTGACGCTGTGCTGCTCAAGACCGGAGTTGCAAAGCTCCACTTTGCCTGAGAACATTTGACAGAGGGCTCCCTTGCCATCACCGTCGACCATCACTTTGTCCCGCCGTAGAAAGTTGAGGTGGTCGGCTACCGTGGAAAGTCTGCCGGTGGCTTTCCTGCTACCCCCGAAGCTGACAAAGATGTCCCGAGGACACTGCCGGAGTGAAGATCCGAGTCCAGCCCGTGGTTGAGTCCCGATCGCCAAATCTATCCAGCGATATGTGCTGCGGCTGCTGAACTGACATGCCAGTGGGTCGCCGAAGCAACTACTGATGCCCGCTGCTGGGCCTACATCCATCACTGAGTCTTCTTTTGGTACTGAACAGTTTGCATCGAGGTGGACCACACGCCTCATCTTCCCAGGACTTCCACGAACGATCGTCGAAGAGCATGGCGAAGATCGAAGCTGCTGTCTCGATGCCAGTGTTCCACATTTCGAGGAATCTCTGTGCCCTGTGGCTCCTGCTTTAAAGGGACTCCAGCCTCGAAGGGTTCCATCATCGAACCGTCAAAGAAACTCTTCTATCTCCGGTACATTGGGGTAGATTAACTTTTTGACCAGGAAATAAGACAGATTAAACATATATGGACAGGGCTTGTTAATACTTTTATTACGGGTTGGCCAGGTGTGGGGGATCCTCACTCAGAATTGTGTTTTAGTAGCAAAAGAAAAGATTCTGCCATTGTTTAACCTAACCTGCCTTCCTTCCTTATGATCTATGCGGTTACACCTTGATGCATGATTTTTATCCGATTATAACTGTCAACAGTTGATGAATTTTAAAGGAATCTAAAGCTAAGTGTGATACCACATAGACATTGTATATATTTGCCATATTAATTGTGTATATATCTCTGAACCTTATTTTTATGTAAAGAACAGTGTTAGCTCATAACATAGTATGTGGACATTCCTTCGTGGAGGTTTGGGGACTCACTGTACTTAAGAGCCTGCCTGCATCACCTCCTGAGAGCTTAAGCCTTGGCTGCTGGTCCATTGCTACCAAATAGAGAACCTTGGCTGGGGTGCTAAGTGCCTCTGCTCTGCCATATACAGGGCAGGAGTACAGATGCCCCCCTCCAGTCTTTACACTGGTGGCAGCGGTGGGATGCTAATGGTTTTAAGACTCAGTGTGTAACTTTGCCACCTACAAAATATCCACACTTTGTTAATTTAAGGTTTAGTGGTTTATATTAGGATAACAACATTACAAGCAATGGAATCTATTCTTTGTATTTCTATTCTTATTATTCTTGTGAAGCTAGGGATTTAGATTTTGAGGATAAATCTTGGGCCGAGTTGATAGCTGCCCTGGTGGAATTGTGATTCTCTTGATGAAGGGGGGGTAGGGTGAAACCACTGGGGACCCTACCCCTAGGGTTATTACAGAATCTGTTTCTGGGATCGCCACCTCTCCTGTCACTTTTGTTCCAAAACCCAGAATTGTTTCTTCCGGGGATACCTTGGAACTTGAGATAGCCTTTGAATATAAAAAGTTGGAAATTGAAGCGGAATTGTGGAAGGAGGAATTGGCACAGCAAATGATACTCAAAGATAGCGATCTTGAACTCAAAAGGAAAGACAATGAATGTCAGAGAATCCAGCTAGACAAAGCTCGAGTGGAGACTTTAGCCAAACCAGTTGTGTCAGGTCCCCTGCCACTAAGTTTATGAAATATTTGGTTGGTGTGTATGTGGAGGGTTCTGATATCCTCCAATGTATTGAATCATTTGGAATGGCTTGTGTAATCCATGATGTTGATAAAAGAGATTGGGCTAAGTGATTGTTAAGTAGATTGCCTCAGACTAGTTATGACTGTATTCTGAAACTTGAGTGTGGAAGGAAGAAAGGAGTCAGTATGAGTGCATGAAAGCTGCTTTGATTGCCAAGTTCGGCAAGACGCCTACCCAATACCTTAAAAGGTTCAGGGAATATAAGAAAAGAGAGAATGTGTCTTGGGTTGACTGGGTGAGTGCTGCACATATGAACATGATGGGGTGGATTGATCGAGTCAAGTAAACCTAAACCTTCCTCTCCTAAGAACCAACAATGTAGTGGGGTTAAGTCTCATGGGGTGCGAGCAAAGCAAAGCAGAGCAGGCTCCCAGTGGCTCCAGTACCGTACCTCGCATTCCTGGTACTTGTTGGGACTGTGGTGCTCTGGATCACAAGAAGGGTGACACCAAGTGTAAAAGTAAGGCGCTTGGAGTCTAGGCTGTCATCCTGACCTACCCTTACTTCATGCCTGAGGTGGAAGCCACGGTCCTCCTCTCCTCTACGGGAATCACCTTTGGTGCTCCTGCAGAGATTTCTCTAGTGTCCCTTGGGGCCTGGGACCAGTACGCAAAGTAATGGCTACTATTGCACAGAACCACAGATTTCTGAGAAGTGACCTCCTGAATGGTCAGTCTTCCACTGGTTTGAGAGACATTGGGGCAAGTATGACAGTGGTGGACAGGAACCTGCTCATGCCAGAGGACTATGTAGGTGCTCTTTTGAGAACTATCAGGTTAGCTGGAGGCCTCCCAAATTATCTCTTGTAGCCCTAGTCACCATCACGATTCCAGACAAGACAGCGAAGCCTCCCGTCCTGCTTCAGGACAACGTGCCTGCCCACAAATTATTGGGGAATGATCTAGTAGAGTTGGGGTTGATCTCTGATGGACTACCCCTGACTGCTGCTGCAGTCACTAGGTCGCAGGTCAAACTTGGTCTGACTGACAGTCAGTTACCCATGCCAAAGGGGAAACCCAAGGCAAAACAGAAGAGCAAGAGGACTACCGCTGTGAAAGGGGGCTCCTTCTCTTCATGCTGTTTCAGCAGCACCCATTGGGATCCGAGCTCTGGACGAGCTGAGTCCAGTGGTAACACGAGACTCAACACCTGTGGGAGAAGAGCCAGAAGACCCTCCTCAGGGAGAGGTGCTCAACCCAGAGGATCACCCTGACCTTCAATGCCTGCTGGCTGAAGTGGGGCCTGCTAGGGGAGACTTCTGTAAGGGTCAGAGAGAGTGTCCCTCTCTCGAGTGTCTAAGAAAACAGGCCAAGGCACAAGGTAAAGTGCCTAGTTTGTTCAAGATTTATTGGGAGGTTGAGCTCCTTTGTAGTGAGCCCACTAAGCCTGAACCTGGTGCCCTCAAGTGGTTGGTGGTACCCAAGGTTTACAGGCCCTTCCTTCTGCAGTTGGTGCATGAGGTCCCCTTACCTAGTCATCTTGATACTAAGAAGACTAAGCAAAGGCTCTCTGCACATGTCTACTGGCCCCGGATGGAACTAGAAGTGGAGTCCCACTTCCGGACCTGTCCCACTTGTCAGTTGTGTGGCAAGACTGGAGACAGTGTCATTGCCTCACTGCAGTCTTTGCCAGTGATTGGCACACCATTTTAGAGGGTCGGCATCGACATTGTCGCTCCCTTGGGTCCTCCCACATCAAATGGACACCGGTTCATCCTGGTACTGGGCGATCATTCCACCAGGTACCCTGAGGCCATAGTCAGTATATAAAGAGACAAAGCTACAGTGCAGATGCTAGAGATACAGAACATAAATACTCAAAGTGATTTGAAAAGGGGACCAGTCGAGGTTAAAAGGTAAGTATCGAATTTTAATAATGATGAATCATAATGGTTAAAACATCCAATTAAATAGAGTGGTCCACAGTACAATACTTTGACATCCAATATATAAAACAACAACAGGGGATACGTAGCAAGCTTGGATAGCCAGTTAAAACAGTGTTTCAGAAAGAACAAACACAACGGGTACGTGTTAAACAAATAGTGTAGTACCCAACTTTGTTAGGATCAATGTGTCATAGATTTAAATCTCTGTTTACGGTCGAGAGAATTGTCTCGACATGTTTCTGTTCCTCAAGACATTAGTATGGAACATTCATCAGGAGGGAGAATTTTAACAACGTAGCCAAATTACAATCGAAGTAATAATAACAACAAAAGTTTCATAGCATCTATGAAGTAAAACATACAACAAAAAACAAAGGGTCAGCTCATGAATAGCTAGATGCTTTGATAAGTTCAAATGTATGAACAGTGGCACCATATGAAGTAGATATTTACCTTGAATGGTGCCGGTGGGGGCTCTCTACTGTCAGTAGTAGGTAGTAGTAGACAACTAAGTCGGTCCTACAAAAGATAGAAATATCTCTTAAGCAAAATAGATTGCTTAGAAAGAAGCATAGATGTGCTCACAGCAATTCAGCAGAATAGAAAGAACAGTGTGAAGAAATTCGGCTAGGCAATGCAGTAGTCAGCAGGGATAAAAAGTAATAAAAGGCCTAACTCGCCATGAAAAGTGGGGGATAAAGGAGAGCCTGTAATGATGGCCTTCAGACATGCAAGTACCCCGAAGTTCACCCGGAGATTCATGAGATATAAATCGGAGCTAATAACAGAGAAGCACAGTGTGGCGGTGCATAAGGATAAGTGTAGCCAATGGGAGAGCAGAGAGATAAAAGTGGGGGATGTGGACCGCACCGATCGGGAGTGCGTGGGTACCAATAGATATCCCTTAGAACTAATCACACCTTGGAAAGTGCCGCCATGGTGACCGCGAACGAGGGGGGAAGAATACCTTAAAAATGCCTACTCGGGAGAGTCCGTGAATCGGGCTGGCTGCTGGTAAGGAAATCCTTAGTTCAACACTGGTAAAATAAAAGAAATAGAAGGACCGGCAGTAAATAGCAGCTCAAGTCTGAATGGGCTGGGTCTCTACAGCATGCACTCGAACGCGCAGTTTACCAAATGAAGAACGTCCACAGCGAAAAGTGCTCAGTACAAGTCAGAACGGCTCCGTGAATCAATCTGAAAGCGCGCAGGGACCGATGCCTGTGTGTAGTCATGGTAACGCAGCAGTCCTACTACCATGTTTCGTAGGAGTCAGGAGTGTACACGGGGGGTGGAAAGGTGGCGGCCATCTTGGACTGGAATAGGGAGGCCAGAATTGCAGAGGCCCAAAGGTGAAAAGTGGGTGGGTGAGGAAAAAGTACCATAGTGCCCACGGGTAAACACAATTCCAGAGTGGACTTAATCGTAGGGAATTTTTAAGAAGGGAACATTACCACTCAAATACGTGGGATGGAAGGAACCGACCAGCAAGGAGACTGTGGTCACGAGAATGGCTGTAATAGTGAAGGCTCAGCAAAAACAGGGGTATAGGTGATGACCTTGGGGAGGGGTTAAATATTGTGCCATTCAATCGATTCATTAAGACCAATGACATCACTACGTAAGGTATATATCATTTTCTGTTCCATCTTCAACAATTTCTTTTCACATGCTGAACAATTAGTTCCTTTGAGGGCTAGAAGTACAGTCCATGTAAAATCCTCATGCTTGTGCTTCTGAAGGTTGAAGTGTTTCACCATAGGAGCATTTTCAGTTTTGTTCTTCAAGCAGCTCCGATGTTCCATGATGCAGGTTTTAACTTTTCGAATGGTCTTCGCCACATAGTGCAGTCCACATATACAGGTGATCAAATATACCACAAACTCCGTATTACAATTTGTCAGGTTATTTTGGGGCCAGCGTTTTGAAAGGCCAACATCAACTTCTTTAGTTTTGGAAGTTAATTTGCAAACACCACATGAGCCACAGGGGTAATGCACGGTGGCTTCTGGAAGACCCCATAGTGTGGTCAGTCTTGGATCAGGTGTATTGAGACATTTAACTTTACTGTTACTGACTCTATTGCCTATGGTGGTGCTTCTTTTATATGCAAATATAGGCACTGGCATAACTTGGGTTGCAGTATGAAGATTTTCCAATTTTTCTTGATGATGTTGGTAATTTCAAAACTCTGGTCAGTAAAGGTGTTAACACAGACAATACGATCATCTTTAGGTTTTTTAGGTTTTGGTTCAAGTAAGGCTTCCCGATTATTGTTAAATTCCCTTTTAGCAGATTTTTTCACTAATTTTTTGGGGTAGCCTCTCTGAGTTTTTTACTGAGAGTGGTAGCTTCAGCTTCATATGTTTCTTTATCAGAACTATTCCTCTTGAGGCGTAAGAATTGTCCAAAGGGAAGGTTGTCACGCAGATGTGTAATGTGGTGACTGGAATAGTCCAATAAGGAGTTTTTATCAGTGACCAGCCTGCATCCCCTCCCTTGACTCTCAGCCTTGGTTACTCGTCCATAGCTACCACATAGATAACCTTGACTGGGGTGCTCTGGGCCTCAACCCTAAGTGTATAGGGGGTAGAAATACAGATTCCCTCTCGAGTTTTTACTGGCAGACTTCCCCCTTCTCGCTTGTAAGGACACACAGTCATATATTTCTGATAAGGAATGCCCCACTTCCTGATCAGAAATAATTGGGAGAGGGGATGTTAGGCACCTGACATCACATAGCTCTCTATAGGGCTCAAGCATATCACATTCCTCAGTATGCATGTGGGAAGTCTTAGGTAGGTGGAATAATACTCCCTGTCCACAACACCTGTCTCTTGAATTGGTCTGGGCCTCTTCTTGGCACTGTTTAATCTAAGCAGCCTTGTCTGCTAATCTGCCTTTCACCTACAGAGAGGCGTATCAACTTAAAAGTTTCCTCGTTGACTGTTGAACTCATATATAGTCTTGGTAGGGACTGATTTAATGGGCCTTGTTCATCTCAATCATCTGAACCCACAAATGCAAGTCATTCCATCATTTCTGTCTTACATATTTATATATCTGTGGGTATTCAATCCCCATTGAAATATAGGTTTGAAAGGGCATGGGCTCTAACCACAGGCATTGCCATGTCAGACATCCCCCTCTTTAGAATATAGCAGTCTACCCCCAAAAGTCTTGCTAAACAGAAAAATGTAAACCTTAAAACTTTAGACCTCTCTGGACACCTTAGTATGTCCTTACGAAGCTGCGGTACCATGTGGACCATGTAATTTAAATGCAACAAAAATCTTCCACCCACATTCGAGGGCTGTGCGTAACTTGGGCTAAAAGGTTTCTGTTGTAATAGAAGCAGTAGTTCATTTATCAACCACAGCCAATTACCAGTAGGAATAGTTTCAAGGTGCCTTTACAAACAACAAACACATATAAAACACAAAAGACAGAATAATGAAACTATTTTATTATACAGCAGGTACCCCATATTCACGGTATTTAAAAGGACCTAAGAGATTGTTTCAATTGATGTCTAAAACCATTTTGTTTTACATAAAAGCACTCGGTACACCCTAACTAACTAACTAACTAACTAACTAAATAAATTTTTATATAGCGCGACATTCACCTAAAGGCCTCAATGCGCTCACAAAGACAGACACACAGGAATAACAAGCTCAGTAGGGGAGAGAAAAGTCACTTAAAAAAAAGCGACTAGCAGAGTCCTTAAAAGAATAGCTGGGTTATCATATGCCAGTGAGTGACTTTAAGTATCAAAAAGAAACGTCTTGAGACGTTTTCTAAACTGTTGTAATGTTGTACATTGTGTAAGATGGAGCAGAATCATATTCCAGCTTTTTGGAGCCTGGGCAGCAAAATTGCTTCACCTAGTTTCTTCAAAGAAGTGCGTGGTTCAACAAGTAGCATCAAACTATTGGAGCTCAATGCGCTCTTTGGTGTGGCTATTTGGATCCTAGATTTCAAATATTCTGGGGCTTTGCCTGAAAGACATTTGAAGACTATCACTAGCCCTTCAAATTTCAGCCGCTGCTCAATAGAGAGCCAATGTAGTTTTTTTCGGTGTTGAGTGAAGGGATTGATGGCTCAGTCCACAAAGAGCCCGAACGGCTCCATTTTGTATGGTTTGAAGACTTCTGATGTTCCCTTTAGAGGTACCTATCGGGGGGCTATTGCAGTAGTCTAGTTTGGTATTAAATATTGCAGCTGCATTAGATGCTCTGTTAGCTTCTGACAGATAGGGACGTATTTGCCATAGAAGGTGAGTAAAGAAGCTATATGACGATTTAAGATGGGAAACATGTTTCTGAAATGTTAAATGGGCATCAAAGAACACACCCAGAGTCTTCACATGATCAGATACTGGGATGCTATTCCCGCCTATTATAAAGGCCTTATAGCATGGATCCAGTTTTTTTTATCATTAAGGGCGAGGGAGTTAAGGGCCATCCACTTATGGATTGCCTCATAGATCCTATTTATAGCAGCTAAGTCATCTTTATAGACCCCACATAGTTTAACAACTGTCTGGGTGGCATCAGCACAGTTGGTAAATTGTATGCCCATAGATTTTAGCAAATTGCATAGACATTTAATATATATGTGGAAGAGGAAGGGGGACACACATGATCCCTGAGGGACACCACGTGTAACAGGAACTTTCAGAGACTTTGAGGATCCTTTAGCAACACAGGCCCTTCTAGGGCCAAGACATGATTTAAGCCATAGGGCTGCTTCCGGGGAGCAGAGGCCAGTTTTCTGAAGTCTCTCTGCTAAAAGATTATGATCTGATGAAAGAGGGAGCCCTAAAATAGTGTTTCCGGTGGTACATGATCCCAAGAGGTCACTTGCAATCTGGCCACAATACTCTGTTGCTGTCATGGATGTGGTCCGCTGGGGGTCTTAGCTCATATGTGGTGGTCTTGCCCGACTATGCATACCTATTGGGAAGGCCTATTGATGAATGTACTTGGGATCTATTGTGCTGACACTGATCTCAACCGTGTCATAGCAATTTTTTTGTTCTCTTCCTTTTCTTTCTTCTTAGTAAGGTTATAGGGGGTATTGTTGTATTTGTGAAAATGAGGCTTTCGATGTAGCGCTATGGATGTTCTGTTATCATTGTTCAAGCATATGCTGTTTATCGAGACTTAAATAGAAAGACAACTTGAAACCAAAAACAAAATGTTGTATGGTACTGTTCCTGATTTCAATTGGTAGGTTGTTCCACAAATGGCAGCTCAGTACTGACAAATGCCTGCCACCCAGAGAAACCTTGTAGAAGCTTCCTACCACCAATAGATTATTGAATCTGGATCTAAGCGAACATCCAAAAGGGTTGAACCATGTAAGATAGAAATTCAGGCACAGCCACATTCACTGTTTTCCATATTTGAGTGAGGGTCCATTCCTGGACCAAATCATCAATGGCAAAGCTCTGTTTTGTATTGCTTGCAATTTAGCGATTCATTTTTTCAAAATACCAAGCTAAATCGACAAGCAAGAATGCCCTCTTGAGAGAACTACTGCCTGGACTAAGGCTTTGAGATGATCTGTATCTAAAAGGTGCCTCCATGAAGATCAAACAGGACCTGTGTGTCATCTGCAAGGTCAGAGGAAACATGTAGACATGTACACATTGAAGAGCATAGGGGATAATGCCAACCTCTGCGGCACTCCCTCAGAAAGGAATGCAATCATGACAAAGGTGTGTCGGCGACATTCATCCCTGTCTTCAATCACTGAAGTAGAATGTCATGGTCTGCAGTGTCCAACGCAGCAGACAAGTCTAATAAAATCAGAGCTTATGACACTACAATCGCAGAAATCGTAATTCGGTGGAACCTCCAGTTGTGTAGGTGGTTCTAATCGGCGGCACTAGTTCTGGGGATTTTTCTACCCACCCCAAATCAGTAGCACACAATTTTTATTTATTGAAGGAACCTGAGACCTCCAATGTAACAATATTGATTCCCTACAACCGCCCTCCCGTTTCAGGACAAGAAACAGGCAGGGTTGCACAGAAGGTTTATTTATTAAGAAAATAGAAATACGTAAATAAATCAATTTTAAATATAAACACCTCATACATCTAAGAAATACCAATGTTAATAATGGCTCCAATGAAGAATGATCCATACACTGGTCACTTAAATGATTAAATGGCACTTTTAACGCACCCGCATCACCATATTTATATTTGATTTATCCTGAGCTCACATCCACCAGGCGTTGAAGAGTGTATGAGGGCTCAGGATAAAATCGCCATCTTATAGGAAACAAAATGAATCAGAATATCCCAGCCTATCTAAGTCTGTCTACTTCTTAGTCATTCCAAATGACCCCTCCATCCCACACTCAGTGGACAAGTCAGAATTTCAAACAGCGTTCTAGTACATTCAGTTGCAAGACAATCTACTTATCATTCCCGCATGTGAATCGCTTTCAAATAGCAAATGTATGGGACATCTCCCAGTATACATACCACAGGCCTATTCTATCAAATCTATAATTCCAGAAGAACATACACTTCTGAAATATTCCCTAACTTCTCAGGATGTATAATGTATTTACCTCCAGCCTTCAATACTTATAAATCACAGGGGCTGGGATTGAATCCATTGCCCTTCAGAACATTTTCCCTTCTTTCTGATTTGGGCATGTCTGTTGCCTCTTTCACTGAATAAGGTCTGGATCATTAATTTCTGTT
This sequence comes from Ambystoma mexicanum, assembly GCF_040938575.1. Classification (NCBI taxonomy): domain Eukaryota; kingdom Metazoa; phylum Chordata; class Amphibia; order Caudata; family Ambystomatidae; genus Ambystoma; species Ambystoma mexicanum. Next base: position 1,482,378,334 of record NC_090924.1, read on the forward strand.
AGGCCTTGCTTACAGTGTGCTGCTAGTAATCCAAAAATTGGTCCAATAGAAAGCAATGTGTTCCCTTTTCATTTCTGTTTTTTATCAAATGTAACCCAGAACAATGCCATCCGCTTGGCACTGAACATTCTCAAGCGTGATCACATCACCTTGGCTAGAAGAAAGGCACACTGGCTCCCGATACAAGAACAGATTACCTTCAAGGCAATTTCAATAATTCACAAATGCCTATCCAACATGGCCCCCGTACCTCGCTCATATATTTAAAAGACTACAATCGTAAAGACCAGCCAGATCCACCTACATCAACCGTCGCTTCCATCGAAAATTCAGACTCACCAGGGCGGGTGGATCCAGCTTCCCAGTCACTGCAGTAAGCTCTGGAACACTCTGCCCCCTGCGCTGAGAGAGGAACAAACATTTTGGACATTCCGTAAACAGCTGAAAACCTGGCCTTTTAAGTAGCTTGATGAAGTCCTCCCACACACATATCTTGCTGAACTCACTTATGTTTAACTGTATTGTCATGCAGCCCAAATGTAACAAGCGCCTTGACACCTTTGCGTTTAGTGCACAATATAAATGTAAAAATAAATAAAATTCTCCTATGGGTTTGGACTTTTATAGGGCGGAAAGCACTCCCTTTAGAGGTGTGAATAATTTCCCTGATCTAATTGGTTGATGTATGTGACTGGACCGTGTTCTAAAAGTGACATCACACTAAACTGAACCCTCGTTACCATTGGGCATATTAATGAAGAGAGCAGCCTAATGGGAGTGACCTCTACATCTAGTTTCCCTCCCATTTGATTTCATGTCATCCTGGATAATGCTATAATGCTACATTAAACAGTTATGCTTTTATGAAACATAATTTTCCTCACATGTGATCATATTGCTAATCAGTTCATCAGATTACTCTCAATTAGATCACTGAAATGATGTGATTTTCTTCTCAGCATGATCTGTGTTGGGTGTGTTATAGTTTTTTGTCTTTGCTCTCTGATACTTTTACACAAACATTCCATTTCCAGCTTGGAATAATCCCCCAGTTGGACATTTTACATCACCATAAATTGCTTTCCACGCAGTCAAAAGCCGCAGTGCAATCCAAAACAATTACATGCAATGGGGTTTGCCATTAACAAGGGCTCTGGCACTCTGCATGCTTAGCAGTAAGATCGTATGTGCCACTGCAACACCTTTCCTGGGCCCTGTTTGAAAGAGCGGTGGAATTCTATTTGTTTCCACCCGGAAACAAAGATTGTCTAAAAGAAGGGAGTCAGACATCCACCTACAATGGCTTGTTTCTGTTGTAACATGGTAAGCATGAGTTAGCATCTTGAATATATCACAGCAAAGCTTGTCACTGTGACTGAAAATGTGTGTACAGTTTCCCCACACTATGTTTGACTACCATTTAGGCAGGGTGCAAAATGTGCACTTGCAACTACCCATTGACTAGTAATAAGTGACGCTTGGCAAGTAAGAAATGGGGTTCTGATAGATGGATTTATTTGTTTTATTTATTTATTGGATATTTGAAGGCACCACAAGACGAAAAAGGAAGGGGATCAACGGAGAAGATAACAGTAACGGTCCTACTAGGCCTTGTGACATTGGGGTCTTGCAAGTGCATTAACAAGAAGTGTGAGAGAGAGGGGGGGTAGTAAAGGAAGTGCAGGGTAAGGAGGAGAGGATGCAAGTGAAAGTGGGAGTGCAGGAGGGGGGAAGAGGAGCACTGGGACTAGGCAAGTGCTAAGGGGAGGCCAGGAGGGAAAGGGTCAGGGATTGCATGGGGTGCAAGGGGTGGGGATCCACATGCTAAGTGCAAGGGTGGTAAGAGAAGTGCAGGGTAAGGAGGAGAGAATGCAAGTGAAAGTGGGAGTGCAGGGGGGGGAAGAGGAGCACAGGGACCAGGCAAGTGCTAAGGGGAGGCCCGGAGGGAAAGGGTCAGGGATTGCATGGGGTGCAAGGGGTGGGGATCCACATGCTAAGTGCAAGGGTAGTAAAGGAAGTGCAGGTTAAGGAGGAGAGGATGCAAGTGAAAGTGGGAGTGCAGGAGGGGGGAAGAGGAGCACAGGGACCAGGCAAGTGCTAAGGGGAGGCCCGGAGGGAAAGGGTCAGGGATTGCATGGGGTGCAAGGGGTGGGGATCCACATGCTAAGTGCAAGGGTAGTAAAGGAAGTGCAGGTTAAGGAGGAGAGGATGCAAGTGAAAGTGGGAGTGCAGGAGGGGTGAAGAGGAGCACAGGGACTAGGCAAGTGCTAAGAGGAGGCCAGGAGGGAAAGGGTCAGGGATTGCATGGGCTGCAAGGGGTGGGGATCCACATGCTAAGTGCACGGGTGGTAAGAGAAGTGCAGGGTAAGGAGGAAAGAATGCAAGTGAAAGTGGGAGTGCAGGAGGGGGGAAGAGGAGCACAGGGACTAGGCAAGTGCTAAGGGGAGGCCAGGAGGGAAAGGGTCAGGGTTTGCATGGGGTGCATGGGGTGGGGATCCACATGCTAAGTGCAAGGGTGGTAAGAGAAGTGCAAGGTAAGGAGGAGAGAATGCAAGTGAAAGTGGGAGTGCAGGAGGGGGGAAGAGGAGCACAGGGACTAGGCAAGTGCTAAGGGGAGGCCAGGAGGGAAAGGGTCAGGGTTTGCATGGGGTGCATGGGGTGGGGATCCACATGCTAAGTGCAAGGGTGGTAAGAGAAGTGCAGGGTAAGGAGGAAAGAATGCAAGTGAAAGTGGGAGTGCAGGAGGGGGGAAGAGGAGCACAGGGACTAGGCAAGTGCTAAGCGGAGGCCAGGAGGGAAAGGGTCAGGGTTTGCATGGGGTGCATGGGGTGGGGATCCACATGCTAAGTGCAAGGGTGGTAAGAGAAGTGCAAGGTAAGGAGGAGAGAATGCAAGTGAAAGTGGGAGTGCAGGAGGGGGGAAGAGGAGCACAGGGACTAGGCAAGTGCTAAGAGGAGGCCAGGAGGGAAAGGGTCAGGGATTGCATGGGGTGCAAGGGGTGGGGATCCACATGCTAAGTGCAAGGGTGGTAAGAGAAGTGCAGGGTAAGGAGGAAAGAATGCAAGTGAAAGTGGGAGTGCAGGACGGGGGAAGAGGAGCACAGGGACTAGGCAAGTGCTAAGGGGAGGCCAGGAGGGAAAGGGTCAGGGATTGCATGGGGTGCATGGGGTGGGGATCCACATGCTAAGTGCAAGGGTGGTAAGAGAAGTGCAGGGTAAGGAGGAGAGAATGCAAGTGAAAGTGGGAGTGCAGGAGGGGGGAAGAAGAGCACAGGGACTAGGCAGGTTCTAAGGGGAGGCCAGGAGGGAAAGGGTCAGGGATTGCATGGGGTGCAAGGGGTGAGGATCCACATGCTAAGTGCAAGGGTGGTAAGAGAATTGCAGGGTAAGGAGGAGAGAATGCAAGTGAAAGTGGGAGTGCAGGAGGGGGGAAGAGGAGCACAGGGACTAGGCAAGTGCTAAGGGGAGGCCAGGAGGGAAAGGGTCAGGGATTGCATGGGGTGCAAGGGGTGAGGATCCACATGCTAAGTGCAAGGGTGGTAAGAGACGTGCAGGGTAAGGAGGAGAGAATGCAAGTGAAAGTGGGAGTGCAGGAGGGGGGAAGAGGAGCACAGGGACTAGGCAAGCGCTAAAGGGAGGCCAGGAGGGAAAGGGTCAGGAATTGCATGGGGTGCAAGGGGTGGGGATCCACATGCTAAGTGCAAGGGTGGTAAGAGAAGTGCAGGGTAAGGAGGAAAGAATGCAAGTGAAAGTGGGAGTGCAGGAGGGGGGAAGAGGAGCACAGGGACTAGGCAAGTGCTAAGGGGAGGCCAGGAGGGAAAGGGTCAGGGATTGCATGGGGTGCATGGGGTGGGGATCCACATGCTAAGTGCAAGGGTGGTAAGAGAAGTGCAGGGTAAGGAGGAGAGAATGCAAGTGAAAGTGGGAGTGCAGGAGGGGGGAAGAAGAGCACAGGGACTAGGCAGGTTCTAAGGGGAGGCCAGGAGGGAAAGGGTCAGGGATTGCATGGGGTGCAAGGGGTGAGGATCCACATGCTAAGTGCAAGGGTGGTAAGAGAATTGCAGGGTAAGGAGGAGAGAATGCAAGTGAAAGTGGGAGTGCAGGAGGTGGGATGAGGATCGCAGGGGCTAGGCAAGTGCTAAGGGGAGGCCAGGAGAGAAAGGGTCAGGGATTGCATGGGGTGCAAGGGGTGGGGATCCACATGCGAAGTGCAAGGGTGGTAAGAGAAGTGCAGGGTAAGGAGGAGAGAATGCAAGTGAAAGTGGGAGTGCAGGAGGGGGAAGAGGATCACAGGGACTAGGCAAGTGCTAAGGGGAGGCCAGGAGGGAAAGGGTCAGGGATTGCATGGGATGCAAGGGGAGAGGATCCACATGCTAAGTGCAAGGGTAGTAAAGGAAGTGCAGGTTAAGGAGGAGAGGATGCAAATGAAAGTGGGAGTGCAGGAGGGGGGAAGAGGAGCACAGGCACTAGGCAAGTGCTAAGGGGAGGCCAGGAGGGAAAGGGTCAGGGATTGCATTGGGTGCAAGGGGTGAGGATCCACATGCTAAGTGCAAGGGTGGTAAGAGAAGTGCAGGGTAAGGAGGAGAGAATGCAAGTGAAAGTGGGAGCGCAGGAGGGGGAAGAGTATCAAAGGGACTAGGCAAGTGCTAAGGCGAGGCCAGGAGGGAAAGATTCAGGGATTGCATGGGGTGCAAGGGGAGAGGATCCACATGCTAAGTGCAAGGGTGGTAAGAGAAGTGCAGGGTAAGGAGGAGAGAATGCAAGTGAAAGTGGGAGTGCAGGAGGGGGGAAGAGGAGCACAGGGACTAGGCAAGTGTTAAGGGGAGGCCAGGAGGGAAAGGGTCAGGGATTGCATGGGGTGCAAGGGGTGAGGATCCACATGCTAAGTGCAAGGGTGGTAAGAGACGTGCAGGGTAAGGAGGAGAGAATGCAAGTGAAAGTGGGAGCGCAGGAGGGGGAAGAGTATCAAAGGGACTAGGCAAGTGCTAAGGCGAGGCCAGGAGGGAAAGATTCAGGGATTGCATGGGGTGCAAGGGGAGAGGATCCACATGCTAAGTGCAAGGGTGGTAAGAGAAGTGCAGGGTAAGGAGGAGAGAATGCAAGTGAAAGTGGGAGTGCAGGAGGGGGGAAGAGGAGCACAGGGACTAGGCAAGTGCTAAGGGGAGGCCAGGAGGGAAAGGGTCAGGGATTGCATGGGGTGCAAGGGGAGAGGATCCACATGCTAAGTGCAAGGGTGGTAAGAGAAGTGCAGGGTAAGGAGGAGAGAATGCAAGTGAAAGTGGGAGTGCAGGAGGGGGGAAGAGGAGCACAGGGACTAGGCAAGTGTTAAGGGGAGGCCAGGAGGGAAAGGGTCAGGGATTGCATGGGGTGCAAGGGGTGAGGATCCACATGCTAAGTGCAAGGGTGGTAAGAGACGTGCAGGGTAAGGAGGAGAGAATGCAAGTGAAAGTGGGAGCGCAGGAGGGGGAAGAGTATCAAAGGGACTAGGCAAGTGCTAAGGCGAGGCCAGGAGGGAAAGATTCAGGGATTGCATGGGGTGCAAGGGGAGAGGATCCACATGCTAAGTGCAAGGGTGGTAAGAGAAGTGCAGGGTAAGGAGGAGAGAATGCAAGTGAAAGTGGGAGTGCAGGAGGGGGGAAGAGGAGCACAGGGACTAGGCAAGTGCTAAGGGGAGGCCAGGAGGGAAAGGGTCAGGGATTGCATGGGGTGCAAGGGGTGGTGATCCACATGCTAAGTGCAAGGGTGGTAAGAGAAGTGCAGGGTAAGGAGGAGAGGATGCAAGTGAAAGTGGGAGTGCAGGAGGGGGAAGAGTATCACAGGGACTAGGCAAGTGCTAAAGGGAGGCCAGGAGGGAAAGGGTCAGGGATTGCATGGGGTGCAAGGGGTGGGGATCCACATGCTAAGTGCAAGGGTGGTAAGAGAAGTGCAGGGTAAGGAGGAAAGAATGCAAGTGAAAGTGGAAGTGCAGGAGGGGGGAAGAGGAGCACAGGGACTAGGCAAGTGCTAAGGGGAGGCCAGGAGGGAAAGGGTCAGGGATTGCATGGGGTGCAAGGGGAGAGGATCCACATGCTAATTGCAAGGGTAGTAAAGGAAGTGCCGGTTAAGGAGGAGAGGATGCAAGTGAAAATGGGAGTGCAGGAGGGGGGAAGAGGAGCACAGGGACTAGGCAAGTGCTAAGGGGAGGACAGGAGGGAAAGTGTCAGGGATTGCATGGGGTGCAAGGGGTGGGGATCCACATGCTAAGTGCAAGGGTGGTAAGAGAAGTGCAGGGTAAGGAGGAGAGAATGCAAGTGAAAGTGGGAGTGCAGGAGGGGGGAAGAGGAGCACAGGGACTATGCAAGTGCTAAGGGGAGGCCAGGAGGGAAAGGGTCAGGGATTGCATGGGGTGCAAGGGGAGAGGATCCACATGCTAAGTGCAAGGGTAGTAAAGGAAGTGCAGGTTAAGGAGGAGAGGATGCAAGTGAAAGTGGGAGTGCAGGAGGGGGGAAGAGGAGCACAGGGACTAGGCAAGTGCTAAGGGGAGGCCAGGAGGGAAAGGGTCAGGGATTGAATGGGGTGCAAGGGGTGGGGATCCACATGCTAAGTGCAAGGGTGGTAAGAGAAGTGCAGGGTAAGGAGGAGAGAATGCAAGTGAAAGTGGGAGTGCAGGAGGGGGAAGAGGATCACAGGGACTATGCAAGTGCTAAGGGGAGGCCAGGAGGGAAAGGGTCAGGGATTGCATGGGGTGCAAGGGGAGAGGATCCACATGCTAAGTGCAAGGGTAGTAAAGGAAGTGCAGGTTAAGGAGGAGAGGATGCAAGTGAAAGTGGGAGTGCAGGAGGGGGGGAAGAAGAGCACAGGGACTAGGCAAGTTCTAAGGGGAGGCCAGGAGGGAAAGGGTCAGGGATTGCATGGGGTGCAAGGGGTGAGGATCCACATGCTAAGTGCAAGGGTGGTAAGAGAAGTGCAGGGTAAGGAGGAAAGAATGCAAGTGAAAGTGGGAGTGCAGGAGGGGGGAAGAGGAGCACAGGGACTAGGCAAGTGCTAAGGGGAGGCCAGGAGGGAAAGGGTCAGGGATTGCATGGGTTGCAAGGGGTGAGGATACACATGCTAAGTGCAAGGAGGTGGGTGGACTGGGCGGATGGGGGGCCTGGTGCCCAGTAGAACTCAGAGGGAACCAGGCAGCCAGTCATTGCGGTGATGGAGAGTGTATTTGTGTTGCTAGGTAGCAGTTTGCAACTGGAAATTGTAATCACTGATTTAAGGTTGTTATCCTATATAAAACGCTATATTCTTTCCTTCCCCAAACCATATACTCTTTTGTGTTTGGGCATCTTTGCTTCCATTCAACAGCCAGATTGATTTCAGCGCTGTCCCTGGTTCTTGCTACAATTTCCCAAAGGTGAATGAGCTGCTTTTATTTTTCACAGGCTGTCGAGAAAGCAAAGCAGCCTCATGGATGCTCGGGCCATCTGATCCTCATCTGTTCCCTCTCAGCAGAGACCGGATCTTCCACATGGAGAATGCAGCATGTAAAGTTCCTGAATGGGTCTTTAGACAGGTGAGGTGTCTACTGGGAGGGTTGGATGAAAGCAATGGGAGCATGCATTGGGGCATCTTGATGACAAATTCATATTTCATTTTAGATATTTGACCATATAAATCTGGGCATAGCAATTGATTGGTTGAATTACAAACATATGTACTATTTCCAAGTTGTTTTCACATTAGAGGTAATACAAATGTGATTCTGAAATTCAAGTGCGACTTTGGGGCACCCAGTGACCAAGTCACCACCCAGATGGTCGATCTGGGACCCAATGCACCCAACATGTCCCTGTCCCCAAGCTGGCAGGAGCCCATCTTTTCTACCCTTCGGCAGAACTTTGGGTTCTTGTACTGCTTTGTATATCACCCCATATTGCACGTAAAAGAAGCTGCCTAGCCCATTTTTCACAAAACAAAAGAGGTGATGGCTGGAAGGTTTAGAACTAATCTTAACCACTGGCATTGCTCTAGGCAAAGCTATGGTTCTCTCTAGGTTGGACTATTGCAACAGCCTCTTTCTTAATCTACCTGCCTCTACTCTCTGCCCTTTGCAACTTATTCAGAACAGGACTGCGAGACTTGTCCTTGGCCTGAAGCCCTGGGATCGTATCTCTCCAGCTCTGAAATCTCTCCATTGGCTCCCAGTGGATGCAAGAATTAAATTCAAAACCCTCTGCATTGTCCACAAGGCTTTCTGGGGCCTGGGTCCAATATACCTTCAGCTATCCCTCTGCAAATACCCCCCATCTCGAGCACTCCGCTCCTCTACCTCTAACTCCCTCAGGGTCAGTCGTTTCTTAAAGAAACAAGCTGGGGTTAGATCTCTGTCTTCGGCTGGGCGCTCCCTCTGGAACAGCCTTCCTGCCACTCTAAAACTTGAGGAGAACCATCTCTGGTTACGGAAGCACCTCAAGTCCTTCCTCTTTGCTTCTGCCTTCGCCCCCCCTCTCCCCTGCTGATTCTACTCTCCCTCGGCACCATGCTCCTGGCCACCCTCTGTCCTCCGGGCCCAGGTACTTGCTCATCTTACCACCCTCACGCACTGCCTCCAGGCCACCCCTTGCACTGGGGTCTGTATCTGTACCCATACAGCCCTCCCTTTTTCTTCCTGCACTTTCAGACCTACATGGCCTGCTGCCATAAACCCTAGCACTTGCCACTTGCTGGCTGCACTGCCATTGTTTGTTGCCTTTTTATTTATTCATTTATTATTTTGTTTTTGTTTTTTCCCCCTCGCTCAGCACTCTCCTTTGTTTCCTCCTTCCATGCACTTCTCCCCCTCACCCTTCTACCCTGCACTTGCACGTTCTCCATGTCACTGGGCCTAGTAAGACCATTGTTTTTGTTCTCCCCTCTTCCCCTTCCCTTGCCTTGTCTTGCCCTGAAACATTTGAGTATGAGTGCGATAGAAATAAAATATCAATATCAATATCAATAGGCAACCCTTCAGACCCTCTTTCTTCACCTGCCAAGCTATTGCAAAAGGGGAAAGACCATATGCAAATCAGGCTTGGTCCCACCCCAAAAGGGGCAGTCCAGCCTGAACTGATTGGTCACATCCCTTCTGCACGAGACCACAAGCATCCCCAGACATGTTTCGGCCTCATTGCTCTCATCAGTGAGGCGTAGCTGGGTCTCTAGGCCCAGCAGGCACTGGACCCACGTCTGGGCATACGCGCCCCACTCGAGGTGACCAAACGCAAACACGCCAGCCCAAACTGCATGGTCACATCCCTTCTGCACGAGGCCACAAGCATCCCCCGGATACCATAGGCAGCAGATTGACTCGACAGGTTGAAGCAAAGAGAATTTATTAGCACATGGGGATCTACTTGTTCCGCGGCTTCATAATCAAAACGCGATGTTGCCACCATCTCTGTGCCGCTCTCTGTGGTTTCTCCTTCTGACTGTTGGGCCCCAGCTCCTCCTCTCTCTGGCTCTGAACATCAGGTGAGTTCGGAAATTTCTGTCTCTAGCTTAAGCAAACCCTGTGGTAGTATTGTATGTATGTTTGGGTTTTATAAAGCAGACAACTAGCTGGGAAGCAACAGAGTGCTGCACAAAAGGAACACACCCAGGGGGTGACAGGTAGGGTGCAGGGGAAGCAGAGGAGCTGCTAAGGGTATAGGGCGCAGGTAGGGTTCAGGGGAAGCAGCGGAGCTGCTGTGGGTATGGGGCGCAGGTAGGGTGCAGAGGAAGCAGAGGAGCTGCTGTGGGTATAGGGCACAGGTAGGGTGCAGGGGAAGCAGAGGAGCTGCTGTGGGTATGAGGTGCAGGGAGGGTGCAGGGGAAGCAGAGGAGCTGCTGTGGGTATGGGGCACAGGTAAGGTGCAGGGGAAGCAGAGGAGCTGCTGTGGGTATAGGGCACAGGTAGGGTGCAGGGGAAGCAGAGGAGTTGCTGTGGGTATGAGGTGCAGGGAGGGTGCAGGGGAAGCAGAGGAGCTGCTAAGGGTATAGGGCGCAGGTAGGGTTCAGGGGAAGCAGCGGAGCTGCTGTGGGTATGGGGCGCAGGTAGGGTGCAGGGGAAGCAGAGGAGCTGCTGTGGGTATGAGGTGCAGGGAGGGTGCAGGGGAAGCAGAGGAGCTGCTGTGGGTATGGGGCACAGGTAGGGTGCAGGGGAAGCAGAGGAGCTGCTGTGGGTGTGGGGTGCAGGAAGGGTGCAGGGGAAGCAGAGGAGCTGCTGTGGGTATGGGGCGCAGGTAGGGTGTAGGGGAAGCAGAGGAGCTGCTATGGGTATGGGGAGCAGGTAGGGTGCAGGGGAAGCAGAGGAGCTGCTACGGGTATGGGGAGCAGGTAGGGTGCAGGGGAAGCAGAGGAGCTGCTATGGGTATGGGGCGCAGGTAGGGTGCAGGGGAAGCAGAGGAGCTGCTGTGGGTATGGGGCGCAGGTAGGGTGCAGGGGAAGCAGAGGAGCTGCTATGTGTATGGGGAGCAGGTAGGGTGCAGGAGAAGTAGAGGAGCTGCTATGGGTATGGGGAGCAAGGAGGGTATGATATTTAGAGAGCGAGAAGTAGGGTTGAGTGGAGCGGTCAGTGATTGGCGAGATGTTCTTGGAAGAGTAGGGTCTCCAGGTCCTTCCTGAAGTGTAGGTTGGAGCAGGAATGTCTTACCTGTATTGGTAATGTCTTCCAGAGGCAGGGTGCATAGCAGAAAAGGCTGGTTTACCATGTTTCCCCTCTTGCAGGTCTTTGTTTCCATGCTAGCGATGTTGTGGCTTATAGTGCTGCGCTGTTCTCTGTAGATGGTGTGTTTCTAAGCTAAGTAGAATGCTGTCTCGGTTGTGACTGTATTTTTAAATACTGTGCTTTTGGGATCAATGATCATGGGTTGAAAGTATGGCAGAGGCTTCCTCGGAATGACTTGTTTTGAAGGTTCTGTTTTACATAATCGTGATGGTACTGAGTTAGAAACCTCTGATGCATACTGTTTAGACACTTATGAGAATGCTGTTCAAGCAGCCCCAGATAATGGAACTTTGGAGAGGTGGTAGAGCACTGCCAGTAGGTTTCTTGAGCACCTTTGATGGTGTAATAGCACAGCTTGGTGGGTGTGATGAGCCTGCAGGATTCCACTGCTCCCACCGGCCTTGCCCCCCTCACGTGATACCATGGGGAGATCTTGAAGGGGCCCCTAGGGGACCCTCGCGTAGTGGAAACAAGGCAAATCACCACACACAAACTGACACGCCAGACACAAGGTTGTATTCCAAAAGCTAGGGTTTATTGCAAAGCAAATAGTCTCAGTTGGCCAACTCGGTCTCACGCCCCGCGACGTGTGTCTCCAGACCTCGAGGGACGCAAGAGAGCAAATAACGTACATCAGTTACATATATACAAAATGGACAACCTGCAATCAGTCATGACATGTTCATTACGCCCATTGTACAGTTTCTTTGAAATGGGTCTGATGATTGACCATTTAGACGAATATAACACCTTCAAACATCTATTTTAGCAACAATATGCAACATTGCGAGTCTAGAGACATATTTCTTTGTTGAACAGAACATGGTGCTTCTGTTCTTGCAGGCAAGCTGCATACGGGGGAAGAGTCGCATTCCAGGCCTTGCTATCTCCTACTTGCTATTCGTGTCCTGGAAGTCAGCACACTTCTGCTGGGTTTAGGAAAGGGGGGCCGTAAGTAAAGCATAATTCAAGCCTTTAGCAGTTTCTTTCTAGCATTTCTACCATATTAACGAGACTGGCTGGCATCAGTGAGTTGATTAAATGCCGTGTTGCTCTCCTCCAAGGCTATATGCGGGAGGGGATTGGGCATTCCTCTCTGGGGCTGCCTACGTTATGTTTCAACGATTAACTCCCGGCCTCGCGGCCTTGCTCTTTCGCTTTGAACAACAAAGTAATCAGTGAAGCAGAATAAGCAGAATAAGCTTTCGGCTAAGCAGTTTTGAACAAAAAGCAATGAGCAAACGTTAGTGAACAAAATGGTGATTCTAGCTACTTCAAAATGGCCACACATTGGTCAAATTTATTAGTCTGTATTTCTGTACTTACGAGTCTGTATTTCTGTACTTATGAGTCTGTATTTCTGTACTTATCAGTCTGTATTTCGGTTGGTCGTCGGCCAATATGATACATTGCCATTGGTCGTGAGAGGTATCTATTTTTGTAGACTGACAAACCCCTCCTTTTGGCCGATTGCCAAACGCCTTATCCAATCATTGCATCCTCCTCTGATGATGTGTCTGAATTATCTGAATTTGAATTTGAACCTGAATCGTGCATGCCACTATATGCGTCTTCATTCTCACCAATATTTATGGCCATGAATTCTTCTATTGTTTTCATTTCATGAGTATCTTTATGATCTTGGCCATATGTTTGTTTTTGGGGTACCATATGCATACACTCTTCACTTATCTCAGTGCAAACTAGGGGCAGACAGTGTATGCAACAACAGCAAGTCACAAATATTCCGAACAAATACTACTAGTATTGCATATAACTTCCATCCCCACGCACGTAATATCTCCCAGAACCAGGACCCTGCCTCCCAGTTCCCATTCATGGTATGGAGTTCAGAACTCAGGACGTGTAACTTTCTTATCGCTTCAAAAATCGTAGGAGAGGAGTCATTTACGAATACACAGCACGCTGATCCCACGATTTTGCAAACCCCGCACGATCAATCAGGATTACATCAAGAGCCATTCTATTTTGCAACGTCATTAATCTAATCCCCTTTTCTTCTAGCGTCATGTTGTATAGTATATCTGTTGTTATGTTTATTGTATTCTCTAATATTCTTGACAGTTGCCTTATGTTATAGGAATGTATTGCTTGGGCCAGAAATGGTACGAATGATTTTGCTAAGTCTTCTGTAATCAAAGCGCCTTCTGTACTTCTTTGCGGCCTAGATCTGGATAGCCTAGCTACATCTGCTGTCTCCATGAGGAACACTCCTGGGAACAGTAGACCCAAATAACATATGCCTCCCTAGTTTCTGGGTAACCAGAGATAAGCTTTTTCTCCGCATATAAAATAAACGGGATCACCTACATACACTGGTTCTATTTCTCTTTTGAGAACCGCTGTGTTCATGCAACCAGTAAACGTTCCTACTGAATAGGAGCCTTTCTTCTTTAGGCAAAAAGGGACAGTTCGTGGGCTATAATTCACTGTATAGGAAGGGGGCATTGCATCTTTATTTTCTTCTGCTCTAACACGAAACGTGATTACTGATGTTTTGGATGGTGGAGACAATCTATCTCGTCGTACAGGTTTAGGCGTAGGTTTTTGGATTATCATTCGTGCTTTATGAAATATAGAACAGCCTACGGGTCTCATAATTATTTCCTCAAATTCATTCATGTTTGTTTTATCTAATTGACCCGTATCACTCTTATTCCATTTCCCATAAAATAATGCACTCAGTGATGCACTGCATGCAGAACTTAATGGTAATGGCTGCACATACCAACCTATTCACTTCCCAGCATGCTGCGGTAAATGGGCGCATACCCAGCAATTATTTTTCTTTAAAATTGCATGTGTCATGTTCATTATGAGCAATGGGGTATTATTCCCATATCCTTCGCTGTGCCTCTCTTCCATTGGGGACAAGGTATAAGTAATTACATGAACCGGGCTTTCAGTGGTGGAGATATTAATTACCGGCAAGAGCATATTCAATGGGTGCGTTGCTTCCACGTACCATAGTATCAACGCTGTCATTATTGGTGCTAACATACTCATAACACACATAACTATCGTTAAGATTAGCATACAGTTTTTTCGACAATGTGTTTTTTCTAACTTTTCAGTCTTTATACCTAATTTGTTATCAGCAGCGGTGCAGGAGGAGGCTGAAGCTGGTTCTGGCATTCTCTCTCTCACAGTCCTTCTTCCGCAGTGGTCGTCGTGAATATCTCTCCTTGTGGCGCTCGTCCGAATGTCAATAAGTTCGCTAAATGTCAACAGTTAATTCTGCCAGTTCTTAGCAGCCTGGATTGCTTAGTCGTTTAGGCAAGATCATTATGCATTCGCATGTTGCTCAAAAGAACACCAGAGCAGTTTATCAATTGCCTTTGTACCATGTGTGCCCCGCTTGTTCACTCGGGTTCCGGACACATGGATTTTTATGATTGCACCAAGGAGCCGCGAGTCTTGAGTTGCCCGATTTGCACAACTCTCACGCTTCTCTCCTCTAGACCTCCAGTTCCCTCTCCATCCGTGATGGGAACCAGAGGCAATGATGAAAGATCAATGAAATGCAGATTCGATCACTCCTTCTTTCGAAGCCGCAGATTGTACCGTTTAGCTCCTGGTACAGTGTGGTCAATGAATAGTGCCGGTGCACTCCCAGACTCAAACTCAGAGTCTTGTGGCGCAATAACAAGTGGCTGTGGGCGCTGCAGCGGTGATGCAGATTTCGTTTCAGGCAGTGGCACAATGGCAGATGCTTGTGGGCGCCAAAGTGGTACACGCTTTGTGTCGGCCTGCAGTGATGCAGATTCAGCTGGCCAACGTTGGTGCACTCTTTGCCCTTTCTCCTTTATAGCAATCCTTCCAGGCTTCGCTTCAAGCTTCACTTCAGGTTTAGGCAGATTCCGTAGTAAGGGACTGGCAACAGTTTCTTTCGATTCTGGAGCTGCTGTTTCTTTCTGGTCATCTCGGTCAGGCAAGTCTTTCAGCGGCGGTGGGATCTTTTTAGCATGCGTGGCCTGGATCCTAGCCTTCCTCCCATCCACTCGAATCGCCATTTGCGTTGCCAGAAGTACTTGATAGGGGCCACGCCATCTGGGTGCTAACAATGATTTTCGTTCAAAGTTTTTAAGTAGCACAGAGTCTCCTGGCTCCAGTGCGTGCCCCGGACCAGTATACCTCACGGGTAAAGCCTCCTGCACCTGCTGATGAATCAAACGCAGTTTCTGTATTAAAAGTCCACAATAAGTACTAAGCACAGGATGCTCAACTTCGCAAAGCCGCTTAGGCTGAGGTGCGCACCAAACATTTGCCGGCCTCCCCATGACAATTTCGTACGGGGAGAGCTCAGTTCTTGCCTGTACTGACGTGCGCATGCACAATAGCGCTAATGGTAATGCGTCCACCCAACTCAACTTGCTTCCTGCAAATATCTTACTGATCTTAGATTTTAAGATTCCATTATGGCGTTCAATAAGACCGTCTGACATCGAATGTCTGGAACAATGGAATCGCGTATTGATCTGGAGACCTGCGCAAATCTGTAATATTACTGCGCCCACAAAGTGTGGACCGTTATCTGACCATATGACACGGGGCAGGCCGAACCGGGAAAAATATTCCTTTAGCATTACTTTTGCCGTGCTCATTGCCGTGCAGTCCTTTAAAGGATATGCTTCCACCCATTTGCTGAATGCACATATTACCACTAGAACATATTTCAAGTTTTGGCATTGCTCCATTTCTATGAAATCAAAATGGATTACCTCAAAAGGCATAGAGGGAGGGCCAAAACGTCCTGTCAGAGTCACCGTTCCCTTTCCTACATTGTGCTGTAAGCATGTGATGCAGTTCTGGACCAACCTCTCTGCATTATTTTTTATGTTTACATTCTCCCATACCGTAGCTAGATGCTGGATTATTTTCTTGGCACATATGTTGGTAGGGCTGTGGGCCATTGTGACCATTGCATTTACATAGGAATTCGGCAACATCCAGTTTTTAGTTCTCTTGTCCACCCAACAACCCTCCAAATCGAATTCAGCAAACCCCTCAGCCCACCCTGTCAATCTGGAAAAGTGAATACCCTTCATTTGAATGACAGGTGTAACTTGATGGCCGTAGGCCAACCGTCTTATGCACCGAATTATAGAAATATAGACTGCTATGCTTGACCAACAAGCGGCCATTTTAAACGTAGCAAGAATCGCCAATTTGCTTGTTAACCATTGCTCATTGCTTTCTGTCTAAAACTGCTTTGCAGCTTGCAATTCTTGCGAATTCTGCTTACTCTGCTCAACTGTTAACATTGTTGTCTTAATATGAAAGGACAAGGTCGTGGGACTGAGGAGTTTGTTGAAACCCCTCATGAGTAGCCCAGAAAGGAATGCCCACGCTCCCTCTCTGTAGCCTTGGGAGAGAGCTGCAGGGCATTTAATCACTTCACAGCTGCCAGCCAGTCTCGTACGATGGTAGAATATGTTAGAATAAAACAGCTAAAGGCTTGAATTATGCTCTTCCTATGGCCCCCCTTCGCAAAACCCTTTAGAGCATGTCGGCTCCCAGGACACGAATAGTACCTCATAGATAGCAGAGCATGGAATGTGGCTCTTCCCCCGTGTGCAGCTTGCTTCCAAGAACAGAACTACCGTGTTCTGTTCAACAACTAAAAGATGCCTCCGCACTTTCTAAATTGCACATTGTTACTAGAATAGACATCAAAAGTGTCATAATTGTCATACCCGTCGGAAATGTCCATCGTCATCCCGAGTTCAAAGAAGCTAACCAAAGGGGGGTTTTAAACATGACATAGCTGATTGGATGATATGCATTTTGTATATATGTAACTGATGTACGTAATTCGCTCTCTTGCGTCCCTCGAGGTCTAGGAAACTCACGTCGCGGGACGTGAGACCAGAATTGGCCAATTGATACTATCTTTTGCTTGCAATAAACCCTAGCATGGGGAATTTGAACCTCGTGTCTGGCGCATCTTTTCGTGTATGGTTATTGCCTTGTTTCCATAGCACGAGGGACCCCTAGGGGCCCCTTTCAAGCTGGCGCCCGAATCGGGACCCTCCCCCACTTGCCCCATCGTATACGTTGTAACGGAGTAAAGGCGGAAGAACGGCGAGGACGGGACGATCGAGCGGGGATCAAGCGGTGTACGGGGCGCCCTGTAGAAGTGAGGAGAGATTCCTTCCGCAGATATGCACACATCTGATCCCTGATCGACGTACCGGGCCAGAGGGCAAAGGAGGCGAGGGTCCCGAGACGAGGCAGAAGCCTGAGGAGCGCAGACACGACGTTGGGAGAGGTGGCGTTAGGACAGGCGACTTGTTTTATCAGGTGAGTCATTCCCCGATTCAAATAAAAACCTGATTTTTGGTAGAGTGTTGATTTTGCAAATTCAAACGTCCAGGTAAAGGTTAGCTAACCAAAGGGGAAGGTTAAAGAAACATGCCTGGAGTACTGTCCACTTTAGCGGGGCTTTTCAGCTGCGGTAGACATCCTTGGAATATGGCCAAAGTGCACCGCCTGGGGTGACGCCGGCTTATGACATGTATGCAAAATATGGTGTGGGTGCGATAATATTTTGTGAAATTTGGCATAGGCAAACTAGAAAGCAACCCGACCATCAGTGGCCGATTAATGGTAGCTTTGAGATTGCGAGGATAGATAACCTAGAAAGGGTGCTGATTAGGAAAAAAGCGCGACCGCAGCTTTTGAGACTGTCAAAGATTGGAGGAAGGAAGCAATGCTCCGATTTAGGAGTAGAGAGAAGCATGCGCGTAGGCACAAAACGAAGCTTGAGGTAGCAGAGGAAAAGGAGGAGGAGGAGTGGACGGCAAGTCTAAGACGGGAAGGGAGACGTGACCAAATGAACATAGAAGGAATATACCCGCAGCGGGAACTACACATAGCAGACAAATTAATGGAACATTTGCTAACTAACATGGGTTGAGGCCCAAAACCAGAATCGAAACCAAACACGCCAGTAGTGACTGCGCAGGCCCAACCAGTAGCTCTCATACCCCCTCCCATAGCCCAAGCACTTCCCCTCACACAAGCATTAACCCAAGCCCCACCCACATCTCGAGCCCTCCCACAAGCGCAGAATGCGGACACACAATTTCCCAGCACCCAGGAAGGCCCTTCACAGATGCCACCTGTGTCATTTGTCCCATCCGCACCTCCCGCTCCAGAGACAGATTCAGCACCATCCGCCCCTCCCGAAGTCGAAATTGAGACCGGGGAGGCGAGAGGCGGGGCTGAAGGAACAGGATTTGGACGGGTAACTCAAAGCGCGATCAGCAAAGAAAGAAAGATTGAATTACGGCAAGAGGCAGAAATGTACATAGAAGGAAACGACGGGACGGCAGCATTGGCCTCATTGTATGGGTACCGAAGAAGCGACGAGAGACAGGTAGTGTTGGAATGCATGGGGGAAATTTTGGTGGGAGAATGGAAAAAGATACTTGGGAATTTACCGCCACAGCGATTGATAGATTTGAATAAGTTAGCACGTAGTGAGCAAAAAGATGAGGATGTAAGAAAACATGTGCACAAACTCATTGAAGTGAAAAATGAAATGGAAGACAGATATGCTGAGATGTTTGCTACACCTGAATATAGTAGTGAGTGTATTAAGACAGGTAGGAAGGAGGCGTTGAGGTTGTATATGCAAAAATCATGGCCGAGAGTTTTTTCAGGTGGTACAAAGCAATTGCCGGTACCGAGACAAATAGGTGACAAACAAAGACTGCAGGTATGGGTGGGGGAAACAATGCGATGGATGTCGAACAAAAGAACGTCAGTGAAGGAAGTAAGTGAGATATGTAATGGGTACCCATTGGAGATGAGAAAAGAAGCGATGCGAACGATAGTGGGGGTGTTACAGCAGCAGGTAATTGGATACAATAGAGGTAGAGGAAATGCACAATGCAGAGGAAATTTGAATAATATGCACGGGGTGTCATTGGGATTAAATCAATGTGCGTACTGTAAGGAGGAAGGACACTGGCGAGCGCAATGCCCGCACCTACAGAATATAGGTGGGTTTGGCCAGAGAAGGCCTCATAGAGGACATCAGGGGTCAAATGGCCCAAGCAGAAATAGCATGCAGCAGCAGCAGGGATATACCAATGGAGGTAATCAAAACCAATCCTATGGTCAAAACCAAGCTCAACAGAACCAGGCATTGAACCAAAGTGTTCCGAACCAAAATCAGGGCGGGCAGGGCCAACAGAGAAATGATCAGAGTGGAGGACATCGAGGGGGAAATGGGAATATTTTTGATACACAGCCAAACACGTATTATAGCAGCAGCGGTGACTACACATCGGATGATGTGTTATTTATTTTCGCGATAGGACAGCCCACGGCAGGGGTCGGAACCAGTGTCTATTCCCGTGAATCAGAGAGGACCCTACGTAGAAATGAGAGTCAGGAATAAGGAGCACCGTTTCCTTGTAGATACAGGGGCACAGAAGTGCTCGATAGACCACCACTTGGTTCCGGAGATCCCACTGTCGGGGCAAAAGAATGTTTCTGTAGGGTTCGCAGGTACACCAGTAATTAACCCCATGTCCGAAGCTGTCCCAATTACAATAGGACCATTTACGGAACAGTGTCCATTTCTTCTGACAGAAAATTGTGGAGAGAACTTGCTAGGATTAAATTTGTTGAGAAAATTGGGGGCAGTCATACATTGTACAGCAAATGGGGTGTTCCTCACGATGTGGCCTCACGATGCACCGGTGACGGAATTTATGTCAAAAGCGTTACCAGAAGAGCTAAGTAGAGTACCAAACTGTTTTTGGGGAATGCATGATAACGATGTAGGATGCTTGAAAATAGAGCCAGCAAAAATAACTTTGAAAGAAGGTGTCACGCTACCACGAATTCCCCAGTATAAAATTTCTGTTGAAGGTGAGAAGGGATTAAAGAGTATTGTTACTGACCTGGTGAGATTGGGGGTGGTTGAAGAAATTGCAGGTAGCACGTGTAACAGCCCGATTCTTCCAGTTTACAAGAAAGGAGGCAATGAGGTACCCTATCGTTTCATAATTGATCTGCGCGCATTAAACAAAGAGTTAGACCCACAATTCCCTTTGGTCCCAGATGTCACAACGATACTGACAATGATACCGGCCACTGCAGAATACTTTAGTGTAGTTGATCTGAAGAACGCGTTCTTTAGCATTCCAGTGGATAAAAGCAGTAGATATCTGTTCGCGTTCACTCTAGGAGGTCGATCATTCACATTCACACGCATTCCACAAGGATACACAGAAAGCCCGAGCATTTACAGCAGGGCACTAAAAGAGCAGCTAGACATGCTAGAATTACCCGAAGGTTGTGTACTCTTGCAGTACATAGATGACTTGTTACTAGCTGCTGACACAAAAGAGATCTGCAAAGAAAGTACTATATTACTATTGATACACCTAGCGACCCATGGTCACAAGGCAAGTTTGAAGAAATTCCAGTATAATCAAAAGGAGGTGTCTTATTTGGGTTACCTGCTTTCGAAAGAAGGGAGAAGATTAACACCAGAACGCATAGAAAGCATTTCTAGTATGCCTATTCCAAAAACTCAAAAAATAGTAAGAGCTGAAATAGGCATGGCCTCTTATTGTCGGCAGTGGATCAGTAATTTTGCGTTGATTGTGAAGCCGATGATAAAGTTGACTAAAAAGGATGCAGTGATGCCTTTACAGTGGGATGAGGAATGTCAGAAAGCGTTTGAGCAATTGAAAGCTGCATTGTGTGCTGCGCCAGTTTTAGGCACTCCTAACTATAAAAAGATCTTCAGACTATTTGTGAGTGAGAGTGAAGGATGTGCATTGGCGGTTTTGACACAGGAACAAGGTGGAAGAAATAGGCCGTGCGGCTATTATTCTTCCGCGCTGGAACCTGTAGCGCGTGCACTACCACGATGTTTGCGATCCGTCGCAGCGGCTGCTGTGTCAGTGAAACAAACGGAAGGAATGGTATTGGGGCACACTTTAATTCTGATGGTGCCACATGCTATAGACGTTCTATTAAATAGGACACAGACGCAACTCCTCACCTCAGCTAGACTGACAAGATATGAGCTCATCTTGTTTGCACTCCACATCCAAATTATGAGGTGTAGCGCATTGAATCCTGCAGAATGAATGCCACTGCCCATAGCAGAAATTGGTGACAACGAATCACCACCCCATGATTGTTTAATGGTCACTGAAGAAGAAAAAAAGGGAAGGATTGATTTGAGCGACATCCCACAGAAAGATCCAGATGGGGAGTTATTTTGTGATGGCTCTTGTTTTAAATTACCTGATGGCACATCAAAGGCTGCATATGCAATTACTACCCTAAAGAGAGTTGTAGAGAGCAGAAGGATCCCCTACAATTCGGCACAAGCCGCAGAAATAATAGCACTGACCCGAGCCTGTGAACTCTCTGAGAATCTGAACGTAAATATTTATACTGACAGCCAGTACGCCTTTGGCGTGGTTCATAACTTTGGCCGACTTTGGGCTGAGAGGGGTTTCTTGACATCACATGGGGCCAGGATTCAGCATGGGCCTTTGATTGTGCGATTGTTGTCTGCACTCACGTTTCCAAAGCGCCTAGCTATAGTGAAGTGCGAGGCGCATAAAAAGGTAACATGTAAAGTGGGAGAGGGAAACGCATTTGCAGACAGGATTGCGAAGCAAACAGCCACAGATTTGGGAAATAAAATGATGACAGTACAGACTGAGGAAGTACCTTGTATGATAGAGAATGGAGTTGCCACAGTCAAAGAAATGCAGGCTGAGGCCACGACCGAAGAGATTCAGGGGTGGGCTGAGGGCTCTGCTGAGTGAGATTTGGAGGGATGTTGGGTGGACAAAGAGACCAAGGACTGGATGTTGCCAAATTGTTACGTGACCGCAATGGTTACAATGGCGCATAGCCCTATCCACATTTGCGTGAAGAAGATGGTACAGCATTTATCCACAGTATGAAAAAATGAGCACATAAAAAAGAATGCAGAAAGGCTAGTGCAGAATGTATTACGTGCCTGCAACACAATGTAGGGAAGGGAACCGTGACTCCAGCAGGTAGTTTAGGCCCACCCTCTATGCAATTTGAGGTGGTCCATTTTGATTTCATAGAAATGGAAAGGTGCCAGAACTACAAATATGTGTTAGTGGTGATTTGTGCATTTAGCAAGTGGGTGGAGGCATATCCTTTAAAAGACTGTACTGCCATGTCAACGGCAAAAGTAATGTTAAAGGAGTATTTCTCCCGGTTTGGGTTGCCCCGTGTCCTGTGGCCAGACAACGGCCCACACTTTGTGGGCGCAGCAGTACTACAGATCTGTGCAGGTCTGCAGATAGAGAAGAGATTCCACAGTTCCAGGCATCCCAGTTCTGCCGGGCTTGTGGAGAGACATAACGGAATCTTAAAGTCAAAGATAGCTAAAATCTGCGCTGGGAGCAAGTTCAGTTGGGTGGATGCATTACCCCTAGCGCGATTGTGCATGCGCTCGTCTGTGCAGGCTAGAACTGGGCTCTCCCCCTATGAAATTATAATGGGGAGACCGGCAAATGTGTGGTGCGCACCGCAGCCCAAAAGATTATGGAGGTCTAGCATCCTATGTTAAGCAAGTACTGTGGCCTTTTAATGCAGAAGTTGCGTTTGATTCATCAACAGGTGCAGGAGGCGTTACCAGTGTGATATACCGGACCGGGGCACTCGCTGGAGCCTGGAAGTTGGGTCTTAATAAAGAACTTTGAGCGGAAGACAGCATTAGCCCCCAGGTGGCGAGGCCCCTACCAAGTACTTTTGGCAACGCAAACGGCCATCCGAGTAGACGGACGGAAGGCATGGATCTACGCGACGCATGCAAAAAGATTCCCAGGACTGCTGACAACTTCCGACAACCAGAGAAAGGAAACAGTCTCGGAAACGAAAGAAACTGTTACCAGTCCATTGCCACAGCATCAGCCTGAGCGAGAAGTGAAAGTTGAAACAAAGCCCAAGCGAGAAGTGAAACTCGAAACAGAGCCTGAGGAGGTTGCCAGTAAGGGGAGAGTGCGAAAAGTCCCCCAATGTTGCCCAGCAGAAAGAACATCACTGCCGAGCGACACAAACCTTGCATTGCAAACACGAGCAGAAACAACGCGTGTACCCCTTTGGCGCCCACCAGTTTCTACAAATGCACCAAAGCCAAAGAAAGAAACTACATCATTGCCACGGCGCTCATCGCTACCCATCATTATGCCACAGGCTGACACTGAACCTGATACTGGAAGTGCAACGGCACTATTCACGGATCATACAATACCAGGAGTGAACCGGTATAATTTGCGGCCTCGACAGGCAAAGTGATCCACAGATCTTTGGTGCTTTTCTCTTGCCTTTGGTTCCACTCACGGACGGAGTAGGAGCCAGGGGCGTAGAGGAGAGAAGTGTGAGAGTTGTGCAAGTCGGGCAATTCAAGACTCACGGCTCCTCAGTGCGCTTATAAAAGTACATGTGTCCTAAGCCAGAGCGGGACAAGCTGGATGCACTTAGTACTCTATCAATAAAGAACTGCTCAGAAATCGTCTGAGCAGTAGGAGAAAGAACAACTAATCTTGCTCGGAGTGGATAGGTGATCTAGGCTGTGAAAGGGCTGTCAGAATTGAACTGTGACATTTTTCGTTGAACTTTTCTGGCATCGAGAATGAGAGACATTTGGGACGAACTTTGCCAGCAAGATGAAGGACGATGAAGAACAAATCAAGACCGGTTTCAGCCTCCTCCTGCACCCCTGCTGAAAAGACGATAGATTTAGAGACTGTAAATTTAGGGAAAAGGCATGGTAAAAGGAATAAGGTACTGATTTGGACATTGGTCCTGTGTTTCTTAAGTATGGTAGTACCAACAATAACAGCTATTACACTATGGTTCCTGGAGTATGTGCACCCATTAGAAACACTTTTGCCAAAAGCAGCTACTGAAAGCCCGGTTCATGTAATCACTGGTACTTTGCCCCCAATGGAAGAAAGACATAGAGAAGGATACGGCAACAATACATTGTTGCTCATCATGAACATGACCCATGTGGTTTTAAAGAAAAAAGATTGCTGGGTTTGCGCCCATTTACCACAGCACGGTGGGAAAGGGATAGGCTGGTATGTACAACGGTTACCATTGATTTATTCATGTGAAGTAACATTGCGTGCAATGTTCTTTGGGAAATGGAACAAGAGTAATAGGGGTCAGCTAGATGAGACCAATATGAATGAATTTGAGGAAGTGATCATGAGACCTGTGGATTGTTCCATATTCCACAAAGCTCGCGTGTTTTCACTAGAACCCAAGAGGAAGAATACCCGAAAGATAACAAGACTAGATAGATTATATAGGCAAAATAGACCAACCCCGCCAGCAGAAAAACATCAGTAATGACTTTTCGAATGAGGGATGAATGGAACAAAGATGCTGTGCCCCCTGCCTATACAGTGGATCACAGCCCCGAAACTGCTCCCCTATGTTTACAGAAAAAGGTTCCTAGAAAGTAGGAACGTTTAGCAACTGCCTGAACACAGTGGTTTTAAAACACGAAATAGAACCCGTGTACGTAGGGGACCCTGTTTAGTTTATATGTGGGGAAAAAGCATATCCATGGTTACCTAGGAACTGGGGAGGTACATGCTACCTAGGTCTACTGTTTCCAGGAGTGTTCCTCTTGGAGACAGCAGAAGTAGCCAGACGAACAAAAGGTAGAACTCAAAAAGTAGCGAGGATGGAATGATAGCAATGGATATAGCCAAATCATTTATACCATTCTTGTCCCAAATAGAAAATTCTTACAATATAAGAAAACCGTCTGGAATATTAAAAAAAACAATAGATTCAACAACGGATATTTTATTGAATATGACGTTAGAAGAAAAAGGAATAAGACTAATGGCACTACAAAACAGGATGGCTCTCGATATATTAGTTGATCGCGGGGGAGTTTGCAAACTCGTAAAAACTGCATGCTGTGTGTATATAGATGATTACTCCCCTACGATATTTAAAGCAATCCGGAAATTACATGTCATAAGTTCCACACTCTCTACTGAAGAAGGGCGTTGGGGGAATAGGATCCTGGTTTTGGGGATTATTGCGGTCTTGGGGATGGAAGTTAATTTCGGTACTAATGATGGTATTTGGTATATTCATAACATGTTGCTGTTGCATACAATGCTTACCAATAGTTTGCACTGAAATAACTGATGGATGTATTAAGGGATGAATGCACATGGTGTCGAGAGGAAAACAAACGCATGACCAAAATAACAGAAACACTGATGAAACAAAAACAGTAAAACAATTCATGGCTATAGACATTAATGATGAAGATGATTCAGACATAGGTACCCCAGACTTATCCTCATCGGAGGAGGATACAATGAATGAATAAGACGTTTGGCATACGTTCAAAAGGAGGGTTTGTCAATCTGGAAAAGTGAATACCCTTCATTTGAATGACAGGCGTAACTTGATGGCCGTAGGCCAACCGTCTTATGCACCGAATTATAGAAATATAGACTGCTATGCTTGACCAACAAGCGGCCATTTTAAATGTAGCAAGAATCGCCATTTTGCTTGTTAACCATTGCTCATTGCTTTCTGTCTAAAACTGCTTTGCAGCTTGCAATTCTTGCGAATTCTGCTTACTCTGCTCAACTGTTAACATTGTTGTCTGAATATGAAAGGACAAGGTCGCGGGACTGAGGAGTTTCTTGAAACTCCTCATGAGTAGCCCAGAAAGGAATGCCCACGCTCCCTCTCTGTAGCCTTGGGAGAGAGCTGCAGGGCATTTAATCACTTCACAGCTGCCAGCCAGTCTCGTACGATGGTAGAATATGTTAGAATAAAACAGCTAAAGGCTTGAATTATGCTCTTCCTACGGCCCCCCTTCGCAAAACCCTTTGGAGCATGTCGGCTCCCAGGACACGAATAGTACCTCATAGATAGCAGAGCATGGAATGTGGCTCTTCCCCCGTGTGCAGCTTGCTTCCAAGAACAGAACCACCGTGTTCTGTTCAACAACTAAAAGATGCCTCCGCACTTTCTAAATTGCACATTGTTACTAGAATAGACATCAAAAGTGTCATAATTGTCATACCCGTCGGAAATGTCCATCGTCATCCCGAGTTCAAAGAAGCTAACCAAAGGGGGGTGTTAAACATGACATTGCTGCTTGTATGATATACATTTTGTATATATGTAACTGATGTACGTAATTCGCTCTCTTGCGTCCCTCGAGGTCTAGGAAACTCACGTTGCGGGGCGTGAGACCAGAATTGGCCAATTGAGACTATTTTTGCTTGCAATAAACCCTAGCATTGGGAATTTGAACCTGGTGTCTGGCTCATCTTTTCGTGTATGGTTATTGCCTTGTTTCCATAGCACGAGGGACCCCTAGGGGCCCCTTTCAACCCTTGTATCTCATCAGCAGTAGCTTCGGCCTGCATTTCTTTGACAGTGGCAACCCATCTTCTATCATGCAAGGCACTTACTCAGACTGTACTGTCATCATTTTGGTATTTAAATCATTGCTAGGTGCTTTGGAAACGTGAGTGCAGACAGCAATCGTAAAATCAAAGGGCCATGTTGGATTCTGGCCCCATGGGATGTCAAGAAACCCCTCTCAGCCCAGAGTCGGCCAAAGTTATGAACCATGCCAAAGGCGTACTGGCTATCAGTATATATGTTCACGTTTAAATTCTCAGAAATCTCACAGGCTCTGGTCAAGGCTATTATTTCTGCGGCTTGTGCCGAGTTGTAGGGAATTCTTTTGCTTTCTACAATGCTCTCTAGGGTAGTGATAGCGCAGGCGGCAGTTGATGTGCTATCAGCTAATTTAAAACAAGAGCCGTCACAAAATAACTCTCCATCTGGCTCTTTCTTTGGGGTGTCACTCAAATCAACTCTCCCCTTTGTTCCTTAAACAATCATGGGGAGGTGATTCGTTGTCACCAAGTTCTTCTGTGGGCAGTGGCATTAATTCTGCTGGATTCAAAGCGCTACACCTCATAATTTGGATGTGGGGCGCGAATAAGATGATTTCATATCTAGTCAGTCTAGCAGAGGTGAGGTGTTGCGTCTGTGTTCTATTTAGTAGAACGTCTATGGCATGTGGCACCATCAATACCATCCCTTACGTTTGTTTCACTGACGCAGCAGCCGCTGCAACAGCTCGCAAACATCGTGGCAGTGCGCACGCTACAGGGTCCAGCGCGGAAGAAAAATAGCTGCATGGCTTATTTCTTCCACCTTGTTCCGGTGTCAAAACAGCCAATGCACATCCTTCACTTTCGCATACAGTCTACAAATCTTCTCATAATTTGGTGTGCCCAAAACTGGAGCAGAACATAATGCAATTTTCAACAACTCAAATGCTCTCTGACATTCTTCATTCCACTGCAAAGGCATCACAGCATCCTTTTTCGTCAAGGCCACCATTGGTTTCACAATTTACGCTAAGTTTCCAATCCACTGCCGGCAATAAGAAGTCATGCCTATTATGGCTCTGACTCCTTTCTGTGTTTTTGGAATAGGCATATCAGAAATGCTCTCTATTCGCTCTGGCGTTAGTCTTCTCTCTTCTTTCGAAAGTAAGTAACCCAAATACGCTACTTCCTTTCGACAATACTGACATTTTTTCAAGCTGGCTTTGTGGCCATGCACTGCTAAGTGTGTTAACAGTAAAATGGTACTTTCTTTACATATCTCCTCTGTGTCTGCAGCGACCAACACATCGTCTATATATTGTAGCAATACACAACCTGTTGGTAGCTCTAGCATATCTAGTTGTTCCTTCAATGCCCTGCTGTAAATACTCGGACTTTCCGTGTATCCTTGTGGAATGCACGTGAATGTGAATGACCGTCCTCCTAAAGTGAACACGAACAAATATCTACTGTCCTTGCTCACTGGAATGCTAAAGAAAGCATTCTTTAAGTCAATCACTCTAAAGTATTCTGCTGATGCAGTTATCATTGTCAAAATGGTGGTGACGTCTGGCACTAAGGGAAATTGAGGGTCGACTACCTTGTTTAACACGCGCAGATCAATTATGAAACGATAGGGTACCTCGTTATCTCCTTTCTTGTATACCGGAAGAATGGGGCTGTTGCATGTATTACCTGCAATTTCCTCAACTACCCCTAATTTCACCAAATCTGAAACAATCATTTTCAATCCTTGCTCTCCGTCAGCTGAAATTCTGTACTGTGGAATACGCGGCAGCGTGACCCCTTCTTTCGAAATCACTTTTACTGGCTCTATCTTTAAGCATCCCACATCATTGTCATTTATTGCCCATATACAGATTGGCACCTTACTCAACTCTCCTGGCAAAGGTTTAGACAAAAAATTCAGACACCTGTGCATCTTGCGGCCAAATTGTTAAAAACACACCATCGGGAGTGCAATGAATAACTGCACCTAGTTTTTTCAATAAATTCAATCCCAAAAGGTTTTCTCCCCAATTATCTGTTAAGAGAAATGGACAATGCTCAGTGAATAGTACTATTGCTGCTGGGACTGATTGGGACACTGGGTTAATTAGTGGTGTACCTGCGAACCCTACAGAAATATTATTTTTCCCTGACCAAGTGATGATCTATTGAACACTTCTGCGCTCCCGTATCTACAAGAAAATGGTGCTCTGTATCCCCGACTCTCATCTCTACATAGGGTCCTTTCTGATTCACGGGAATAGACACTGGTTCCGACCCCTGTCTTGGGCTGTCCTACTGAGGGAATAACACATCGTCCGATGTGTAATCACTGCTATTGCTGTAATACGCATTTTGTTGTGTATCGGAAATGTTCCCATCCCTTCCTCTAGCTCCCCCATTCTGGGTACTCCCATGTTGTTGGTTACTCTGGCCCTGACTCTGGTTGGTAGTGTTCTGATGCTAAGCTTGATTCTGACCTCCTTGGTTACTTTGGTGCTGCTGCATATTATTTCTATTCGGTCCATTTGCTCCTGGGTGCCCCCCGGTGCTGTCTTCTCTGACCTCCCCCAGTTCTATTTTTCAAATGTGGGCATTGCGCTCTCCAGTGCCCTTCCTCTTTGCAGTATGCACACTGATTCTGTCCCAACGGTCCTCCATGCATATCTGAATTACTCCTTCCTTGTGCGTTCCCCCTCCCTCTGTTGTGTCCCGCTACTTGCTGAAGTAGCACTCTCGTCTTCAAAGTTACTCTATCTTTTGCCTCTTTTTCTTTCTCTGCATTTACCCTGTTCTCATAATATTGTGCCATATGTAATACTTCACCCAGCGTTTTTGCTTGCCACGCACTTTCGGATGTCATTATCAGATTTTGAATTGGAAGAGTTAACCCCCTCACATACTTATCAACAAATAATCTTTTCCCCGCTTCTGAGCTCACATCCTGCCCACTGAAGTCTGTGAACACTTCCTCAAACCTATTGAAATAGTCTGTAGCTAGCTCCTCCTTGCCTTGCACACATGCAGTCAACTTATCCCATTGG
The DNA here is from genome assembly GCF_040938575.1 of Ambystoma mexicanum. Taxonomy (NCBI): domain Eukaryota; kingdom Metazoa; phylum Chordata; class Amphibia; order Caudata; family Ambystomatidae; genus Ambystoma; species Ambystoma mexicanum. The sequence goes on from NC_090924.1 coordinate 1,482,407,543, forward strand.
ATTCTTTTCTCTGGAACCATCTCTTTTAATCTTCGTATAATTTGTCCTGGTAATGCTACCATGTTCGCCCCTCGCTTCCCTCCAACCTCTTTATCCCTGTCTTCTTTTACTAAATCCGCCCAGGTGGCTCCATAGGCCGTTATATCATCCACTTTTCTTATCTGCTTCCTTATGTCTGCCGGCAGGATCACTGGGAATATTAAATCTATGTCACCCATGGTAAGCACGGAATATTCCAGACAGGATTCTACCTCTTTGTAAAATCCTGCGGGATTCTTTCAAATATCAGCAATCGTCTGTTTTATGTTATTCACTTCCTGCCTGGAAAAGTCGACATGTACATATTGGGCAGTATAATGTGCTGGCGTCACCTGCGCCGCTACAGTGCCTGCTGCAGGAATTTCTACCTTGGGCACATAGGTAGGTGGGACCTCTCTCATAGGAAATGCCGCACTCGCTGTTCCTCCCCCTTCCCTCATATGCAATAATATCCCCAAGTCAAGCGAAAAGGCTGTTTCCCTCGTTCTAGTGCCCTCTTATATATCACCATTATTTCGGGGGGGGGCTGACCTTCTTTTCCTTTATATCTTTGTCTATTAAATGTTCACCCATCGCCTGCAGTGTTTTTCTTTTCATGGGCGTAGTATATTCATCGAATATGTCATGTATATCCATTGCAGGAGTACTAGGATCCGACATCCATCTTAGCGCCTCTCGTACACATACCTTTAGTTTATCGCCTATCTGTATTGATGATGACGAATGTCGCCGCTGTATGTGAGGCGATGCCACATTCTTCCTATCCCTCCTGATATCCCTACTCCTGTACCCAGGTGTGGTAAACATTTCAGCATATTCATTATCAAGGTCATTTGTAAGCTCAAAAAGTCCATATACATGTTCCCTTACTTCTTCATCTCTTTCTCTACAACGTGCTAATGCATTTAAATCTAACAATCGTTGTGGCGGTAATTTCCCAAATAACTGTTTCCATCTTCCCACTAAATATTCACCCATGCATTCCAACACTACCTGTCTTTCATTGCTTCTTCGGAAGTCATACATCGAGTCCAATGCTGTCATCCCAACGTTCCCATCTATATACATCTCTGCCTGAACTTGCAATTCCTGCTTCCTCTCCTTGCTGATCGCACTGCAGGTCACTCTTGTGCATCCACTTTGTACTGTCCCATCTCTCGCCTCCGTAGTTTCAAGTTCAACCGCGGGTGGGACGGACAGGACTGTGTCTGTTTCTAGGGCGGGAGGTGCGGATGGGATAACAGGAACGGGAAGTGACTGTTGTGGTACTGGCTGGCTAATGAGAGGTGCTATGTGCGCAGTCTGCGGTTGTGCTAGAATTTGAACAATTGGGAGGGGCGCAGGGGTTTGGGCAACAGTAGGGGGCTGAACAGTGGTTCCTGACGCGTTTGTTTTACTTTCTGGTCTTGGACCCCACTTTGTATCGGTCAACATTTTTTCTATTAAATCATCTGCTATATGCAATTCTCGTTGTGGGTATATTCTTTCTATGTTCAACTGTTCGCGTCTACCTGTCCTTCTCAGACTCTCAGTCCACTCCTCCTCCTCCTTTTCTTCCGCTATTTCAGTTTTTGATTTATGCCTGCGTGCATGTTTCTCTCTACTTCTCCAACGAAGCATAGCTTCCCTTCTCTAGTCCCTTAGAATATCGAATGCTGCGGGACGTGCTTTCTTTCTCATCAACACCTTCTCCAAGTTATCTATTCTCTCAATCTCAAAACTCCCATTAATCGGCCATTGAAAATCTTCTTGGTTTCTGGTTTGCTTATGCCAAATCTCACAGAACATTATCGCACCCACACCATGATTTACATACATCTCGTACGCCGGCGTTCCCCCAGGTGGTGCAACTTGGCCATCTTCCAAAGATTGTCTACCGCAGCGGAAAAACACTGCTAAGGTGGACAATACCCCAGGCATGTTTTAACCTTACCCTCGGCTAATCAACCTTACACTGGGCGTTTGATTTTGAAAAGTCAACTCTCAACCAATATCAGGGCTATTTCAAATCGGGGTACGACTCACCTGATAAGTCAATTTGTCTTCTAAGACACAATTCGTCCGTATACTGATGCAACCAATGACGTCGTGTCTGTGTCTCTTGGCTCTGCCTCTTTTCGGGACCCTCGCCTCCTTGTTCTTTGGCCGGGTACGTCGATCAGGGATCAGATGTGTGCAGATCTGCATATTAGTCTCATCACTTACACAGGGGCGCCCCGAAAACCTCTTGATCCCGGCTCGATCGTCCCGTCCTCGCCGTTCTCTCCGCCTTTCTTATCTTACAACGTACACGATGGAACAAGTGGGGAAGGGTCCCTGCTCGGGCGCCATCTTGAAGGGGCCCCTAGGGGACTCTCGCGTAGTGGAAACAAGGCAAATCACCACACATGAACTGACACGCCAGACACAATGTTGTATTCCCAAAAGCTAGGGTTTATTGCAAAGCAAATACTAAAACATTTGCTTTCCTTTGTCTCTCGGGTGGGCTTCCCTAAACAAATCCTAACAAACCAGGGTACAACATTTATGAGTAAGCTCATGGGGAGGTAAACAAGCTATTTCATATAAGTACCTTGATAACATCCCTCTATCATCCCCAAACGGACGGATTAGTTGAACGGTTTAACAAGACCCTTAAGACTATTCTTAGGTAGTTAGTCGATAAGGATGGAACCAACTGGGATCAGATGATTCTGTGGGCCTTGTTTGCTATAAGAAAAACTCCTCAAGCCTCCACTGGTTTCTCATCCTTCAAATTAATTTATGGGTGAGAAGCCAGAGAAGTTTTAGACATGCTCCGAGAAACATAGGAGGAAAGGGAAGAAGCTCAAATACCATTCTCCCACACAGCCTCCAGGTTAAAGGAACATATGACCGCTGTTCGATCCCTGGTACAATATCACTTTGGTAGAGGCCAAAGCCGACAAAAGTAGTCTTATGACGAAAAGGTCTCCCTTAGGTCATTTTCCATCGGGCAAAAGGCCCTTGTGCTTCTCCCTACCTCAGACAACAAGCTTATATCTTATTGGCATAGGCCATATGAGGTATTGGACAGGACAGGACCATGTCATTAGAAACTCACCCAACCAGACCGTTGCCAGAAGACGCAGGTCTGCAATGTAAACATGTTGAAGGAGTGGAAGGAGAACATCTCTGAGTCTAATGGCACAGTGTTATCTTGCTTGATACTGGAACAGGTGAATAATAACACTGTAATTCCCTCTGATATTACTAACACTCAACAACAAGATCTCCTTAAGTTGATAGACCAATTCCCAGATGTTTTCTGGGACGAGCCTGGCAGGTGAAAGGAATATACCATCATATTGGCACCCCTGCAGACAAGGTAGTATATGACCCCAATAAGGCACATAGAAATATTGTCATCAAAATTGCTCCAGGCCAGCATAATTGAACCATCTGCCAGTCCCTAGTTCTCTCCCATTCTGCTAGTGGAAACACCAGACACAAATTGGAGATTTTGCATAGATTTCCGCAAGGTGAACAACATCTCAGCCTTTGATGGCTACCCAATTCCTCGTATTGACGATCTTATCAATAAATTGGTTAGTGCCATCTATTTATCCACCCTAGATTTAACCAAGGATTACTGGCAAGTCCCACTGCCTGAACCAGATAAAGAAAAGACTGCCTTTGCCACCCAGATAGTTCTATATCAGTTTAAAGTGTTACCCTTCGGATTACATGGTGCCCCAGCAACTTTCCAAAGGTTGATGGATAAGATTCTGCAGCCTTATTCGGAATTTTGCGGGGCATACATTGACAACATCATAATCCACAGTAAGACCTGGGAAGACCGTCTGTACCATCGGCGTACCATCTGTGTATGAGCCTAAAGAAAAGCAGGATTAACGGCCAATCCACGGAAATTCAAATTGGCCCAACCTGCCGTTAAATACCTGTTTTTTTTTTTTTTGTCAGAAATTACAGTGTTCAACCTCAAGAGGAAAAGGTTTGAGCTGTCTTAGAGAATCCCCTACACCCAAAACTAAAAAGGATTTAAGATCTTTCCTAGGGTTAATTGGACATTGTCTGAGATTCATACCTAACTTTTCCAGTAAAACTGGCAGGTTGACCGACAAACTACAAAACGCAGAACCCCAGAAACTTAAATGGGATGAAGAGGACAAAGTATGCTATCAGGTCCTCAAACATACATTATGTCAAAGCCCTATTCTAAAGATAGCAGACTTTTCGAAGGACTTCATATTACAGACCGACGCTTCCTTGGCTGGGTTAGGTGCAGTTTCATCTCAGAAAGTATTATATTATTATATACAAATTATTATTGTTATTGTATATTAAACGAACCATGACTGGCTAGAACATCCCATTCTATATGCTAGTCGAAAACTGTTTCCCCGGGAAAATAACTATTCAGCGATCGAATTAGAAGCACTAGCCATAAAGTTCCCATTGTACATCTTAAATGCTACTTATTAAGCTGAAAATGTAGATTGATCACTGACCGTCCCCCCTATCATCTATCAGTCAAAGGAAAGAGTCGAACCCAAGAGTTATACGATGGTTCTTCGACTTGCAACCCTATTGCTTCTCAGTGGAACATCGAAAGGGCTCAGAACAAGGAAACATACATTTCCTTTCGAGGTTTGGCTGTGATGCAATTCATTCCAAACTGCATAGGGCAAGGGTCTGTGAGAAACCTGATGGTATTCTCCCACCTACTCCCCCAGGATCTTCCATTCAGGTGGCCATGGAAGGGCCCTCGCTTTTGGATCCCGACCCTGGGGGTGGACAAGCGAGGGAGGATAGCCTGAGTCGAGGGTTACAGGGGGTTGGGAGGAGAATACCCACGGGAGAGACATGGTATTCCCCCTTACCCAATTGTACACAAACCCACTCTCCCTCAGCCTTTATGGGTTATATCCATTCTCACCCCATCTCCACCACCCCATTTCCAATAAGTACTGGTATGAGAAAGAGGCGATCGAGAGCAATAAGGATTACCCATAGGAACAGCATGGGGATGCAAGGAAAGGCCTACTACATCTCACCACTAGGCTGTCCCACTAATGGAGTCAGGCAAGGTCAGGCACTTTGGAGAGCAGTGAGTGTGCACACACCGCTGGCTGAACAGCCAAGGTTCTCTCCTTTTTGTCTCAAGGTCAGGCACTTTACCTCATCCATGCACACCTGACTCCACTAACTCTCAGTTATACTTTAAAAGGTTTAGATCTACCAGGAGAAATGAGCGAACTGGGGATGCTTGCTGGATCAGGGAAGCCAGGGAGTCGTAGGTTGTAGCTGGAGTTGCACACAGAAACAGGAGGAGAATGCGATGCCAGGACACTGATCCGGTGTGTCAGAGTGGCTGCAGCGTGGCGAGGGAGCCATGTCTCCATGGAGCCAGATTGGAGAGAGCTGTAACTTATCGGCCATGTCTAGCCAGTGCTCGTTCTCTTGGGACATGTGCAGGTCCTAAGGGTGTCTGAAGGGCAGGTGGTGAGACCCTGCCCTCGACACACCAGTCCCAAAGAGGTTGCCTGCCAGCGCTGCGCTACGGGTGAGTTTCGTGAAAGAGAAACTCAGTAGCATGTAGGTGGCTGGAGCGGGGACCTCGACAGAACAAAGTGTGAAAGGCCGAGCGAGTACCGCAATAGAAAGACAAAGCGTAAGAGATGAAAGAAAGCGGAAGGAAAAACAGGTGCGCAACTGGCGTGGATGCAGAAAAGAACAGAGAGAAGTAAAGTCAAGGAGTGGAAAGCAAAGGGATAGTGCGAGCAACCCGAAAGTAAAATAGAAATGTGCAAGCAGCACGTCAAAGCGAAAAGGTGCAAGGGTGCACGGCAAGTGAAACAGAACTGTGCAAGAGGCACAGGAGAACAAGAAATTGTGCAAGAGGCACAGCCAAGCAGAAACCGGAAAGAAAGCAAGAACTGAAGGAAAAGGCATGAGAAAGGAAAGATGGCAAAAACCAGAGTGCAGAGTGTAAAGAGAGGGTCACACCGGGGAGGAGCCAAAAACCTGGCGTTCTTGTAAGTCTCTCACACTGCTCCTGTGCTGACTTTTAGTGTTTTGTGTTTGAACATTTTGGTGAACTTTTGTTTGTGACAAGAGGTGTATGAGCACCGAAAACTGTGAAAGATATTGTTTAAAGGAGCGAGGCCTACACTAGGGCAAGGGAACCCTGAGAGGCCTGAAAGGAACGGTTAATCCTCATTTGAGAAACTGTGAATCTTTGACCCAGAGAGGCCTAGACTTTGGGAAGGGAACCCTGAGAGGCCTGGAATGAACTGTGACTTTTTGTTTTGGAACCAGAGGGGTCCAAGTTTAGGGAAGGGAACCCCAAGAGACCCAGATACATTGTGAACTGTATTGTCCTGCTGCAAGAGCCCTACCTGGAAGATGGAAGGGCACCCTTTTGAGTTGAACTGGCTACTTTTGAGTTGACCTATTCTTAAACTGGCAGAACTACACCTAATGGTAAGGCTACCTGAAAGCAGCTTTGGTTTACATTTCTTTTTGAGCCACCATTTTTCCTTTAAGAAGATCCCCTATCACATTTTGGCTAAGAGTGAGGGCCAGCATAGGTTTTGACGCAGATGAACTTTGGTTTAGGACTTACAGTCATCAACGGCCCATAGAAACATCAGTTGAGGGAACAACCCCCTTAGAATTTGGGCCAGTTAGGCAATACACCAACCCAACAAAGTGTTGCAATAAAGGTGTTCAAACTGTTACTTTTGCGTCTGTGTCTCTCTTGATACCATGCCTGCCTCACACACCATTGCCACATTCTGCTTGCTCATCACATAGGACACCTGTTGCGAAGAAGCCTCTTTGACCCTTAAATCCACAGGCAGGGTGCTGGGTCAAAGAGCCTATACTTCCCCAGTAAATGGAAGAACAGGTGCAGTTCTGAGACCTTTCCCCTCCCCCCAAGGACACTAGAGACCACTGTGGGCACTGGCCTGGGGCACCCTCTGTAGGCTGGGTATTTACAGTTCCTCTTGGCCTCAGTGGTCCTTTCCAAATAAAGACTGGGCACCGGCTTCTAGGGGGTGCTCATAATGGTGAAGTACTTCGGTTTTTAGAGCCCAGTCCATTATGGTACCCCCCATTGATATAACATGTTGCACAAAATCACTAGCGCTGCACTGGGTCCCCAAGCACTTAGAAAGACAGACCAACTTGTGGGGACACCCACTGCATCATCTTTCCACTTTCTGTGGTCCCCTAGCAACCTTTGTGCTACCAGGATCACTCCTAGTTTGATTGCTAGGAAACCTGCATCCATCTCCTCAGCCCTGCAGATAAGGGCTGTATCGGCCACTTTTGCTCCCTAGAATTGGGCAAATACTCTCAAAAAAGAAAAAATAGGGAGTACAAATACTCCCAACAGAAAATAGGAAAGAGGCACGCAGAAGCTTGCCCCCTCCCCTGCCTGCACACACGCAACTCCAAGGTCGTTTGGACCAGTAGTGCCACAGCAAGAATCTACTATTGTTCTTGCCTGATTCCATTAGGTCAACATATATCTTTTAATGTGTATGAATAACTAGGTGAAAAGAAATATGTATTACTAAACATTTCTGATTTATAGTTAAAACATACTTTTACTCGCTTATAAAATGCTCGCACTGGGAATATGACTTAGATTTTTGCTCCCTAAATTATTATTTTACTCAGAACTTTAAAAAATAGGGAGTAAAATACTCCCAGTTCAGCATCTTATCTGGAGCACTGCATCCCTTCTAAGCTTGAGACATAAGTTCAACTATCCCTGGCGCATACTGAATAACCATACGCTCTTGGGTAAGATGCTCTAGTGTACCTTTAAACACATGGACCTTTGGAACTTTACATAGAATATTTGGGGGTAGGACTGGTATTTCTGTCTGTACATGTAGTATGTAACTTTAAGCAGAACTGGCTGACGCCATCTGTTGTGCCGCATTACGAGTTCAGAGGTGAGGGAAGAAATGGTGGTAAAGTGGCAACGATTCCATGACTGCCATTTTACTGTCACAGAGTTGCCATTGAAATGGAGGAGTTACCTACAGCCAAGTGCTCTGAGTAAATCCTCCTCTTCAATGCCAAAGATAGTTGAATATCCGTACCCGCAGCAATTCCGCACATATCCCCATCAAATCCTACAGACTCCAGAAATAAAGCTGCAGTTACTGCTTATGTAAATGCTGGTAAATCTGCTTGACCAAGTGGTAGTTATGGTAAAGGAGTTTGGTGCTGTTTTACAGCCGCACTCATTATGAGAACTTGTGCGTCCATGCATCGATGCCCCTGCATTTGAGAAAGTTATTAAACTGATGGAATGTAAATAGCCACTCCACAAAACCATGTCCCGTGAACTCCACACACCAAGCGTCGACCTGTACAGCACCTCATATTTGCAGCACTCCCCACTGCACTGTATATTCTCTGTAAAGTGTTCAGCAGCTGTTTGTCAAAATGTGTGCATGTAAACAATTTCTTTTCTTGCTTTGGTGACCCACCCCTGCTCATCACATTCTGCTGATAAATTATTTGGTGTCTTGGTTGTCAGAGATTTCCCATATGACATTGGAGCCTGTTCTTTCATATGTGTGACTTTCTGCAGGCATCAGTGACCTTCCACAATGTTGTAGCCTACTTCTGGGAAGAAGAGTGGGAACGCTTGGAAGGATGGCAGCAGGAACTTTACACAGATGTGATGAAGGACATTCACAGAACCCTGATCGCATTGGGTGAGATCTGCGGCTAATACATCTTGCTTGCTCAGTGATTGTCGCCACTGCTAGAATATAGTCTCTGGAAGCATGAAATGGGCGTTGAGGCGGGTGTCATTGGAGAGTGTTAGGCAAGATTGTACTACACAAGTTGGTAGAGGGACTGAACAGCCAGACTTATCTCAAGAGGGGAAAATGTGAGCTGTAGAGCTGTAGCATCGAAATCCACACATACAAGTATCCAAATAACAATTGCGCGCATGGTTTTCTAGTAAAATAATTATTTATGTATTCAACAGTCAGTTTTAAATAAGCCTTCTTTAAAAAGGGCATTGTGCAACAATAAAAATACACTTCCTAACACGTTCTCAGAATCAACGCAAAGCAAGTAGATACTCTTTAGAGATGCTTCCTACACACTCCCTACACCCTGAGGTGACTTCACAAACTAGGACAGTATTGGCATGTATATATCACTTTCTATACTTGGTGGAATTCTGAGATTGTGGAAAAGGAAAAGGTTAGGGAAGGACAAAGGTTAACAGGCTCTCAGAGCATGTGAACACTTTTTAGTCTCCCAATGAAGTCTGGATAATACCTTTCCCAGCAATACTGGTTAAAAACCAATGTACCACCTATGTGGGACAGTTAGAATCAAAGTCAGTGGGTCAGAAGAGTCTGCAGGGAGCTAGGACAGCCAAATACCATTTGGAACAAAATCTATGGAGCCAAGGCACTTCTTAGATAGCAAAAGGTCTTACACAAAGTTAGAGAGTTTGTTGTAGAAAATCACTTGGGCCACAGCTGTTACACTTGTGAAAAGTTATAGCTAGAATAACTCTAGAAAGGCAGCTACTGCCAATCACAACTGAGAAAAGCAAAGAGGTAAGTACCGCTAGTCAGAACAGTAGCTTAGGTTAGAAGAAGAGGATCCAGCGGGCTTCTGTTCTGGTTGCAGTCCTGCAGGTCCTGTGTTCCTTGGCCTCAGTTGGGGGACAAGAGGGAGGACGTCTGGAGGACTACTGCACTGCAGTTTGAAGGTCTACAGCAGCTACGGGCTCTTTTCAGTTCAGCGGCACTTTGCGGATTCAGCTACTGGCAAATAGCACCACCGAGGATCTTGTGGACACTTGATGGAGTTTCTTCGCTCCTTGAGTCCAGCACTCTGGTGAGGTGCCTTGAGCTTGGGTCATCCTGCTTTGGGAGGGTCCTCAGGATCTTCGCTCCAGCTTAAAGACTATGCACTCGACTACGGATTTCTCAACCCCTGGCACTCGGTTCCAGCAGCAGCAAAGAAGTACAGCCAGTTGGGGAAGGTCCTCCAGCAAAATTCGTCTTGGGATTAGTTGGTCCCACTAACCCCAGGGAAGAAGTTGTCCTCATCAGAGCTTCTCTAGTCGATTCGGAAAAGCAGTTTCAGCACAGCAGCAAGGCTTCACCGGGCAGTTCAACGGTTCAGGAGGATACAACAAGCCTCTCTTCACGATTACTTCATCGGATGTTTCGTCCAGTGGTCGACTCTGCCTTCAGTCCAAGAAACCTCGCCTTTTATGCAGGTTTCTCATGCACAGCCTAGCTGTCACTCACACAGCAGGGTGACTGTCCTGCAAGGACAGCCAGCCAGCCAATCAGCACCGGGTGCATTCAGGTAACCAAGGAGACTAAGGACAGGGAGTTTCGGGCACCTCCCTCGCTTCCTGCTCTGCCAGACACACTACAGCCAGAGGCGGGTTTCAGTACTGAAGCCCGCCAAAGGCAAAATGAACAAACCTGGTTTGGCGCAGAGTACAACCCAAGAAAGCCCGCACAAACAAGAAATGTCAAAAAAAAGAAGACTGGGCCATTTTGACACAGTGGTCACCCATGGGTGCTTTACTGCAGCTGAGGATTCAGCCTCTGGTAGAAAAGCTCAATGTTAGGAAAATTAAACCACTGCCACCAGCCATTTAAAGTCGTGAGGGTAACATAAAAAAGTTACATGAGTAAGTAGGAAAAGGGGCTTCTAAGAAACCCCCCAGCACTCCACATACGATGGTGTGTGCTGGACCCATATAGGGAAAAGGTAAGTAAAGTCAATTTCACTTTACGTCTCTTGGGAACAGTAGTTCACCCAAGAAAAGGTATTTAAACCTTAAGAGAAATCTAAAGGATTTCTCTGTGAAACTGCATTGAAGGTGCTGTGTGTTGGAATAGGACGAAATGTCCGAATAAAAATGACCGACCCCCCAAAAGACCTAAAACGCACACCACGAAAAATTCTAACTACCAAAAGTTTGAACTTTTCGTGGTATGTGTTTAGGTGATTTGGTGGGGTTGGTATGGGGCTGGGGCGGTGTCCCCCGCAACACCCCGCTCACTATACTATACAGTATATTGGGCGGGGGTTGCGGGGTACACCCCCGCAGCTCACCTGAACAGAAGTTTAAAAATAAAAAAAAAATAAAAAAAAATTGACCCTCCGGCGCCGGTTCCCGATCACGAAAGTGAAAGGGAACCAGCGCTGCAGGGACATGGCGCGTCTGAAGGAACTGTAAGTAGAGGGTGGGGGTATGAGTGAAGGTGTGAGTGAGGGTATGTGTGAGGGTGTGTGTTTGAATCTGTGTGATTTGTAATGGAAATGTTTGCAAGCGAAATGTACAAACATTTTTTATTGTGTACATTTCCCATGCAGACATTTCCGTTGCGGGTAATTTACTCGCGGACAAATCACATAGATCTTGTGTGTCACCATAAAAAAGTAGATGAACAAGTTCTCACTCACTCCAGGATTAAAATTAAAAAGTCCTAAAGTCCAGCAAAAGAGCTGGCGGTCTCTAAGGTTGAACGGAATTCGCACCAATGAGAATTCTCCTTAACGCTCGTCCGCCCCAGACTAAGGGACTGGAGGATTCAATCAACTCCTGGATGAATCTTCTAATCTAGCCGGTCAAACATCCTGGAGAGACCATCAACATTTTGGTGATTACACCCTGACATGTGCTCTATGGTAAATCAAACCCCTGGCGGCTCATTGACCATTTTAACAATGAAGGATTCAAGTATTGTCTAAACTTCTTCAGAGACCACACAATGGCAAAAGACTCATGTTCTATGGTTGCCCACCTTGTCTCCGATTCCTTCAGTTTCCTACTGATGAAGCAGATGGGGTGTTCCCTGCCTTTCTCATCCAGCTGACTCAAAACTGCACCTATCACTGTATTGGAAGCATCTGTCTGCACAATGAAGGATTGGTTGTAGTCAGGAGCACTCAGGACTGGAGCTTTACAAAGGGCTTTCTTTAGTCCTTCAAAAGCCTTAGTGCACTCCTCATGCACCTGACCTTCCTGGGGAATTTGGGTGAGGAGATCACATTCAAGGGAGGAGCAATGGTCCCATATTCTCTGTGAAGTTCCTGTAGGACCCAGTGAGACCTAAAAAGGCTCTCACTTGGGTTTGAGTAGTAGGGGTGGCCCAGTTTTGTACAGCTTGTACTTTGCTAGGGAACTGCCTTATTTCACCTCCTCCTACCTCATGACCAAGGTAGACCACTTTACTCTGACTAATTTGACATTTGCTTGCCTTTATAGTCAGATGGACCTGTTCAAGAGCCTGAAAAACATATCCTAGGTGGTGAAGATGCTCTCCCCAAGTGGGGCTGAAGACTGCAATGTCATCCTAGTATCCCATGGAGAAGTCCTCCATCCCATTCAGAGCTTGATTCACCATCCTCTGAAATGTAGCAGGCCTATTTTTGAGTCCAAAAGGCGTAACCTTAAATTGGTAGAGGCCTCGTGGGGTTGAAAATGCAGTTTTCTCCTTTGCATGGTCTGTCAGAGCTATTTGCCAATAGACTGATGTACTGTACTGAGGAACTTGGCTGAACCAAGCTTGTCCACCAGCTCATCTGTCCTAGGTAAAGCGTGGGCATCAGTCTTGGTGACTACATTAAGAGCTCTATAGTCCACACAGAATCTCAACTCTTTGGATCCTGCCTTTGTCACTAGTACTATTGGACTAGCCCATGGACGTGTAGATGGCTCTATTACCCCAAGATCAAGCATCTTCTTGACCTCTTCATTTATGTGGTATCGTACATGGTCTGACATTCTGTAACCCCTGCTTTTGACAGGGAGGCTTTCACCATTGAGAATATCATGCTGGCCTCAAGGGGTCAAGCCTGGTGTCAATGAAAACAGGGAGGCAAATTGATTTAACAGAGCCTTGCACTCCTCCTGTTGTTGCAGAGTCAGATCTGAAGAGAGTTTTACTCCTTCAATTGTCTAACCTGAAGGTTGTCCCCTGAGGAGATCAGGGAGTGGCTCAATGTCCTCATCCTCTTGATCAGAGGCTAGGCGCAAAACTCTTAGTTCTGGTCTGGAAACATAAGCCCTTCCGACGGTTAGTGTGATAGATCCTAGGGGCCTCCTTAGGATCACCCAAGTCCACTAAATAATTGCCCTCTCCAAGTTTACCCACATCCTTGAAGGGTCCAATCCTGTAAGGCCTTCTGCCTTGTTGGTACCATAACTAGAACAAGCTGGTCTGGAGTAAACTCCACCATGTTGACCTTCTGGTCAGGCCAATTTTCCCAAGTCAAGCACAAACCCCCTTCCCGACCTTGAATCCTGTCTCCGCGATATTGATCGATTGATGACAATAAACCACCTCCTTCTGAACCCTGCTTAAACTGAAATCATGGTGTGCAGCAATACTGCCCTTCTACCACATCCGCTCCCATGGCCACCATCTCTGGGCCCTCCTCTTACCCCCCTCCGATACAGTGAAAAACCTAGGCTGCACTATGGACACAGGCCTGACCCTCTCCCGTTAGATCGACGTGTCAAAAAAATGCTATCTCTACCACCTCAAACTTCTCAGAGGCATTTTACCCTACCTCTCCTACCCGAACAGACTTGCTGCAGTTATGTCTATTGTAATGTCGAGACTGGACTATGCCAACTCCCTATACCTAGGAGCCCCAGCATACCAACTCAACAAACTCCAAAGAACCCAAAACATTGCTGCAAAATTGCTCCTTGCACTGGATCAAAGAGACCACATCTGAACCCTCCACTGGCTCCCAGTCGGACGAAGGACTACCTTCAAGACCCTATGCATCACTCACCGAGCACAAGACCGGCCCAATATACCTACAAGAAAAGATAAAACCATACCTCCCATCCCGCACCCTAAAATCAAGCACCGCCCTCCTTCTAGTGATTCCAACCTCGAACTCTGTGAGGATCGGAGGATCCGCCTTCTCAACCTTGGCTCCAAATCTCCAAATCTGTGGAACTCGCTTCCCCCTCATATTAGGCAACCCAAGACTATATGACATTCCGCAAAGCTCTAAAAACATGTCTCTTTCTGTAATACGAGCCACAACCTTTTGAAGCGATTGAACCCCAGCAACCTGATGACTAATCCCAATGAGATCCGAACAATCTCATCACTGAATGCACTTATTATTTCGCTATTAAGCAACCGCATCCCTGAAAAGCAGATATCGATCTCCTTAGACCATAGCTCCACGCAAACACTCTCATCCCATATCACTATGCTTACTCTCTACTCTACACCATCATACAATTAGAGTGGAGCTACACCCCTCAATCATTTCGGCCTAGGTGCTCACATATGAACATTGCCCCATAAACACCTCATCATTCTAATAAAATGCAGTTATGTCCCATGACAAACCGGCCTAGCTGCACACATAAGCGTTTTACAGGCCTAACGCAGTCAGAACCCAGTCTTGGTGTCCACCCGCCAGACAGCACACATTCAACCGACCTCGATACGACCACACCTAATGCTAGGATGCAGCTAACATCAGGCAGTTACATCAGCTGCACACATAAATGGTGCACCCAAGCACCCTATGACACCCTACTCTCTCAACTGACCTGGACTACATTCCCCGAGGGCGCTCACCAAATAACATAACAGAGCCTGACCTGCTTTCAAGTTATCAGAAGCTTTTGTCATCATGAGTGCCATTCTCCTATGGAGACCTAGCACAGGCTTGAGGGAAGGAGTACTCTCCAACCTTTCCTTGATCAGGGCCAAAGGGCCTCTAACCGGATGACAACAGAGCAGTTCAAAGGGGCTGAACTCAACCCCTGCTTGAGGGACTTCTCTATAAGCAAAGAGAAGGCATGGCAGTAGAAGATACCACTTCTTTCTAAGGGGTTCCTACGCCCCTATCATGCTCTTCATAGTTCTATTATACCTCTCTACCAACCCATTGGTCTGGGGATGGTAGGCTGTTGGGAACTTGCAGGTCACTCCACAGTTTTTCCACATGGCCTGCATGTAGTGGGACATAAATTGTGACCCCCTGTCAGAGAGAACCCCCTTAGGAAAACCAGCCCTGGTAGAGATACCAAGGAGGGCCTTAGCCTCTGCCTGAGCAGTAACAGTTCCCATAGGTATGGCTTCAGGATACCTGGTAGCATGGCCTACCACAACCAATTTTTATTTTTTATTTTTTTATTTATTGTATTCAGTTTGTAAACAAACTTTTACAACATTATTAAGACCGATTTAAACGCACAGACAATCAAATGGATTACATAAAAAGAAAGATACATTTGCATATAAGATAACTAACACATGTTGGAAGGCTCTAATGTGATTAATGTTCAAGAATAATTACATACATAGAAGTATAATAATACCATAAAAGACCACATTGTTGCAGCTTGCTTTTTACAAGAGAAAGTATATAAGAGTATAGATTAAACTTGAGATTAGTTTGCAGTTCATTCATTACCCGCCTTTTGGTACCTGAAACATGTCAGAGCCTCTAAAACAGATGTTCCATAGGTATAAGTTACAAATAACTATATATACAAAACTAAGAACTCAATAAAACAAGGTCACAGAGTTTTGACATTCCTGTGCAAATAGCAATTGTGCAAAATATATAAAATGCATTTTAAAATTAGTCAACAGTTTGTATTGTTAAGATTACCAAGTGATTTAAACATCTTGTATTAAGTCCAACAGTCTCATGAATATCATAAAAGGTTTTCTAATTACACACAAAGACAGTTATTATATTGCATTTTTTTTTTAAAAAACATCGTCTGATAGCATATGTCTGAATCAACACACATTTTTGCTATTAGTTCAATGTTTATGGTAGTCATTCAGCGATTCAGTGACAATAACAAAGAGGTAGAGTTACCCCACATACATCGGACCCATAATCATTCTCTTGACATAGCAGTGTCTGCCAAGTTGAATTTACCAAAGGCCAATATTCTAGGGTCCTCAAAGAATTTACAAAATATTACTAGATGTTTTAGGGTGTCTGATTGTTCATTGCACAAATAATAACGACAAGCCCCAGTAGAATTTGCCTCTCTACAAAATAGCCATTGGATGATTCCGTCATTTGTCGGAAATTGGTTCAATTTGAATCTCAAAAAGAGTGCCCGAGCCTTATCACATGGAAAACATAAAAAGTATGCCATACGAGGACCTCTTTTTGTTGAGAACTGTGCATATTCTTTATAAATGCCATAGCTACTGAGAGCCTCAATGGTATTAATTAAATCGTATTCATAAAGTTTTTTTCCACATAGTCCGGTCGGATGCATAGATCCTCAACATTTGCATTCATGTTCAGAAAAGGTTTCTTCATTTTGCAGTCATAGATTGCCATAGAGAGCAGGTTGGCATCTTTGAGCATTTGAGATAGATTTTCATATAAGGATTTACGTGACGGACTATTCATTTTCGCGTAATTGTTTTATTGTCTCCACTGGAATTTTGAAGCTGGCAAAGAGAAAGCGAGTTCACGTCGCAATACTGGCTAATCTTCCGAGTCTGCTTCCATATGCACCCCTGCAGTTTATCCAGCAATGTTTCAGTGTTTGCCAGGCACATGTCAAGTCCACATAAAATAATCGCCTCAACTTTTAAGGTGTAGAATTCTATCACCGGCAGCATCAAGAATCTGCAGGATTGTCTATAAATGACTCTCATCTGGGAGATAAGCGGCCTAGTGCTTTGATTTAAAGCCGTCCTCCACATGCTTATAGATGACGCATCACATAGATTGTAGCCCAAGTATCTAAGTGCAAGTGTTCGTTCAATTTGAATACCATCTATTGACCATTTGAAGGAGCATAGTTTTCTTTTCCTGTTAGTAAATATGACAATTCTAGACTTATTAGCATTTGATTGCAAGTTTAGATTTTTTGCACAGTAAGAGAATATTTGTATTTGTGTTTGCAGGCCTATCACAACCAATATAAATCAGTTGGCTGAAGAAGTTTGAGGGTTTAGGGGACCAACAATGTCAATCCCCAACCTCTCAAAAGGGACTTCCACCACTGGGAGGGTGTCAGGCAAGAGTGTATGCTGTACCCTGTGGGAGACTGCACCAGCCCTGTCCACTTGGCAATAGTTAACCCAACCTTTGGTATAGGCATGTACTACACAAGCTGGTAGAGTGACTGAGCAGCCAGGCTTATCTCAAGAGGGGTCAATGTGAGGTGTAGGGTTGCAACATAGAGATTCACAGTGACAGGTATTCAAATAAACACTTGCACTCTAGGTTTCTTGATTAAAGTATTATTTATTAATTTAACAGTCAGTTGGATAAGCCTTCTTTAGAAGGGAGAAAATATATGTAACACAAAAATATACTTAAAAAATACACACTCTCAGTTTCTTTAAATCAGTAGATACCCATTTGGGTTGACACACAGACACTTCATACACCCTGAGGCGACTTTCTCAGATACCTTATGGACTTTCCTCGTATCTGGGGTCTAGCACTCTGTTCAGGTGGCTCATGCTTGGTCAGTAATGCTTCATGGGAGTCCGCAGGATCTTCTTGGAGCTCGGGTCCCACTTAAAAATGAGACACTCGCTTCTGGTGTTCCTCTCCCTGGCAATTGGTTCCTGCAGCAGCAATGGAAGTACAGCCTGCTCCTAGAGGATGTCCAGACGAGTTTGCTTTGGGGTTGATTGGTCCCACCAACCCAAGGGGAGAAGTCGTCCGTTGTAGGGCTTCTCTAGTCGAGGTGAATTCGGAGCTTCAGCACAGCAGCAGGGATTCACCGGGCAAACCAACGGTCCAAGAGTTGCAGCAGGCATCTCTTCCAAGTTCTTCTTCGGAGTCCTTCGTCCCGTGGTCGACTCTGCCCTCCAAACAAAAGACCTCGCCTTTTATGCAGGTTCCCCCCATTCATTTGCATCCTAGCTGTCAATCACACAACAGGGTGGCTGTCCTCTGAGGAGCCAGCCAATCACCTTTGGGTGCATTCCTGTAACCAAGGGGATTAAGCACAGGGAGTTTTGGACACCTCCCTCGCTTCCTGCCCTGCCAGACACGCTGTAGCCATAGGTGGGTTTCACTCGTGAATCCCGCCAAAGACAAAATGAACAAAGGGACCAAACCTGGTTAGGCGCACAGAGTAAATCTCAAGAAGGACCTTTCCAACAAGAAATGGCGAAAAAAGAGTACCGGGTCCATTTTGACAAAATGGGCACCCATGGGTGCTTTACTGCAGCTGCGAACGCAGCCCGCGGTAGAAACACACAATGGTAGTTAAAATTAAACCACTGCCACCAGCCATTAATTGTAGAAAGGGTAACATAAAAATGTTACATGAGAATCTAGACAAAGGGGATACTAGGTAACCCCTCCAGCACCCTATGGTAAGATAGTGTGTGCTGGGTCTAGAAAGTTACAAATGTAAGTAAAGTCAATTTCACTTCACTGCTCTGGGAAACAGTTTATCCCAGAGAAGGTATTTAAACCTTAGCAGGACTTGTGAAGTTTTCCGGCACCTGGCTTCACGGACTGTGAAGTCAGGCGCCGGAAAATGTTAATCCCCATTATTATTTGAGTCCCATCCGAATGGGCAACACAGAAGCACCGGCACCATTGGTAACGGTGCCGGTGCTTCAGTGTAGGTCTGCTTACTGTGGCCGCTGTGCACGGCAGGGTCCCACCTGCCGGAACAGCAACTCCGGAAAGCAGACCTGTAGTGTGCCGGTACCGGTACCGTTGTAAGGGTACTGGTACCGGTACCGGTAATCCCTTACCGCCTTACTACGAGGTCCCTTCGCGGGTCCCTACCTTAACGGCTGGTTTTACCAGCTGTTAAGGACGGGACCCGCAAAGGGACGTAATTACTTGGAGGTAATTACGGTACCGCATTTTGTGGTACCGTAATTACCGCCTTCCCCATTCCCATTGAGCCCTATGGGGACTCAAATGGGAATGGGGAAGGGCCAATGGTGAATGGGGAATTACCGCCCCGCCAACCTTGGAATGGGGCGGTAATTCCGCCATCCACCATGGCGGAATCGGTAAATTACCGGCGACAACCATGGCGCTAATAGCGCCATGGTTACCGCCTTCTGTGTAATGAAGCCCAATGTGTTTCAAAGCGCTTCAAGGCAAGGGAGGGAACAAGGGAAAATACATTGGCATTCTTACAGGCCATGAACAGTAAGGATGTGAAATGAACTATCGTACTCAGCCTGACGACATTTCAGATAGTGCAAGAGCTAAGACATAGCTAAGGAAGGGAGGGGGAGAGTGGGAAGGAAATGGAAACAGACAGGTGACTACCGTACTAGGCCTGACGATATTTCTGGCAGTGCCAGAGAAAACAAAATGTTAGGGAGAGGGTTGCAGAAAAGGAGGGGAGGAACAAAACAAGCGACTATCGTACTAGGCCTGACAATGTTTCAGATAGTGCTGGAGATGAGGTGGGGGGGGACAAGTAAGGGAAGGGGGAGGAGACAGACGAGGTTACTATCATACTAGGTCCAGGGACAATTCTGATAGAGTAAGTGCATAGAAGAAAGTAAGGGGAGGAGGGGACGAGATAGGAAAACGGAGAAAGGGAGAGGAGAAGAGAACAGAGAGTAAGCAGTCAAAAAGACTGGAGAAGCAAGAGGGGAGAGCGAATACAATTGCAGAAGTCAATAGTAACACATAATGTTGCAAGGCAGGATACAAGATGAAGATGGGAACAGCATGATTCAGGGCCACCATGAGTACAAGATGCAAAGGAAGTCCAGCGTGAGAGTTGAGAAAGGGTGATGCACCGTGAATCAATGAAGTCCATAAAAGTCAAATCCAGCATTGGCCACAAGACGGTGATGGTGAAACCAGAATGTAGCAGGCCGGACTCCTGTAGAAGTAGGCTGGGGGGAGGGGGTGAAACAGGGGAGCTAGGGAAGGATTTCTAAGAACTTTGGTTCCAAAGTTTTGTGTGGTGCTTGTTAACTTATTTCTTCTCAATTTATTAGTTCTCAAAGTCTTGATCACTTACCTGGTTCATTTCTTTACTTCACTTGCTTTCCTACACTATAACCTGAAAAGTATTTGTAGCTGTGTTTAAAAGTTAAGTGCTGGTTCTCTTCTCAGAGCCCCCAAAGGTGAATGTATATATTTTGTGAGAAACCTGAAGGTGTCTCGTCTGCTAGCCCCCAGGGATCTGTCATTCAGAAGCCAGGACACAGTCATCGCTTCTGGATCCAGTTCCTAGAGGTGGACCAGTGCGGGAGCATCACCTAGGTGAGGGATGCCCGGGGAGTGGAAGTGAGGCACCGTATGACGAGAAGCAGTATCCCCTTCACTGTAACATCTTTACCCCATCCTACCAGGTAGGATGCTTAGGAACTCAATCCCCCCTGCCCGCCTTTCCCAACACAAACACAGCTCACTGTGAGAGAAAACGGACTAACGTCCGAGCCGTATACCTGACATGTCCCACTACAATCGTCAGGCATGGTCAGGCAATCACTGACCATTACACACAGGAAAGCACATAAGGAAGGAGCAGTTCCAAGGTGGCAATTTAATACAAGATGAAAGACAGCAATACCGAGGAGGATTGTGAGGAGGGAAGTGCCCTTGACCTTTTCAATGGAAAACCGTTACTTTCATGAACCTTTGAGAATACAAAACGTAAGACCAGAAATCGAGGCTGAAGAACGCTGCGTTGTGTGTCAGAGGTACCCGGGGTTGTCCCACCTCGATAGTCAAGGCGGGGAGAACCGTTTGCTGCCGTGGTACTGTCCTTGGCTCCTACAAAAAAGCAGCGCCAGTGAAGTCAGCACAGCCAGTGAGTTGGGGAGACTGATACCAGACCGGTCTGTGTTGAAGCCATGTTTTCAAGCAGCAACATTGTATGCTGAAAACTGAAGAGAATACTGTATGAAGCGTATGTGGCAAGCGACACAAACACAATTAATCAGCAGATGAGTGATTGAACTTTGAAGCCAAGATACAATACCAGAGACAGATTGGTCCGGCGCCACGTGGATGCTCAAGTCTCTGTTAGGTATCCAGCAGAAAGGTGGCAAATGTGAAGAGTGGTCCTGTAACAGCTAAAGCAAAAACCCTGTGAACATTTGAAAGTCTTCAATAGTTGATGAAATCGTCTAGGAAGTTGGTTCGAGCCCGGCGCAGAGCGATCAGCAAAAAGCCTTTGGTTAAAGCAAGTTTGGGTAAAGTTATGAACATTGTGTTAAAAGGAATCTGAGCCTGACTCAGGGGTATCCGAGATCTGAGCCCGACCGAGGGGGATCCGAGATCTGAGCCCGACTGAGGGGGATATGGGGTGAACCGTGAGTCACCCGGGAAAGAATATCCTTTAGAAATTGGATGCATGAATGATTTGTGAACATCGTGTTGAGATGATCTGAGCCCGGCCGATGGGGATCCGAGGTGAATAGTGAATCGCCTAAGAAATTGACTACTTGTGAAAATCTGAAAGAGGAAAAGAACTTATCGTTTGTTGCAGCAGGCCCTCTGCAGGACGAGACTTTGGAAGACAGAGACTTGGCCACAAAAGGCCCTGATGCTAATGATTGAACTGTATCTTTGTGCTAGAGAAGCCAGAGACTGTGCTAAGCACGAGTGTACCATCTTGTCCCGTGCTGAAAACGGTGGGACGGGAGGACAACGACCTAAACATCCTGACATATCATTTTGTGAACACTTCTTTCTTTTTTGTAACACTTTTTCCCACACTATTTGTATTTAGAGTTAAGGATTGGCAATAGGTTTATTAGTATAGGCCCTTTTATTTTGACAAGACACCACTAGGACTGCGTTATTATTATTTGTGGGTCGTAGCTTGCGCCTATCTTTAAATTTAGGATTAGATAGGTGTTTTTCAAACCCAATTGAAGTTTAATAATCACTTGTCTGTCTTCACTGTTGATACCATGCCTTTCTTACAATATTGATAGTGACTGTATTAGGGTTTTCTAAGGCCTAAATAAATAATTGTGTTTTTGTACACTCTGCCTAACTCATATTGTTAGTTTTCTGTGTGTGCTTAACTGAACGCTTCACCACTCTCACACCCTCCTAAGTCTTAGCCTTGCTGCCCAGTCACACTCCCCAGCTGCAGCTTGACTAGACATTAGTGCCTTTCCCTGTTCATCAGAATGGGGCGACCTTTCAGAATCTGTCCACAGGGCTGATTCTGAAAAACCATCTTAACAGGAGACATAGGTTCTCATTACCATATTGACAGTATTCTGTCAGTAAAATTGGTGAACGAGAAAGTGGAGCGATGTGATGTAGTATCTGTCCCTAGCAACCTATATTTTGGGTATGAGGTGATGTTATGTTCCAGGAGGCCGAAGTGGATGGGTAGAGCTCTGTCCCGAAAGGCCACATCCATTCTGTGTGGTAACTTTCTTTCCAGAAGAGCCCCGGATCCTCTGTGTGTTTATGTATATAGGTATGCGTGCATGTTTGTGTTTTCTGAAGGGACAGAGCAAGCAAGAGAGAAGGAGACAGCGAAAGAGCATGAGACAGTGGAAAACCATGTTCTAAGTGCCCCAAATCTTGTGTATATGTTTCTTTCCAAAAAGACAGAGAAAAGGATAGCGAGATAGCAAGAGAGAGAGAGTGAGAGACGATAGAGCTTTACGCAAAGACCATGTTCCAAGAACTTCAAATCACTTGTGCGTGCACGTTTGTGTATGCACATGCATTTTGCTCTGCCTCACGTGTCCCAGATCCTGTGTGTGTGGTGGTTTTATAATGATGATAATGATGTGCTATTTATATAGCGCTTTAATCCAAAGGTTTTTTAGTCCTGTACTAAAAAGCCCTAGCTCCAGTTTCCACCATGCAGAGTTTTGGAGGTGTCTTTACTCTGTATTCCTATTTATTGATTGACTTTGTTCTGAGACAGGACATAAAATTGCCAATCCAGACATCCTTTTCCAAATTAAGAAAGAAGAGGACCTGTGTTTCAGGATACCGCGCAACTCTGATGAAGGTGGAGGCGACAAGACCTCTGTCCACAGTGAGTATGAAAGATTTCTCAGCTTAGACATATCATACACCTGAACAAGGAAATTAATGAAGATTTTCAAAAGTGTTATTTAAAACGTATGTGGTTGACTCCATAACGGCCTCATATGACAATGGATATTCCTCCCCTGTGAAAGGTACAGCAAGCTATAATGTGGCTGCAGACTCTCGAGAGGGCACCTTCCCATTGAACAGGTCATAAGACTGTGTTTGTACTCGCAGAGGAGCACCCATACCTCTTTTTCTATGTTTAAGGAATTTAGGGTTGGTGACCCCAAGTTATCTAGGGTTATACAGACGTGAACCCCTTGCTCACTGTGCCTTAGAGAGGCTCAGCTCCACCTCACTGATGAGGCCTGACTAGGCCGAAACACATGTCTGGTGTTGCTGTTGGTACTCTTGTTCAAAGGAGGATTGCCTAGCATTTCGGAGCTGTACTGCTCAAGTGGGTGGGACAAAGACTGATATTCAAATAGGTATTCCTCCTTTGTGAAAGGTACAGTGAGCTAAAATGTGGCTGCAGACTCTCGAGTGGGTACCTTCCCATAGAATTGTCAAAGGCGGCGTCCCGCCGAAGTCTCGTACCTGATTTGGTGTGGTGATCCGTTGTGACGTATCCAGATGTGTTGCTTTGGCGATGCAGGGAATCAGCTTGACAAAAACCCCAGGGATCTGGTACCTAGGTTTGCCAACCCAACTCCCCACACCTTGTAAGACCTCCCCTATATTTTCGTGGTGTGAGGACAGTGCAAACACTGCCAGGGGAGGCACTGATAGGAATACTGGTCCAATGGCAGGATGACAAGGGACTCGAGACGTTTGCAGCCAAGCTGATGAAAATGCACAGCCAGATGATGTTCAATAGCCAAGGAAGGGAAGTTTGTGGCCCTGCAGGAAGAAGGTTGAGGCAGGAAGGCAGGAAGAACCAGGCAGAGGACACTGGCTGGCAGAAGAGAGACAAGAGGGCAGAGTCAGCAGGTCAGGCAGGAACAGCTGGCAGAAAAAGGAGAACTGGGAAACCTGGACAAGGAACAGCAGGAACCTAGGTACCTGCAGGAGCGCAATAAGACGTGCGGTGTAGCTATACCCGCGGGCTTAAATAGGAATTGTACGAGCGGACCGAAAAAAAAGGTCCGACTGTACAAAAAGTCTGAAAATGCATAGCACCAAAGGTCTGAACACCAAAAGTTCGAACCTTAGGTGGCATGCATTGTGGGTAAGTAAAAAACTGTGTGGTATAGTGAGCAGGGTGTAGCGGGGGACAGCTCGCAGCACACCCGAGAAAAAAAAAAACAGGGGCTGCGGAGTTGTCCCCTGTAACACCCCCTCACTATGCTTTACAGTATAGTAAGGGGTGTTGCGGGGGAAACCCCTGCAGCTGCCCGTAAAAAAAAGAAAAAAAAAGAAAAGGACCCTGTGGCGCCAGTTCCCGATCACGGAAGTGAAAGGGAACTGGCGCTTCAGGGACACAGCATGAAGAAAAGGTAAGTAGGGTTTGTTTATGTTGGGGGTGTGTGTGGAGGTGTGCTGAGGGTGTGGGTGGGGGGTGTCGTGGGTGTGTTGTGGCTGTGGGTATGTAGTGATTTGCAGTGTTTGTTCGCATGGGAAATGTACGAACCTTTAGTGGTGTGTACATTTCCCATGCAAATTTTCCGTCACAGACTTTTCCGTGACGGAAAAACCACGCAGATCCCTTAAATAAGCCAGCGGAACGAAAGCGAGGCTTTCTTGAGACTCATTGGCAGATTCTGCCAATCAGCACCATTGCCACCATACCACGCATTCGCGAAATGCGGGAGTGAGGCCAGACGCCTGCGTGATAAGCTGGCAATGGCGGCGCCCATGATGATGCGGCCCCCATGATGAGGAGTCTGTCGTCGGTAGGACCAGTGCCAGTGCGGGTACAGGTGCCAGGACACAGGATGGTGACTGGTAAGTGGGAGCCTGGACAAGGGGCGCATGGCTTGGGTGTGTGACGAGAACATATCATTGACTCCATAGCATATTGCATTAACCATGAAAGCCACTCTTGCCGCTGTCAGATGTTTTTGGCCGATGGAGCCTGTTAGAAGAAATATTCAGCCGTGCGGGGGTTGGCAAGTCCTGTGAGGTCAACATAGTAGATGAACACAGATTTTTCACACTTGGTTTTACCAAACTCCCTTTGTGTATCATAGGTTGAACAGTAAGGCTTACATCATGTGATTGTGTATAAGTACAGAGTCCAACTCGGAGGTATATAAATATGCTATTTACTTGGCCTCTATACACTTGCAGATTAAACTTGAGAAAAGAATGCTATGCACTACAAATCGTTCCTACACACACACACACACACACACACACACACACACACACACCCCCCCCACCCTGTCCAAGGGAGAATGGCACCATTGAAGCTCTTCTGTGGTCGCCTCAGAGGCAATAAGATGTTCACCAATCGATGGCTTGGGCAATGCTGGTTCCCTACAGCAGCAGCCATCCAGATCTTCAGTGCAGTCTTCATATCTTCTGATTTCTTTTCTCCAGACACACACACCGTTAGGGAGAATTCTCATAAATGTGCTTTGTGCTAAATGTGCTAAATGTGCTAATTTCCTTCAGTTTAGAGAGGACTTGATTTTTTTTACCTCGAAAGAGTGTGAGCCTTTCTTGCCACTCTTTCATGTATTTTGATGTGTGTTTTACACTTGTGTTCTTTGATTATGGAGTTTTAGATAACTCCATAGGCATCTTTTCATGTGTGTCACACAGCACCCTCAGTGCAGTGACACAGGGATGTCTTTTTAGACTTCCCAAAGATTTAAATACCTTCTCTGGGATCAACTACTGTTTCCCAGAGAATGTAAAGTGAAATTGACTTTACTAGTCTTTCCAAATTCCTAGACACAGCACACACTGCCTTACAGCAGAGTGCTGGAGGGGATACTTAGTATCCCCTGTGCCTAAATACTCATGCAGCAGTCAAATACTACCCTTTCCTATTGAAAAGGCTGGCGGCAATAGTTTTACAACAAACTATCATGATTTTTCCTGACTGCGAACCCCGGTAGCTAAGAATCATGGGAACCATGTTTTTCAAGATGGCGCCTTAAACCCCTTTGTTTAAACGGGTATCGGTCTTCTTTTTTTCGACATTTCTTTTTGGAAAGGTCCTTCTAGTGTTTGTCTCTGCGTGCCAAACCAGGTTTGGTCCCTTTGTTTGTGTGCCTTTGGCGGGCTTCAGGACTGAAGTCCGCCCTTGGCGTGAGTGTCTGGGGTGGGCAGGAAGTGAGGGAGGTGCCCGAAACTCCCTGTGCTTAGTCTCCTAGGAGACCCAAATGCACTCTGGCGTGATTGGCTGGCTGACTGTCCGGCAAGGACAGCCACCCTGCTGGGTGAGTGACAGCTAGGCTGGAATGACAGGGAGAGAACTGTTTAAAAGGAGAGTCTCGTAGACTGGAAAGCAGAGTCGACCACTGTAACGAAAGAACCGAAAACAAGTTGGAAGAGGATGGCTGCTGCAACTCCTGGACTGTTCGTTTGCCCGGTGAAGCCCTGCTGCAGGTCCGAATTTTCAAATTCCATTCGACAGAGAAGCTCCTTCAAGGACGGCTTCTTCCTTTGAGTGGGTGGGACCAATCAACTCATAAGGATTAACCAGGCAGAGGGACACCAGTTTGTGTTCTTGAATCTACAGCTACTGGAACGGAAGTGACTCCATTTTGTTTGCTTTCTTCAACGATCCCAGTGCAGTGCAGGAGTCCCCCGATGTCCTCCCTCTTGTCCCCATGAATGAGGCTCAGGAACAGCGAGATCTGCAGGAACTGCCAGGAACCACGACTTCAGCAATATTTTTTCTTCATAAAAAGTTACTGTGCCAACCCGATTGAGAGAACGCCACTTGTGCGGTGAAAGTTCATGAAACTTTCCCAACTCGCAGCCCTAATCAGCTTGTGACCCCACAAATTATTATTCTTTTTCGCCTAAACTACTTCTGAGAACTTTTGCAAAGACCTTACTGTTTGATACCAGAACTGCTCTTTCCTATCCAGAACACTAGCCCATTGCTTTGGCCTGGCCTATTGACTTGAATTGAACTCTTCTGGTGAACTGAAACTATTTGCACTGTCTAAAAGGTA
This sequence comes from Ambystoma mexicanum, assembly GCF_040938575.1. NCBI lineage: Eukaryota > Metazoa > Chordata > Amphibia > Caudata > Ambystomatidae > Ambystoma > Ambystoma mexicanum. Next base: position 1,482,434,707 of record NC_090924.1, read on the forward strand.
CACACCCCTGGGGTAATGGGAATCATGGGGACCACCTACCTCTGACGGTGGTGGACTTCCAGGGGTCACGGGTGCAGTAGCTAAAGTGTGCTTCAGTGTTGGGCCCAGCTAGGTGGCGCTTTAGATCCTAGTTCTGGGGTGATTCCAGCAGACGTACCAGACTCCTTAGGAGAGCAGCCACAATACCGTCTACAATGAGAGTGGGCCTCGGGACACAGAAGGTGAAAAATGGTGGCTAAGAAGCCCTGCTGAGAGGTGAGCAGACTTAGTGCATTGCGTTGAAAAAGGACAAACTCCATGCAGGCCCCTCTTCTTGCAGGCGATGATGTTCGTTAGCCACAAGTCATGGGTGACGACCTGCAGAGTCCCAAGCTTCAGTTCAGGATGAAGACTGTTGAACCAGAGAGACCGGTTTAATGGGTGGTCAGACCACAGTAGTGTCCCAGGGCACTTCTGAAGTTCACTGAGTGCAAGATACTGCTGTAAAACACAGCACTGATTGACCCTGACCCGTCCAAGGGAGGATGGCACCATTGAAGGTCTTCGCTGGTCGCAGGAGAGGCAATAAGTGGCTCACCAATCGAGGGCTTGGGCAATGCTGGTTCCCTTCAGCAGCCATCATCCAGATCTTCAGTGCAGTCTTCATGTCTTCTGATTCTTCTCTCCAGTGGGGGCGACCTCCAGAAGCTCCTCCTTTTATCTTAAATGCAGGCTAAGGGTTTGCATCAGCCCACCAATGGAAAGGATCTGCACTATTCAAGAGGTAAGGGCTGTCCAGTCATGACCGGCGTTAGGGAGAATGTTCACTTTCTGTGCTAATTCCCTTTAACACGAGAGACCCTCAGCACCTTTGCTGGACTCTGGACTTTTTTATTTTAATCTCCTGAGTGAGTGGAACTTTTTACCACTCACTCATTCTTTTTCTCTGACAGGGATTTTTGATTCTTACTGTTTAATGGCATCTGGTAAACTCCATAGGCATCTGCTATTTGCTTAGTGACACCCAGCACCCTCTGTGCAGTGCCACTGAGATGTCCCTTGGACTTCTCTTAATGTTTAAATACATTTTCTTGTGACAACTACAGTTCCCAAGAATAGTAAGACAACTTTAATCTTACTTACCTTTTCTTTTGTGGGTACAGCACACACTACCTTATGTGGGGTGCTGGGGGTGTGTGAGAAACCTGATGGCGTCTCCCTGGCTGGTCCCCGGGGATCTGTCATCCAGGTGGCCAGGACACGGCTATCGCTATTGGATCCAGTTTCTGGGGGTGCACCAGTGAGGGAGGATTGCCTGGATGGGGGGTACTTGGGGAGTGGAAGTGGGACACCGATGGGTGAGACGCAGTATCCCCATTCTTTCAACACCTTTTCCCCATCCTACCGCGTAGGAGATTTAAAAACATTGCCCGCACCTTCTAACGCACAAACACTTTCGCACAACACGAAAGACAACAGACTAATACCAGCGCCGTTTACCTGACATGTCCCAATACAAGGGTCAGGCAAAGTCAGGCACACACACACTTAATGGCCCTTTTCCATTGCCCACAGGGATAAAAGTCCCCAGTTCCAATCTAATTGCTGCTAGTGGTGTAGCATTTGGTATTTTCGGTATTTTGCGCCATAATTTTGATTCAATAAGATCAAGGACTTTAAAGATGGATTCATTAACCAATTCTAGACCATAAATTGGTTTTGGCACAGTCTTACCGTCATAAAAATTTAGACCAGGTTTGATTGAGAAGCGCCCATATTTCCTGTCATTCTTCAATGCCTGATTGGTCAGGAACTTCCCTTTATTTATTTGACTCTCTCTGGTATTAGACCGCCCAGGTTGAGTACTTATCTGCAAACCCAAGTAAACCAGCAAGTCCACAGTTACTATCACCTTATTCTCCAGAGACTAAACCCTCCCTTTAGGATTTTTACTCCAGGAAATTGCTAAGATCCTGGTCTTACTAGGATTGATCACAAGTCCATTGTCTTTAGCAAATAGGGAGAATTTGGTCAGGGGCCGTTGTAAGCCAGTCCAGGAATTGTCAAATAACAAAAAATCATCAGTATCTGCCAACCATTCGACTTTCATCGATCCTATCCTAGGTGCAATTAGCCCTGCCCCCGTTAGGTAATTTACTACATCTGAGACGTAAAGGTTAAACAGGCATGGTGCCAGGTTGCAGCCCTGCCTAAGACCCATAATGGTTTTGATGCGTTCTGATAGGACACCAACCTTATTTAGTCTAACGCAAATACTATAATTCTCATAGAGGTCCATTAAAAGTTTCAACAGACCACCCGGTAAGTCACAGTTAGCATGTTTGCTCCACAGTCTGTTCTTAGAGATCTTATCAAAGGCCATTGAGAGGTCAATGCAGGCCAGATACGTGCAGCCATTCCCCTTTTTCCAGACTGAATCTTGCAGGGCCCTCACCACCAAACCATTCAGGTTCATAGAGTGTCCTTTGCGAAACCCGTCTGGAGAGGGTTAAGTCTGCCAGAAGCTTGCACCCTCTCTTCTACCTGGCCTAATATGAGCGAAGAAAAGATTCTACAGTCTGCATTAATTAAAGAGATGGGGCGATCGATTTTTGGTTCCGACCTAGAGCCTCCTTTGAAGATTGGCAGTACTCCATGATGCAGGGAAAATCACTGAATCTATAATACTCCCAAATAGTATGCACAAAACCTTAGACCAATTTACAGGATCCATTTTCAAGGTGTCATTTGTAAGACCATTCAGCACACTTCTTTATTAAATTCCCAATGTCCTCAGACTCGATCTTAATGACCTATGGAGGCTCAGTGATGTATTTGGCAACAACTGGGTCAGATTCTATATCTATTGACCCACACCTGTAAATATCTCCAAGGAAATGCAACCATTGGGTTTCTGTGACCGCATTTAGTTCCTTAACTTGAAATGAAGGGTCCAGATTATTGACCAATACCTAAAAGGCACGGGCATCAAGTTTTATTAACGTTTGGAGCATACATTCTGCATCCAACTGTAGCCGACTAGCTTTTTTTGATTTACAGAAGTTTCTATATTTCTGTTTTAATTCAATTCGGTACAGAAATGAGGATTCCCCTTACTCCCACGCTTCAGGGCCCTAATGTCTCAATGCAGTTTCCTCTTCACTTCTGCCATGTCTCTGTTATAGACATGATTTGTTTCCCCCCTAACTTTACACGAAAATGTGCTAGTCAAAGAACAGTCACGTTAGTAATGGTGAAAAAAGAAGGGAGGCGCTAAGTTGGTACTTGGGTGAACCTATTTTGCACTACCGAGGCTATGGACATAGACTGCGTTATAAAATACACAATTGTTGGTGGAATACATCCAGATACAAGCCATACTTAGGTGATTGTGTATGTGACTAAAAAGCCACAGGAGCAAAGAGAAGGGGGATTCTAAGTATCCCTTTGGCACTCCACTGAAGGTGGGGTGGGCCATTCTCTCAGTCCATAGAGTTTTGGGAGAGACACTAAGTATTTCTCTATCCTTAAGAAATCTAATTAGGATATAGAAACAGAATCTTAAAGGAGGATCATATGGGTCCCCAGTACACTGCCCATAAGGAGCTGTGTGCTGCAGTAGTAAAACACAGATGCCTTTAAGAGCTATGGAGCAGACAGACTCAATAGTGCAGGCAGAGTACAAAGAATGGAGTCCATGAGAATGAATGAGTGGAAAAGGGCTCCCTTAACTCAGAATTTAACGAAAAAGGTCCAGAAGTCCAGCAAAAAGTGCCATGGGTCTCACTAGGAGAGGAAATGAAGCACAATAATGATAAATCTGCCTAACACTCGTCCCCCCAGACTAGGGACAGGGGGATCTAATCCACTCCTGGATGGCTCTCTCGATCCAGTCGGTCATACTTTCTGGAGATCCATCAGCATTGTTATGTTGGGTACCTGACCTGTGCTCAATAGTGAAGTTGACGCTTTGTAGGCTTATGGACCATCTTCATCTGCTTCAGCCACCTTAAGGGTTGGTGGTCAGTTTGAATCTTGAAAGTAGTTCCATAAAGGTATGGCCTGAATTTCTTCAGGGGCCACACAATAGAAAAACATTCACGTTCAATGGTTGCCCACCTTGTCTCCCGATCCTTACATTTTCTACTAATAAAGCAGATAGGGTGCTCCCTGCCTTTGCTATCAAATTGGCTCACGACTGCTCCTATCCCTGTTTTGGAAGCATCTGTTTGGACTAAGAAGGCCTAAGTGTAATCTGGAGCTCTCAGCACTGGAGCTTTACAGAGGGCATCTTTCAGCCCCTGGGAGGATTTTTCACAGTGCTCATTCCACATGACCTTTTTAGGGTACTTTGAGGGGATGTGGTATTCAGAGGAGAAGCTATGGCCCCATAGTTCTCAGTGAAGTTCCTGTAATAACCAGTAAGTCCTAAGAAGGCTCTTACTTGAGTTTGATTAGTTGGAGTGGACCAGTCTTATATAGCCTGTACTTTGCTGGGTAAGTGCTTGATCTCCCCTCCTCCTACCACATGACCAAGGTAGACCACTTTACTCTGACCAACCTGACATTTACCTGCTTTGATGGCCAGATTGGCCTGTTGAAGGGTCGGCAACACATGTCCTGAGTTTTCAGGATGTTCTTTTCAGGTAGGGCTGAACACTGCTATGTCATCCAAGTATGCCATGCATATGTTTTCTAACCTATTCAGAACATGGTTATGGTTAACCATTCTCTGGAATGTGGCAGGGGCATTTTTTAAGCCGAAGGGCATGACCTTAAACTGGTACAAGCCTTCTAGAGTTGAGAATGCTGTCTTCTCCTTGGACTGGTCAGTCATGGCAATCTGCCAATAACCACTTGTCAGGTCAAAAGTACTGAGGAATTTCGTTGAACTCATCTTTTCCCCTAGTTCATCTGTCCTTGGCAAGGGATGGGCATCAGTCTTGGTGACTAAATTTAATGCCCTATAGTCCACAGATCTAAGTTCCTGAGTTCCTGCCTTTGGTACTAACACAACTGGGCTAGCCCATGGACTTGTGGAATGTTCAATCACTCCCAGGTCAAGCATCTTATTGACCTCTTCTTTTATGTGATTCCTCACATTATTTGACATCTGTAGCCCCTGCTTTTAACAGGTACACTATCACCAATGCCAATGTCATGCTGGCCCCAAGGGGTCAAGCCTGGTGTAAGTGAGAATAGAGGGTCAAAGTGAGTCAACAAAGCTCTGCACTCCTCCTGTTTCTGCATTGTCAGATTAGTAGAGAGTTTTACCCCTCCTACTGACCCATCTGAAGGGTGTCCCCTCAGAAGATCTTGGAGAGGCTCACTCTCCTCTTCTTGTTGATCCGAAGCTAAGAGCAAAGCTCCTATCTCTGGTCTGCAAACATAAGCCTTCATTCGGGTTGGTATGAAAGACCCTTGGGGCCTCCTTGGGGTTTCCCAAGTCTACCAAATAATTGATCTCACCAAGTTTTCCCTCAATTTTTAAGGGTCCTGTCCATTTATGCTGTAAGACCCTCTGGGCCTCATTACGAGCTTGCCGGTCCGGATACAACGGTACCCGTAAGCATGCCGGTACCGTTGTATCCGGACCGGCAAACTCTGAGTTGTGCTCGCAGGTGCCTTTGATTCCGCCAGGTCTGACCTGGCAGAATGAAAGGCACCCGCGAGCACAGCATGTCGGATGCACCGGCACCGTTATAAACAGTGTCGGTGCATCCGACCTCCCCATTCCTATTGAGCTCTATGAAATGGGAATGGGGAAAGAAAATTCTGGCGTCCAGGAATGGACAAATACCGGGTCCGGCATGGCCGTAATGACCCGGTAATTGCCCATTTCTGGGCGCCAGAAAAAAATGAATACCGGTGGCAGCCATGCCTGTGTTACAGGCACGGCTACTGCCAGCCTCGTAATGTGGCCCTCTGTCTTACTGGGACCATTATGAGAACGTGTTGGTCTGGAGTAAACTCCACCATGTTTGCCTTCTGCTCGGCCCATTGCTTAACCAGAGCTTGATCAGCTTTCAAATTCTCAGTAGCCTCTGTCATTATAAGTGCCATCCTCTGTCTGAGGCCAAGCACATAGGGCCTCATTACGAGTTCTCCGGTCTGGACTTAACGCTGCCGGTATAACCATACCGGCACTGTTTCCGCGATCGCCAAATTATGACCTACGAACACGGAAATACCACCACTATAAACCGCCACCGCGGAGTCAAGGCACCCGTAAACTTCGCCTGCACGGCAACCCCCCGTTACCGGCAATACGAAACACTGCAAGCATTACGAGTACCATGGATATGGAAACACCGCCACAATAATAGCGCAAAAACCGTTAACACGGTGGTGGTATCGCCGTCACCGTGAACATGACGTTAAACAGTGCCTGGTGAGCTGAATCAGGCCACAGGTGCACCAAATGAGCCCCGCTGGACCCAGCAGACCACTGGGAGCCTACAAAAGGGCCACACCCAGCCCAACACAACACAGAACCATGCAGGCAGCAGCTCTAGTAGCATTGGGTCTGGGGCTATTGAACCAACAGGCAGCACTGCACATGATGGCAGTAATGGTGCAGAGGAGGAGGAGGCGCAGGCGGCACTTAGCAAACCCAGTACCCATGCCAAACCCTATTGTTCAGCCGGCACGACCCCGCAGGCAGCCTGCAATACCACGCATCAGGGCCTCACCCTGGAACCTGACCCCAGGACCGATCCACACATTATACCGGATGGACCGTCCGACAATCATGTACATCACCACCATGATAGTGGACGACATCAGCAGACACATTGATATCACCACCGCCATCCCCTCCTCCTGGTGTCGGTACTGCATTTTCTTGTCACCGGAACTTATCAGCACACAGTTGGTGAGCTGCACAGGCTATCACACCCTGTTTCTCCAAAATATTGGTACAGGTACTGGATGCCCTGTTGCGCCATGTTTCGGATCACATCGCCCTACCCCGTACCCTTGCCCAGGTCATTGCCACCAAGTTGGCCTTCCATGCCATTGCAGGAATGCCAAATTGCATAGGTGCAGTAGACTGCACCCACATAGAGCTGACAGTACCACGTGCTATTGAGATGGTGTACCGCAATAGGAAACTGTACCACTCACTGAATGTACAGGTGGTATGTGATGCTGGACAAGTGATAACACATTGCTGCGCACGTTTCCCGGGCTCAACACATGACTCAATGGTTCTGTGGAATTTGACATTGCCACGGTACATGGAACGCTACGCTGGACAAAGCACATGGCTATTGGGTGAGTAGAACTGCCAATGCACAGTGCCTGTGGAAGTGGGGTGTGTGTCCAGGGCAATGACCTATGTGAGTGGGCTGCTACGACTGCACATGCATCACCCCCCCGCCCATTTAGTGAACAGTCAGCACAACCAACACATCACAAATCTACACATGACAGGTTGCCACAGTGTGCCCGTACACACCCTGCCACATGTGTCACACAACCGATACTGCCACTGGCCCATACAAATGGAGCCACTCAATACATCCACCCACACTATGCACCACTGCCCCTCCAATGCACATGATGCCTGCGCATGAGACATCCTGCATCAACAACATCATCACAATTGATTGACTCCACCATGTGTGTACATCACTGCACAATGCCATACATACCAACCACTATTGCCCGCAGGGGCAACTATACATGCACATCAATTTCGTTGGTCAATGTCCAGATGCCAACGTCGACGACAATGACCCAGTAATGGTAATCACCCACCGGTCCGACCACTGCTTTCCACATATGGATGAATGATCAATGACACAAGATAGCACTGCATCTGATGAAGACTTGATACCACAAACACTGACATGTCCCCCACATCTACATCCCATGTAGGTGATGCAGGATATGCACTCACACCATGGCTGATGACACCTGTACGAAGGCCAAGGAACAGGCTTGAGGAGGCGTACAACAGGGCACACGTCCGCATACGTGGCATGATTGATAGGACATTTGGACTACTGAAGGCCAGGTTCCGCTGCTTGAGCAGATCTGGCGGATCACTGCTCTACAGCCCAGTGAAGACGGGTAAAATTACCCTTGTTTGTGCCATGCTGCACAATCTGTGCTTGCGCAGGAACATTCCGCTGCCCCCAGATGCAGACGATGGGGATGAGATGGGGATGGGGTTGGGATGGTTGCACCTCCTCCTGGGGGTGCACAAGATGGACAATGAGCACGGGATACACTGATTCACATTTACTTTTGAGAGACTGCACATTGACAGCATTGCGTGGATATGACGATGCCAGTTAATACATTGATGGACTGCAAATGAAATGATGGATGTCCACTCATAAATGATTTTCTCAATGATAATATATTTTTTACATAACAGGGAAGAAGGTGCATTGGGTAGGGAAGCTGTACACCCGTGCCCACTCACCACCCAAACGTACCCACCCTCAACCAAGCCCCAAATTACTAACCCCCTAATGGACCTCCCCCACCACCCAAACGTACCCACCCCCAACCAGGCCCCAATTTACTAACCCCCTAATGGACCTTCCCCACCAGCCAAACGTACCCACCCCCTTACACTCTTCTTGTCCATGTATGTGTCCTGCACTGCCAAACACACATGGCATCATTTGCGTGTGCGCTTCTGCGCACAGGCATCCTTGCCTGAGGGCCCTGTTAGGCGACTTGAGCGCCTCCGTGGGCTGGCAGAGGTGGAGCTGGATGGGGTGGTGCTTGTGGATGGCACTGTTGCTGGCATAGTTGGCAAACGTCCCAGATAAGCCTGCTGGGCAAGCAACATGGACTCCGCAATGCTGAATGTGTTGTTGTTGCCATCCCGGACATGGCGTGCCAGGGTCACTGTGGTGGTGGCAAAGCGTCCAATTGACCTGGAGAGCCGACGCTCAAATGCACTATAACTCTCCCTCTGCAGTCTGGACTCCTCCAGCTGTCTTTCTACTAGCTGGGTAAGGGGGGCCTGCTGGTCCTCCATCCGCTGCATGCGGGCATTCAGCTCAGCCATGGAGGAGGTTGGTGACCTCATTGGACTATGTAGTGATGGTGGGCTGAACTGGAGGTCTTGGAGGGGTGACAGGTCATCCAGGTTGGGCACCTCCCCCTGTGGCCCTACATCAGACTGCATTGCTGGGGCACTGTTGTCACTGCCTGCAGCCTCCTCCGCAGTTCAGATGTTTTCAGGGGTGGGTTCTGCGGGCATGATGGCTGGGCGTGGCACCTGTGTGGCAGCAGGCAGCGTGGAGATAGTGGTGTTGGCTGGTACATCCGTACCAGATGCAGCTGGTGGCAGAGTTGCTGAGCAGCTTGCGTCTTCCTCCTGGGCAGGGGTGCTGGGTCACCCAAGTGCAGGTGCACATTGCCTCGCCTGTTGGGCATTGTCACTGTCACTTGCAATGGCTGTGGGTACACAGAGGGCATACTATTAGTTGTGTGGTGGTACCTGATGGGTGCATCACATGCATCAGACAGGTTGATCAGTGACCATTTGCATTTACACGCATATGACTGTTGACAGCCATGTATTGTAGTGGTGTTGCTTATCGTCTGGATCATGAATGGGTCCTTTTGGGGCACTCCTGCACTGACGGGGCGGGGGGAGTTGCTAATGGATCCTTTGGGGCACTCCTGCACTGACTGGGAGGGGTTGTTAATGGGTACTTTGGGGCACTCCTGCACTGACTGGGGGGATGTTGATGTTAATGGGTCCTTTGGGGGCACTCCTGCACTGACTCGGGGGGAGGGTTGTTAATGGGTCCTTTGGGGCACTCCTGCACTGACTGGGGGGGTTGTTAATGGGTCCTTTGGGGCACTCCTGCACTGACTGGGGGGGGTTGTTAATGGGTCCTTTGGGGCACTTCCACACTGACTGGGAGGGGGGGGTGGTTGTTAATGGGTCCTTTGGGGCACTCCTGCACTGGCTGGGGGGGGAGGTTGTTAATGGGTCCTTTGGGGCACTCCTGGCCTCAACAAATACTCATATGGCATTGAAATGTGTGCACTTACCAGCATCTTCAGGTGGGCTCACTCCTGCCTCAGCATCGCCAATTCCATGGATTGCCTCAAGGTGGAGGACACTGCTGCAGCACTCCTCCCATGTCTGCAGCCTCAGTGGTGAAGCAGGCCCTCCACCTGTGCCACTGTGGCGCTGCCAGTGTGTTGCAATCAGGTTTCGCACCCTCAGTCTGAGGTCGTCCCACCTCTTGTGGCAGTCCTTCACGCTCGTTGTTGTGACGCCCACAGCTGTGCACTTTCGTGCAGCTACGGCCCACACATCCTTTCTGCGCTGCTGTGTTGCACAGCGTTGGTCAGCGCTGAACAGCATTTCGGCATGATGCACTATGTGGTCCATTAATACAGTGAGCTCCGCCTCGCTGAAGCGCTGTTTGCGCTGTCTCTGGGCAGGGATCCTGGCTGCCATGCTGGTGGTCCTTTTTAGCTTCTCAGTGTGGAGATTTAGCCTTTGCTGACTCTGGATGGCAGTGGATTGTGGTTTATATAATGTCCGCCTCTCTCTTTCCAGTTTTCGCGGTCATGGTATTTCCACTTCTGTGTCTGTGAGGACGGCGGCAGACACGGTTTTTACACTATTTGTGGGGCCGGTATGTCCAGTTCCGTGGGTGTTTACGTGGCGACGGTGACACCGTTTCCGCGTCCGTGTGGTGCGTGCGACCGACAGGCCTTAATCGGCCGCTCTTTCCGCAATCATGCAGACGCGGAAACTGTATCACCGTCATCACGGAAACACCGCATTCCGGACCGGCAAACTCGTAATGAGGCCCATAGTCAGTAATCCGTACGGGCTTGAGGGAAGGAGCACTCTCCAGACCCTCCTTAATCGGAGCCAAAGGTCCTCTGACTTTATAACTAAAAAAGTAACTCAAAGGGGCAAAAACCCACTCCAGCTTGAGGAACTCCTCTGTAGGCAAAATTAAGGCATGACATAAGAAGGTCCCACTGTCTTCGAAATGGTTGTTACAAAGCTCCAATCATGTTCTTCATGGTTCTATTAAACCTCTCTACCAACCCATTTGTCTGAAGGTGTTAGACAGTTGAGAACTTGGTGACCCCACAGGTTTTCCACATGGCCTGCATGTAGTTGGACATAAAATGTGACCTACTGTCAGATACCACCTCTTTAGGAAATCCTACTTTGGTAAAAAATACCAAGTAGGGCCTTACAGTCTTCTGTGAAAAGGCTTCCCTTCCCACATGCTGGTGGCATTATTTAGACCATTGCCTGATCTTTCTTTTTATGTCGGCCTTTTGAGTAGAAAGGTTCTTAGAGAGAAGGGAATGGGCCAAATGACACTGCCAATGTGGGCCCTAAGGCGAGCATATTTTCTAGGTGTGCTTATTTGACACAGATAACATGTTGCTTTTTTGTACAAATTGAAAGGCTCTGCTGTACATCATAAATAATAATCCACGGGTCGGTCTATTGGGATATTTAAAAATAATTGAAAATGCAAAAAAGGCGCTTGGCAAAGAGGCGGCTCAATGGATACGTGAATCATCGCAGCTCTGGGGATCGGTTAAAGTGTCCACCGGTGCTCTCCTGCGGAACGGCATTTGTAAACCAACAGGAGCATATATGGTAACTTGAAGACCGGGCACCTCTAGGGGTGCCCAATTAAAGATCTTAGAACTTAAGTGAACAGCCAGGGGGACTTCATGTGGTAACTAGGAATGTGGGTCTCAATTCCTGGGGAACCACTAGTCTCCTGAGGTCATCTGGAATAAACTTCATAGGTTCACTGTATAGAGGTCCATCTTCCCAGTGTAGCCTGTGCTTCCAAGGGTCATCACTCTGGGAAGCGGCCTGCTGACACAGTCCTTCTACCTTCTGCCAGCAAAGTCTGCAGCTCACGATGGTCTCTGGGATCTAGATCTTCTAGACAGGGTTGAATCTCCCCCTCCTCTGACTCATCAGTAGAAGGTTCTTCAGGGGATTCCTCTTGCTCCAACTCAGCCTCAGCTGGTGCTGGGGTCACAGGGGTGGCCTCTAGCTTTTCTACAGGAACCTTTTTCCCTGTGGAAGTTTTGGGCATGGGGGACCTTCTTTCCTTGGGAGACTCTGGGTTTCCCCTTGGTCTCAGTTTTAAGACCCTTTCCTTGTCAACTCCATTCTCTTCTTAGAGTTATTTTTTGGTGTGCTGGAGACTACACCTAAGGCAGTCAAATCATTGCCCAACAGTACCCTTCCTGGAACTTCTGACTGAATACCTACAGGAATGTTTACAGTAATCCCATTACATTTAATGATAGCTGGCAGTACTGGGCACATTTCGACTGAGCATCCTGCTAACTTGGTAAGCCTGTTGGGATCCTTAGCAACTTCCTCAGGTTGAAAGAAACTTCTACCACAGTTATACTTGCCCAGTGTCTCTAGTGGCAGGGGTGTCCTGATCATTCACAAGTACACTGTCTTTATAATACTCTTTAGTATTATCAGGAATGTAATTACAGACCTCAATGTTCTGTTGTTCCCACAGAGATACTAAAGACACTCTAGCCTGAACACCAATGGGTTCTTCACCTTGAGGGTGAAAGCTAGCCCCTGTCATTGGAATATCCACATCATGTTGTGAGAAACCTGAAGTTGTCTCACCCACTAGTCCCGGAGATCTGTCGTCTAGGTGGCCAGGCCGCAGCCATCGCTATTGGATCCAGTTCCTGGGGATGGACCAGTGGGGGAGAATCACCTGGCGAGGGGTGTTCGGGGAGTGGAAGTGGGACACCGAGGGTTGAGACGCGGTATATTTTTCCCTGTAACACCTTTTCCCCATCCTACCCGGCAGGACATTTAGAAGCTCTACCCCCCTTTTCCTGCACAAACACTTTCTTACACTGTAGCAGACAATGGACTAACACCAGAGCCGTTTACCTAATATGTCCCAACACACGGATCAGGCAGAGTCAGGCAATTGACAATAACCATGCACACCTGACGGTCCTTTACCTTCCCCAAAGGGATAAAAGGTGCAGCACGAAAAGCACACTTCGAGCATTCCTGGAACGCTCGAGGAGCCAGCTATACCAAACCAGCAGCACAAAGGGAGAAGAAAGACGGTGAGACTGGGAAGGAGGACAAAGGGGTTATTGCCCTTGCTCTTTTCAATTCAGACCCGTGAAACCATAAGACCGGGAGTTACAGCTGGTGTGCGGAACAGCAGATGCCAATGCTACATGGGGGCCACCTGCATTGATAACGCAGGCAGAGAGGTAAGCTTACTACTGTGGTACTATCCTTGACTCCAGAGAACAAAGAAGTCAACTGGTTCAGCAAAGCCGGTGAGTCAGAGGAAGATGATATCAAACCCAACTGTGTTAATCCCAAGGTTGCGAGTAACAACATTATGAACTCAAGAAGAAGGAACTTGTGTGTATGTTTGAGCTTTAAAGAAAACCCGGTTGAGCTCTAGGTGCAGAGGGGTCCGGCGCCATGCCAGTGCTCATTCGAAAGACTCTGACCGAAACCTGCTTTTGAAACTAAAGCAACCAGAAGGCCCTAGAAAAGGGTGGCATGAGGCGCCAGAGCGGTCCTACTGGGTCATGAAATATCCCCTGTATAATCGAAAGTCTCAGACCCGTGGCCAGAGGAAAGCTATGGGAAGGGAACCCTGCTTTCCATTAAGGTTATGAACTTTGGAATAAGGCAAGTGTGAACACGGCAGAGGAGTGCCAAAAGAAAGCTAGGAGAGGGAAAACCTCACTTTCTGATGAAAATGAGCAATGCGTGAACTTTGTTAAAAATACATGAACTTTGTTAAAGAAAGGCCGTAGTAAAACCGACGGAGGGAGAGCCTCGGGGCGATGAGCAATCGACCAAGGTGCAAGATCCCAGAGAGAACTTTTCGTTTGTTTGTCATTGTGAAACACCACAGGCCTTCTAAGGCAAGAGACTTTTGCACGAAGGAGACTTGGCCTTTGAAGGTTTTTGATATCATTGAACTTGACTGTGAATCTCGTGTTGACGATGCCAAGGAGTGTGCTGTGCTTGAGAGTCCCGTCTTGTCCCGTGCTTCAAACTTAGGGAAGGTAGACCCAGCCATACCATCCTTACTTATCATTTTGAGAACACTTCTTTCTTTTCTGGTGAACATTATCGCACACTCTTTTCTTAATTTAGTAGGAAGTATTGGCAATAGTTTTAGTATAGGCCCTTTTTATTTGACAATACACCACTAGGACTGCCTTATTATTATTTGAAAGTCATAGCTTGCTCCCATTTTAGATTTAGGTTTAGATTAGGCGTTTATCTCACCCATTATAAAGTTCAATAAACACCCTTGAACTGTGATCACTTGTGTCTGTCTTTACTGTTGCCACCATGAGTTCCTTACAACGTGTGAATGCTAAGCTGACATAGGGGATCCCTGAAGGTTTACCCTTACATCTGGGGTTTCCTTTCACATGGTCACCCGACCCACATATCACATATTTCCCAAATGTCTTTTGGGATGGGGGTTTCTGATAACCTCCTTCTGGCTTGGGTCCAGAGATTTCCATAGCCTCATAAAGTTGTTTAGGGGGTTATTTACCCTGGTTATGTTTTTGGGCCACTTTTGGCTGGGTTTTTTGGAATTATCCTCCTCATCCTTTTAAAGATTTTTCCCTTCCTCTTTCTTGTGAGGATCCCCAGAATCCTTGTGAGTAGCCCTATTGGCCACCCACAAGTCAGTTGCCACTGCTAGCTTCTTGGGGTCCAGTTCTTTGGAGTCAGCAAGGTGATGTCTCAGCTCTGGGGAACAGGCATCAAAAATACTTTCTAGCATGGAGAGACATCTCATACCACCATAAGAGCTCATCTTGTATCCCTTAATCCACCCATCTAAGTTTTTCAGGCTTTCACATACCCAAGTGGCCCATAAGTTACCATCTCTCTTCTTGTGGTCCCCAAACCTTTTTAGTTATTGGCAATGAGTCTTCCCAAACCTGGCTATGAGAGCAGTTTATACCAAGTGGTAATCTTGCCTGTCAACATCATTCAACTCCATCACAGCCATTCTGGGGGATCCTAGACATTACCCATGGGACAAACTCACTTTCACAAATACCTTGCACTTTACATGTAAACTCACATCATACAAACTCACCAAATCTTTGGGTAAATGAGGCTTTCTGCTTCTGGAGTGGTCTGGCAAAGAGGACTCTGAAACAGAAGTAGAATCAAGGGTCAATTTTTTCATCTCTAGTTCATGCGGCATCTCTTTTTCCCTGAGTTGCAGTTCCTTCCTCATTTCTTTGTCTCTCATTGGCAGATGTAATAATATTTATACTTTCATCCACATCATCGTCTACCTCATTATCTGGAAGTTGAGGGTTAAGGGTTAAACTGTGACCATCATTTTCTTCTAGATCTGTTCTGGAAATAGGGGTTACACACTTACTTGCAGTTTGGTAATCCAACAAGCTTTGGATTAATCTAGCTTTTTTTCCTTTTGTACTAAAACATTTATCGTTACACATTTCTTTCAGTTTTTCAACAGTAAGAGACATAAGACCTCCTGCCTTATAGTTTTCCATAGTGGACATCGTTTTTGTACTTTATAGCATAATGACCTGGAGGATGGATTCTTTGTGTGCAATACAACCAGAAATCGGTGTAATCCAACCTACACAAATCCCACCAGCTGTCACCAGTGTTAGGGGAGTAAGACTTTAGTAAGCTATCCCAGCAGTGTGTAGATCCCCAGCTCTTACTATCAGTCTGTACTAGCTCAGGACCTGGGTAGTGTGGCAGAGCAGTCAGGCTTATTTTAAGGGGAATATGTGCGCTGTAGGTAAGTACACTGCATTTTAGCTAGACAGGCACAGCAAAGAAGCACTTACACCTATAGTTATATAAAATATATATATTTATTATATTTACACCAGAATCACATTAAGTACTTCAGATGTTTACGGTACAACACTTACGAGTACTAGATAATACCCTTCAAAGGGCACTTTCACTTTTATGTTTGTTCGCGGTTACATTTGTAGCAATGTTAGAAAAGGAAAAGATAAGGTTATCGTAGTATCTGTAATTGCGCATTCTTGCGGTTTTCAACAGGTCATACGGTAATGCATTTACTCTGCAAACACATATAGGAAAGTCACTTAAAGATAGGAAAATAAGTGGTTAGTGCAACATGAGCTTGGTTCAAGGTTCTAGAGACCGTTTCTTCGCCTGGTGTTAGGGAGAATTGTCATTTCTGTGCTAATTCCATTCAACCCTAGAGACCCCCAGCTCTTCTGCTGGACTTAAGGACTTTTAATTTTTATCCTGGAGTGAGTGAGACCTTTTCCCCACTCTCTCATGTAATTTATATCTCATTTGGACTCTGTGTTTCTTTTGGTTTTGGAGTCTGACAAACTCCATAGGCATCATCTTTTTACATTGTGACACAGCACCCTCGGTGCAGTGCCACAGAGAAGTCCTTTGGATTTCTCCTAAGGTTTAAATACCTTCTCTTGGGTGAACTACTGTTCCCAAGAGTAGTAAAGTGAAATTTACTTTACTTACCTGTTTTTCCTATGTAGGTCCAGTACACCCCATCCTATGTGGAAGTACTGGGGGGGTTACTTAGTAGCCCCTTTTCCTACTTATGTAACATTTTTTATGTTACCCTCACTACAATTAATGGCTGGTTTAATTTTCCTACCATTGTGCGTTTTTACCACTGGCTGAATCCTCAGCTGCAGTATTGCACTCATTGGTGCCCATTTTGTAAAAATGGCCCCAGTCTTCTTTTTTCACCATTCCTTGCTTGTGAGGTCTTTCATGGCTTTACTCTGTGGTTCGTTTTGCCTTTGGCGGGCTTCAGTGCTGAAACTTGCCTTTGGCTCCAGTGTTAGAATATGAGGAGGGTGGGCCAACTAGACCAGAAATGACCTCTTACTATTATTTAAATCATAGTAGCATTTGAATTTATTGTACATAAATAGTTACATAAGGAAAATAAATAGCATTTACATCAACAAGTTTTTTTTTTTGCCACACACACATCCCTCCATACCTTCTTCATTCATCAAACTTCCTCATGCATTCATCTTACCTTCACAAAAACACCAGTGATATACCATTAACATCACAATTTCAACATAAATGTCAATTTGTCACTTTATCATTTTTCAATGTGACCCTCTGTCTATGTTCAGGGGTTTAGAAAACTAGTGTCGACATGTTTCGGTTGAGTTCTCTGCAAGGGTAGAGGTCCCCTTGTCCATTCGTTTGTAATCAACCTTCTTCAAGACAGAGAGCAGCCGCTAGTTCTGCGTTGCCTCTTCAAACATACACAATGAGGGTGGTGGCTGAAAAAGCCTCAGTTCTCTGTATTTCCAGGGGCCGCGGACTGGTGAAGTGGATTGAATCCTGGCGTGAGTGCTCCTGTTTGTGGTGCTTCACGTCAAAAGGGGTGTCAGAATTGAGATTTCTTAAGTGCCCGGATTGGTTATAGGGTAAGATGATATTATGGCGCCGGCGGGAACCCAAATAAATGCAGGCGCATATAGCGCCTGCTATCAGGTGGAAGGTGGCTTCAAAGATGTCCTGCTATCCCCTGTGGAATTCGTGGTCTGGCGTCTGTGTCTGCTGCCTCGACCGTAGTTGTTGCTGTTACTAGAGCAACAACTACGGTCGAGGCAGCAGACACAGATGCCAGACCTCGAATTCCACAGGGGATAGCAGGACATCTTTGAAGCCACCTTCCACCTGATAGCAGGCGCTATATGCTCCTGCATTTATATGGGTTCCCGCCGGCGCCATAATATCATCTTACCCTATAACCAATCCAGGTACTTAAGAAATCTCAATTCTGACACCCCTTTTGACGTGAAGCACCACAAACGGGAGCACTCATGCCAGGATTCCATCCACTTCACCGGTCCGCAGCCCCTGTAAATACAGAGGAGAACTGAGGCTTTTTCAGCCACCACCCCCATTGTGTATGTTTGAAGAGGCAATGCAGAACTAGCGGCTGCTCTCTGTCTTGAAGAAGGTTGATTACAAACGAATGGACAAGGGGACCTCTACCCTTGCAGAGAACTCAACCGAAACATGTCGACACTAGTTTTCTAAACCCCTGAACATAGACAGAGGGTCACATTGCAAAATGATAAAGTGACAAATGGACATTTATGTTGAAATTGTGATATTAATGGTATATCACTGGTGTTTTTGTGAAGGTATGATGAATGCATGAGGAAGTTTGATGAATGAAGAAGGTTTGGAGGGATGTGTTTGTGGCAACAAAAAAAAACTTGTTGATGTAAATGCTATTTATTTTCCTTATGTAACTATTTATGTACAATAAATACAAATGCTACTATGATTTAAATAATAGTAAGAGGTCATTTCTGGTCTAGTTGGCCCACCCTCCTCATATTCTAGTGCTACATTGCCTGGAGGGCCATAGACGTTAATCAGGCACCCTTATTTTTCTTTCTACTTTGGCTCCAGTGTGTCTGGCATGGCGGGAAGCGAGGGAGGTGGCCGAAACTCCATGTCCTTAGTCTCCTTGGTTACCTGAATGCATCCAGTGCTGATTGGATGACTGGCTGCCCTTGGAGAACAGCCACCCTGTCCTTGGAGAACAGCCACCCTGCTGTGTGAGGGACAGCTAGGCTGTGCATGAACTGCCCGGTGAAGCCCTGCTGCAGTGCTACAGCTCCAATTTCGTATCGACTAGAGTAGTCCGGAATGGATGACTTCTTTACTTGGGTTGGTCGGACCAACTGACCCCCAAGTCGAACTCTGCTGGAAAACCTTTATTTTTTTAAATCTTTTTTAAAAAATGTTTATTTTTTTATTGTGTATATTAGTTCATAATAAAACTTTTTGACACATTACATAAAATCACAGAATAGTTAGATATACAAACATGCTAACCACACTATACAAAAAAATGAAAACGCAATAAAAGCATAAATTAAATCATACATGGAATACATTAATTTGTATAATGAAATTAAGATTCTAAAAACAGAGGCAACAAGAGAATAGTAAAAACATTGAACCAAACTAAGCGTATCATTAAAGCCTACCAATGCTTTAACACAAATGGCAGTGTGTGTGGGAGTGTTCCTGGTGTTCGTCTTGCTGCCCTGGTGCCTGGGACAGTGTGACTTCCATTGTTATCACTTGAGGAGGAGTTTACTACTCATAAACCCACACCGCAACACGGAGCGTCGCGGAGTGTGTGGTAGTGTTCCTGGTGTTTGTTGTGCTGCCCTGATGCCTGGGACGGTGTGCCTTCCATTGCTATCACTCGAGGATGAGTTTACTACTCATAAACCCACAGCCTAACACAGAGCGTTGCGGAGTGTGTGGGAGTGTTCCTGGTGTTCTGTGTGGGATGTGCAGGTCAGTGCGGGCCAGTTGCACTGAGATGAACGCCAAACTACCTGCGAGTCAGCTGCAGATCCAATCACAGCTGAGGCGGTACAACTCTGTGCTGATTCAACCGCTGCAACTGCAGTTGGAGGACAGGGGAATTAATGCGACTGAACAAGGAGAGAGTGAACGCGGACGCTGAAATGACTCTGCCAGCAATATGTTGGGACAATTGGAGCCGCACATGAAGTCGTTGAAGTTGCTGCGTGACACCCCGAGTGTGCCCCCATTTATTCCATGAAATGAGACTGACTATGTTGATCAAACAAGGCGCTGGGATGAAAGTAGAGTTGAAGAAGTGACCGCACTAGCATGCGGTGCCTCTGCCTACCAGCTGCCCTCTCCAGTAGGAACCAAACTGTCCCCCCATGCAAATCCTGACCACCTCTACATCCACAATGAAATCCGGAGAAAAAGAAGTGAGCAAAATACCGCAGCTGAGAGTTATCACGTGGCAGGTGATGGATCGCGCTGCATGTAGAGAAGGAGGAGAAACAGTGATTGGATGCCCCAAGCCCAGTTGTCATCCCCAGCTAAACAGAAAAAGAGGTGAATTATCAGGGAGCTGTGATAACGGACTTACATCATTGGGGCAGACCGACGCTGAGCAACAGGTCTCACTTCATGTTAATGCTCCGGGTGAAACTTGGGACTGGTTGACAAAACATCACGACTGTCTTAAGAACTTAGTTATTTCTTTACCCATGAAAGGTCTGGTCGGTAGGGAGCTGCCAGAGGCTGGAGTCTTCAGTGGAAATCAACGGCCAGAGGAAAAACAAGTGGAAAATTGGCCCCACGGCGTAGGTGACCTTGACCTTGTGCCGGGACTAGCCCCAAATGGCAAAAGTAAAATGGAACTTGCAATCAACCCTTTCGTGATCATTGGGAATAGTTTTTCTGAACAGGGAACCACAACTCCTAAAGCTCACCGCTACTCAATTGCGGTAGCAGACCAGCTTATTAAAGATTTGGCTATACTAAATGCCAAAATTAGTTGCAACAACGCTGGTATGGAAACTCTAAATAACAGAGAAAGATGAACAGCTGAGACAATACATAAAAGAAAAATGAATGACCCTGAAAACTTCACAGGGAAAGACGACAGTGATATGCAAAAGGATCCTAAAGATCAAAGGCAATCCCTGAAACGGCATTGGATAGATTCCAGCCCTCTGTCAACGATATGCTGTTAAAAAAAAGAAACCCCTCAGCGAGGGAGCCTTCAATGGTAAGGCTTCCAGACTGACTTATTCTTCTCACCCCCATTAAAACATACATGGGGTACAGTACAACTGAAGTGCTGATCAACTTAACATTTTGGTAGAGAAAGTTACACATTCCTCCTATACAGTTTAGAGGTTTTCCAGTAATCTCACTTCTGTTTCGAATTCATGTAGCAATTCCTCTACAACTTTCCAAACTTGTGTGACTGCAATCATAAGGCCCCGGCTTGAATCAGAGAGGCTTCTCAGCCAAAAGCTTTCCTTACTTAAGTCTTCCAGATTACTCACGTATTTTAATAGGTAACATTTATATGTGGATTTTAAATGAACACAGGAAGTAAGGGCATGTCTTGCGGTTTCAATGCAGTTATTATCCATGCAGATCCTGCATGTTCTTTTTTCCACAGGTATGTTTTTACTCGAGGAACTCACCCAAGTCCGCTCCTCATTGTTACAGACTAGTTCATCATTACTTCCACCTGTAGTCATTTTATAGCTTGCCCACATTTTGCGATTATCTCCCTGAGTTAGTATCTTTACCATATTCTGCCAGACTACGTGCCTCTCAGAGCTTAAGTTCCTTTTGCTCCAGGTTCGATGCCCATTCCTAATAGAGCATTTCCTCCTGAGCTTTTCTTTGGGTTCTATGTTGAGCTGGTCAACAGGTCTTATATCATACCTCAGTTTCTTCTTAGTTGCCACTATCACTTTGTCATAGGGTCTTTGCGGCCTTTGCACCCCATTGATTGCGAGTATTGTTCCCCTCTCTGCACTTTTATACATACATGCAGTTAACTAGATCACAATCTCTTCAGCTGGACTTCATATGACTATAATTGTCAATCATACCATTACTCCAGATGTTGGCCTTTTCCAAGTTCTTATATGACCATTCCAAACGAGAGCCCTTCTATTTATTTCTAGTTCACTTGTCCTATCACTAGTAATTGGCCTTCTAGCTCTGTGACCAAAACTAAAACAGAGGGTAGCATGGTCACTGAACTCATTAAAGTTAACCTGCAACTCCAAAGCCTTTTCTAGAGTTGCAGCATTAATGAAAATATAGTTTAGTGTAGAGGTACAGAAATCATTGTGCCATGTCGGCCCCATATGTATATCTGTTTTTACTGTGCCAGTCACCATTTTTAATTCAATTTCTTCAAAGGATATTTTCCACCTTTGATGTTTGTTCCCATTCCTTGCCTTACTCACAGAATCAACATTACCATTATCATATGTAATCCTTGAGTTTAAATCACCAGCAATTATAATATCCATTTCATCACCGTCGAGGTGGCTGCTAGTAATTAACTCAAATATTGTGCCCTGAATACCTAAAGTAAATTCATCCCCCGCAGGTTCATATACATTGATTATTAGCACCTTTTGTTGATCACCAATTAAGAAATCAACACCCAGAACATTCTTATCGCTATTACTAGCATGGATCTCTTTAGAGGGAATATCGTTGGCCACCAAAGTAACCCGTCCTCCATACGGTCTACCTTTTATCCCCCTGCTGGCATCACGACCATAAGATGAGAAGCCATCAAAGTAAGATGCTGCCACGAGCAGGGTCTCTTGGAGGAGTATAATGTCCGACATAGAGATTAGCCGAAGAGATCCACCCTTCTTGAGAGATGCTTATGGCCTCTCGTGTTCCAGGTGATGATTTTGGTGTCCACTCAATGGTTGGCCATCATGGGGGGGGGGAGAAAGGAACAGAGCCATTCCCAGTGTGCTCTTACATTAGGGTCGCCCATATTTCCAGATTTAGCTTGTCCATACTACACACCTTTACTGGCCACTCTTTGCTTATTTTTGTTGTTATTTTTGTTGTTATTCGGTTTGCCTTTGTTAGTCTGACTGCCCACACATTCACAGTCCAATTCAAAGCCCCTTTTTGTAAGTTCTCCAGAGTGGACCCTAATTAAGACCACCACTTCTTCAGCATGGCAATGTACCATGGTTATCATGTCATCACATATTTCAACACATTTAAGGTCCTCACTTTTAATCAGTGTTAATGGCAAAAGCTGATTAAAGATTTCCAGCAGTCGAATACGGTTGATGGGTGTCCTCCTACTTTTAGTAATACCCGTGATGTTAAATGATTTGAGTGGAAGAAGGCTCTTTTTTCCTCCACCAAAATCAACTTTGTTTTGTTTAATGGGCTTAGCATTAAGAGAAGTCACCACTTCTCTTAATTCCTCTTCAGATTCATATTGGATTCACACACAGAGGTATCAATGGAAATTGCACTCCCATTCAAAGAGGATTTGGAGCTGTCAAAGGAGCTTTCCAGGATTTCTTCTTCTACTTCGGGTGTTTCTTTAACCACTTTAGGTTTTCCTTTCGTTGCTCCTAGAAGCCAGTTAGTGGGATTTTCCTGATTTAGAGGCCACCCTCTTGGCTCTTCCTAGAATGCTTCGACAAGCGTTTATTATTTAGGGATTTCGCTACAGCCCCATCTTCACCACACTCCCCTGCTGCCTTAGCGATAGGTCTCTCATTGTTAACCACCTTTTTCTGCCTTCTCCATTCTCTGTTTGTTAAATGGGTGTCTTCATTACCCCCATCATTGCCGCTACCCAGTAAAATCTCAGCTTTCCTTGATTCCAGATTTACAGGTAGACTGGAGCCATTGTATTTTGTGGAGCAAGCCTGCATGTTCATGTCTAGGGTTGAAGGGCCAATGCGACCAAACGACTGAGTGTTGGGACTACCCTTTCCCAAACCAGCCAGGAGAGCCGCATTGTTTTGGACCTGACATGCAATATTATGTGATCGTTTTAACAGAATTTTGAGGGCAAAACTCGTTGCTTCATAATGAGCCTCTTGCTCTTTAAGTTTTTCCCCAAACAAGGTTTCCAATTCTTCCCTCTCATTCCTTAAAATGCTAGGGTCCTGGTCTTTGATGCAATTGGATGTTTCATCATTTAATCCAGTGAGCCGGCGTGAGCAACAGAAGTATGATTCTCATTTCCCAGCACAGATTAATTGCGGGCACTTCTTAGGGCATTAGTTGCAGATTTTACAGTATTCTCGGCCGTCACTTTTTCCAAGTTGATAATTTGGCCTTCAAGGCTAAAGCAGAGGTTAAGGAGTGAATTATTATCAAGTTTGGTTGTAGTACAGGCCGCCTCTTCTACCAGCGTCTCTGAATCAACTGGTTCATTATGTATTTCAATGGGGGCAATGGCAGCCCCTGGCCCCCCAAAGAAATCAGTATTTTTGCAGAGGCGAAGGCTATATTCAAATCAGCCACTTTCTGCACCGACGCCAATTTATTATTTCCCTTCGTTTTGGCATTTAATTTCTGCTTATTTCTCAATTTCGTGCTTGCAGAAACAGAGTCACACCAGTAACTCTTTCAACTAAACCAATATCACCAGTGATTGGTTTTTCTACTTTGACTCCACCAGTCCACCAGTCAGGGGAGTCACAAAAAACAGGGGCAGTTCAAAGACTTAAAAGTCCACAGTGACAACCCCCGAATTACATGCAATACACGTATTTCAAGACCATCCGTGTATGTGTTACCTGTGTTAAGAGCCACACTCCTCCTCGTAGCCGGAGCCAAGAATCCCGAGAGACCAAAAGACCAGAAATCCTCCCCTTGTGAGTCGAGTCAGAACCACAGTCTCCCCAACAGAAACCGCAAGACGAGGTGACTCCAAGTATGCCAGGGGTTCTGGCAAACCCAGCAGTAGTGCGCCGCGGTATTCTGAGGAACCAAGGACCTGAGGAAAGGACCACACAGTACACGAGAACACACATGAGTCAAGCTGCACCAACACTACAGAGGCCACTCCTGACTCACTCCGACTCTGGCAACCTTTCCCTGCTGGTTGTACTTTTTTGCTGATGCTGGCACTGAGTGCCAGGGGTCAGGGATCCCAGAATCGAGTGCATCCTCTTTAAGCCACACCCGAGCACCAGGAAGGTCTTGAGGACACTGCCGAAGCAGGACAACCCAAGCCTGACCCACCTCACCAGGGTGCTGGACCCCAGAAGCAAGGAAAGTCCATCAAATGTCCAAGAACCGCAGTGGTGCTATTGACCGGTAGCTAAAACCGCAAAGTGCCGCTGAAATGGAAAGAGACCGTAGCTGCCGCCGACATTCAAACCGCAGTACAGGAGTCCTCCAGACGCCCTCCCTCTTGTCCCCACAACTGAGGCCTAGGAACCCAGGATCTGCAAGACTGCTACCAGAACAAAAGCCAGCTGGATCCTCTTCTTCAAATCTAAGGTACTGTCTTGACTAAGAGGTACTTACCTCAAGGTCTGTAGCTTGCTTGTTCTCACTGGAGACTTGCAGTAACTGCTTTTTGCAGAGCTGATTCCAGCTCTGCGCTTCACAAGCCTTACAGCTCGTGGCCCAACAGTGATTCTTTTTACTACAAACTCTCTAAAAACTTTGTGCAAGAGGTTTGTGCTATCTGAAGAAGTGCCTCAGTTCCATGGACATTATTCAAATTGACTTTGGCTGTCCTTGCTCCCTGCAGACTCTTCTGACCCATTGACTTTGGTTCTAACTGTCCCTTACAGGTGGTGCATAGGTTTACCTTGTATTGCTGGGAAAGGTCTAACCTAGACTTCATTGGGAGATTGAAAAGTATTCACATGCTCTGAGAATCTGTTAATCTTTTCCTTCCCTAACATTTTCATTTTCCACAATCTTAGCATTGCATTACGTGTAAACAATGATATATTAATGCCAAGCATTGTCCTAGTAATTGCAGTCACCTCAGGGTGTAGGAAGTGGGTGTGGGGCATCCCAAAAGGGTATCTACTTGCTTATCTTAAATCTGAGGAAGTGTTATGAAGTGTATTTTTATTGTTGCATATTGCCCTTTTTAAAGAAGGCTTATTTAAAACTGATCGTTAAATAAATACATAATTATTTAACTAGAAAACCTTGAGCGTAAGTGTTATTTGGTTACTTGTAATTGTGGATCTTAGTGTTACCACTCTACAGCTCACATTTACCCCTCTTGAGATAAGTCTGGCTGCTCAGTCCCTCTACCAACTTGTGTAGTACGCACCTATACCAATAGGTGGGTTACCTATTAGCAAGAGGACAAGGCTGGTGTAATCTCCCACAGGCTTACTGCATCCAATCTTGCCTAACACCTGGCAAACCTTTTAAGTCCTAAAACCCAACCCTACCTAAAGGCAGTTCAGAGAGGGCTTGAAGTCTTGACAAACAGCCAATAATGAATAGTTCCTGCCGATTTCTTCCAGTGTCTAAAGTTATTGATGCAGCAAGTTAGCAACTAACAAAGGAGACCAGAAAACGGACTGGAGAAGGTGACACAAGCAGCAGCTTGGGTCAGAGTTAGGAGGGCGTTGCCCTGGACACCTCTACGTGCTCTCCAACACTCTGGAGCGACTTCTTGGAATCATGTAGGCAATAACTCCCCCCTCCCCAGTACCTTTGGTTTGAAGAAAGTGTGTGTGTTGGCTCCTCTGCGATCTGGTGGCTCCTGACCCAACTTCCAGATTCCTTGGTGGCGAAAGGCAGGACTGTAACGCGCACCTGATTCCCGTAGAGTCGCCGGTCTTGACTGGGCGTATACCGTATCTGCAAAGGTGATGTGTAACACACGGCTGGCTCTTTGGGCTGGACCTCTGTGCACTGTATGTCTGACTTGAAGGGTAAGATGTCTGCAGATAGAAAATATGGGATTAAGGAACTGGGTTATTGAATGTCTCTCTCTTCTTCCCTTTCTCTTCTCCTGTAGAACCCCAAAGGTTAACGCTCTCACCTTAGGTAAGTGAACGCCGTGCTCTCCATCTGCCTCGGGGCAGGGTGCTGTAACCAGTTTCTTCACTGGATAAGGGGAGCAGGCCTCTTGACTTCAGAGGACTGCTGTCCGTCGTTTACTGCACGAACGGTAAGTTTAGAGTAATTCTAATGTCTTTAAAGTCTTTAGTAATGATGTTTCTTGTTTTGCAGGGTTCCGGCGATGGCGGATGACGGGCTGAAGTGAGTTGAAGATGGAGCCCGTGTGATGAATAGAAGCGCCTGGAAGCACGTAAGTAAGCGCTTGTTGCCTGCTTCACGATGCGCTCTAACTGTCTTTTTATTTTGCAGGTACAAGTTCGGAGCGGCTGCAGGGTGCCGGAATACCCACTGGGTTAGATGTGGAAAGGAGTAATGGCACGTGAGTATTAAAGTTCCCCAATGTCTTTAAACGCACCTTGTTTTGTCTTTCAGATGCGGGATGCAGCGCCGAAGGCCTCCGGAGCGTGTGAAGAGTTGGTAAGCTTTTGTCTTTCAGATGCCGGAATGCAGTGTGAAGACCTCCGGAGCGCACGAAGAGTAGGTAAGCCTTTGTCTTTCAGATGCCGGAATGCAGCGCGAGGCGTTGGTGACAGCCGATGGACCAGGTAAGTGAAGAGCTGTCACTGAAGACCGTAATGCTTACCTGTTCTTTCTTGTCTTTATAGGTGTTGCTGAAGACTGGATTCAGGATGGTAAACCTTTTTCCTTAGGCCCAGGATCAGATGCAGAAGACACGATGAGCGTTCTGCTGCAGAGGATGCAGAATAACGCAAAGCAAGATTCATCCATCGGGTGTGGTTTAAATAGCCTCCTGTAGTGCTTAGGTGTCTCCTTCCACAGCCACGCCTAGGTAAGAAAAGAGTTCCTGCTTTCCAGAAGAGTTCCAGTGTTCTGAATCTAGGGAGTGGCTCCTGCCCCACCCAACAGGAAAAGTAGTTCCAAACAGAAGAGGATCAGAGGCTCAACTGGCAGGCAAGTAAGCAGCATGGTCTGCTGCAGGTAAGTCCACCCAAGCATTATGAGCCCGGCGCTTCCAGCGCTGGGACTGGGCATATTTATGAGCCTGGTGCCACTGGCGCCAGGACTGGGTCCAAAAGGTCCCAATTGGGACTGGTTGGCACTCGGAACCTGGGTTATGGATCTGCTTCCAAGGGAGTTGGGAAAACCCTGACCTTTTGGAAGCAGAGATCATGACAAGGACAATGAACAGTGTCTCTCAGCAGCAGTCTCGCGGGACGACCTGTAGCACCATTTTCAGCAACTTATTGGTTCACTCTGCGGTTTTGGTTTCAGCAGCACTAACACAGAACACGGATTGCCCGGTCAATCTTCTTTCCTTCCTTCAGTCTCACACTCTGTTGAGAGGGTCTGCGTGAGTTGGATCAGATCTCTGGAGCGTCCTTACGGGCTTAGCACAGATTTGGATGGATTCAGCCTTTCCACGACTATGCACTCGAAATGGGCAGCAGGTCTCCTGGTATTTGGGTTCCGCAGCTCTGGAAGCTCCTAGGAACTCAGGAGTTGGCTAGTTTTAAAGTTCGTGGTTGTTCCCAGCAGCCAAAGGGAAGGAATCATCCTCTTCGGAGCTCCTCTGTCGCATAGAAAACGGGGTCAGAACAGCACTGGTCGATTCACGGCCTTGCAAAGGTGCTGCAGGCGTCCCTGGTCGTCTTGTTCTTCGGTTACTTCTGTTTCCTCTGGTCGACTTGCTTTATACTCCAGAAGCCTCACCTTTTATACAGTTCCAGCACAAACTTCTCTGCAATCTCTCTCAGCATTTTACAGAAATGGGTGTTTGGCTGTCCAATCAGGACAGCCAGACCCCTGTGGGTGCTGAACCTATTCAGGCACTCTGGCAGGTAAACGACAGGGGGGTGGAAGACTCATCCACCACTTCCTGCTTCTTTCATCCAGGTGGCCAGGACACGGCCAGCGCTATTGGATCCAGTTCCTGCGTGTGGACCAGTGCGGGAGGATCACCTGGATGGGGGGCCTCGGGGAGTGGGAGTGGGACACCGAAGGTTGAGACGCAGTATCACTTCCTTATGACACATTTTCCCCATTTTGTCCAGTAGGATATTTAGAAACTCTAGCCCCCACCCCATTCCAATGCCACCTATTTTCCAACATGTTAAGCAAGATTGTGTGCAGTATCCTTTGGAAGACTACAGCAACCATGACCTCCTGGCAATAGGAACCCAACCTTTGGTATAAGTCTGTTCTACACAGGTTGGTAATGTGGCTGAGCAGCCAGGCTTATCCCAAGAGGGGTCAATGTGAGCAGTAGGGTTGTAACACAGAGGTTCACAGTGACAGTTATTCAAATAAACACTTAAACCCAAGGTTTCTTGATTAAACCATTATTAATTCATTTAACAGTCAGTTATATAAGCCTTCTTCAGAAGGGAGCGAAACATGTAACAATTATAATACACTTCAAAACACACTCTTAGTTTCTTAAAATCAGATGATACCCATCAGGGATGGCACACAAGCACTTTCTACACCCACAGGTGACTTAAATAGCTAGGACTCTGTGGACATTGATTTATCGCTGGTACATTTAGATCAATGCTGAGTTTGGTGCAAAGGTCAGATTGGGAAATAAAACAAAGGTTAACAAATAATTCATAAACAGGTAAGTACTTTTTACACCTTCCAATGTCAAGTAAATGTAACCCTCTCCTGGGGAAAAGTAAAGGCACAGAGTCAGAGGTAAGAAGACTCTCTCAGGGAGCCTGGACAGCCAATGTTAGTTGAGCAAAGTCTAGGGGAGCTGAAGATCTTCTTTGCAGGTAAGTAAAAGTCTTGTACAATGTTTTTAGAAAAGTTTGTAAAAATAGGGTTCACTTCAAGCTGGGAGGCTTAGGAGAGGCAAAGCTGTAAGCAACTTTGCAAGGTTAACCAAGACCAGTCTCAACTGAGAACAAGTAAGGCTAAACCACAAGAGGTCAGTCCTCTTAACTTTACAGTACCTTTGGTTAGAAGAAATGGTTCAGCTGGCTTCTGTTCCTGTACAGCTCTGCAGATCCTTTTGTTCCTGGGCCTCAGTCGTTGGGACAAGAGGGAGGATGTCTGGGGACTCCTGCACTGCAATGTGAAGGTCAGCGGCAGCAATGGGCAAACTTCAATTCAGCGGCACTTCGGTGTTTCAGCTCCTCGCGTCTGACAGCAAATAGCAACACTGCGGTTCTCGGATTCCACTTCAGTCTTTCCTCGCATCTGGGGTCCAGCACTCTGTTGAGGTGACTTAAAAGCGATCCACTCGATTTTGGTTCCAGCAGCAGCAGTGGAAGTACAGCCAGCTCTGAGAGGATGTCCAAACGAGTTCACTTTGGGGTTGATTGGTACCATCAACCCAAAGGGAGAAGTTGTCCTTGTTTGTTTATTTTATTTATAAAGTGCGCCTGACCCAGGGGTATCTGGGCGCAAGGTTAAGGTAATGGTTACATGATGAAGTTATACGGTTTATGCAGTTTATGCAATTTATACATACACTTTACAGATGAGACGTTAGAATGGCAGGGAACGTCAGGAAGGTGGGGGTATAGAAAAACGAAGGCAGATATATACATGAAAGATAAATATATTGTTGTGAGTGTGAGTGCGGGGTGAGGTCGAGTTAGTTTTTGTTCAGTAACCAAGCGATGACGTGGTTTCTGAATATTTGAAAAGTTGGGCTGGTTTTAATCCCCTGTGGAAGTGTGTTCCACGATTGGGAGGCTAAAACCGGGAAGCTTGTTCCGCCAGCTCTTTTGAGACAGTACCTGGGCACCACCAGACAGGATGTGCTAGTGGATCTAGTCATTCTGGCAGATGATTTCATCGTGAGTTTGTCCGTGGGATATGGCGGGGCTAGGTGGTTCAGCGCTTTCTATGTGAGGCAGAGGCTTTTTAGATCAATTTGTTTTGTATAGAGAGCCATTTGCATAGCATTCTGGTGTTGGAAATATGCTCTCTTCTAGGTATATTTAATGCTGCTCTAAGTGCATTGTTTTGCAGAACCTGCAGTTTATTGATTATAGATTTGTTGGCGCCTAAGTAGAGGCCATTGCAATAGTCCAGTTTGGACTGTATAAGTGCTCTGGCCAGTATAAGGCAGCTGTTAGAGGATAGAAGGGGTCTGCAAGCTCTGATCAGCTTACCAATGTAGGCAGTGGCTAATGCAGTCATGTTTACTTGTTTGGTGAGATTAATGTTGTCATTGAGGTAGAAGCCAAGGGTTTTTACGTTATTGGCAATCGGTATGTCATTGCCATCAATGAGGATGCTGCTGTAGTTGGGACTAAGTTTGAACAGGTGAGCCGACTAGAAGTAGCTCAGTCTTATCATCATTCAGGCAGAGGCCGTGTGTGGCCATCCATACCTGAATGATGATGTAGACTTCGTTAATCCGGCAGACATCGGAGTTGTAGATGCCTGATAGTGTTAGGAGGATCTGGGTGTCATCTGCATAGTTGGTGTAGGTGACACCCAGACGGTCCAGTTTGTCAAAAAGGGGCTTTGTAAAAATATTGTACAAAGTAGGTGATACGCAGGATCCTTGAGGGACTCCACATGTGATGGGAATTGGGTCGGCCGGAGCTTTGGGTGAGAAAACACGCATGGGTCTATTTGCGAGGAAGGATTCAATCCACATGACAGCAGAGTTAGAGAAGTGTGCTGCAGATGACAGGAGGTCACAAAAGATGTTATGCTCCACCAGATCAAAGGTTGCTGATAAGTCTAAGAGAAGTAGGATGGCAACTTTGCCTTTATCTTTCAGATCGTCGATTTGACTTTTAAGGTCAACAAGGGCCGTTTCTGTTCCATGTTGGGGTCTAAAGCCGGATTGCCGGATGACTAATAGTTGATTTGTTTCTAGATAGTCTTGAATTTTGCAAATATGCAACTCTATCTAAGATTTTCAATAAGAAGGGGACAGTGGTGATTGGTCTATAATTCGTGGTTTTAGACAGATCTAGTGTTTGTTTTTTGAGTAATGGGAGAACCCAGGATTGTTTCAGATTACCTGGGACGGAATTGTTGGCGAATGAGGAATTTATAAGTTTGGTGATGAAAGGAGATAAATCTCTGGCTGCGTCTTTTATGATTTGAGCAGGGCAACTATCGCCTTTACAATTAGATGGTTTCAGTGATGCTATAATTCTTTGTACCTCAGGTATGGTTGAAAGTGAAGCCTGAGTTGAGGTGTGTGCCTGGTTGTGTAATTGGACTGGTAAGATTGCCAGAGGCAAGTTGGTGACGTTTGTCAGCTATTTTGGACTGGAGCCCTGTGATTTTATTGGAGAGAGCATTTTGAATGCTGGTGCACCAAGGTTTGACCTTGGTGCAGGTATCAATAGGCGGATTGGGGTTTTCTAATTCCTTTAGGATATTAAATAGTTCTTTTGTACTAGATCTTGTGTTAGGCAGAAACCTGTGCAGTTCCCTTAGGGACCACTGCAAAAGGCTTAAGACTACAGGTGTTGGCAGTAAACCCACTTGGTAGCAGTCTGTACCACCCAGATTTACCTGGTAGCTGTGGCTGAGCAGCCAGACTTCTCTCAAGAAGAGTTAGACAGTATATAGAGTATACAAGATAGGTACAAATATACAGTAGCACAAGCAAACACTGACCAGATCTTGGGTATAAAAGTATATAATTATTTATTTAAAAACACACTTTGTAAAATACACTAACACTAATATGGCAAGCAAGTTCAAACACAGTCACTATTAATATATATATACATCCCTGATTACTTATTGAACAAGTCTTAGTTAAAACGCCACTTATTTACAGACAGAGGTGAGCGCTTAACCTAAGATGGCACTCCAATAAGTTAGTTAAAAAGGGAGGGGAAAAGGCAGAATTATGGAGATACACAATACCAACACTTTGAGGAGAACCAGAGCAAGTCAGAAAAGGCAGAGTCTACTGAGGAGCAAGAAAGTCATAGGCCAGGCCCACTCTTGGAGAGAGCAAGACGGAATGTGTCCAAGATCACACAGTTGAATAGTACTTTAAAGAGTCTTTGCAGATAGTTCAAAAAGGGTTGGATCAGTTCAGAAAAAGTTAGTTAGCAGGTCCCAAGTCACCCCAGGATAGAAACTCAAGGATTTACGTGACACCTTGAACAGTCTGTTGCAAGGGAGACCAGGCAGGACACAGTACCTGAAATGGTGAGAAAGCTCCAGCGGGGGCAGTTGTTCCTGGCAGCTGGTGCAAGTCAGTGCTTCGTCCAGGGGAAGAGAAGATCTCGACGTGGAGAAAAGCTGGAGGTCGTTGCACTGCCAGGGAAGAAACCAGCCGCGGAGTTTCCCGGTTAATAGGTACTACCCTTTTATTCGCGGTAGTGGTGAAGCGTGGCTATCCGGCCGCCGGGGTGCTTGGCACAGGCGATTCAACCACAAGACGATCCAGGAAGGCGAAAGGGAGGGCAAACTGGTTATCCCCACCAGTTCAGAGGAAGAAGACTCTCCGGGATGAAGATCTTCTCTGTCGTTGGGAAGTGGTGGGACGGTTCAGCAGGGCTCCACCGGTGGTGTCGTCGTTGCAGGTCGGCTCAGCTTCTCCCTCTTCGGATTCTTTGGTCCTGTGGCAACTTCTGAAGTTCCAGTCCCCAAAGCCCTGCTTTTATGCAGAAAACCCCCATTCATCAGTCCTAGCTGTCACTCAATCATGCTGGGCCAATCACACAAGAGTGCGACTTGAGTTTCCGAGGCAACACAGTCCAGGGTGCCTAAACCCCCCTCCCACACATCCTGTAGACCCAGACAGAGTGGCACCACTTTTGGAGGCTTCTGTGGAGAAGCCCGCCAAAATGTGGAACAAAGGGCTCGACTTGGGTGGAGTTACAGAGGCGAACACAAACGCCATTTTAAAACCGAGTCCTGGCAAAAAGACCCAACCGGGGAATAAATATTGAATAAATAACCCGGCGGTATCTTTAACATTGCACCAAAAAAGTGGTTTGTTTAAAATGAATGGGAAATCCCATAGGAAATATTCCGGTGGAATATTTCGCGTGGTAACCACTGCCACTAGCCAGAAACTCGACGAGGGGGGACTGCACAGTGCCCCCTCGAAAAACAGACCCAGGGGCAATCTAATTACCCCTACCAGTACTTCCATAATATGATGGATTGTACTGGTTCTGTTCACAATTTAAAGGGATGGTCTAGTAAAAAATGTTATTTAAAAAATAGATAGGCCACATAAAAATAAAATACTAGCATCCTCCGTTTTAAAACTTCCTATGTAAAATTTTGAGCTATTCAAGCTCAAAATTCGAAAAAGCAAGCACAGGGGCGCCGCCATTTTGTGAAATGGAGGCCCTCCTATGCTGGCTTTTGCTTTTGCGGCACTAATGAAGGAAAAGCCAGCCAGCTGTAGTAAACAAAGTCTACCGCTGGGTGGCTTTCCCTTCATTAGTGCCGGGACTCGGAGGACGCGGACCGGAGACCAGAGCAGGAAAGCTGCAGCTGAATCTCGGTAAGTGCTATTTATTTTTTTTACAAAAAATAAGCACTAGCTGCGTTTTTTTTTCTAAGTTTTCCGGGCTGGAGGAGCCAGGAAAACTTAGAAATAAAACTGCAGCTTTAAAAACGTTGTATTTATGTTTGCGGTCGCTTTTGAAGCGACCGCAAACATAAATACAACGTTATTGTGTTGGAAAACGCTGCGGTTTTAAAACCGCAGTGTTTTCCAACACAACCGCGTTGTGTCTGCTTGAATCTGCTTTACCATTTGGGGCTCTTGGGCTCCCGGGGAGCCCGAGAGCCCCAAATGGAAAAGCAGATTCAGGCAGACACAACGCGGCATTGCGTAAAACAACCGCGTTGTGTCTGCCTGAATCTGCTTTCCCATTTGGGGCTCTCGGGCTCCCCAGAGGGAGCCCGAGAGCCCCAAATGGGAAAGCAGATTTAGGCAGACAACGCAGCATTTAGCATTTCCCATTTGTGGCTCTCGGGCTCCCCACGGGGAGCCCGAGAGCCCCAAATGGGAAATCAGCTGCAGGTAGAAACACTACGCGGCATGTAAACATAACCGCGTGTGTTTCTGCCTGCTGTGGCTTTCACTTTGGGTCTCCGGAGCACCGGAGACCCAAAGTGATAGCCACAGCAGGCAGAAACACACGCGGTTGTGTTGGAAAACGCTGCGGTTTTTCTTTCCAAGTTTCTCAGGCTCCTCCGAGCCGGAGGAGCCTGAGAAACTTGGAACGAAAAACCGCAGCGTTTTCCAACACAATAACGTTGTATTTATGTTTGCGGTCGCTTCAAAAGCGACCGCAAACATAAATACGTTTTTAAAGCTGCGGTTTTATTTCTAAGTTTTCCGGGCTCCTCCAGCCCGGAAAACATAGAAAAAAAAACGCAGCTAGTGCTTATTTTTTGTAAAAAAAATAAATAGCACTTACCGAGATTCAGCTGCAGCTTTCCTGCTCTGGTCTCCGGTCCGCGTCCTCCGAGTCCCAGCACTAATGAAGGGAAAGCCACCCAGCGGTAGACTTTGTTTACTACAGCTGGCTGGCTTTTCCTTCATTAGTGCCGCAAAAGCAAAAGCCAGCACAGGAGGGCCTCCATTTCACAAAATGGCGGCGCCCCTGTGCTTGCTTTTTCGAATTTTGAGCTTGAATAGCTCAAAATTTTACATAGGAAGTTTTAAAACGGAGGATGCTAGTATTTTATTTTTATGTGGCCTATCTATTTTTTAAATAACATTTTTTTACTAGACCATCCCTTTAAGACTAGTAAAGTCAATGGTGACTTTACATGCCCTGGGAGACAGTAGTCAGTCCCAGGGTATGGAGTCTATGTTTGGGGGTCACTATGACACCCCTGTTTTACTGCACTGAGGGTGCTGTGTAACACACTTATCAAAAATACATGAAACCCTATGGAGCAAAAGACCCCATAAAACACATTACAAAGTCAAAGGATATCTCAAATCATGTCTAAGAGTGGGAGAAAAAGAGTCTCACTCTTAGCAGGAGAAAAAATAAACCCCAAAAATCCAGCAAAGCTGCTGGGGGACTCACTAGGTTTGGGAAATTAGCCTTAACAGAGAATTCTCCCCAACAGCTTGCCTGGTTAATTCTGACATTGAAAGATTATTTTTTAGTACAGATTATTTCGCTTTTGTAAGTGGAAGTCGACTTTATTTTCTGAGGAGGGGGTAGTTTTCCAGAGTGCCTCAAGTTTTCTTTTTTCTGTATGTAAAAGTTTAAGTTCAGGGGTGAACCAGGAGTTCAGATGTGCTCTCAGTTTTCCTTTGCGCAATTTTAGCGGGCAATGGTATCTATGGCTTTAGTCATGGCCTCATTTTAGGTGTTGACCAGCAGGTTCAGGTCGTTAGTGGAGGGTATATTATTGAGTATGGGAGTTACCAAAGGTATTATGGCCTCAGCAGTAATGTTACGTTTATTCCTAGTCAGACACGGCGGTGCAGTGGGGGTTTTTTAGGCTCTAGATTGTTGGTGTCAAGGCGAAGTCCGTCCCAACGCGGAAGTAGCAAGAACTCCTACCTCCCCTTGATGGTCTTGGCGCCTGGATTAGCTGAAACACAGGTCACCGCGACCCCCACGGGGAAAGAGGGTTAGGGTCCACGGATTGGATGGGTTTCGGGATGGTAGGATAACCGGATTGAGGGTTAGGGAGATGTTATGGATAGGGAGGGGGTTTTAGGGTTGAGTTGTTCCCAGACTCTGACCTTCTGAGCCTGGACTACCTTCTCCTTGGTGGTTGCCTTTGTAACTTCTTGGGCATTCATTCAGTCATGCATTCTTACCACATGCATGCTTTACCCTCAAACTGGAACTCAGCACTTGTTCACCACATTCACAAGTTTGCCCCAGTTTTGGAATTTTCTGTAAACACAATAGTCTATCGGGCTTCAATATGCAAATAACGTCTGCCCCTTGTTACGGAACATCACAAGTAAACCATATATTCTGACACATAATGCACTTAGCTCTAGTGTTCTGAGTGTTCCAGTGCGCTTCTTCCGCCCGCCGGCTCCGCAGACTGTGCGTTGCGAAACGATCTGGTCGTTGTCGATAGCGGCTCACTCCTGACAAAAAGGAAGAAAATTAGCTTTGCCCTTACACGCCTTGTGGCTTTTCACAAGTGTTCGCTACTGCGAATACAGCATAGAATGACCCGCAACAGGCGAGTATACTGCTACGTTTTGCACTCGCAACTGGCGAATGCATGTCACATGCAAGTTTAGTGGGTTAGTTAGTTTGCAAACTTTCGCGTATCTCCCCCGCAGAGTAAGTTTCCTCAAAAGTCACTGGTAAGCGGAGTCTCTTTCCAGAGCACACTTCCCTCTGGTTAACTTTAAAAAGCAGGCAGGGTACTTATCTTTGACATCGCGGGGCCTGAGGGTGTGTCCAGTGGCGAGGGCGGCCCCGCGAGAAGCTTCGCTGGAGCTCCGTGAGATGCGTCCTCTCGGCAGCTGAGTCGAGCACGGACAAGCTTTCTGGGATCGCGCATGCGCGGTAGCTTCTTCGCGCATGCGCGTTGTGTCGGGCGTTGTCCTGGGCGTTTCCTGGGCTGCTGGAACTGCAGTTTCAGGCCCGGGGCTGCTTGGAAGCGTAGTCTTCCTGGTTTTCTGAGTCCTGCACTCCTTGTACCCCTACACCAAGTACATCTGCAATGGGGACAAAGGTGGCAGCGACTCAGAAATGTTCCACCCACAATCCCTGCAACCACCCTGCCTTTATTCTTACCATGTGGGCGTAATGCAGGCCGTGAGTTTCTGACAGTTGGCAATTATTTCTAGGGCTAGGAGATGATGATCAGTCCACACTAGAGGTGAGGATTCCTTTAGGGTAATATTGCAGTGGAGGTCTGCTACCCAATCGAGTGTCCTGCCTTTCACATGAGTGGGTAGGGTGTAGGGTACTTATTTGTAAGAAGCCTTGCTCTGATAGTGCGTTAGCTACAGAGATAGCTGGTAGGTCTTTGGGATCATTATAGCC
The DNA here is from genome assembly GCF_040938575.1 of Ambystoma mexicanum. Lineage (NCBI taxonomy): Eukaryota > Metazoa > Chordata > Amphibia > Caudata > Ambystomatidae > Ambystoma > Ambystoma mexicanum. The sequence goes on from NC_090924.1 coordinate 1,482,472,069, forward strand.
AAGGTTGAAGTTACCTAGCATATTTTACGCCACGGGTTTAGTATTCTCAGCTACTAATGTTGTGATGTCTTCTTCAAAAGATCCAAAGGGACCTGGAGGCCTATATATTAGGTGGATGGTGATAGTGTTTATGGGAGATGTTTGGAGCTTGACCGTGAGGAGTTCACAAGATGCCAGGGGAGAGGAAGTGGCTAATCTCATGTCTAGGGTAGATTTGAAGATGATGGATATTCCTCCTCCTCGAGCATTGGGTCTGTCAGCTCTGAGGATGGAATAGTGGTCAGGGATGGCTAAAGTTAGAAACGGGCCAGCTGCGTCATGCAGCCATGTTTCTGTTACTGCAAGCAAGTCTAAGTTGTTGGACAAAATGACATCTGCGATTTCAGTCGCGTGGGCAACAAGGGACCTGACATTTAGCAGTGCCCCTTTTATGGGAGGTTTTTGGGTGCCCTTCTGGATGAGGTAAGGGGCTGTTGACAGCTAGGTTCTTAGTCCTAGTGGACTTGGTGCTAAGTTTAGCTGGTGGATTGAGGGTCGTGGTGAGTCGGTTGCCTATTCTGTTGTTGCTCTGTGTTATGTCGGGGTTGGTGGCAGGTGTACCTACTTGCTGCTTAGATATGGTAGGTGTGAGTATGGGTGTGCCATGATTCAGACTGGGTGGGGTGTCATGAGTGTGACAATGTGTGTGAGATCTTAGGCGGTGACACCTAGGCATGCCAGTGACAGGGAAGGAAGGGTTGTTTGTAGAATTGGAGTGGAAGCGAGTATGCTCTGTTATGAGCAAATTAGTCCTGGTTTTAGTGTCAAGTTTGTGTCCATTGAAACTAATGGTAGAAGTGAGGTTACTGCCTGGTGGAAAAGGCGGTCTGGAGGGCAGAAATGGTGTAGGGCAGGTAATGGGGTGGTGCCGGGGGCAGGCAAGTTTGGACAAACCATTTTTGTAGGCTACATAGTGGGTACCAAGGCATGGTACACTATCTTGGATGATGCAGTAGGGGAGCATGATTAAGGTGACCAAGATTTGCATGGTGTGTGGGTGTTGTAGTCCAGGTGCTTACAGTGTGCTCAGAGTCCCAGTGGGCTGCAGTATAGGTACAGTGGGCTACGGAACAGGTGCAATAGGCAACAAAATGGGCACAGTAGGCAACAAATTAGTCACGGTAGGCTGTAGAGTGGGCACACTGGGCTACAGAACAGGTACAGTAGGCAACAAAATAGGCACAGTGGGCTGCAAAATAGGCATGGTGCTAGTCAAAATACATCAAGACCGGAATTGTCAGGCACAGTAGGCAAACTTATTGCAGATACAGTGGGCTAATACCGTGGTGACCTCAGGGTTTGGCACAATTTATGGTATGAAGTGCACAGGGAGCAACACGTGGAATACGTGCATCAAGTCATATGGGTAGAGCGGGGGACCGTGATCATACAATGCAATAAAGTTAGTGAAAATACTATGGGCCTCATTACACGTTGTGCGGTAAAAATCCACAATTACCGGCATGGCGCTCTTAACGTGTCCGCCCTCGCAAGAGGGCGCTAATAGCGCACCATTACGAGTACGCGGACACGAGCATAGCGCCATGCCGGTAATGACCCAACCGCCATGCCGCTAAAGACCCCAAAAAGTCACTTACCGCCCTCGACGAAAGTGCAGATAGCACCTCCGCCATCACGCTGCATGCAAATAGCGGTCACCGCTATTAGCGGTGACCGTTAAATTGTGGAACCGGAAATAGCGTCATCGCACAGGAACGGGAAAGAGCACGGCGGCCATCTTTAAAAACACAATCCATTGCCATCCTCTGCCCCCTGGACCTGTTTGTGGTACTTTGCTGTTTGAGATTTACTGGAATACCCTTACCATGCCCAAGGCACTGAAGAAAATAACTGACCGCCAGCGGAAAGAAAAGCTTTCTAATGAGGAGTTACTCATGCTGACCCAGACCTTAGCAGACAATGCTGCAGTGGTCTTCGCTAACGACATGCGGCGGGAGATCCTCCTTAAGAAAAAGGCTATCTGGGCCGAAGTGGCAATGAAAGTAAGTGCCGTGGGCACCAGCACCCGCAATGTACGTGAGTGCAGGAAAATATGGGATGACCTGAGACTCCGGGTCAGAATGATCCTGGCAGAGAATCATAACACTGCCACCGCTGGCGGATCTGGGTCGCCAATAAAGCTAAAGGAATGGGAGGAGACATGCGCCAACCTGATCGGAGTCTAATGTATCGAGGGAGTCGGGAGGATGGAGCATGGTGTGGCAGACACGTCGGATGGAGGTAAGTGTACTGATGAAAGCATGCAATGTGTATCTACAGGTCCCCACAAATGTCAGCCCAGGATCACCTCATGGATGGCCAGACATCCACACATGCATCCCACCCTGATGTCAGTGCCAAACCCAAACACATGCACACATCAACAGAGCCAAGTGCCACACACAACACTGCATGGATGAGCCACTGAACTGGCACATCACCTGTACCCTTCACAATGAATTGCAAATGCCCACAACTGCATTGATGATGTATCCTGCATTAAGTACATCGAACCCTAACCAATGCCATCCCCCTTCTTGTCCCCGACAGGGTCACATACAGACAGTGAGGATGCATCCCAGGCACCCCCTGCGCAGAAGAAGAAAAGGCCACAGCCCACCGAGGACACCCCCACGACATCAAGGGGAAAAGACGCAAGGCTCCATTTGCAGAGTTCCAAACATTGTTTGAGCGCCACTGCCAAGGCCACACCAAACCCAACTGCCCCACCTCAAGAGGTTCACTCACCACCACCACTCACAGCCACCGAGGGACCACCCTCAGCTACTGCTAGTTCGGCAGGAGAGGCGGCAGCCACCGCACCATTAACTGATGTGGAGGACCCAACTGAATTCGAGCTGGGCATGCGCACCCCAAGCCCCCCTGGAACCACTGAGCCATCACCCCATCACACACCTGGCTCCAACATCACTGGTGACAAGACCATGGGATCCTTCAGTAGCCCCCCGGTGCCTCCATCTGTACACCTGCCAGCATCACAATGCACAGCAGCCACACCACCAGAGGCCGACACTGCCCTTGACCTGGCCAGCATCAGCCAGCGGCAACAGGGTCTCACTGTGCTGGTTGGTCAGCATGTGGCGGAGGCTGCCCGTCTCAGGGCGGAGATTGGGGAGACATCCAGGCACTCCAGGGAGAGTATGGAGACCTGCACAGACAGGCTGTGTGGGGAGCTCATCAGAGTTCGTGAGGTACTCACACGCATTGCGGATGCAATGGACCGTCAATTCCCACCACCACCAGCACCAGGACAGTCTGCCACTTCTTCGTCCGCCAGTTCGCGGCAGACAAGCCCACTCCGACGCTCCGCACGCACCACCAGGCATACCTCCAGGCAGCCTCCAAATGCTGGATTAGGCAATGACCAATAGGGAGTGAATATCCATGCTTCCGCGTGTATGCCTGGACGCAAACATTGTGGAAGACATATGAGGGACAGTTGTGGGGGGTGGGGGGTAGGGTGTGATGGGACAGTTGTGGGGGGTGGGTGTGATGGGACAGTTGTGGGGGGTAGGTTGTGATGGGACAGTTGTGGGGGGTAGGGTGTGATGGGACAGTTGTGGGGAGTGGGGGGTAGGGTTGTGGGATGTTTGGGTACATGCACATATTTTCCTGTTTGAGTTCATAAATACACTGGTGTTAGAGCAAAACACAGGCCTGGACCTCTTCATTGTGTATGTGTAATTTATTGACGCCAGGGTCCATTGTGAGCTAACAAACAGACACCAGTGCACCACTAGCCATATCCAGGTGACAGTACGAGAACTTGTTACTCAGAATATTTGGTTGATCAGATGCTGCCTCACAGCACGTCCCTCCTGGCCATCCCCTCTTGCATGTCCTGCATCCCCTTCACCTCCGTCCTCATCACCATCATCATCCTCATCAGGTGCCTCCATTTCAACGTCAGGGGGCAGTGGCACATTCCGTCTGATACACATATTGTGCAGCATGACACATGCCATGGTGATCTTGGCCACCTTCTCATGGCCATACAGGAGAGCGCCACCAGACCTGCTAATGCACCTAAACCGTGACTTCAATAGGCCAAAAGTCTGCTTGATCACGATGCGGGTACGGGTATGTGCACGATTGTATTCCTCTTCGTGCCTGTGCTGTGGGTTCCGTAGAGGTGTGAGGAGCCACCTCTTCAGGGGATAGCCGGCATCACCTATATGGGGGAAGGAATGGGGTCCTGTTACTGTTCACCTCAAGTGTGGCCTGTTCATTTCATTGGCTTACATCTGTATGTGCATTTGGACGATGGACTACAGGCTACACCCAGTTGGAGTATCTATCTCTCCCCCCCCACGCACACCCAGTTGAAGTATCTATCTCTCCCCCCCACGCACACCCAGTTGAAGTATCTATCTCTCCCCCATGCATACCCAGTTGGAGTATCTATCTCTCCCCCCACGCACACCCAGTTGTAGTATCTATCTCTCCCCCACGCACACCCAGTTGGAGTATCTATCTCTCCCCCCCATGCACACCCAGTTGGAGTATCTATCTCCCCCCCCACGCACACCCAGTTGGAGTATCTATCTCTCCCCCCCATGCACACCCAGTTGGAGTATCTATCTCTCCCCCCACGCACACCCAGTTGGAGTATCTATCTCTCCCCCCATGCACACCCAGTTGGAGTATCTATCTCTCCCCCCACGCACACCCAGTTGGAGTATCTATCTCTCCCCCCATGCACACCCAGTTGGAGTATCTATCTCCCCCCCACGCACACCCAGTTGGAGTATCTATCTATCTCCCCCCACGCACACCCAGTTGAAGTATCTATCTCTCCCCCCCACGCACACCCAGTTGGAGTATCTATCTCTCCCCCCCACGCACACCCAGTTGGAGTATCTATCTCTCCCCCCCACGCACACCCAGTTGGAGTATCTATCTCTCCCCCCCACGCACACCCAGTTGGAGTATCTATCTCTCCCCCCCATGCACACCCAGTTGGAGTATCTATCTCTCCCCCCCATGCACACCCAGTTGGAGTATCTATCTCTCCCCCCCACGCACACCCAGTTGGAGTATCTATCTCTCCCCCCCATGCACACCCAGTTGGAGTATCTATCTCCCCCCCCACGCACACCCAGTTGGAGTATCTATCTCTCCCCCCCACGCACACCCAGTTGGAGTATCTATCTCTCCCCCCCTCATGCACACCCAGTTGGAGCATCTATCTCTCCCCCCCCACGCACACCCATTTGGAGTATCTATCTCTCCCCCCCATGCACACCCAGTTGGAGTATCTATCTCCCCCCCCACGCACACCCAGTTGGAGTATCTATCTCTCCCCCCATGCACACCCAGTTGGAGTATCTATCTCTCCCCCCCACGCACACCCAGTTGGAGTATCTATCCCCCCCCACGCACACCCAGTTGGAGTATCTATCTCTCCCCCCCTGCACACCCAGTTGGAGTATCTATCTCCCCCCACGCACACCCAGTTGGAGTATCTATCTCTCCCCCCCCACACACACCCAGTTGGAGTATCTATCTCTCCCCCCACGCACACCGAGTTGGAGTATCTATCTCTCCCCCCCATGCACACCCAGTTGGAGTATCTATCTCTCCCCCCCATGCACACCCAGTTGGAGTATCTATCTCTCCCCCCCACGCACACCCAGTAGGAGTATCTATCTCTCCCCCCACGCACACCCAGTTGGAGTACCTATCTCTCCCCCCCATGCACACCCAGTTGGAGTATCTATCTCCCCCCACGCACACCCAGTTGGAGTATCTATCTCCCCCCCCACACACACCCAGTTGGAGTATCTATCCCCCCCACGCACACCCAGTTGGAGTATCTATCTCCCCCCCCACGCACACCCAGTTGGAGTATCTATCTCTCCCCCTCCAAGCACACTGCCATGTGCTTGGCCTGCTACTCACCAAGTAGCCACGAACGCTGTCCCGTTTGTCGCTCCATGTAGCGTGGGATAGTTGAGTTCAGCAGGACCATGGAATCATAGGTAGATCCGGGAAATCGGGCACAGCAATGGGTGATTATCTTGTTGGCATCACATACCATTTGGACATTGATAGAGTGGAATTGCTTCCTGTTTCGGTACACTACTTCATTGTGATGTGGAACGACCAATTCCACATGTGTACACTCGATGGCCCCGATGCAACTTGGGATGCCTGCCAGTGCATAGAAGCCAACTTTGGTGTTTGCAATCTCCTGGGCAGTCCGTGGCATGGATATGTGTTCGGGTGCATGCTTCAGGAGGGCATTGAGTACCTGGTTCAGTGTGCGTGAGAATACTGGTTGGGAGGTGCCATGCATCTGCCCCACTGTATGCTGGTAGGTGCCTGTAGCCCGGAAGTGGAGCACAGTCACCACCTTCAGTAGAGGGGGGATGGCAGTTGTGATGTCTATGAGGCTCACAATGTCGTGGTTTATCATGTCCACGATGCTGGTGATGGTATCCCCGTCCAGACGGTACAGGGTGTGTATATGCTCAGGTGTTAGGTTAAATGGACTGGCTCTGATCCTGGGAATTGGTGGGTGCCTCTGTGGTATGATTAGGTGCCGTGATGGTGCTTGCTGTGCCTGTCTTGCCCTCCTCCTCCTCCTGCGTCTCCTCTGTGCTGCCTGTTGTTGTTGCAGCTGCGCTGCTATCAGGTCCTCTAGGCCATGTAATGCTGCTAGTATTGGAACCATCTTGGTGTGGGAAGGGGTGTGGTGTGCTCCTTTTGAGCAGCCACAGTCTCCATTGCCTCCACCTGTGCTGATTGTGGCCATCTGTGGCAGGTGGTAACACTGCACAGTTATTTTAACGGGTGGTTTGCGATGGCGGTATTAGCGCCATACCGGTAAGGGGTTTTGGGGGCTTTACCATACCGCTATTGGCATATCCCCTCGCCTTGTGATGGTGTGCTATTAGCGGCATGCCGTTATTTACGGGATGGAGGGTTGCGTGGCCGCGGACTGCCCGCTATTAGTGGCACCGTACTTAGCGGTGCCGCTATTAGCGGTGAGCCGGGTTGTAATTAGCATGGGGATTTAACGTTACCGGTATTCCATTACCGGTAACGTTAAATCCCTAACACCTACCGTGTAATGAGGCCCTATGAGTTGGTGTGGGCTTCGGCGTGGTCATGTATATTACTTACAGCGTGTCCAAACTTGCGAGCGTGGATGCATCCGCCGGTCATGGAAGCCAAACAAAGATTGGAGGGCTTATCTAGTTGAAATTAATTCGGAGCTTCAGCACAGCAGCAGGGCTTCGCCGGGCAAACCAACGGTCCAGGAGTTGCAGCAGACATCTCTTCCAAGTTCTTCGGATTCCTTCATCCAGTGGTCGACTCTGCCTTCCAAGCCAAAAAGCCTAGCCTTTTATGCAGGTTTCTCCCATTCATTCCAGCCTAGCTGTCAATCATACAGCAGGGTGTCTGTCCTCTAAGGACAGCCAGCCGGCCAATCACTTTTCAGTGTATTCCTGTAACCAAGGGGATTAAGCACAGGGAGTTTCGGGCACCTCCCTCACTTCCTGCCCCTGCCAAACATATTGGAGCCAGAGACTGGTTTCACTTGTGAATCCCACCAAAGACAAAGCGAACAAAGGGTCCAAACCTGGTTTGGCCTGCAGAGTAAATCTCAAGAAGGACTTTTCCAACAAGAAATGGCGAAAAAAGAAGGCCGGGCCATTTTGACAAAATGGGTACCCATGGGTGCCTTACTGCAGCTGAGAACGCAGCCCGTGGTACAAACACACAATGGTAGTTAAAAGTAAACCACTGCCATCAGCCATTAATTGTAGAAAGGATAACATAAACATTTTACATGAGAAACTAGACAAAGGGGATACTTAGTAACCCCTCCAGGACCCTATGGTAAGATAGTGTGTGCTGGGTCTAGAACGTTACAAAATGTAAGTAAAGTCAATTTCACTTTACTGCTCTGGGAAACAGTAGTTTATCCCAGAGAAGGTATTTAAATCTTTGGGAAATCTGAGACTTCCCTGTGCCACTGCGTGGAAGGTGCTTTGTGTCACAATGCAAAGATGATGCCTATGGAGTTTATCAGACTGCAAAGTCAAAAGAAACACAGAGTATAAATCACAGAAAAATACATGAGAGAGTGGGAAAAAAAGGACTCACTCTCTCCAGGTTAGAAAATAAAAGTTCTAAAGTCCTGCAAAAAAACTAGGGGTCTCTAAGGTAGAGAGGAATTTGGCTCGACCCTTGTATGAACACCTTGACACCTCCCGTTGGCCTTCCCTATGGCCTCTTGGTACTTGGCATTTGAGTAGTCGCTTTGTTCACAAAAACCCTTTGTATCTTAATCTTCTTAATGTCGCCACTGCAACCTTGAGTCTAACACAGTCCGGCCCACTATCAGGTTCTTCCGACTCACCGGCTGTGCTGAACTCGCTAGCGCTTCTTTTGCCGTTGGAGTCAAGGACAGTACCACGATGGCAACCTCATCTCCCCACCGGGGCTATCAGTGCGGGAGAGTTCCATGTACCACTGGCATCCGTCACACCATTCGCCAGGTGTGATTCCTGGTCTTATGTTTCTTTTGTCTGAGGCTTCGCAAGTCTGTTTTGTATTAAAGGCCCTTTTTATTTGACTAGGCTCCATTAGGACTGTATTATTATTATTTGATGGTTGAACTGTGATCACTTGTGACTATTTTGCTTTGATAACATGCCTTCCATACACCACCAAAGGCAAAACACACACGTAGACCTCCCCCTCCCAGAATGGTAGAAGAAGGGCTAACAAAGAACAGCCACGGTAGTAATGGCAAAAAAAAGAAGGGAGGCCCAATTGCTACTTGGGTGCCCCTATTGTGCACCACCGAGGCTATGGACATAGCCTGCGAAATAAAAAATACACAATCGTTGGTAGAGCACGTCCACTGCCACCAGCCATACTTAGGTGATTGTCTATGAGAATAAAAGGTCACAGGAGCAGAGAGAAGGGGATACTAAGTATCCCTTTGGCACCCCACTGAAACTGGGGTGTGCCAATCTCTCTGTCTATAAAGTTTTGGGAGAGACAATGGCCCTCATTACGACCCAGGCGGTAAGTTACCGCCTGGGCCGTGACTTTACCACCATGGCGTAAACTACGTTTACGCCATGGTGGTTGGCGGACGTACCGCCCCATTCCGACCTTGGCGGGGCGGTAAGTCCCCAATCCCCATTTACCCTTCCCCATTCCCATTTTTGCCCCATAGGGCATAATGGGAGTGGGGAAGGCGTTAATTACGCCACCGTAAATTACGGTGGCGTAATTAACTCCATGGTCCCTTAGCGCCATGGATTTTAACACCTGCTAAAAGCAGGTGTTAAATCCGCCATGGCGCTAAGGGACCTCGTACTCAGGCGGTAAGGGTCGGCGCTGTTTACGGCGCCGTAAACCCCTTACCGCCTGAGTTGTAATGAGGGCCAAAAAGTATCACTCTATCCTCAAGAACTGTAGTTACTTTAGGATATAGAAAAATTATCTTAAAGGAGGACCCTAGCTGTCCCCAGAAGCACTGCCCGTAAGGAGCTGTGTGCTACTATGGGGCAGACAGACTCCATAGGACAGGTAGATTACAAAGAATAGAGTTCCAACGGACAGAGCCCACAAGAATAAATGAGTAGAAAAAGGCTCCACTAACTCAGGATTTAAGGAAAAGTCCAGCAAAAAGTGCTGGAGGGTCTCACTAGGAGAGGGGATGAAGCACAATAATGATACATCACCCTAAAAGCGAATTAACCAGGGATAAGAGAAAAGGGGGAGGAAGTTCCCCAAAGGGGATTTCTGGAATAAGTACAATTCTGAAAGGGAAGCACCGTACCATTTTCCAAAACAACATTTGAGGTCCAGAGAACAAGAAACTGAATATCCAAAAGAACTGCGATTGAAGGAAATTCAAAGGAAGAGTGGTCCCCCTTGAGATTGTGGAGAATATTAAAATATTGTGTGATCGAAGAAATTAAAGGCAAGAGTCAACCCCCTTTTTCTGGTGGAATGTTTCTTTTCTTCACCTTTGAACATTGTGTTTGAAACTGTGGAAGGAAGCTGCAGGGGTACAGGTCAGCTGACTCTTTTTTGTGAAGGTCAGATTATGATTTTGGCACAGGACAGAGGACTCTTTTTGATTTAGACATCCTGACACAGATGTTCCTCAGTTTTGTTGAGGCAGGAAAACCCCTCTTAGAGTTAGGGATAGGTAGGACTTCCCCAAACCCTTCTTTTGTTTTGATGATAAAAGTAATTGACCATGGCAGAACTGTTACTGTGTTCGAGTCATACTCTTGATCCCTTACAGGATGGACGGGGTGAGGCCTCTTCCTGCAACTATCACCGCACAAGGGCAACAGCAGGAGTCTCACCAGTCACAAGCATGGAAGTCCTCCAGAAGAGGACCAGTCGAGGCGGAAATGTCACAGGAAGATGACTTGCAGGATTAGTTAGACACCCTGAAGTTCCAGGCACAAATGCGTAATGGCACTGGTCAGTCCACCGGGTGGTCCAGGGACACTTCCAAAGACTTTAGGCTGCAGGATCTTGAGATGCTTCGAGACTGGTTGGTCCCACCAGTCCAAAGTGTCAAAGCACCAGCAATGGTCTTCTGAGAAGAGGTAGTCCAGCAGGGCTTCACCAGGACAGCAGCAGGAATGGTCGCCAGGCCTCTTCAGGATTCTTCCTCGAGTCTTCTGTCATCTGCACAGCTTCATAGGATACTTGGCTTCTCTTATGATCTGATGGAATGGCTGAAGGCGAACCCTTCTTATTCTAAATGCAGGCGAGTGATCAAACTCAATCCTCCAATAGGAAGAGCTGCACCATGCAAGCACACCAGCAGTGGCCCAATCAGGGACCACTGTGGGGCTGACTCATGCACGTACACTAGACATACTGGCACCAGTATGTAGATTGGGACCAGACAATCCCACCCTACTTCCTGAGCCCATACACACGTCATGCACTAGCCCACGAAAATAACAGCTTTCCCGTGCAAATGCATGACCATAAAAGGGAATTCCTGACATCAGATGGCTGGAAGAAGGCCAAAGAACAAAATGGCCAAAGGCATTGTGGCATGGCCATTTTAGGACACAAGCCACAGTTAGTAGCCAGACGCGGTAAATGCGAATGAGCCAACTAAAAATATAGCAAAAATTATAAAAATGTTACTACTGCCACCAGCTTGCCTTTAGGCACATTTAAGAGTAACCAAAAATCCCTTTTGTGTAAGTCTTTGGTGTTAGTCTATAAAAGTGTCCCTATTGCACTGCATTGAAAGATGCATTGTGCAATATGAACACATTACCCAAACAGATAACTAGTCAAAAGAAAAAAGGAAAACATATTTATTTTTATTTATTTATTTTAGCATTTATAAAGGCGTGCAACGCCGATAGGCTTCTAGGCGCTGTTATAGAAAGGGAAGGTAGGTAGCAAGTGAAAGCAGGCAGGATAGATGCTCGGAAGGCGAAAGATAGTTTCCCAGTACTGTAACAAGAGTCAGGGTATGGCCGCTTCTTGGTGCGCTTGGGCCCTGGTGATATGTGGTGACTTGTATGTAGAGGGTGAACCCTTGCTCTCATATGTTGCATACAGTTAACTGATTGCACTAGTGAAATGCGCTTGCCCCTGAAAATTGACATCAGATTTTGATAAGCACAACAGATGCGTCTGTACAATTTCTAGAACGTTGGATTTATTGTGATCTAATTCTTTTCTGATTACAGCCAACACGTGTTTCGACACAAGGTCTTTTTCAAGGCATTCGTGGCAAAGTAATCTTTCCCATTGTGCCGTGGGTAATGTCTGACTGCGTTTTGAAGGCGAGTCCCTGAACGCTCACACCAGAGAGAATGCAATCCGCTAGGGAAGAAAGGGCCAAATCAATCTTGTAAAGATAACGTTCTGCCGAAAGAGGGTGCAAGCAGAGGCTTAAGAAGAGAAACATCATCATAGTGACGCAATACATACAGTAAAAGGATCTTGAGGTTTAATCAGTTATATGAGCTATAATTCGTGGTTGCCTGGGGATGGGCCGGGTCATGCTTTGCCCAGTGTGAGATAACAAGCACACCAGGCGCCGGTCTATGATCGCAGCCTTGTAGGGAAAATTCCTTGCTGATAGGAAAACATCTTTGCACCACTGTTCGAACAATAAATGAGCTTTATGGCGGTCAGGGGTGTGGGCTGTCCTCATGGGAGCTTCGGCATGGCTGGAGATTTCCCTTATCTCGCAATTAGGGACTAATGCATAAAGTGCTGCATTCGCCGCGCATGCCTTGTCTCCAAACTATGGTTACTAACATCTACAAAGAATGCACTAACATCTATAGAAAATGACAGTCTTGCTCGTGCGTTGGGCTACACTATGTGGGTTGATTATATTGGGGTGGTGTCCCACCACTGTCCCACTTCCCCCCTGGTCTATCATAGTGTTTCGAATGCGCTAAATGAACTAGCCATTGTGACTCTATAATTGTCATGACTCCTGCCCCCGGCCTTGGCCGTCAGGCCCTCTGGACTGCACCAGGAACCTCCATTAGGGCCTCAAGGGCCTTGTCATGTCCCCCCAGACTCTCTTGGAGTCAGTCCTGGCGCCTTTGGCGCCAGGCTCATGTGGAGAGCCAGTGAATTGGGGCCCATAATGGCATTTTTACAACATGGATGCTCCAACATGGCTCAGTTCCATAACTGAGCCATGCGGTCTAGCATTTTAGGTGTGGCCAGGCCCAGAGGCACCTGGGATACCTGCAGGCTATATAAGCCACGCCCAAGTTGCAGAACACACTTCGCGTTGCACTGCTAGTCGCAGCGTAACGATCACCGCGGTCTGCTGGAATATTTCTCTGCATGCCGGACCCGATTACCTGCAAGAACAAGGATAAGACACCGTTAGCATTCGCTTGCTTTCTAGCGAGCTCTGCTCTCGTACTCCGCTCCAGTAACCCGAACATTCAGCCTCTCGGCGTACCTCGCTCCATCAAAGAAACCGCAACCTGGGGGAAAAAGAGACGGAGAAGCAGCATTAGTAAGCGTTTATTCTTCACATCTAAAACAGCAAAGGCGCTCGCTTACCTGCGTTGAACTCGTTTTGGGTCCACGACCATTCCGGGCCTTCCACCACCTGCAAGAAGAAAAGAAAGGACTGATTACTACGCAGAGTGCCAGTAGGCGGTTTGCTCAACACTACTCACCGCTCTCCATCTTCTCGGCACGCACAGTCCGGATCAACATTGCAGCCTGCAAGAAAGACAATAAACAGGTTAGCAAAAGATAGGCACATAGCGCTGCGCTCCGCGCTCACTTACCATCTCGTGCACAACTCAGGCAGCATGACATCACGAGAACTTCGTCCGAACCTACAAACAAAGGAAAGACTTTGATAGAGACAATTGCAAAATAAAGGACAAACTGTCAAAGCAAGACTTACCTGACGAACAGAGTCGCAGCAGGTCTGGACTCTGAAGGGCCTGCACCAGTGAAGCAACTAGGCAGCGACGTGCCAATCCCCAACGCACCCCTGTGCTGAGCGGCAGGATGGAGAGCGACATTATCAAAAGCAAGGTGAGAAGTGTGCCTATGAGGGAGGTGGGTTCCGGGTTGGAGGAGACAATCAAGCTAAACCTAACTCCTGTGTTTTCAGACCCAGTCTTCAGCCAAACAAGAGTCCAAGGGAAGGGCTCCAGAGGCGGAAGCAGTCCGGACTGGGTGACGCCCCCATGGATACCAGGTGAGCGTTACAGAAGGCGAAGCCACACAAAACACAATCCACCTGCGCGTCATGGAAACCTCAGAAATCGACCAGTTAGCTCAGCTGTTGGGGCAGTTACGCACGGAAGTGCATTCAGCCAGGCAGGAGACCAATGCATTGCGGAGGGAATTGATAGTGTCAAAGGAACGCACTGACGAGCTGGGTAGACAGCTTCTCCAATCACAGGCCGTACAAGCTCCATTGCCTGGGAACGTTTCATCAATGCCAACACCACTGATCAATCCGGTACAAATCACTCTTCCAGGAGCAGTTCCGTTAGCCCCACCGGAGCGTTTCACGGGGGACCCTAGGAAATATGCCACCTTCATGAACCGTTGTCTCCATTTCCTTTGCAGACCTGGAGCCTTCCTTAGCGATCAGTCGCAAGTTGCCTTTGTGTTGTCTTATTTGAGTGGCAGTGCTGCAGACTGGTCAGTACCTTTTGTTAATCAGGATGACCCTCTGTTACGTGATTTTGGGGGTTTCCAGCAAGAGATGGAAAAGCTCTTCGCCCGGCGTACTCATGGACAGGCAGTAGATAACAAACTCTTGTCTCTTCGTCAAGGAAACCAAGACTTATTAGCATATATAGCGACCATTAACAGGCTCGTGGTCGAAGCAGGGTGGCCGGAGGAGAAGAGGACCACGCTATTTCATCGGGGCCTACGGGGAGAGCTAAAGGATGTACTTGCCCAAGTGGTGGATCCGCCGAAAGACTGTGGGGAGTTCATCAACCTTGTGGTTCAACTTGATCACAGGTTGCAAGACCGAAGGGCAGATCAGAGCAGGCTAGACATTCACCCTATGTTTGTGCGGTCCAAACACCAGGTTCCACGGGTGACAGTCAACTCTGTGGAACCAATGCAACTGGGAGGGGTGAGACTGCCATTAACCAAAGCTGAAAGAGATAAGAGAAGGGAACAGCAGGTAAGACTACACTGCGGAAAAGCAGGTCATTTCCTCAAAGAGTGTCCAGTAAAGCCACCAAGGAGAACCGTGGGAGCCATGGATAAGGAAACAACAAACGAAGAGTCGGAAAACTACCAAGCCCGGCAAATGTAGGGGTCCATTTGTCGAGCGAAGAAAGTCAACTACAGACCTCCCATTTTGCATTGCCTGTGATTCTAATCAACCACCAACAACCGTCTAAGAAGCATACATCGACAGCAGAGCAGTTGGGAATTATATCGACCAGGATCTTGCATCAAAGATGGGGCTCTCTCTACGCCCTAAGTCGGCCACCGAGACAGTGACCACCGTGGATGGTACAGAAATCGCTTCCGGCCCAGTATCCCAGTGCACAACAGTTCTAACCCTTCTGTGTCAGGATGGCCACCGGGAATCTATTGCTTTCGACCTCATCAAGGCGCCTCAGTTCCGGTTGATCCTTGGGATGCCGTGGTTGGTTACACACAATCCGCTTATAGATTGGCGTGCTCGAGAACTGGTCTTTTCCAAAGGCTGTACCCGCACCTGCTATTACAATGGAAGAAAGTCAACAACTGCCAGCCCATCAGTCCGTGGAACCGCAGCAATAACCCTGGGTGTGATCTGTACTCTACCGACTGAATATCAGGACTTTCAGGATGTGTTTCAAAAGGAACAAGCTAACACCTTGCCGCCACACAGGCCCTATAATTGCCAAATCGATCTGGTAACAGAAGCCCAAATCCCTTGTATTCGAATCTATGCACTTACGGAACCAGAGAACCAACATTTGAAAGCCTACCTTGAGCAATACCTGGCTAATCGTTTTATTCGCCCCTTGAAGTCACCAGCAGCATCTCCCCTATTCTTCTTGCCGAAGAAGGAAGGAGATTTGAGATATCAAAAGCAAGGTGAGAAGTGCGCTAAGGGGTGACTGGGCCCATGAGGGAGGTGGGTTCCGAGTTGGAGGAGACAATCAAGCTAAACCTAACTCCTGTGTTTTCAGACCCGGTCTC
The DNA here is from genome assembly GCF_040938575.1 of Ambystoma mexicanum. Lineage (NCBI taxonomy): Eukaryota > Metazoa > Chordata > Amphibia > Caudata > Ambystomatidae > Ambystoma > Ambystoma mexicanum. The sequence goes on from NC_090924.1 coordinate 1,482,487,804, forward strand.
CAGGCAAACAAGAGTCCAAGAGAAGGGCTCCAAAGGCGGAAGCAGTCCGGACTGGGTGGCGCCCCCCTGGATACCAGGTGAGCGTTGCAATAATTGGGACTGCTTGCGGGACTAACACCATGGGAGCCCCTGATGCGTGTGAAATGAGTAAACGCACATAACAGCTTCCATTCACCACTGTTCTTCCCTTGCCACTCATGTCAGTTTACCACGAGTTGGTAAATTTGGGATGACGTATATCAATCGCATCCAAACCCAGCCCTGGATACTTATCATACTTCTTTCGTATGTCGCTTTTCATTATTCTACACATGCTCTGAGCGATGCCAGCTTTAGCAGTGCTATCGAAAATAACATCATATTGTTTTGAATTATTAACCCCTTAAGTGCCAAGGTCGAGAAACCTCGTCCTTTTTGGCACTGCACTTTGTGTGATCCTACAGAATTTATCTACATCAGCCCCCATCTTGGGCCAGTAGAAATAAAGAGAAATCCTTTCCTAGGTCTTCTTAAAGCTTAAGTGACGAGCCAAAGAAATCTCATGGGCTAACTGTAGAAACTGGTGTCTCATCTCCAGGGGTACTACAAGTCTTCTGTAGTCTCCTGGGGTAGACTCAGTAGGTTCACTGTAGAGGAGGCCATCCTCCCAGTACAACCTGTGCTTTCCTGGCTCTTGCCCTTCCAGCTGGGAAGCTGCCTGTTGGCAAAGATCTTCAAGAGTAGGACACTCTCTCTGACCTCTGCTGAAGTCTGCCCTACAGGGTCCACCTTCTGCCAGTAAAGACTGCAGCTCAGGATGGTCTTTAGGATCCAGATCTCCATTTCAGTCCAGCACTGAAATGCGACCCCCCTTGTTAATTTGCATATTCAAGTAACTTTGGGTCTCACCCTAAATTACTAGGGGAATCCAGACGTGGACCCCTTGCTCACTACTCTTAGAGAGGCACAGCTCCTCCCTACTGATGAGGTCCAACCAGACCGAAACACGTGTCTGGGGATGCTGTTGGTACTCTTGTTCAGAGGAGAATTGCCTAGCATTTCGGTGCTGGACTGCCCCAGGGCAGGACAAAGACTGATATGTTTGGGATATTTCTTCTTTGTGAAAGATAGTGAGCTAAAGACTCTGGGTAAGTCTCTCGTAACCAGGACTAATGTCTGGCAGAGAGACTCCCAGGACCCCCCTTGTTAATTTGCATCCTCCCCTCTGGCCTGATTCACTCTGCAGGGCACACACTCAATGTCTTGATCTCCCCTGACCTCCCCCTCTCCATCCCTCTGACCACTCCTCTCTCCTGGAGTGATCACTCCCTCCTCTCATCTCATCTCTCGCTCACTTCCCCCAAGCCAAGCCTACCCCAACACTGCCACCTACCTTCTCGGACATCCGGCCCATGAAGCGGGTGTCAGTTGAGGCTTTTGCCGCCACTTTCTCTCCCCCCTCCACCTTTGGCTGTTTCACATCCTGACACAGCCCTGTCTCTGCTCTACTCTTCAATTTCTGATACGCTTGATGCTCTTGCCCCTGTCATGAGGATCCGATTGAAGTTCAAAGCCAAATGCAATTCCTGGTCTGACCTAGCTGCACTTAAGCGTAAGTGTAGGGCAGCTGAGAGGAAATGGAGGACTTCCTGTTCATCCTCTGACAAACTGGCCTGTCACCTGCTACAAAGGCAATACCGACTCTCTGTCCTCACCAAGAAGAGAGTCCACATTCAAGCTCGTGTCTCTGTGGCATCTAACAACTCGGCCAAACTCTTTAAAATCTGCAAGGGGCTGGCCAACCCTGCTGCAGTCGCTACCCCTCCTGTTGCCTCCCAGGCTCTTTTCAATGCCCTTGCCTCTCACTTCATTTCAAAAACCCAGGACATCCTCTCCACCCTCTCCACCCACACCCATTCTCTCCCCTCTCCATCTGTGCTTGCTGATCCTCCTTTAACCACCCTCCCACCATCCTTCTCGTCCTTTCCTCTTTTCACCCCTGACAAGGTCGCCAGACAAGTCCGATCTATGAAAGCCTCGTCAAAACAGGTTCATCCAAGTTCCTCTAAAACCATCAAGGACCACATTGATACCCTTGCTCCGGCCGTTGCTGATTTTTGCAACCACTCCTTTGCCTCGGGATCCTTCCCCTCCCCTCTGAAGCACTCCTTTGTGCATCCTCTTCTCAAGAAACCCACAGCTGATCCTTCTTGACCAGCTAATTATCGCCCAATTTCCTTTACTCCCTTTCTTGGCAAACTCCTGGAAAAGTTGACCATCTCTCAGCTTAACCTTCATTCCAATTCTGTTGGCTGTCTCCATGACCACCAGTCTGGCTTCAGAGCTGCCAGAAGCACGGAAACTGCTCTCCTGAACATCCGTGAAGATCTGCTCTCCAACCTTGACTCTAACATTCCCTCTGTCCTCATCCTCCTCGATCTCTCTTCTGCCTTCGACACGGTCAACCATACCATCCTGCTCAACCGTCTCTGTGAAAACCTGGGTAACACTGATCAGGCTCTGGCCTGGCTGACCTCTTTCCTCTCAGATCGACCCTCCCAGGTCCAACTTGAGTCCCTCCTTTCATTTATCTTCCTCTCTACCTGTGGTGTTCCCCAGGGGTCTAACCTCTCGCCCTGGCTTTTCAACCAATACCTGGCAACTCTCGCCCACTGCATTGCCACTTTTTGCTCAGATTTCCAGTGCTACTCTGACGACACTCAACTCATTTTCAGGCCTCCCTCTGTCACCTCCTCTCCCCTCCTCTCCCTCTCTCATCTCTGATTGCCTAACTGCCATTCAAGATTGGTGTTCCGCCAATGATCTTTGTCTGAATGTCAGCAAGATGGAGATCCTCCTCATCAGCACAACTTCACCATCCTTTCCCCTCACTCTCTGGCCCGCCTCCCTTGGCCCTCCTCCTACCCCCACCTGCGAGGCTAAGAACCTCTGGGTCATCTTTGACTCCACCCTTTCCTTCTCCGCCCACATCTCTGAGGTCTCTAAAAAGTCAAATTTCCGACTGCACCTCCTCAGAGGTACTCTGCTTTCCTCTCCTTCCCCCAGAAGCTCATGGTATCCCAGGCTCTGGTTCTCTCTAGCTTGGACTATTGTAACAGCCTCTTTCTAAATCTACCTGCCTCTACTCTCCGCCTTCTGCAACTAATCCAGAACAGGACTGCAAGACTTGTCCTTGGCCTCAAGCCCTGGTATCTCTCCAGCTCTGAAATCTCTCCACTGGCTCCCAGTGGATGCAAGGATTAAATTCAAACCCCTCTGCATTGTCCACAAGGCTTTCTGGGGCCTGGGGCCAAAATACCTTCAGCTATCCCTCCGCAAATACCTCCCCTCTCGAGCTCTTCGCTCTTCTACCTCCAACTCCCTCAGGGTGAGTCATTTTTCAAAGAAACGAGCTGGGGGTAGATCTCTGTCTTCGGCTGGGGCATCCCTCTGGAACAGCCTCCCTGCCACTTTAAAACTTGAGGAGAACCATCTCCGGTTCCGGAAGCACCTCAAGACCTTTCTCTTTTCTTCTGCCTTTGCTCCCCCTCTCCCCTGCTGATCTGTTCTCTCTTGGCACTGTGCACCTGGCCACCCTATGTCCTTTGGGCCCAGGTACCTGCTCACCCTTCCACCTTCCCGCACTGCCTCCGGGCCACCCCTTGCACTGGGGTCTGTATCTGTACCCATACAGCCCTCCCCTTTTTCTTCCTGCACTTATCAGACCTACCCTGTCTGCTTCCTTAAACCTAGCACTTGCAAATTGCTGGCTGCATTACCACTGTTTGTTGCCTTTATTATTTATTTATTGTTATTTATCTGTTTCTCCTCTGCTTCGCACTTTCCACTTCTCCCTCCTTCCATGCCCTTTTACCCTCCCCAATCCCACGCACTTGCGCTTTCTCAATGTCACTGGGCCTAGTAAGATCGCTGTTTTGTTCTCCCCTGTTCCCCTCCCTTGCCTTGTCGCGCTCTGAAACACTTGTGTACGAGCGCGATACAAATAAAATATCAATCAATCAACTCCAAGAGTTTTTAAGTCATTCCCCAGCTGGACTCTCCCAGGCACCTCACTATGTACACTGACAGGTATTCTTACAGTCATATTGTTGCACTGAATGAGAGCTGATTGTATTGCAACCATCTGGACAGGGCCTCCGGCAAGCTTAGTGGGACCTTTGGGTGCCTTAGCAACATCCTCAGGTTTGAAAAAGGTTTCATCCACTACTGTGATGCTGGCCCCAGTGTCTCTAATGGCAGGGGTCTCCTGACTATGTACAAGTACACTCTCCTTGTAGTATTCTTTTGTGTTATCTCGTATAGAGTTATACACATCTACATTCTGCTATTCCCACAGACCCAGGGACACTAAAGAAACACTGGCAGAGACTCCAATGGGGACTTCAGCCAGTAGATGAAAGTTACCACTTGTCACATGTACTTCTCCCTCAGGGATGAAGGCTAAGGAGGCAGTGTGGACCGCTGAAGGTTTACCCTTGCACATGGGATCCCCTTTCACATGGTCAGTTGACCCACAAGCATAACATTTTCCAAATGTTTTGACAAATGGGGGCTTCTGCTGTCCTCCCTCTGGTTTGGTACCAGAGGTTTCACTAGACTGACCTGGCTTCCCAAATAACTTACCCTTCATGTGTGTGGCCCTCTTTTGGATGTGAGGTTTTTGTATTCTCTTTGTCATCTTTCATGTGCTGCTTCCCCTCATCCTTTTTGTGAGTGGCCCCAGAATCCTTGTGAGTAGCCCTGTTGGCAACCCACAAGTCAGCAGCTTTTTTTTTTTTTTTTTTTTATTGTAACATATAGTTTAACTAAACTTTTATCACAATTCATATCAAACACGTTTTCCCTTAGTAGAACCATTCTTTTTTTTTATTTTTTTATTTTTTTTACCACATTCATTCTTAAATCTATAAAAAAACGATATTGATTCCAACAAAACAAGACAATACAATCATAGAGCCTCGGTCTTTGTGCAGTTCAAATCCTTAGCTGCTACATATTAGGGCATTATTAGAATCTTATCCATAAAGTTAATTGCCGCACAAACTAAATGGGTATTATTTCCAGATAACAGTGTCCACCACCACTCTTCCATATTTCCGGTTATCGGGATGAAGTTATTTAGAAAGAGAGATCTTATGTCTTTTAATTCCGTGCATTCAATTATCAAATGTTTGGAGGATTCAATGTGTGTCTTACAGAATCTGCATGAATTGGAAACAGTTTCTTTATCACGTTTCAGCCATAGCATCTCCTTTGTTTTATAGAGATTTAGTTTTAATCTTAAAAACTGATCACGATGATATCGTGATGGGAATAGTTTTAGATATTTTGCTGTTAAATCAATACCATGAGTTACTGGACCATTATATAAAGAAGAAGCGAGGCAATTTCGTTTTTCTTCATCTTGAATCCAGATCCACAATCTTAGCTTTTTCTTAGCAATCTGCGGTAGCTTTAAAAGTATTTCTAGCTTAATGCCGGCGTGATGCAAAATCGCTCTTATTTTATCTGCCCAGCTCTTAACCAGACCATCGTGAGGGAATTCTTTGGTTGGAGCCAAGATATGATATGGAATAGCGGATGTAAGTAGATACATTTTTCTCAATAGTGCTGCCGATCTCCACAGAACTATTCCATATAAGGATTCTATTGACAGCTCATAACGGATAGCCAACACAGAAATGTTTGACGGTAATTTTAGTATTTTTCGCCAAAAAATTCCTTCCAATCGTGGCCAAATGTCTTGATTCAAATTCCAGGCGGATTCACTCCCAAAAGTTATCGTCGGCACCACTTTTTGTTGATAGAAGGTCAAAACTGGAATCAGTGAGAATTTTCCATATTCGGCGTGTATCTTTGCTCCTTGGAGAGACAGTTTTCGCATACGATCAATTAGTTGTTGAGCCCAGTCCCATTCACGAATGGATTTATTGAATAGGACTCCTAGATATCGAATGGTGGAAGTAATTTGAATTTGTTCACCGTCGATTAACCATTTGAAATTTTTATTTCGGTGTCCTTGCTGAGGGCCAAATACGATGATTTTTGTTTTTGCTACATTCACTTCAAGATCATTTTTTTGGAGATACGATTGAAGCGAATTTAGAAGTCTTTGCATTCCGATCGGAGTTGAATCTATCAGCACCAAGTCGTCAGCATAGATGGCCCAGCTGATCTGTTGCCCGTTTATTTTCGGGGGAAAGCATTTTGTTCCCTGTAATGATATAGGTAGGTCTGCCATAAATAGTTTGAAGAGCGTGGCTGCTAAAGGACATCCCTGCTTTACACCTTTCTCAGTTTCAATTTCATTTGTGAGACCTCCTTGTGTGTTGATACGAACGCTGATTCTTGTGTTCTCGTGTAAAGCCATTATAGGATCGAGTAATTCGGCTGGGCACGACCATTTCTGAAGTTTGTCCCACAGTAGGTTCCGATTAATACTATCAAATGCTTGTCGTAAGTCCACAAAAGCAAGGAATACATTTTTTTAATTTTTGTAAGGCTTCCAATTTTAGTATATTTATTAGGGTTAGATTTAATTCTGTACCAACACCTTGTGTAAATCCCGTCTGACGGGGGTCCACTATCCCAACATTAGAAGCCCATTTAGACAGTTTTTTTTGTAGAAAGGTTGCGAAAATCTTTCTGATAGTATCTAGAAGGGCAATCGGGCGATAGTTAGCAGGATCGTCCCGATTACCCTTCTTAAAAATCGGAACCACAATCGCAGATCTCCATGAATTTGGCAATTCTCCTATATTGGCAATACTTGCGAAGATTTCTTCAATATATTGAGACCATGCTACCTTGTTCTCTTTAAGCATGATATTAGTTAGGCCGTCTGGGCCAGCTGCTCTCGAGTTGTTTAATCTTTCAATTGCCACCAGGATATCTTCCGCTGATTCACACACATTCCATTTAGTCTTCTTCATTGATGTTATTGGCATCACATTTTTAGATGATTTTTTGAAGACGAGTCTAAAGTGGATCTCCCACATCTTTGAGTTAATTCCATTTGCCATCATAGCGTTTTGATTTAGCGATCCTTGATTTAGAATTGTCCATATCTCTCTGGTGTTGTGTTTCTTAATGAGGTTTAGTATCGTTTCCGCTCTTTCTTGATCTCGAATTAGAGCAAAGGACTTCAGCCAATTTCGATATTTTTGTTTTCTTTTTTTAATAGCATTGAATGATTGCGTGCCTAGCTTTTTTTTCAGGCTTCTGATGTCCCTGTGCAGTGCTTTTTTTGCTGCACTAATTGTTGCACTGTAGACATGTTTATTCGATCGCGAGATGATTTTATTCCCTTGTGTCTTGATTTTAAATTGCTGAAGCAAAGGCGCATAATTTATTTTACTTCTTGTCGTTCTCACATCAGACATTAAGGTTTTCTTTAGAGTATTTATTTGTTGATTGCTGATTCTCAATCTGTTCGCCCCATTGTTAATCTCCAGGTTCCCTGTTTGTGATGCTACCAAGGTTTCGGAGGGCATCCTCCAGGTTAGCTTAAGAGCATCATGATCGCTATTTTCCGTTCTTATAATTCTCAGCTGATCAATTTTGCATAACAAATTTTTTGTAGACCAAATGTAGTCTAATGTTTTAAATGAATTATTCCGGTGCCAAGTATAACTTGGGGGGATGTCTCCTCTAACATTTCCATTTAGCATTTGACAATTTCTTATTTCCAGTTCGGTTTTCCAGCGTTGCCCACGGGCTATCTTTTGTGACTTTGAATCAGACGTGTGGGACGATGGCCATTCTGAGTTTTCAAGCCATGAAAAATTCAGGTCTCCACAAATAATGACTGTCAGATCTATTGGGTCAGCCATACAGATATCAATTATTGCTGTTACTGATGTTATAAATGCTTTGGTCGAGATCATGGCCGGATTCCAGTATGTGTTTATGATCAATAGTCGAGAGATCTTCATATCTTTCTTTTGCGAGCTTTGCAATAGTGTGCTCTGCACGAATAGATTTGGATTTTCACTTCTGATCACCTTCCATGCGTTATTGATTTTTATCATCGTCACTAGCCCCGAGTACGGACGGCCTTTAGAGTTTTTTCCGGCAGGATTTAACAAGATTTCATATCCATCTCTAACAGGCACTTCTCGTAACCATGTTTCCTGCAAACAAATTGCCAGATTTTCTCGAAGTGTAAAGGGCAATTCATTAAATAAATGTATGAAACCCCTTGTATTCCATGAAATCAGAGATGAACGAACCTCCTTGTGTTTTATTTGCTGCTAATGATGATTGAGTTGCCTCGATTTAGAGTTCTCTGATCTTCTCTTGTGCATGACGTCCATTCTTGTAGATTTTTTTATTGGTGACTTTGATTTTCTTGAATTCTGTTCAATTGTTCGTCTCTCTCCTTTCCAATGGACATTATCATGCTCATGAGTTACCTTTTCATTGTCAGTTAATTCAATTTCAATCTCAGATGACAGCTCAAATCCAAAGAAGAGTAATTCATCCTTTGCTGCCAATAGCGTTTTTTTAATTATTTGCGACTGTATGTGCAGTCTCACCCAATCAGAGCGTTTTTCAGTCACATATTCGACAATCAAGATGTCTTCCGAGGTTATTGTCCTAAGTGAGGGAATACAGTGTAGGAGTTTCATTACATTTCTTCGATTGAGATTTACTTCATTTTTATTACTCAATATGTTTTCAAGTTCTAATTTCCAAACAGATGTCTGACACTCGTTCTTATTCTGATGCACCTCGCTTGAAGAGTTTTTAGCTAGTTTCTTTTGCTGAGCTTGCGTCAATTTTGGATTTAACGTACATAGCTTATAATCATTTCTTCCTTCATTTGATCGTGGATTTGGATTACTCACAATCCCCAATGATTGTCTTCTAGATGTAATTGACTGGTCTTCAATACAGTCAGCTGACTTTGACTCTTCTCCTTCTTCTACTGAATAAGTTGATAGATCGCATAGCTCAACAGACACATTTGATAGAGAGTCTATTCCATCTTCCAATTCGACTCTTGGACGTTTATTGGGATTTTTCTTTTGTGCATCTGTGTGGTACTCATGATTACTAGTCTTCGTTTGGCTATTAAAGTTTGATAAAGCTTGTGATGGAGCCTTTCCATTGCGTTCAAAGAGTCCCACCTTCGGAGGTGTTGATAAGTTCCTTATAAATTTCTTAGAGCTGTTGGACTTTCTCATTTGGATGCCATTCGATTTAGTTGGCTTAGTTTTTACTATGTTCTTTTGTTGCACTTGTGGGACTACCTTCTCATCAGACACCAAGGTTTTAGCAGGACCGGTAAATATGTCATAGGAAATTTGCTTTTTTTTTTTTGCGTCCAAAGTTGAACTTGGAACTTGCTCATTGTTAACACCAGCTATTTGAGAATTATCAGTTTCTAATAGTCTTTGAGTTGGTTCGTTACCAGACTGTGAAGCACTTAGCGTTAGAGACTTTTCTTGCTGGAGGGGAGAAGCAGTCGCAGGTGGTACTTTTGCCATCCCTTGTAAATCTTGGAGTTTGTTTGACATTGCTATTTCAGAGGCCTGCTGAATAGACTCTAAAGAGCCCTGTAGCGAGTTACTCGTTGCAATCAACTGACTGGTCTTTTTTTCCGTAATCTGTGAGGACTCTTTCTCTGAAGTGAGTGATACTGGGACATGCTTCATCTCACACTTAGTATTGTGGTTGCACGTTAGCAGCTCTGTTGCAATAGATTTTCTTGCATTATGACGGATCCACTTTGTGCATTCTAATACTGCCTCTATCAGTTCAGATTTATCCGTCAGTTCTTTAATTGCAATGTCACTCAAGCGATTTTGCCATTTTAGGGATGCTTCTGCTTCTATGTCTAATCGATGTTGAAGATGCTGATTAACAGATTCCATTGTCGTTAGTTTTGTTTCCAGATTTCCGATCATCGCGCCTTGGTCCTTTATTGCTTCATACAAGGCTTCATATAATTTTGTGAATGGTGTAAGGGCTATTGTTGTGGCCGCCAATACATTATTATGTATTTGTAAAGTTGCCGCAGTGGAAAGATTACATTCGAGGCTATTTCCATTTTCCATCTCTAGCTGTGTTTTTGTATCAGTACCTGAGGAAGCATGACCCACTGCACTCCTTAGATTCGGCATTGCTGCACTGTTATTTTCTGTTAAGTTCTCTTCCAGATTTTTTGATATTGTTAGTATGCTCTTTGCGAACAATGGCGTATCTGGTTTCCTATATGGTGTACTTGTGCGTTCTTTCGTGTTGTTAAAGTGAACGTCATTTGTGTTTCTCGTTGATTGCAATTCCTTTAGCTTTCCATGTCTCTGAGACTGTGCAGTGGAGGGAGATGGAAAGTTTTTTGCAAAACTCTCATCTAGCCTTTCCTTCATTGCTTCAAAGTCCGTTTTTAATCGCTCTGTTGACCGGAGTTCACGGAGTTCACGTGCTGCTAATTCATTTGAGAGCAGGTTATGACCAGCTGGTATTTTCATGTTCAAGTTGGATTTCTTAGATGGGAGTTCTAAAGCCTCAACCTGCGTTTTCTCCCACTGCTTGGAAATGCAGCTTGTGCTATTTGTTATGGCTGCTTTATTGCATAGTTCAATCTCAGCTACAGGCAAGTCAATGCAAGCAGACGAGACGCAGTTATTTGAAGTGAGGTCAATTAGACTGTCGTTTGCGCCATTTTGTAACTCGCTACTTGAATCCGTTACATTAATTGGCTTATTGAATTGCACCACTGGCGTATCAGATACTTGTGATTCTGTTTCTAGCCCATCTGTCTGCAGTGATATTTGCGCAAATGGATGTACAGCTTCTTTGAAGCTATTAAGCAGGTTATTTATTCGATTTCTATCGCTTGATGCAATTTGTGGCGATTTTGATCGAGTGTCAATGTCATGCTCTGGATTTCTAACCTCGAGTAGTTCCGTATCAGTGATATCAAACGGGGATACAAATGAAGCATTGTTTTCTTCTATTTGTCGATCTTCAAAGAATGTCTTGTTACTTTCACTGCGTTTATTAAATGACAAGGACAGTGGCAGCGGCCTGAAGCTAGTCTCAGATACTCCCGCCCGGCATCTAGCGGCCAATATAGTTAGCGGGAGCACTACTTGTGTGCTTGCCTTATTACTTTGAGAATGTTCGTTATGACCGCTTACCTTGCTTTCTTCATGGGGCTTTGCAGTGTCAAGCTTCCGCCGCTGTTGTGAGGTCTTTTGGCGGGTCAGCGGGCCAGGAACCACTGCCATGAATTTCTCCATGAGCCCCTCTCTTTCGCGTCCTGTAGCGGACTGGAGCAGACTGGACTCTACTCGGGACTCCGCGCGGCGCTTCGCGCCTGGAGTCACTATTTGTAGGGAGGGGACTCCACTTAAAGTCGCAGTAGCTCGTTGCTGCAGCTCCTCGCTAAATGTGAGAAAGAAACAGAGTAGACTGGAGCAGACTGGACTCTACTTGGGACTCCGCGCGGCGCTTCGCGCCTGGAGTCACTATTTGTAGGGAGGGGACTCCACTTAAAGTCGCAGTAGCTCGTTGCTGCAGCTCCTCGCTAAATGAGAGAAAGAAACAGAGTAGACTGGAGCAGACTGGACTCTACTCGGGACTCCGCGCGGCGCTTCGCGCCTGGAGTCACTATTTGTAGGGAGGGGACTCCACTTAAAGTCGCAGTAGCTCGTTGCTGCAGCTCCTCGCTAAATGAGAGAAAGAAACAGAGTAGACTGGAGCAGACTGGACTCTACTCGGGACTCCGCGCGGCGCTTCGCGCCTGGAGTCACTATTTGTAGGGAGGGGACTCCACTTAAAGTCGCAGTAGCTCGTTTCTGCAGCTCCTCGTTATTATGCTGTGTACGTTGTCCCCTTTCCTCTGTGAGGTTCGGCTGCTGCAAGTAATCGAAAATCAGCTCTGGCACATGCGCTTCACTGCTTCAGGTCTTCAAAGTTCAAACTCGTTTGTGGGTCTACTTCAGGTGTGGTTACATATGTGGCCCTCGGGAACAGTGTTGTGGGATGTTGACTCTCCCAATGGATGAACCAAACACTAACGGCTCGAAGTCTAAGCCTTTCTCAACTCGTTCCGAAAGCAAGTGATTCGAACTCAGCAACAGGTGTGTACAAATCGGCACCCATGCAGCAGCTTGTCATCTGGCTTGTTGTCTGGCTGCAGATGGTAGAAGACGGTTACTCAGAAGTAGTGAGCGTGCGAGTGGGTTGAAGGTTCACAGCTGGTTATAGTTAAATCCATGCAGTGTGATGTTCCGTGTCAACGACCTCTCACGTGGTGTGGGCTGTAAGTAAATTCAAAGCCCACAGATAATTCACCATCTGAAAATGATGGCGCAACGCGAAAAACGCTGTCCTTCGGTCCCAGCTCTACCGGTCAGCACCAGGGACAACTGGGAAATGGCCTGTTCTTTGCTCTCGTCGCCAACGTAGCAAATGATTGAGCTACAATTGAGTTAAAAACGCCCCACACACAGTTGCATCGGGCTGCGTTGCTGAGCAAAGTGTTTTGCGGGAGGAGTAACCAAGTCAGCAGCTTTTGCTTGCTTCTTGTGATCAATCTCTTTTCAGTCACCAAGTGCTCACTCAGCTCAGGAGACCAGGCATCAAAATTAGATTCCAAAAAAAGAGTTCACTCTGTAAACCTTAACCCAACCATCTAAGTTTTTCAAACTTTCACATAGTCAGGTAGCCCAAGCGGTACCATCAGTCTTTCTGAGGGTCCTAAACCTCTTAAGGTACTGGGAAGAAGTTTTCCCAAATCTAGCTATCAAAGCTAACTTCACATTTTCATACTCCAATCTTTCAAGTTTCCTCACCTCCATTACAGCATCAGTTGCAACCTGGGGGAGCCTAGACATAGGCCAAGGAATCAGCTGATTCCCTGTGAAACCCTGAATCAATAGTTATATTTAAAAGCACCCAACCAATCCAAAATATCAAGTTTCACATCATACATACTGTAAGGGAGAATTCTCAAGAATGCTAATTTCCCTTACCATTTGAGACCCCCAGCAACTTTGCTGGATTTCTGGGATTTGATTTTTTTTACCTTGGAATAGTGTGAGCCTTTTTTCCCACTCTGCCATGTATTTTGATGTGTGTTTTACTTTTGTGTTCTTTGGATATGTAGTTTTAAACTCCCTGTGCTTAGTCTCCTAGGAGACCTGAATGCACTCTGGTGTGATTGGCCGGTTGACTGTCCAGCAAGGACAGCCACCCTGCTGTGTGAGTGACAGCCAGGCTGGAATGAATGGGGGAAAACTGTTTAAAAGCAGGTCTCTGGGACTTGGAAAGCAGAGTCGACCATTGGAACGAAAGAACAGAAGATGAGCTGAAGGAAGACAACTGCTGCAACTCCTGGTCCACCAGTGAAGCTCTGCTGCAGGTCTGAATTGTCTATAACTCCATCGACAGGGAAGCCCTTCAAGGTTAACTTCTTCCCTTGAGTTTGCTGGGAACAACCAACTCTCAAGCCACCTGGACACCGTCCCCAGCCTAGTCGAATTTTCTTCAGAGTGTTGTTGAAAACCGGATAGCCAGTGGGAAGGAAACCAGTTTGTGGACTTTAAGGCATTCACACCTTAAATTGACGTTTTTCCAAGTTTATGGCCTCTTCCCTGGGCAGTGCAGGAACCTCCTGACGTCTTCCTTCTTGACTGAAGCTCAGGAACAGCGAGATCTGCAGAAACTGCCAGGAACAACTGCCTCAGCTACAGCTTTTCTTCACTTACAAGGTACTGTGCAAGTGCGGTGCAGAACTCTGTTCGCCCGCGGTGAAAGTTTATGAAACTTACCCGACTTTGAAGGCTTGTCCTTCCCTAAACCAGCATCTAACTTTTCATCTGACCAAATTCTTCTAAGCTCCGAGGCAAAGACTTAACCGTTTACTACCAGAACTGTGCTATCCTATACAAGACTCTGAACCATTGACTTTGGCCCAGGCCTATTGAATTGAATTGCTGGTTGTAGTGAACTGAAACCCTTTGTCCTGCCTGTGAAAGTATTTGTGCTGTTGATTCTTATAACCTTGTCTTTCCCACCGTGGATATTTGAATACTTGGAATGGTGCCGGCGTCTGCAAAGAAGCTGCTGAAGTGGGACTACTTGATTGACATTCACCGCCTACGAACTGTGGGGAAGCCAGTACACACGGGCAAAGCGCACGCGCATACAAGCAAGTACACGTTAAGTACTGCATTGATGCTTCGCCGCGACACAGCGGCAAACGGCCCCCCTCTTTTGGGTTGTATAAAAGTATTCCTGTGATGGTCATTTTCAGTCTTGGAGGTAACTGCTTGTTTTGTACCAATTGCACATGGTGTTTGTTGCCTATTCACTTAAAACTAATATACTGGATAATATTGAATCAGCACGATTACTGTGTGTTACGGCGAAAATGTTTCAGTCTCAACTTCCCCTGTTTACCCTCACACCAATTAATACATGTGTACCCCAGAGAAATACGACATCCTCTGTAACATCTGCCGTACCTCGGATTGACATAGTCTCACAAACTCCGCCAACAGCAGGTGCAGAGAGGGTCCAGTTTGGGCCAGTTACCACTCCCTTAAACTCTGAACATGCTAAACGAAGTCAGTCTGTGTTTATCGCACATAATAAACGCACTGTTTCTGATCAAACCAAATTAGATTCTTTAAAATCTAAAGGTGTAAAAGGGAGATTTAGTAACTGTACATTACCAGCAGTGTCATCCATGTCATGTTTAAACTCTAGTAGAGATAGCACTGGCTTATCAATTTATGCAAGCCAGTGCAAATCTCTGATTTCGTTGCGTGATGAAAGGGCAACACGCTCCATAGAGGCTGAGGCGCATGATTCAATCTCCTCCCAGTCTCACTCATCACTGCCGTCTTTTATTCAGCCAACTCCTCGGGCTCAGAGGCAAACACACCACGAAGGCCCGGTTAAGAATTCTAACATGTTTGAAATGGCACTTACGGCCATCAATACATCGATCTTAAGTCTATACAAACTATTTGAAGTTGTGAATGACAAAATTAGTAAACAAGCAGTGCAGCCTGAGGAGGTAGTGCAACGGATTCACATGAATGGCCAGAGCCTCCTAGATTCTAGACAAAGACATTCACCGGGGGATTCAGTCATCATTTGTGAAAATACAAGTGCACAAGCATCCATCTGTGGTGTAATACCTCCATATCCGTACCAGCAGAAATAATTCTGCAGTTACCACTGTTTGTGGATATCATCTGCCCAGTTGAAGAGATAATGGGCAATAATGTTCCTCATGCAGTCGGGGCGAGCGTGGACATTGCTATGCCGGCTATAATACAGTTGGATAATAATGTTCACGCCATAAAAGGTCTCTCTGAATTGGGGAACAACAGGGGGAAAAGGACCATGTGATAGCCACTAAAAGGGCATCGGTCCTCTTTGAAAAAATCTAAGATTACGCCTGGTCAAAGAGGTGTAAAAAACACCCTTAATAACTTTTTTTAAAGCAATTGGAGGCTCAGCTCCACTGGCACAGATACAAAAAACACAAACTCTAGTTCAGGCAACTTTGGTAGATGCGCCGGTAAACAAACATACAGAGGCACATCCTATCAATGATATTGATAATGACATTGCTTCTTCACAAGCAGCACAGCATAAGGTACTTGAATATTTGCCCCTGAACCATCTTGTAGAGTCAATTGAACAAGCAGAGTCTTTGCAGTATGAACCTCAGAGCAGAGTCATTTGCGAGAAGGGAGTTGCTTTTAAACTTACTGAACCACTTCCATCGTCTCTGCCGAGAGAGCAGAGTCAAGTGGCAATATCACAACTAAAACAGGTGGTAGATGCTTATTTATTGGAATGCCTTCTTCGCACGAATGAACAGACAAAAAACCCTCTCAACCGGTAAATGTTAAGGGTGCGGCTGCCATGCATTTCAATTCTGACTCTGATTGTTTCACTACAAAAGAATTGGCAGGGCAGACTAATGAAGGGTCTGTGCAGTATGCCCAGCAGATACATCTAGGCAAGGCACGCCTTATTAGTTTTAGTAGTGAACATACACCTAACATTATGCAGAGACAGCCGCAGATGACACTCTTCTTTATTTTCCCTCATTCTGAATTGCAGGGAAGGGATCTTTCAAGCTTACGATCTGAATAGAAGTAGTATATTAAACATCTTTAGTGATGTGACTGAACTTCAAGACGTGACATCAAGAGATATAGACCAGATAGAGTTTATCTCGGACGTGTCACGTTCAATTGTTAGACTCTGGATCCCGTCTGGGGTTGTCGCGAATCTCATTTGGCAGGTGAACATGTCTCTGAGATGGCTTTTTTGTTGGCCCAGGATCCGAATCGCAACTCAAACCAACCCAAGGGCCCAACTCCCAATCCAAACATATATCAAAGTTCACAGTCAAGAGCTGTAGGTGGTACTGGAGCCCCATTTGATACGAGAAATTAACCATTAACAGGAAATTTCCAGCAGTTTTTAAGTATAGCAAGTTGGAACACGAGAGGGCATTCACATCTTCAAACATCTATTAAGAATCTACCGTTTCCATATCATATCATGGCTCTGCAGGAAACATGGTTGACAATTCCACCGATATGGGACGATTACGATATCATATTATTACCAGCGCTGTTAACTAGAGGCAGACCCTCATCGGGGCTTCTGGTTGCGGTTAATCTGAAAATGGGTCTTTCCATCACCCCTTGGGCGTCAGAAAATGTCCATCTCCAATTGGTTAAAGTCATGATTTCATGTCACACACTAGCTTTGGTGAACCTCTATAGAAATCCAATTGCTTTGGTGGATGAAGCGTTCTACGCTGGGTTAATCAGATTGTTAGATTTGATCAAATTATCTGAGAACATTTCCCACATTATTATTATAGGAGATATGAACCTAGATTGTTGCAATATGAATCGTGAAACACAAGAAGTACCTACATGGAAGACCTTTATGTCAGAAAGACACTGTTACGCTCACCTGACTCCCACGGAGGCGCAGGCCTGGTTTGGAGTGCTGTTGCCTCTTCTATGGTGAAGCGCAGGACTCGGAAGATGGACAGGACCGGACCCTCAAATCTGGCTTGTCTGACTCGCAAAAATATCCTTCTATGTGTGAAAAGGGAGTATTAACAATCTGCAGGATAATGTGTAAGCCTCCCACTCCCTTCTCACCCTCCACGAAACCCTTCTGCGATTCCCCGTGAATTCTCACCTTAGGATCTGAAAGGACGAGCTCTCCATCCTGCTTCTGATGCAGCGGCGCATTGTAATCCAGTTACTTCACTGGATCATGGATTGTAGAGAGTTCAAGTTTGCTTGACCTTCCCGGTAAAGTACTGTGAGAATTCTGTTTATAAGTATGAGCCCGAAATAATAATTGTCCGTTGTCTCTATTTCAGGTGCAGAACAAAGATTCCGAGATGAGCAATGGAACCGACGAAGGAAACTCAGGTGAGTTGTTTGATGAGAGGTTCCTTTAGTGTCCTTGCATTAATGCACTAATGCTTGTGTCTTTTTTCCCCATAGGGGCCGGGGTTCGGAAATGCCGGAGATATGGCACCGACCCGAAGTGAAAGGTGCAGTTCCAGTAGATATCAGGTAAGTCTTTAATGAGCGTTCAGGTAATGTCTTAGCATTCGCTCACTAACGCTGATGTCTCTTTTTTCCCCTTAGGGGCCGGGGTCCGGAAATGCCAGGATGCGGCACCGACCCAAAATGAAGTGGGAATGACCCAACAGGTAAGTCTTATGATGGCAAATTAAAGTTTTCTTATTCTCTTCCCTAGCTCACCTTTGTTCTTGTCTTTTTCTCCCTAGGCGCTGAAATGTGGCTGCGGATCCAGATGGTCGCTGATGAACATGGATGTCAAGACTTGATGGTCGTGTAGCCGATGAAACCTCCGTCCCCAAGTACCACTCGAGCAAACAAGAAATTACTGCCCGAGCAGTCCTTGAGGCCACAGGTGGTGATCTTTGTCAGCCGCAACCAGGAATGCCTGAAGATGCCGAAGGTGCCCCCTACGACCACTGTAAGGCAAACACGAAGTTAGGTCATAAACACAGAACCCCAGACTTGTATATGAATGTGTAATAAGTCTAGAATAAGGCTTACCCTTAGGAGTTGGTCGGGACTTAATAATGGTGTAAAGATGTTTGTCGGAGGCAGCCGGCAAGGGTGACGACCAGATGACAGGTTGGTAAAGCACTTAGTATGAATGAAATCACCACCTTACGTAGAAGCCAGAAAACGTAAGTCAATCAGTTGAAAAGTGCGTAATCCAAGAACATAGTTCATAACAAAAGGGCAATCCAAATAGCAATCCAGGGACGGAAATGTGGTTGAATCCAGTAGAAAATAGTTCCAAACAACGGTACCGTGAAGGAAGAAGCCAAAATCAGAGTCCAAGATCAATCCGAGGTTAGTGGTAGTAATCTGAATCCGTAGTCCGTAATGCGCCCAACAGGATCAGCTGTGAAGCGCTGAAGGGCAGTCAGCGCGTCCCTTTTGAACGCTGACTAATGATCACATGACTCTCATCATCCGTCACGTGATCAAACGTGCTGAAGGAGGAGCTCTCAGGTGCCGGCAACGGAGACGTTGTAGAATGCCCGTGGCGCGTCTCCATGGCAACTGCCAACGCCGGAATGGAAACCAACGCTGAGATGGCAAGAACCGGTGTCGCTGACCTTGTCCCATTCCTTGCCGGCATGCCTGCAGGGGAGAGTGTGTTTTGGCATGTATTTTGGTGGAGATAGTGGGAGCTGTATTATGAGATGTGTTCATGGAACGTAGGGCCGTGACAGAGCCCCCCCTCAAAGGCCCACGACCCCGTGGGCTAGAAGGGTTCTCCCGATGGAACCTGGACACCAATAACGGTGCATGAACATCAGACGATGGGACCCAAGACCTCTCCTCAGGACCATAACCCAACCAGTCCACCAAGTATTGTAATCTCCCTCTAACAACCCGGGATCCCAGAATAGCGCTTACTTCATAATCCTCCTGGGAAATCACAGGGACAGGACCAGGAGCGGGAGCAATGCGTGTATCATCAGGACAAGGCTTGAGAAGAGATGTGTGAAAAACAGGGTGTAATTTCCATGAAGCTGGGACGGCGAGTCTATAGACCACCGGGTTTAGTGCTACGGTGGTAGGACAAGGCTGAGATAGGACGGCCGCTAAGGCAAAGGAAGAAGCATCTTCTTCTACGATATACGGAAGCTCTGGGTCAGGATGCTGCAGGACTGGGGCCGTGGTGAACGAGGTTTTAAGGGAGTCGAAGGCTGCTTGATGTGCATCGGTCCAGATAAATGGTACTGCAGGACTGGTCAATGCGGTTAATGGTGCCACAATGGAGGAAAAATTCGCAATGAACCTCCGGTAAAAATTTGCGAACCCTAGAAAGGATTGCAATTGTTTCAATGTAACAGGTACTGGCCAATTTGTAATAGCCTGGACTTTGGATCGGTTCATTGTTAGCCCCCCAGGTGAAATATGGAAACCCAGGAATTCAACTTCAGCTGTATGAAACAGACATTTCTCAGGTTTAGCGTATAGTGAGTTCTTCCTGAGTCTTGTGAGTACCTCTCTGACATGAATGACGTGTTCGGCCAATGTTTGGGAGAATATCAGTATGTCGTCCAGGTACGCCACGACATAAACATCCAGAATATCACTAAATATATCGTTTACCAATCGTTGGAAAATGGCAGGGGCATTACAGAGGCCAAAAGGCATCACCATGTATTCATACAATCCTTGGCGAGAGCAGAAAGCAGTCTTCCACTCATCCCCAGGTCGAATGCGGACTAAATTGTATGCCCCCCGGAGATCTACTTTGGTATAGATGGAGGCATTGTTCAACTTGTCTAACAGGGTAGAGATGAGTGGAATAGGGTAACGATTCTTTATGGTAATCGCATTCAGGCATCTGTAATCTACACAGGTGCAGAGATCGCCTTCTTTCTTCGGGACAAAAAAAATGGGGCTGGCCACGGGTGATGAAGAAGGCCTGATATGTCCTAACTGTAGGGCGTGGTGGATGTATTCTTTAAGGGACGTTTCTTCAGTTGGTGATAGTGAATAAATGCGTCCTTTGGGAAGCGATGCCCCATCAATTAGGTCAATAGAACAATCATACGGTCTGTGAGGGGGCAGTATCTCGGCAGATGTTTTATCAAAAACCGAATGGAAATCATGGTATTCTGGGGGTACTCCTGACAAAGTGGCTCCCACCGTGTGGGTTGTTTCGGGTGGGTCGTTCTCCCCTACAGGGGCTAAGTGTAGGGCCCCAAGTGCCTTTGCAGGGTTGTTGAAATCATCTTCCAGTAAACAAAAGTGTTGGCAAATGTCTCATTCAAAAGAAACCTGCCCCGTACCCCAGTCGATGAGTGGGTTATGCTTCTTTAACCAGGAAAGGCCTAGGATTGTTCCAAACTGTGGTGTGGATATCAAATCAAAGGACAACTGTTCTTTATGGTTACCCTGAATAATCACGTCAATCTTGGCGGTCTGTTGTTTAATCGGACCAGAAATGAGAGAGGACCCGTCCACAGTTTGTACTGGTTCGGGATGTGTCTTGGTCACTAGTGGAAGATTCAATGCTTTGGCCAGGGGTATATCAATAAAGCAACCAGTAGCCCCTGAATCAATAACTATATGTACTGTGTGTGAACACTCCCTATCAGGATGAAGCACTGCCTGAACGACCACTGGTCTTACTGGGCCGAAAGTAGGAACCCTGGGGTTGTGAATCGAGCTCGTCTTGTCTCCCATACTCAAGGACGAGCTTTCTGAAAACCCGAAGACTTGTTCTTCGGGCGTCTTGGGCACTCTTTGACGAAATGACCACTGAGTCCACAGTAGAAGCATGCATTGTCGGTTCTCCGACGCTCCCTTTCTGTCTGAGTGATGGGACTTCGTAGACCACCTATTTGCATGGGTTCACTTGTACCATCCGGTGGAGAGGGCAAGGGTTTGCCTGAAAAACCAGATTCCGCCCGACGTTCGGTCTTCCGAGCATCTACCTGAAGAGTTAGGTCTACTAGTTTGGGATATGCATCAGGAAGGGAAGGAATGACAGAAAGGGCGTCCTTCATAGCGTTACACAGACCTTTGTAAAATACCACAGCTTTCTTGTTTTCAGGCCATGAAGTCTCAGCTGACAATTGGTTAAAGCGTGTGATGTATTCTATTAAGGTTTGTCTGCCTTGGGATAGTTCTAGGAGCTCCAGATCCCGAGACTGGGCTTTGTACCTGGTATCGAATACTTTGGCCAACTCGCTCACCAGAAGATCGCAATCGTAAAGGGCTGGGTGGTTGTTCTCAAGAAAAGGATTAGCCCAGGTAGCTGCAACCCCGGTCAAATGGGATAACAAAAAGGCAGCTTTTGTGGTGGAATCATGGAACACCAGTGGTCGGCAAAGAAAATGAAGTTTACAATGATTAATAAAAGTGCAATATTTTCTAGGATCACCCTGAAACTTCTCAGGAGGTGCCAATGGAAACTAAGTAGGTAACACCACGGGAGTAGGTGGTGTAGGAGGTACAGAGGGACCCGGTGGTGGTGTTGCCTGATCGCCAAACTCAGCATCTGCCGGTAAAGGGTTGCGGGAACTTTGGATATTATCTAAGCGATGATGTATCGCGGTTGTGGCAGCCGCTACTTCGGTTCTAAGGGATGCAACAGCTTGCATTAGAGCAGCCACAGGGTCCCCGGCAGCAGGTTCCATCGTCTGGACGACCAAAAAAAAATGGCTTCACAGTCTGTCAAGACTTGATGGTCGTGTAGCCGATGAAACCTCCGTCCCCAAGTACCACTCGAGCAAACAAGAAATTACTGCCCGAGCAGTCCTTGAGGCCACAGGTGGTGATCCTCGTCAGCTGCAACCAGGAATGCCTGAAGATGCCGGAAGGTGCCCCCTATGACCACTGTAAGGCAAACACGAAGTTAGGTCATAAACACAGAACCCCAGACTTGTATATGAATGTGTAATAAGTCTAGAGTAAGGCTTACCCTTAGGAGTTGGTCGGGACTTAACAATGGTGTAAAGATGTTTGTCGGAGGCAGCCTGCAAGGGTGACGACCAGATGACAGGTTGGTAAAGCACTTAGTATGAATGAAATCACCTTACGTAGAAGCCAGAAAACGTAAGTCAATCAGTTGAAAAGTGCGTAATCCAAGAACATAGTTCATAACAAAAGGGCAATCCAAATAGCAATCCAGGGACGGAAATGTGGTCGAATCCAGTAGAAAATAGTTCCAAACAACGGTACCGTGAAGGAAGAAGCCAAAATCAGAGTCCAAGATCAATCCGAGGTCAGTGGTAGTAATCTGAATCCGTAGTCCGTAATGCGCCCAACAGGATCAGCTGTGAAGCGCTGAAGGGCAGTCAGCGCGTCCCTTTTGAACGCTGACTAATGATCACATGACTCTCATCATCCGTCACGTGATCGAACGTGCTGAAGGAGGAGCTCTCAGGTGCCGGCAACGGAGACGTTGTAGAACGCCCGTGGCGCGTCTCCATGGCAACTGCCAACGCCGGAATGGAAACCAACGCTGAGATGGCAAGAACCGGCGTCGTTGACCTTGTCCCATTCCTTGCTGGCAGGCCTGCAGGGGAGAGTGTGTTTTGGCATGTATTTTGGTCGAGATAGTGGGAGCTGTATTGTGAGATGTGTTCATGGAACGTAGGGGCGTGACAATGGAGGCGCCTAGTAAAGGTGAGTGGAATGCGGCGCTGCAGCGATCGATGCGATGTGCTTTTAAAATGAATGTCTTCCTTTTCAGGATCGTCGGCGAAATGTCTCCGGAATGCGGATTTAGCAGGTAAGGACTCTTCTTTCTCCTATTCTCTTCTCTTCTCCCTTTGCAGGTGTTCCAGGATGCTGGCGGGCGTGGCAGAAGTCAGGATGCAGGAGCTGACACGGTGAGCGTCCAGCTGCTAGATGCAGAACAACGCGAAGCGTGAGTTGCTGCTTGGGCGTGGCTTAAATAGCCTTCGAAGTAGTTCCAGGTATGTATCCTTCCTCTCAGGTATGTATTCTTCCTCCGGCCACACCCGTGTGGTTAAGTAGTCCCCAAAGATAAAGTAGTCTCATTCAGGCCTCTAGATGGCCCGGATGTTGCAGCATGGTCTGCATCAGGTAAGTTTACACCAAGCACCTTTAAACACAAAGTCATCTTTTATGAGCATGGCGCTTATGGCGCCAGGACTGTTGTCCAATATGAGCCTGGCGCCAAAGGCGCCAGGACTGAGTCCAAAGGGCCCCTACTTGGGGCTGCTGAGACTTCCCTCGGGGACATGATGTCTGCCTCTGGAGTAGCTGGGCCTGGTCTGGCTCCTTGGAGGTAGGCATCATGACAGTACCCCCTCCCAAGGTGCCTCCCAAGGTTGTTCTCTCCGGGGGTTTTGGCTTGTTTGGGAATTTTCGTTGGAATTTTTGTATTAAACGCGGCGCGTGTACATGGTCGCTTGGTTCCCAAGATCTCTCCTGAGGTCCATACCCCTTCCAATCAACTAGATAGAAGAGTTTTGACTTTAACACCTTGGAATCCAATATGTCTTTAACTTCAAATTCTAATTCCCCATCAATCTGAATTGGTTCTGGTGGTTTGATCAGTCTGGTTCCTGGTTGCACCGGTTTCAACAGTGAGGCGTGAAAAACGGGATGAATTTGCATGTTCGCTGGTAGATCGAGTTTAAAGGCCACCGGGTTGATTATAGCTTTGATGGGATAGGGTCCTATGTATCTGGAGTTGAAAGTCTGCGGTCCTTTGAGAGGTAAATGTCTAGTTGCTAGCCACACCTGGTCCCCTATTTGGTACAGAGGTGCTTCACTTCGATGTAAATCAGCATTTTCTTTGTACTTTCTCTTGGCTTGCTGAAGGTGAGTCGTAGCTTCTTTGAAAGCTCGGGTTATCGTGGAATGCAAATGATCTACCGCAGGCATTTCCAGGTTTTGAGGAGGGTCCAGGTCTGAGGTTCGAGGATGATGACCATACAAGGTGTAAAAAGGGGTTTGTCCTGTTCCAGAATGTACAGAATTGTTATATGCATATTCTGCGATCCAAAGAATGTCTTTCCAATTGCATTCAGATTGGTGAAACATACACCGAAGATATTGTTCAAGGGTTTGGTTAGTTCTCTCGGTTTGGCCATCGGTTTGGGGATGGTGACTGGTGGATAGTCGTACATCAATTTGCGCCAGTTGACAACATTTCCTCCAAAAATGGGAAATAAACTGGCTTCCTCGATCTGAGACTAATATGGATGGAAAACCATGCATACGAACTATGTTCTCCAGAAATTCCTTGGCCAAGATGGAGGCTGAGGGTAACCCTTTTAAAGGGATAAAATGGGCCATTTTGGAGAAGAGAGCCACAATCACCAAGATAGTGTTGTATCCATAGCAAGGAGGCAGGTCGGTAATAAAGTCCATCGACGAGGTGTGCCAAGGTGCCGGTGGAATATCCAAAGGTTGTAGAAGACCGGCTGGTCTTTTCTTTTGACCTTTATTTTGGGCGCAAACTCCGCAAGACATCACAAAAGATTTTATGTCTTTTCTCCAGGATGGCCACCAGAATTGTCGTTTGATCTTTTCCTCAGTTTTAGCGATACCTGGATGTCCTTCCATTAATGTATCATGATAATGGGCAATAACGAGTTCTTGCAGTTCTTTGTTAGGCAGAAATAATCGCCCCTGGAAGTACGGTAAATCGTTATTAACGGAAAAGTGTGACCCCTTTTGGCTCCATTCTTGTAAGGCTGTGGAGTCAAATAGTTGTTTACCTCGAGTTTGAACGTCCTCAATAGTGTGTAAAGAGGTCACACCCAAAATTCTCTGTTCAGGTATAATCGGTACAGGTTCTAAGCTCGAATTTGTTTCTTCCATCCCAATCCGGGATAAAGCGTCCGCTTTGCCATTCTTGCAACCAGGGCGATATGTGATTACAAAATCAAATTCTGCAAAGAATAAAGCCCATCGGAGTTGACGTGATGATTGGGCTTTGGCCGTCTTTAAATATTGCAAATTTCTGTGATCTGTAATCACCGTGATGGTGTGTCTTGCGCCGAGGAGGTAATGACGCCAAGCTTTGAAGGCGGACTTAATAGCTAGTAACTCCTTGTCAGTGATTGCATAATTAATTTCAGGAGCCGAGAATTTTCTAGACCAAAAGGCTACAGGGTGTAGTTGGTTAGTTATTGGATCCCTTTGAGACAGGACAGCTCCCATGGCTAAGCTGGATGCGTTGGTTTCAACAATGTAAGGGAGATCTGGGCGTGGATGCTTCAACACAGGTGCAGAGGTGAATTTAGTCTTTAGGTCTTGAAATGCCTGTTCTGCCTCATGAGTCCATTCGAAGCGTTTATTCTTCCGTAAGAAAGCTGTGATGGGTTGGACCACTCGAGAAAATTCCGGGATGAATCTTCGATAAAAATTGGCAAAACCAAGCATGCTCTGAACCCCCTTCACAGAGCTAGGAGATGGCCATTTGAGGATGGCGTACACCTTTCGCGAGTCCATTCGGACTCCTTTAGGTGTCAGGATGAATCCGAGAAACTCGACTTCTGTGGTATGAAAAACGCATTTTTTGAGTTTTGCAAACAGTTTGTGCTGGCGCAATTTTTCAAGAACTGCCCTGACATGTTTTCTGTGATCGGATTCCAAAGAGGAGTACACCAGGATGTCGTCGATATATACGATGACACAAACATCGATAAGTTCCCGAAGAACATCATTCATAAAGTATTGAAAGGCGGCAGGTGCGTTGCACAATCCGAAGGGCATCACCTGATATTCAAAGAGCCCATATTTGGTGCGGAATGCAATCTTCCATTCGTCACCTTCTTTTATACGCACCAGGTGATAAGCTCCCCGGAGATCTAACTTGGTGTACATACAAGCATCTTTTACCTGGTCGAGAAGTTCAGGGATCAGAGTCAGAGGATAACGATTCTTAATCGTTATTTGATTTAGGGCGCGGTAGTCAATACATGTTCTAAGGTCGCCTTCTTTTTTCGGCACGAAGAACAGAGCTGAGGAAACAGGAGACTTTGACGGGCGAATAAAACCATTGGCAAGGTACTGATCTAAATACTGACGCAAATGAAGGTTCTCAGGTTCAGTAAGAGCATAAATCCTACTACAAGGCGGTTGAGCATTGGGTACCAGATCGATTTGACAATCGTACGACCGGTGGGGAGGTAACGTGTTGGCCTGTTCTTTTTGGAAAACGTCTTGGAATTCTTGGTACTCAGCCGGTAGTTGTATAGTGGCGGAAGTTACAGAGGCCAGGCCCATATTTGGATTTCTTGGATAACAAGTTTGTTCACAATCAGGAAAGGTTATTCTCTTTGCTCGCCAGTCTATTCGAGGATTATGTGTTTCTAACCAAGGAATTCCTAGAATTACTTGAAACTGTGGGGCCTTGATTACGTCAAACACAATAGCTTCCCGATGTCCATCCTGACCCACTAGTGTCACTTCTGTAGTGGAATGAGTTACCGGCCCTGAGGCTATTTCGGTTCCATCAACTGTAGTAATGACATTCTTGTTAGTTTTCGGACGGAGAGCGAGATTAATCCTGGAGGCCAATTCACGATCTACATAGTTTCCAATAGCTCCACTGTCGATGTATGCCTTTATAGCATGCAACCGCCGAGGCTGTTTCGGATCCACGAGGACCATTGGCATGATGAAATGCGAGGTCAAAGAGTTTGTTTTCAAGCTCGGCAAGCGGACCTCTACGCTTGTCGGGCTTGGTCGTTTCCCGAATCAGGTTCTGTTAAATTGTTGTCAGTGGCTCCAACCACCTTCTTAGGTGGTTTTACCGGACAATCTCGTAGAAAATGACCAGAAGCCCTGCAATAGAGACATAATTGCTTTTGCCGCCTTCTCTCCCGTTCCTTCTGCGTTAACGGTCCTTTAACTCCACCGATTTGCATAGGTTCTGAAACGTCGGTACTCTTGGGGTTAGCGTGAGTTTTGATCAACACTCTGGTTTCAAACTTGGATCGATCTGCTTTTCTATTCTGAAGTCTGTGATCAAGTTGGACCACAAGGTCTATGTACTCCGCGCAGACTTGGGGTGGATTTACTATTTGGGCTAGCACGTCTTTAAGTTCTCCGCGCAGACCTCGATGAAATAATGTGATCCTTTTATTCTCTGGCCACCCAGTTTCCACAACCAACCTATTAAAGTTGGCGATGTAAGATAAGAGATCCTGGTTACCTTGTCGTAAGGATAGCAGTTCGTTGTCTAGGGCCTGTCCCTGAGAGTGTCGAGCGAATAATCTATCCATGCTTGCCTGGAAGCCTTGAAAATCCTGGAGAATTGGGTCATCTTGATTTACCAAAGGAACTGACCAATCGGCAGCACTGCCGCTGAGATAAGATAATACAAAAGCTACCTTGGTCAGGTCATTAGGGAAGGCCCCAGGTCTGCATAGGAAGTGTAAGTGACATTGGTTCATAAAAACGGCATATTTCTTGGGGTCCTGAGCAAAATGTTCAGGCGGGGCCAAAGGCATGTTTCCAGGTAGATTGATTTGTACCGGGTTATTCGAAATCATAGAAGTGGGATTACCCCCGGAACTAGGTAAAGGAGTTTGTCCTGCCTGACCCTGCAACAACCGTTTGGCCAAGTCATCAGTTCTTTCCTTAGATAGGATCAGTTCTCTTTTGAGAGCGTTAGTCTCCTGGCAGGCGGAGTGTACTTCTGCCCGTAATTCCCCCAAAAGCTGGGCCAGCTGGTCTGTCTCGGAAGTTTCCATAGCGCCCGGGTGGGAATTTGTAGGTAGGCTTTGCGTTCTGTTACGCTCACCTGACTCCCACGGAGGCGCAGGCCTGGTTTGGAGTGCTGTTGCCTCTTCTATGGTGAAGCGCAGGACTCGGAAGATGGATATGACCGGACCCTCAAATCTGGCTTGTCTGACTCGCAGAAATATCCTTCTGTGTGTGAAAAGGGAGTATTAACAATCTGCGGGATAATGTGTAAGCCTCCCACTCCCTTCTCACCCTCCACAAAACCCTTCTGCGATTCCCTGTGAAGTCTCACCTTAGGGTCTGAAAGGACGAGCTCTCCATCCTGCTTCTGATGCAGGGGCGCGTTGTAATCCAGTTACTTCACTGGATCATGGATTGTAGAGAGTTCAAGTTTGCTTGACCTTCCCGGTAAAGTACTGTGAGAATTCTGTTTATAAGTATGAGCCCGAAATAATAATTGTCCGTTGTCTCCATTTCAGGTGCAGAACAAAGATTCCGAGATGAGCAATGGAACCGACGAAGGAAACTCAGGTGAGTTGTTTGATGAGAGGTTCCTTTAGTGTCCTTGCATTAATGCACTAATGCTTGTGTCTTTTTCCCCATAGGGGCCAGGGTTCGGAAATGCCGGAGATATGGCACCGACCCGAAGTGAGAGGTGCAGATCCAGTAGATATCAGGTAAGTCTTTAATGAGCGTTCAGGTAATGTCTTAGCATTCGCTCACTAGCGCTGATGTCTCTTTTTTCCCCTTAGGGGCCGGGGTCCGGAAATGCCAGGATGCGGCACCGACCCAAAGTGAAAGGTGCAGTTCCAGTAGATATCAGGTAAGTCTTTAATGAGCGTTCAGGTAATGTCTTAGCATTCGCTCACTAACGCTGATGTCTCTTTTTCCCCTCAGGGGCCGGGGTCCGGAAATGCCGGAGATATGGCACCGACCCGAAGTGAGAGGTGCAGATCCAGTAGATATCAGGTAAGTCTTTAATGAGCGTTCAGGTAATGTCTTAGCATTCGCTCACTAACGCTGATGTCTCTTTTTTCCCCTTAGGGGCCGGGGTCCGGAAATGCCAGGATGCGGCACCGACCCAAAATGAAGTGGGAATGACCCAACAGGTAAGTCTTATGATGGCAAATTAAAGTTTTCTTATTCTCTTCCCTAGCTCACCTTTGTTCTTGTCTTTTTCTCCCTAGGCGCTGAAATGTGGCTGCGGATCCAGATGGTCGCTGATGAACATGGAGGCGCCTAGTAAAGGTGAGTGGAATGCGGCGCTGCAGCGATCGATGCGATGTGCTTTTAAAATGAATGTCTTCCTTTTCAGGATCGTCGGCGAAATGTCTCCGGAATGCGGATTTAGCAGGTAAGGACTCTTCTTTCTCCTATTCTCTTCTCTTCTCCCTTTGCAGGTGTTCCAGGATGCTGGCGGGCGTGGCAGAAGTCAGGATGCAGGAGCTGACACGGTGAGCGTCCAGCTGCTAGATGCAGAACAACGCGAAGCGTGAGTTGCTGCTTGGGCGTGGCTTAAATAGCCTTCGAAGTAGTTCCAGGTATGTATCCTTCCTCTCAGGTATGTATTCTTCCTCCGGCCACACCCGTGTGGTTAAGTAGTCCCCAAAGATAAAGTAGTCCAATTCAGGCCTCTAGATGGCCCGGATGTTGCAGCATGGTCTGCATCAGGTATGTTTACACCAAGCACCTTTAAACACAAAGTCATCTTTTATGAGCCTGGCGCCTATGGCGCCAGGACTGTTGTCCAATATGAGCCTGGTGCCAAAGGCGACAGGACTGAGTCCAAAGGGCCCCTACTTGGGGCTGCTGAGACTTCCCTCGGGGACATGATGTCTGCCTCTGGGGTAGCTGAGCCTGGTCTGGCTCCTTGGAGGTAGGCATCATGACAGACACTTTCAGATGGTAAATGGGGCAGTAACAGGAGATTTACCAGCACAAGCAACGTGGTATCGTAATAATATTGTTAGTATCATTGACTACATATACGTAAATGCAAGTCTGTTTCGTCAGGTACAGAAATTGGACATCATTGCACAGACTCACAGCGATCATAAGCTGCTTTCACTCTCTATTGTATGGGATCTGCCCAAGCCTAGGGAACAAAATGCTAATAGTGGCTTGTTAGTTAATGCCTGAAGAACAAGATTAAGGTGGAACGATGGTAAAGTCTTGGCATTCGAGCGCTCAATGCAGATGCATATTGCAGCAGTTGGGGTGCAATATACAGATCTATTAAAGCCTTTTTCCAATGCGATCACGTTCCCTTCCAAAACTCGCATAAAACACAGACATGTTTTTGATCATGAAATACAAGCCAAGCGTACAGAATTTTGGAAGAAAAAGAGATCCATTCTAGCTGCTCGCAATATTTTTTGTTGGCAGGAAATAAAACAAGCTAAAACTCAGCATAAAAACTGGCTACAGAGTAAAAAATCTCTTATGTTCCAAAGAGATAGTGAACACATGGCAAGCCCATTGGCCTCTAAAAACTCAGCTGAGATGTGGCATTTACTTAGCAATCAGTTGATCAACCGGCAGACGGATGCTCAATTAAATGCAGTAAATGAACAACAATGGGGTGCACATTATACTGATTTATATGCTGACTCTAAATTTGATAGGATGAAATATCGACAACATTCAATAGACAAGTGGCACCCTGATTTTACATCCGCAAGCATTGAAGAGATTATTAAAAAGGCCAGTTCGTCTAGGGATGCTGGCCCTGGAGGTGTAACAAATATAATGCTTAAAACTAATGTAGTTGAGTGGGCACAAATCTTAGATCTCATTTTTCAGACGGTGGTGAGGTCACGCACGGCCCCTCCATCATGGCAGTCCTCTATAATAATCCCAGTCTTTAAAAAGGGGGATAGAAGTCTTGTGCAAAATTATCGACCCATTGCGTTAGATTCGCCAGGCAAGATCTTTTCGAAACTAGTATTGCGTGATTTCAAGGAGTGGACATTGGTAAATGACTTACGAGATCCTCAGCAGACAGGTTTTGTTGCGGGTATGGGCGCACATATTAATTTGTTATGCTTAAATATTATCAAAGCCCAGTGTCAGGCGCCAAGCAAGCATTATATCTTGCCTTCGTCGATTTGCACTCCGCGTTTGACTCTGTCTCGCAGGTGCTTCTCTTCGACAAATTGATTATCAGCTCGTGGGCTGAAGCAAGGGTGCTTATTAGCATCCTCTATTTTCCACTATTTTATTCACGGCATTAGATACATCTTTCATAAAGTGATTTCGGATTCTCCTAAACTTAACAATCATCAAATGAAAACACTGATGTACGCAGACGATCTGGTACTTATCTCAAAAACCCAGCTGGGTCTACAAAATCTTTTGTCGGCCTTTGATGATTACATTGTTTGTAATGAACTAAAGGTCAGCACAAATAAAACTCAAATTGTCCTATATTCACCAAAAAGAACTGGCCATAGTTACTTTTCATGGTCCATTAGTCAGACACAGTTGAAGATAGTACCACAATACATCTATTTGGGCATGATTTTTGAGGGCACAATGCAGGCAAAGGCACAGCTTGAGCAAGTGGAGAGGAAATTAGACACAGCAATTTCACAAACCAGGTTGATTATGCATAGATATGGGAAGTTTTCCATCAGACCTGCATGGAACTACTGGAATCAGAAAGCAGTTCCGTGTTTATTGTATGGCCTGGAAACATTACCAACAAATACGAAATTTACATTTGATAAATGGGAGACCAAATTTTGGAGAAAAGTTTTACAGCTACTGTCCCCCTTCCATGCTCTTGGCTTCGCTATCAGTTAGGTCTGATTTCCCTCCAAGCTCTATATAACTGGCGCTTATGCTCCCTGTTTAGGAAATGCTTAATATCAACAGATAAAAATGTCATTCTAAAAATATTATCTGCATATATCTTCACAACTCAACATAAGTTTATGATGTTATGGACTACAAACAGTTTATCAGATTTTGGCTAATGTGGATGTCACTATTGAGATTTTGATCAATAATCCAGATAAGGCTAAAGGCAAAATGTACAACATGGATTGGATAAAAACGTGTGAAATGTGTTTACTTTATGTAGACAGGGATTTATATCATTTTCCACCGAAAAGAATGCGTCTACTTCCAGCTTATCTGAATAAAGCTCCTTCAGTAAAATACTGATCTGCAATATTACGATTACGCTTTAATATTTGTGCAACCAAATATCTACAAACGAAGCGTAAGCTACTTGCTGCACAATACAGTATCTGTTGCTTTTGTCAGAACTCGGCAATGCAAGAAACTAGAACATCTGATTACTCAATGTCCTGAGTTGGGGGCTTCTAGAAGAACACATTTTGCAAGATATTGTAAATATTTGGGTAGTTTGGAAATGGATCAATGTTGGTCAATGATATTGAATAGTTATTTTCTTCCAAATCAAATAGCAACGATAAACTTTTTGGAAAGTCTTCATTTGGGAAAAAAGAACAATGGGTCTGTTCTAGATAGTAATGATGGCTAAATATATCATTGTGATCATCGATAACTTAGCTACAAGCGATATATTGATTTTTATATTCTTTTGTCCTTTTCGTGTTCCTTTGAAAGTTTTTATTTGTTGAATAATGTGAGTTATGTTTTATACTGTAATTGTTTGAAAGGTTGATTCAATTCAACTAAAACAATAAAACTAAAAAAAAATAACCTTGTCTTTTTACCCCTTTTAAAGTAACTGAAATGGCATTTTGCTCCCACTTCAGGGGAGCTGAACTTGTTCAGAAACTGATTGGTTGTGGATTGTAGTATATTAGATTGTGATATTGAGCTGCTCTTACTAGTGGAACGTTTTCCAAATGACTGTGTAAATAAATGTATATTCTTTAACCAAGAAACCTTGAATAAGTGTTTGTTTGAATCACTGTACTAGTCCTTTGTGTAACCTTTGGTACTGCTTACTCTATTCTTGAGGTAAGTTTGGCTGCTCAGCCACTGCTACCACATTACTGTGTAGTACAGGCTTGTACCAAAGGTGAAATTGTACTGACACTTGTAGTCTTGATTGTGTGTAGTGTTCCCAAGGGTACTGCATATGATTCTGCCTAACACACACTCACTGCTTCTTTAGGCATGCAAGGTCTCTTTGGACTGGAAGACCTAGGAGACTCTGGGATACAAACATTTTCAAGAGACAATGGGCCTCATTACGAGTTTGGCGGTAAAAATCTGTCATTGCCGGTATGAACATGTCCATGCAGTGCTTACCCCGCAAACAACGTCTGATTACGAGTCTGCGCGCACGCTCGTCCCAGCATGGCGGCAATGGATGCACTGCCATGCTGTTAACATCCCCCAAGCGCCCCGATAGCGGCATCAAGAAATGTGCTGATACCTCTGGAACGGGAATGCAGCGGCGGCCATCTTGAAAAACACAATCCATTGCAACCCTCGGCAGACAGGACCTGTGCACCAGAATTCCCAATCCCTGCTGGAAGACAATGGCTAAAATGACCAAGAAAGGCACCTCCCACATGTGCAAACCGCGCTTCGGCGATGATGAGCTTAATATGCTCTCAGACGCGCTTGTGGAGCAGGCCGATATTGTTTTCTGTGCGGACCTGCGGCGTCCAGCACAGTTGCGCAAAAAACAAATATCGGAGGACATTGCAAGGAAGGTCAATGCGGTGGGAACTACAACACGCACCGTAAAAGACTGCAGGAAGAGATGGGACAACCTGTGCCTGCGAGTCCGTAATATACTTTCAGCCAACCGCAGCCAGGGGCACGCACAGGCAGCAGTCCAAACTCCCCCATCAAGTTGTCCAGTTGGGAGGAATCCTGCAGCTCCATCATGGACATGGAGGCCATTGAAGGAGTTGATGGAGCAGAGTACGGAGTCCCAGCATCTGATGATGACGGTGATTGACCCTTCGCGCACCACATAAATCCCCACACACCGCTGACATCCCAAGTACAAAGTTGGCCACCAAATGTGAATCTGATGAGAGCAAATACATGACCCATCATACATACATACACACATCCCTGTCGAGATGCTGGCCCCACCACTGTCACATCAAAATGCATGCTGCATGCCTCTCCAATACCTAATACACCACTGATACACAACCAAACAGCACATGTCACACAGCACACAAGCCAAAACACACCTGTAGGCCTCTCAACAGACACCATGGAAAACATGTGTGCACCGGAAGGATGCCAATACAACCCCCCAAACCCTCAATCTTGCAAGCGCCATGTCTGCCACTCCAACAAGCACACAACGAAGCACATGGCCCAAACTGCACCAACACGCAGCCCGCGGTAAAGGCACACCACAGTAGTTAAAACGAAACCACTGACACCAGCCATTCAGTGAGGAAAGGGTAACATAAAAATGTTACATGAGAAGCTAGACAAAAGGGGATACTAGGAAACCCCTCCAGCACCCTATTGTAAGATAGTGTGTGCTGGGTCTAGAAAGTTACAAATGTAAGTAAAGTCAATTTCACTTTACTACTCTTGGAAACAGAGGTTTATCCCAGAGAAGGTATTTAAACCTTTGGGAAATCTGAAAGACTTCCCTGTGTCACTGCACTGAAGGTGCTGTGTGACACAATGTAAAAGATGATGCCTATGGAGTTTGTCAGATGCTACAACCAAAAGAAACACAAAGCTCAGAAATCACACTAAAATACATGAGAGAGTGGGAAAGAAGAGTCTCACTCTTTCCAGGTTAAAAAATAAAGTCCTCAAAATCCAGCAAAGTTGCTGGGGGTCTCTAAGGTGGAGGGAATTGGAACATTTCTGAGAATTGTCCCTAACACCCTGCTGCAGTGCTGAAACTCTGAATTCGCCTTGACTGGAGAAGCCCTGCAAAGGACGACATCTCCCCTTGGGCAGGTGGCACCAATCGACCCCAAGACCAAATCATCTGGACATCCTCTCGGAGCTGGCTGTACTTCCATTGCTGCTGCAGGAACCGATTGCCAGGGGGAGGAACATCAGAATCGAGTGTCTCATTTTTAAGTCAGACCTGAGCTCCAGGAAGAACCTCTGTACTCCCATGAAGCAGGACTGACCAAGCCTGAGCCACCTGAACAGAGTGCTAGACCCCAGATGCGAGGAAAGCCCATAAGGTGTCCGAGAACCGCAGTGGTGCTATTCGTGAGAAGCTGAAAACCTCGAAGTGCCGCTGATCTGAAGTTTTCCCATTGCTGCCGCTGACCTTCAAACCGTAGTGAAGGAGTCCCCCGATGTCTTCCCTCTTGTCCTCACGACTGAGGGCAGGAACAACAGGATCTGCCACAGAACAACTGGACCTGGAACCAATTTCTTCAGACCTAAGGCACTTGTTGCATAGCCTTGCTAGCTCTCAGCTGAGACTTGCCTTGGTTGCCTTTTGCAGAGTTGCTTGCAGCTTTGCTCCTCACACGCCTCCCAGTTTATGACCCTACAGTGATTTCATTTTCTACAAAGATTTCTAAAACATTGTGCAATACTTTTTACTTACCTTCAAGAAGTGCTTCAGCTCCCCTAGACTTTGCTCAATTGACATTTGCTCTCCTGGCTCCCTGAAAGACTCTTCTAACCTCTGACGTTGTGCTTTAACTGTCCCTCCAAAAAGTCATACAGTCTTTACTTGTATAGCTGGGAAAGGGTTCATCTACATTGCATTGGGGGGTTCAAAAGTGCTTACCTGCTTAAGAATATTTGTTAACCATTGTTTTATTCCCTCACTATTTTCTTTTTGACACCAAACTCAGTATTGCTCTAAATGTGTCAGTGATATATCAATGTCCACAGTGTCCTAGTTATGTAAGTCACCTCAGGGTGTAGGAAGTGTTTGTGTGCCATCCCAAATGGGTAATCACCGATTTAGTGAAACAGAGTGTGTATTTATTGAAGTATATTTTTGTGTTACATATTTGCTCCCTTCTAAGGAAGGCTTATTCAACTGACTGTTAAATTAATAAATAATTATTTAATCAAGAAACCCTGAATGTAAGTGTTTATTTGGATACTTTTCACTGTGAAACGCTATGTTTCAACCCTACAGCTCACATTGACCCCTCCTGAGATAAGCCTGGCTGCTCAGTCGCTCTACCAACTTGTGTAGTACATGCTTATACCAAAGGTTGGGTTAACTATTGCCAAGTGGACAGGGCTGGTGCAGTCTCCCACAGGGTACAGCATACAATCTTTCCTAACAGCTGTCGACAGAGATAATCAGTGATGTGGCGAGGGTGATTGAGATGCTGTGTCCGCAGAGATAATCATTCATATGGCTAGAGTGATTGAGATGCTGTGTCACCAGAGATAATCAGTGATCTGGCTAGAGTGATTGAGATGCTGTGTCACCAGAGATAATCAGTGATATGGGCAGAGTGATTGAGATGCTGTGTCACCAGAGATAATCGGTGATGTAGCCAGAGTGATTAAGGTGCTGTGTCACCAGAGACAATCAGTAATACGGCTAGAGTGATTGAGATGCCGTGTCACCAGAGATAATAGGTGATATGGCCAGAGTGATTGAGATGCTGTGTCACCAGAGATAATCAGTGTTGTGGCTAGAGTGATTGAGATGCTGTGTCAGCAGAGATAATCAGTGTTACAGCTAGAGTGATTGAGATGCTGTGTCACCAGAGATAATCAGTAATATGGCCAGAGTGATTGAGATGCTGTGTCACCAGAGATAATCGGTGATACGGCTAGAGTGATTCAGATGCTGTGTCACCAGAGATAATTAGTGATGTGGCTAGAGTGGTTTAGATGCTGTGTCAGAAGAGATAATCAGTGATATGGCTAGAGTGATTGAGATGCTCTGTCACCAGAGATAATCAGTGATATAGCCAGAGTGATTGAGATGCTGTGTCACCAGAGATAATCAGTAATATGGCCAGAGTGACTGAGATGCTGTGTCACCAGAGATAATCAGTGATGTGGCTAGAGTGATTGAGATGCTGTGTCACCAGAGATGATCAGTGATGTGGCTAGAGTGATTGAGATGCCGTGTCACCAGAGATAATCAGTGATATGGCTAGAGTGATTGAGATGCTGTGTCACCAGAGATAATTAGTGATCTGGCTAGAGTGATTTAGATGCTGTGTCAGAAGAGATAACCAGTGATATAGCTAGAATGATTGAGATGCTCTGTCACCAGAGATAATCAGTGATATGGCCAGAGTGATTGAGATTCTGTGTCAGAAGAGATAATCAGTGATATGGCTAGAGTGATTGATATGCTCTGTCACCAGAGATAATCAGTGATATAGCCAGAGTGATTGAGATGCTGTGTCACCAGAGATAATCAGTAATATGGCCAGAGTGATTTTTTTTTTTTTTAAATTTTATTTTTGCTGACAGAGGCAAAAGGCATACACACACATCCGGGCAATAGACACAAATTCGTTGCATATACAGATGAATACAGAGCATATAGGCAAAATTATGGTAACAGCGGTTGAGTAATAACATATCACAGAGCACCGGGATGCCGAACAGCAATAGTGACGTTAGGGGGATTCCTCCGCCGAGGAAGTGTCATTTAAGCTAATCAAGTAGCTGTTGAATGCAGACCATATGTTTCGAGGACGAGAACATACTGGGAGCATACCCAGAAACTCCTCCTCACAGTTTTGTGACCAGGTGAGTAAATTTAACCATTTATGGAATGTGGGGGGGCTGGGGTTCTTCCAGCTTTGTAGGACACACTTTTTGGCTATGATACAGCTTACATTTAAGAACTTAATAATGTCTCTCTCTCCCCCGGTCTGCCACACTCCAAACAGAACCCCCATTGGATCAGGGTCCACCTCAGTATCAGTGATCTCAGACAGTGTCTCTATGACTTTACTCCAGAATGTGGCCAGTTCCGGGCAGTCCCAAAACATGTGCAAGTGGTCAGCACCCTCCGCACCGCAGCGGGGGCACAGCAGAGGATCGGAGCGAGCAAACCTTGACACTTTACCTGGAGTGTAATACAGCCTTTTGAGCAGTTTATATTGTATGGTACGGTAGCAGAAGTTTAGGGACACTCTGCTAGTATGGGAACACATCTTCTCCCACTGTTGATCAGTAAGTACCAGTTCCAGCTCAGAGGCCCATTCATCACGGGCCCTGGACAGAAGTGGAGAGGGCGAGGTCAAGAGGAGCTTATATAATGAGGAAACCACCCCACGGGCGCCACCCGAGTAGGCGATGTAAGCAATCGCCGAAGAGTCCCGGGGTTCAATGGGGAAGACAGGCCATGCATTTCGGAAGGCAGCGCAGTGTCTGTAGAACTGCAGGAGCTCCAGAACGGAGCCCGAGTGCCCCGGCCTACACATCTGCGGTGTTATAAACTATCCCTCTGGATAAAAATCGGTAAGGGCGCGGTATCCCAGGACCTCCCAATGGCGCGCCAGGGCGGTGTCATGCGTGGGTTCCAGCCCGGGAAACTTCCAGGCGGGGAGCCATTTGTAGTACGGATGTTGCTCGTCGCAAGTTTTGAATATCTGGCCCCAAGCCTGTACCGTGGTCCGGACCGGATCAATGGGAGAGTCAGGCACATACTGCCGGTTTAGAATCAAGGACATGGCATCCGTGCCTGCCGCTGCCAGAACCTCAAGTTTGACGTGGGGACGGGGTGGGGGCCCAGGGTACCAGTAAGATGCGAACTGCGCCTGTGAAGCAGTCCAATATCGCAGCAAATCTGGGGCTGTGAAACCCCCTCTGTCATAGGGCAGTGACATATCCGACCACTTTTTACGCACCGCGCCAGAGTGCCATAGGAATTGAGCAAACAATTTATGCAGGTTCGTAAAGTATTTCCTACCCGGCCAGACAGGAACATTACCAAATATGTACAACAACTTGGGTAGCAGGATCATTTTTACCAGCGAGAGTCTGCCGGCCAGTGATAGTGGAAGGGTACACCAGCGCGTGATTTTGGCCTCGGCTTGCTCAGCTACTGCCTGGTAGTTGTCTGCTAGTAGCGATTCTTTGGCGAGGGACACCTGGACTCCCAAGTACTTAATCCCGTTCGGGGACCAACGGAGCGGGTACTCGGTGGTGGGCTGCATCGTGGAGCTAGTGAGGGGGACGATCTCAGATTTCGTGTAATTTATAGTGAACCCCGAGTATGTGCCTATGCGGGTGATGTCACGTAAAATCGGGTCCAGATGAACAGCCGGGTCTCTTATAAAGAGTAGTACATCGTCCGCATACAGCGAGATGATCTCAGGGGAGTCCTTCAACCGCACCCCCCTCCGCGCATGCCGCTCCCTGACGTAATCGGCCATCGGCTCGATTGCCAAGGCGATGAGGATCGGGGAAAACGGGCAGCCTTGTCGGGTACCTCTAAAGAGAGGGAACAGACCGGACGTCTGAGAGTTAACTCGCACCCTGGCCACCGGGGAAGTGT
Organism: Ambystoma mexicanum; assembly: GCF_040938575.1. Taxonomy (NCBI): domain Eukaryota; kingdom Metazoa; phylum Chordata; class Amphibia; order Caudata; family Ambystomatidae; genus Ambystoma; species Ambystoma mexicanum. Next base: position 1,482,526,954 of record NC_090924.1, read on the forward strand.
GCAGTAACCTAATGTATGCTATCATATTGGGCCCTACCCCCATATTTTCCAAGACCAACCAGATGTATTTCCAAGACACCATGTCAAATGCCTTCTGGGCATCCAGTGTGACCGCAACCGCACTTGCCCCTGGTCAATACGTGCCATGATGTTAAGCAGTCTCCTAATGTTGTGGGATGTTGATCTTCCGGGTACAAAGCCTGATTGATCATCGTGGACCATGTACGACATGACCGGGAGGAAGCGGTTGGCAATCACTTTGGCGAAGATTTTGGTGTCCAAATTCATCAGTGAGAGGGGCCTATATGATCCACACTCGTTAGTGGGTTTACCGGGTTTGAGCAGGACCGTGATGGTGGCTTCGCGCAGCGAAGGGGGAAGAGTGCCCAGCCGAAGTGACTCGTTCCAAACCTCAAGCAGCTTAGGAGCCAAGATGGCCACGTGCTCCTGGTAAAACTCAGCTGTCAGCCCGTCGGGACCAGGCGCTTTTCATTTAGGGAATTTAGATATAGCCTCAACTATTTCATCCAGCAGTATGGGGGAATCCAATTGGTCCCTGGTAGCGGGGGATACCATAGTCATGGGGATCTGCTCGAGGAGGTCGCGCATTTGGGACTCACTGTGCTCGGGGGGTTGGGTGTACAGCTCTGAGTAAAAGTCTGTGAAGACTTCCAAAATATGTTGGTCAGACCACCGTTCCGACCCCAGGCTGTCCTTGATGCAAGTTATCTGGGTTTGGCCCCACTCACCCCTAGCCAACGCAGCCAGTGTCCTGCCAGGTCTGTCCCCCTCGCCATACCTACGAGCCGCCTGTGGACGACTGAAGTATTGGACTTCCCTGGTGGCTTGTTCATTAAAAAATTGGAGTTCCTTGCTGATCTGGGATAGAGTCGCGGGCTCGATAGATGTAGGATGAGCGCTCTCAAGTTCGCATAATTTGGCTTCAGAGCGGGCAAGGGCAGCCCTAATGCCCTTGAGGGTTCCCGCCTCCCTAGATATGGACATTCCCCTGATGAAGACTTTGAAAGCTTCCCACCGGACCCCTGTAGAAGTAGATTGAGGTGTATTAAGTTCAAAGTAGGACTGGATGTCGGACAATATATCAGCCTTAAATACTATGTCCTGTAAGGCCAAGGACTTGAAACTCCAAGAGTTAATTGTAGGAGCGGGCACACCCAGGTCTATAGAAAGCCGGATCGGTGAGTGGTCCGACAGGGTGCGCGCCAATATTTGAGTTTCCAACACCCTCCCCAGCAAAGAACTAGACAGGAAGAACATATCAATTCTGGAGGAGCTGTCATGCACCGAGGAATAATGAGTATATTCCCGCATCTGCGGGTGCATTACCCGCCAGGGGTCCCGAATGTCAAGGGCAATTCTATGTGCAAGGAGCTTGCGTGCCGCATAGGAAAGGAGTCTGGGGGCCGTGCCAGTTCTGTCAAGTGTGGTATTTAAGATAAAGTTCATGTCCCCCCCCAAATGATCTGCACCCCTACGTATCCCAGCAGTATGGAAGCAACCCGGTCAATAAAGTCAGGAGAGTCCACATTGGGGCCATACGTATTAACCAGCAAATAGTCCCTGTTCGCTATTGCACAATGTAGGATAATATACCTTCCCTCTGGATCGATGTAGCTCTTATGGAGTACAAACTTAAGTGACCTGTGGATCATTGTCAATACCCCTCTGGCGCGGGTTGAATAAGCCGTGAAGTACCTGTTTGGACCCCATGCAGGTGCGATACACCTAGCTAGCGGGCCCCCACAGTGTGTTTCCTGCAATAGTAATATCTTGCAACCATGTCTGTTGGCGTGGGCTATGATTTTGCGCGCTTTGGTGTAGTTACTTAAACCCCGGATATTCCAGGACATCACTGTTGTGGACATTACAGGAGACTAAGGTACATCCCACAACCGCTGTAGAAACTTACACAGTGAATGAAGGGAAACCCCACGAAGGTGCCCCGATGTCGTGCGCTTTGTCAAACCGCCCCTGTCATTTACAATATTGTTACCCCAGACCCCAACCATATCACCCCCCTCCCTCACTGCCCACCCACAACGTGCAGTGGAAATCGCCCCCCCCCGGATGCACATGCCAACAACTAACCCGACCATCACCAGGAAGTAAGGGTCGGTGGGCGAAATCCAACAGGGATATGCCCTTTCCAGGGCCCAACTGGGGCCAACTAGCAGTAGCATCCAATAAAACATGAACATTGCAATTGCAGTGAGGTGCGCTGTTGCCGTGTGGACGGCTACTTAAACATTGCGTAAGACAGCACAAGCTGTCAAATAATAGGTTCCTGCGGAATACAGAGTCTTTGTAGGGTCCCAACGCTAGTCTCCAGCACCCAAGTCGGGCCACGGCCCGTAAATAGATTCAGGGTACCCAGACCGCATGGTCGATGATAGAGAATTGCCATTGACCCATGCACATTGAAGGATTACCATAGGTGAAGCAGTGACAGACTGAGCTACATCTGGTCAGTCAGCGCCGGCGCGGTCAGGCACCGGATTGTGGAGTGGTATGTGAGCCTCGATGAATTTTGCCGCTTCATCCGGGACCGTGAAGAAGTATAGTTTATTATTATGAGTAATTTTGAGACGTGCCGGGAACAATATGGCATACGGGACATTGCGTTCTTTAAGCAGTTTCTTAACCCCGAGGAATTGGCGCCGCTCCTGCTGCACCGCATTTGAAAAGTCCGGGAAGATCCTGATGGTGTGGGACTCATGGCGCAAGCCTCCCCTCTCACGGGCCAGCCGGAGGATAAGGTCTCTGTCCCGATAGTTGAGGATCCTGGCAATGATGGGCCTTGGGATATCCCCCGACTTGGGCCGCGGAGACAGGGCCCTGTGCGCACGCTCGACAGTAAAGTACGGTGAGAGATTCGGGTTGCCTAGTAGATCCTTGAGTAGAGCTTCAACAGCGTCTTCCATGCGGCCCTTAAGTGCGTTCTCAGGGACCCCGATTATACGTAGGTTATTCCTACGGGAGCGCGATTCTAGATCGTCACACTTGGCTCGCACGCTCTTCATGTCGCGCGACAGGGAGCCGACGGTATTCTGCAGCACATGGATCTCGTCCTCGTTCGTGGATATCCTACTTTCGGCCTCGGTAATTCTGGTGCCTGCCTGGTCCACTCGGGTTTTAAGAGAAGCAAAATTGGCGTTAATGTCGTCCAATTTTTCGTGAAACGAGGCGAAGTTCTTGGCCATGGATTCCATAAGTGTGGTCAGATCGGGGGTTCTCGCCCCAGAGGGAGTGTCACTTTCCGGGTCCTCCTGCAAGGACGATGCGTGTTCCGTCTCCTCCCTCGGGACTGATTTGGCAAATTTGTCCATGGCTCCCCTCCCAGTGGCCCCCTTGGCTTTATTTGGCATTGTGGGTAGGGACTCAGAGATGGCGGAGGGCACTAGGGCAGACAATGGAGGGGGATGAACAGCCAAGGGATTCAAATGATAGAGAACCACGGGGGCAGCGCCAGTGGCCGCCCGAAGATCAGATTTCGTGTGGCAGGGCTCGTAGATGCAGCAATTGGAAGAAGGCGAACAGCCTAAGGATCAAAGCAATGGCGGGCCTCGAGCACTGCACCCACGGCGGCAGCATGGGCAGATTATGGCTGCAGTGGAGTCAGGCAGGCCGCAGCCAATATAGGAAGCATGGGGCCACGCAGGAGCCAGCAGGAGGAGGCAACCAGCCCCAAGGAGCGAGTGGTGTCCTGACGAAAAACCAAGCGGTTGTAATATAGGGGTTCACTTCCAGTACGTTCAGAGAATACTGAGCAGATTCAGTTTGCCAGGTGTTCCCAGCGGAGTGGGGGGAAGGTGCAGGGCCAATGCCTCTCTGGTTCAAAGATGCCACAGCCTCAGGACGCCCGCACAAGATGGATGAACCCAGTGCAGGCCGGGGTTCCAGTAGTGGGAGTTGGTGCAGCAGTCAGCGTCCAGGGACCCCAGGGCCCCCACAGTGGCAAGCAGCGCCGGCGCGACACCCCACCTCAGGGTAGGATGAGAGGGTCAGGCCTCCCACAAGCAGCCAGACAGGGGGATGAGGGCCAGCACGGCGTACCACAAGTGCCGCAGCACGGACCACCCCACCACCCCCGCTCCTCACCTCAATATCAAAGTCCCCAGCCCAGGAGCGTGGGCTGCGTGACTCCAGGGCAGCCAGGCTCCAGCCCAGCCGCCTCCCGCCGTGTTGAGATGTGTGCTCCGGCGCCGATTGCAGCGGGAGAAGCGGGGGCGCGCCCCCGTGCAGGCCCCCGCGGCGGCCTGCCCACAGCCCAGGAAAGTGGGCCGCGTGTTTCCCAAGGCCAACCAGGCTCCAGCGCAGCCACCGTACTTGTAATGAGCGCTCCGGCGCTGAATGCAGGATGAGAAGTGGGGGGTGCACTCCGGCGCAGGTCCAGCAGAGTGGGCCATGTGTTGTAAGGCAACCGGGCTCCTGCCCAGCCGCCGTGCGTGTGATGAGCGCTCCGGCGCTGATTGCCGGGGGAGAAGTGGGGGGTGCGCTCCAGCGCAGGCCCCCGCGGGGTCTCCCCTCAGCCCAGGAGAGCGGGCCGCGTGTTCTAAGGGCAGCTAGGCTCCTGCCCAGCCGCCGTGTTGGGTCGAGCGCTCCAGCACCGACCGCAGGGGGAGAGGAGGGGGCGTGCTCCGGTGCAGGCCCCCGCGGCAGCCCCCCGCACGATGGCACACTCCGGGGGAGCCGCCGCCTCCGATGCTGAAGACCCGCCTCAGGTGTTCAGACGCGGCCGAGCAGCTGGAGCCCCCAGGGGGGGACGGGCACACAGATACCGCGCACCGCGGTCGCCACCCGCCACGGATGAAGGAGGGCAGGGAGGGGGAGGCGTGAGCCGGACGCCAGCTGAGGCCTGGCACACCAACAGTCAGCTGGCCCAGGGGTCCCGTTTGTAAGCTTCCTGGGGCCGATTCGGGCCGGGACTGCAGCAAAGCAGACCGGAGGGATGTGAGGTCAGCTCCACCAAATATCACTCTGTAAAGGCAAAAGGAACCGCAGTTGATGGCGGATTTCAGGCAGAGCCACACGGAGCTAGAAGACTAAGCAGCCATCTTGGACTGCTCAACAGCGCCACCTCTATGGCCAGAGTGATTGAGATGCTGTGGCACCAGAGATAATCAGTGATGTGGCTAGAGTGATTGAGATGCTGTGTCACCAGAGATAATCAGTGATGTGGCCAGAGTGATTGAGATGCTGTGTCACCAGAGATAATCAGTAATATGGCCAGAGTGATTGAGATGCTGTGTCACCAGAGATAATCAGTGATGTGGCTAGAGTGATTGAGATGCTGTGCCACCAGAGATAATCGGTGATACGGCTAGAGTGATTGAGATGCTGTGTCAGAAGAGATAATCAGTGATGTGGCTAGAGTGATTTAGATGCTGTGTCAGATGAGATAATCAGTGATACGGCTAGAGTGATTGAGATGCTGTGTCAGAAGAGATACTCAGTGATGTGGCTAGAGTGATTTAGATGCTGTGTCAGATGAGATAATCAGTGATATAGCCAGAGTGATTGAGATGCTGTGTCACTAGAGATAATCAGTAATATGGCAGAGTGATTGAGATGCTGTGGCACCAGAGATAATCAGTGATGTGGCTAAAGTGATTGAGATGCTGTGTCACCAGAGATAATCAGTGATGTGGCTAGAGTGATTGAGATGCTGTGTCATCAGAGATAATCAGTAATATGGCCAGAGTGATTGAGATGCTGTGTCACCAGAGATAATCAGTGATATGGCCAGAGTGATTGAGATGATGTGTCACCAGAAATAATTAGTGATGTGGCTAGAGTGATTGAGATGCTGTGTCAGCAGAGATAATCCATGATATGGCTAGAGTGATTGAGATGCTGTGTCACCAGAGATAATCAGTGATATATCCCGAGTGATTGAGATGCTGTGTCACGAGAGATAATCAGTGATGCAGCTAGAGTGATTGAGATGCTGTGTCACCAGAGATAATGAGTGATACAGCTAGAGTGATTGAGATGCCTTGTCACCAGAGATAATCAGTGATATGGCTAGAGTGATTGAGATGCTGTGTCACCAGAAATAATTAGTGATGTGGCTAGAGGGATTGAGATGCTGTGTCAGCAGAGATAATCAGTTATATGGCTACAGTGATTGAGATGCTATGTCACCAGAGATAATCAGTGATATGGCCAGAGTGATTGAGGTGCTGTGTCACCAGAGATAATTAGTGATGTGGCTAGAGTGATTGAGATGCTGTGTCAGCAGAGATAATCCATGATATGGCTAGAGTGATTGAGATGCTGTGTCACCAGAGATAATCAGTGATATATCCCGAGTGATTGAGATGCTGTGTCACGAGAGATAATGAGTGATGCAGCTAGAGTGATTGAGATGCTGTGTCACCAGAGATAATGAGTGATACAGCTAGAGTGATTGAGATGCCTTGTCACCAGAGATAATCAGTGATATGGCTAGAGTGATTGAGATGCTGTGTCACCAGAAATAATTAGTGATGTGGCTAGAGGGATTGAGATGCTGTGTCAGCAGAGATAATCAGTTATATGGCTACAGTGATTGAGATGCTATGTCACCAGAGATAATCAGTGATATGGCCAGAGTGATTGAGGTGCTGTGTCACCAGAGATAATCAGTGATGCAGCTAGAGTGATTGAGATGCCTTGTCACCAGAGATAATCAGTGATATGGCTAGAGTGATTGAGATGCTGTGTCACCAGAGATAATTAGTGATGTGGCTAGAGGGATTGAGATGCTGTGTCAGCAGAGATAATCAGTTATATGGCTAGAGTGATTGAGATGCTATGTCACCAGAGATAATCAGTGATATGGCCAGAGTGATTGAGATGCTGTGTCACCAGAGATAATCAGTTATGCATCTAGAGTGATTGAGATGCTGTGTCACCAGAGATAATCAGTGATGTGGCTAGAGTGATTGAGATGCTGTGTCACTAGAGATAATCAGTGATATGGCTAGAGTGATTGAGATGCTGTGTCACCAGAGATAATTAGTGATGTGGCCAGAGATATTGAGATGCTGTGTCACCAGAGATAATTAGTGATGCATCTAGAGTGATTGAGATGTCGTGTCACCAGAGATTATCAGTGTTGTGGCTAGAATGATTGAGGTGCTGTGTCACCAGAGATAATCAGTGATATGGCCAGAGTTATTGAGATGCTGTGTCACCAGAGATAATCAGTGATGCATCTAGAGTGATTGAGATGTCGTGTCACCAGAGATTATCAGTGATGTGGCTAGAATGATTGAGATGCTGTGTCACCAGAGATAATCAGTGATATGGCCAGAATGATTGAGACGATGTGTCACCAGAAATAATTAGTGATGTGGCTAGAGTGATTGAGATGCTGTGTCAGCAGAGATAATCCATGATATGGCTAGAGTGATTGAGATGCTGTGTCACCAGAGATAATCAGTGATATATCCAGAGTGATTGAGATGCTGTGTCACGAGAGATAATCAGTGATGCAGCTAGAGTGATTGAGATGCTGTGTCGCCAGAGATAATGAGTGATACAGCTAGAGTGATTGAGATGCCTTGTCACCAGAGATAATCAGTGATATGGCTAGAGTGATTGAGATGCTGTGTCACCAGAAATAATTAGTGATGTGGCTAGAGGGATTGAGATGCTGTGTCAGCAGAGATAATCAGTTATATGGCTACAGTGATTGAGATGCTATGTCAACAGAGATAATCAGTGATATGGCCATAGTGATTGAGGTGCTGTGTCACCAGAGATAATCAGTGATGCAGCTAGAGTGATTGAGATGCCGTGTCACGAGAGATAATCACTGATGCAGCAAGAGTGATTGAGATGCTCTGTCACCAGAGATAATCAATGAAACAGCTAGAGTGATTGAGATGCCTTGTCACCAGAGATAATCAGTGATATGGCTAGAGTGATTGAGATGCTGTGTCACCAGAGATAATTAGTGATGTGGCTATAGGGATTGAGATGCTGTGTCAGCAGAGATAATCAGTTATATGGCGAGAGTGATTGAGATGCTATGTCACCAGAGATAATCAGTGATATGGCCAGAGTGATTGAGATGCTGTGTCACCAGAGATAATCAGTTATGCATCTAGAGTGATTGAGATGCTGTGTCACCAGAGATAATCTGTTACACATGGCCGTAAATGGTCACTATGGGCACGTACCCGGTTATACGGCACACGTACCCGCTTGAGTGGTATCCTTTGGAGGAGCAGTTCGAAGATGGACGCCCATAGAGACCTTCGAGCGGACAGCAGCGGTTCAGTCTTCCCACATCCCTGCGAGACGCCGCAGAACGCTCATGTGACCCTATTACCCTATTTCTGGACTCGAAGCCTACGAATCTTCGCGTCGCTTCTGCTACTGACGCTCCGTGAGTTTGCCATCGCTTTTCTTGCTAATTTGCAGAAAATTCCATGCTAATCTTTCTTACTCTTCTGATTCTTTGTCTCTCAGTCCTTTTCTACAGTTGCTCTACTCAGCCCCCGTTCCTTGTGAGTGCAGACCAGTCCAGCTTATCCAACATTATCCAGCCGATTCGAGAGAAGTCTCTCCGGCTTTCATTTCCTCCCAGAAATCCGCGAGGGTAAGCCCTGTTTCCTTTGAACCCCCCGTTCTTTGTTTCGATCAAAGTACTTACCTGTCTGTTCTTATAGAGTTCCTGTTACTTACCTGCAAACCTTTCGAGTACCCATCTCGTCAAGTCTAAGCCTTTCTAGACTATATTAACGGTGAGAGGATCCTCCTTCCGCCCTTTACTAAACATCCAATTCTCATTTCCATTCTAACTCTCTCCTTGTCTTCCTTTCGTGCATCCAGAGGAAGCCTCCCAGAGGACATCAGTTTTCTACCGCACCTCAGGAACATCTTCACTCCACACCCGCCTGAACCTCGACACTCCAGACTCGTCCAGGGTTTTCTTCCCATTAGAGGGTTTCCCTGGCGGTCCTGTCCTCTCCCCTGGTAATTCTATTTCCAGGTCGGGGGAGCCAGGATTGCCTCAGGGGAATCTTCACAGCCGCATTTGCCTCTTCCATATTTGATTCTTCGACTTGTCAAGGTGAGTGAGTTGGTAAACAGTTGCTTATTCATACCGTAGTTTATAGTCTTAACAGTAAGCGACGCCCAAAATATTGACAGTCAGTATCCTCATGGAACAACAAATGCAGCAATTGATGGCGGCCATGCAAGCCATGTCGTTAGAGGTGCAATCTTTGAAACAAGATAACGCTCAACTGCGACAGCAAGTCACCAGGGCTTTTTCAGACACTCCCCCATCTTCCTTACACACAATCATGTATGATGGTGATCCTTATAAACTTAAGGAATTCCTCGATAGTTGTACTGTACAGTTCACCTTTAAATCACGCTTTTTCCCTACAAAGACAAAGTGGGCTATGTGATTTCTCATCTTTCGGGCCCTGCTTTAGCTTGGGCCACTCCTTTAGTCACCTCTAACAATGTGATTCTTGACTCTTACCCAGCCTTCACTAATAGCCTTAAGTCTATGTTTGGCAGGAAGAAAATAACAGTTGCCACACAAGAAAGACTCCTTGATCTTAAACAGGGGAATAAGGATTTACTAGGGTACATCACCCAATTCAAACAATTGTCCTCGGAATTGGGTTGGCCGGATGACGGACTTCTTACCCTTTTTCGTAGAGAATTAACAGAAGAACTTAAGGATGAGCTCTCTAAAGTGCCCCGCCCAGCCAACTTGGCTGATAGGATCGCTCTAACTATGCAGATAGACTATAGGATGCATGAACGTTCCTACGAAAGAAGAAAGGGCAAGGGACTACGATCACATAGTGATTTTTCCTCTACAGGGAATAAAACTCTCCCTCAAAATGAAGAACCTATGCAAATAGGGAACATAAGAGGACCGTTATCAACGACCGAGAGGGAAAGGAGAAAGACACTCGGATCATGTATGTACTGTGGGTCCTCCTCTCATGTATTGAAGGATTGTCATTTGGTGCCCCCACGTCGCAGTACTAACACCAAGTCGGGAAACTCCAAGACCCTACCGTTAGGGGAAGAACGGTAGGGAGACAGAATCCTCCTTCCGCATGTCAAACCAATATGACTCTAGACAAAGCCACAAATAATTAGACGATGGTGGTAGTATCTTTATCTATGATATTATCTGAGCATTTACTACCCGGCATTCCTGCGTTGATTGACTGCGGTGCAGCAGGTATGTTTTTGGATCACGATTAGGCAAAGAGACACGGTTTTCCTCACATAACCAAGGCCTTTGTTACTCCCATCCAAGGAGTAGATAAAATTTTCTCTCATCACGGTCTACCAGATACCATCGTTTCAGATCGGGGTCCTCAATATACCTCTCTCTTTTGGCAAAAGATATGTCAAGTCCTAGGGGTCAAACGTGCCCTCACCTCAGGATACCATCTCCAAACCAATGGGCAAACGGAACATTTGAATCGGACCCTAGAAGGATATCTACGATGCTTTGTATCAGCAGCTCAGGATAATTGGGTGGAATTGCTTCCATTCGCTGAATTCGCCTACAATAATTCTTACCATTCTGCTCTCCGGACCAGTCCCTTTCATTGTTCTTATGGCTATCATCCCTCTTTTGTTCCTACTGTTTCGACTTCTACTTCCAGCTGCCCGGGAGTGGATAGCCTTATTGCCGACATTCAGGAAGGGCAGAAAATGGCTAAACAATCTCTTCTGGCGGCTCAAGACCGTGCTAAACAATCCGCCGATCTTCATCGTCGATTAGCCCCGACACTTACCATCGGTGACTCTGTTTGGTTGGCATCCCGCTTCCTTCCTCACCGCCTTGTCCCATCAAAACTCTCACCAAAATACTTTGGACCGTTTAAGGTGTTGTCCATGGTGGGTGCAGTGGCGGTCAAATTGGCTTTGCCTACCTCCTGGTCTCGTATGCATTCTGTGTTTCATCTGTCTCAGATCAAATTGGTTGTGCGAGATCGATTTCACCGGAACAGAGGCAAAACCGCGATACGGACTGGAAGAGTTTGTTCATGCATTGATCACGTGACGTGGTTGCTAGGCTGCAAATTAAGAGGCGCATGCAGGCAGCGTGGAGCAAGCGTGAAGCGAGAAGGAAGAGGAGGAGCCCGTCTACATAACGCCCAGCTACGCGGAGCGGAGCGTAGCGGAGTGTGGCGAGTGTTTCCTGTGTTCCCTGGCGTTCCTCCGGCGTCTCCCTGCGGTCTTTGGCGTTTTGACTCTGTGTGGACGCGCAGAACTGCAATCCAGCGTCCTCAAACTATCAACCAGTACCGGAGAAAACAGACGCGCCACCCGGTAAGCCATAGACATTGCCAATTTGCTTTACTTTTAAATCCGACATGGCGCAGCAACCCCTAGAGGTAGGGACCTGCACGGGGGGGGGCGTTAATCCAAGCCTCACCGAACCACACAGAACCTTGCGTAGCAAGGCAAAGGGCTTACCCCAAGGAGACCTGACCCTGACAAAGCTCTCTCCCCTGGTGGTGGCTGGCAGCATTAAAAAAGGCGTAATGAACGGCGGTGATACCGGCCAGAGGAGTGTGGGCGCAACTCATCTGGCGGACGGACAAAAGCTATCCCTCCAGAGACCGGCCTCCGCCCCACAAGCAACTTCACCGCCGAGGACGATCTCAACCAAAAATAAAACAATGGACCAGAGCTCTGCTCTGGCTAGAGGTTTCCCTACGAGAGACACCGAAGGATGTGCCCCATCAGACCTTGCTCTGCCCCCATGCCCTGATATCGGAGGTCCTGCCGTACAGATCCAGGCAGTTGCGGAGTCCGAGAGCCCCCCGCCGGCAACGTGCCTTTACCCTCGAATCATTACAGATGGGGGTCCCTACACAAGAACAGATGAAGAGCAGCCTCTAGACCACACGACGCCTGCCTGTTCTCAAATCAACACAACACCGCATAAAAGGGCAGCCTCAGACGCCCTACCTGCAGGAAAACCTAATCTGAGTTGGGACACAATCAGTACCTTTGCCCGAGTCACGAAACGACCAGCCGCAGACAACGCAACAACTAATGCGAACAGTTCGTTTCGTTTAGTCGAATCTCCTACAAACCTAACTAACGTCAACGGTGATGGCCCGGACCTGAATCTTTCAGGTCAGATAGAGCCATCAGAGTCATTAAAGTCCCATAAACAAGGCAGCATTAAAAGGAAGTACATAAAACCCCTAAAAAGGAAAAAGATTCAGACACAGAGATTAGACAACCCCAAAAACTCGGAAGTAAGTCCCACAGTACAGAAACAAAAAAAGAGAATCGGAAAAAACCCTACCAAATTCAACACGGGACAACAAAATAATGGGGCGGAGACACAAGATAAGATCCCACCAGATGCGAAGTCAAACGCATTCCACATGTACTTTAGGAAGCAACAACCAAAACGAAAAATGGAAACAGACGATGAAATCACAGATGCAGAGATTCTAGAGGTGATCGAAGGCTCCCTGCCAGCTTTTAAATCCAGACGAACCTCAACAGGGCAGGAACACCATATACAAAGTGTAAACAAGGAATCAACCAAACCAGACCTCGAGACACCCAGTCCGTCAAATAGTGATTCCGACAACACTCAATGCAAAGCCAACTTAACGATTAAAGATGTTAGTTCCCTAAAAACGGTCCAAATTGATGGACAGAATCCTACCATTTCCATCGACCTTACCGGCCTTACCGGCGACCTCCACAACCTACATACTCCTCAAAGGGGGGGTGCAACTGGCTCTGAAGCCTCCCCGTCCCAAACAATTCAGGAGCCGTCACCCATTCGATCTACATGTGACGGGATGAGCAGAAACTGGAAACTCCATGAAAACGTCACAAGTGTGACCGATAAAAGTCAACCGAAAGAGCCTTACCAAATCGAAGGAAAGGAAACGGAAAGAACAAGTTCCAATAAGTCCAAAATAATCCATCCACCCATTACGAGTGGCCAATTACGGGCAAAAAACTACACCCAATTGCTGCAAAACAGAGGTCATTTTACTAAGCAGGTCAGAGAACATACCTCGTTGGAGCTTAAGTCTCCGTCCCAAGAGCAAGATCGCGAAGAGGAGGAATCCAGACTAAGCGAACCATTAAGTGGCAACCCTTCCTATACACCTGCTGAGCTAAACTCTAGCCGGGCTGTCCAGAACACCCCGGTAAAACACAGAAGACATAGTGAAATTTTGATGGATACTCAAAGACCGTCTCCAACGAAAAAACAAGATTTGACGACGATCATGTCAGCTTTGACCATAGCCCTTGCACCATTCTGCAAATTATACGAATCACTAAATGACGTGTCTAAGGACAACACGGCCATTCTATGCAGATTGCAATCCAAGATGGATTTCCTGGAAGGTTTCATTACTGCGCTTGAAGAAAGGCATAACAAGAGATGGGAAGAACAGGAAAGGACCCACCTAAACCTAGCAAAGAATCAATCAGCAAGAAAAGGGCCGGAAATGCTGGCAAGAATACTACAAGAAACCGCCTCACAAACAACGCCAACACCTGATGCAGGTCAGCCTGAACTAACTCGCACCAATTGCCCCTATACCATCTCAAACGAAGGACGAGAAACTAAAACATTGAATAAGCAGACAAGGGCAACCACAAAGAAAAAGGCGGACCTGCAGCCCTCCAACGTGACTCCAAATGGCAACCGACCTACCGTCAAAAAAGACCTAGCCTATGTAAATACACGGTTGACGACAGAAGCCGAGAGAACAAAACCACCTAGTAGCTCCGCAAACGCAAACCACGACGCCATTGAGACTCTGGCCTTACATGCACAATCCCCAAAATCGCCTAGAACCATAGAGGAATTTGTTAAAGCGAGCCCTCTAATGGATCTCTCGATATACGAAGTTCCGGAAGGCAATGATGCTGTAAACATGAGTCCCGAGCCTCAAAAAAGTGACCTGGTGCGTCCACCGACAACCATCCCTGAAGGGAAAACTGACGCAAAATGCGGAGGGGTGCAAAGGCAGGGGGCCACCGCCCTGAGGCGCTCGAAGTTATCTTGGTCCGAGACACCAAAGCTCCAAAACAAACCTTCTAAGGGAGATACCGACGTTTCCCCTCGACCACCACCAAAAGATGAACCCAGGTCAAATCCGACTCCCCGAAATCTGGAGAGCTCACGAAATGGAAAAAATTCCAAGAGAGAAGTCAGAGTATTTAAAATAGAACAGACCTCAAGTCAGTCGAAATTCATGATCCTGAACAGGAAAATGGTTCTCAACACCCTGCGTAAGATCAGATGCCTTGATCATCTGAAATCGGATGACTTTCCATTAATTGAACCATATCATCGTGACCAAAAAGCAAAGAGTTACATACATATCTTCACGTCCTCATTAAAAGTGATGCCAGAAGCGGCATACTCGGAACTAAAGAAAGCTGGTCTTACCTTAACAGAAATAAAGACGGCACGGTACGAAAAGACAAACGAAGGCAGATTGAGTGAACAAGTTAAGATACGCCCCCAAGAAGTTAGCCGGACCAATCGTTTCAACAGGAAATTAGTAAAAGACAACGACGGTAAACAGAGTCGTTGGATCAGTGGCGAGAGAAGCTATGCCCCACACGCACGGCCCAGAAGCGAGTCGCGCTCCGGTCGGAAAACGGTACGCCACGAGGCAGATACGCAATGCTACTTGGAAACAAAACGACCCACTAACGAACGCCGGGAAGTCCGAAACATCACGAAAACAACCTACGAGAAAAAGCTCGGAGAAGACAACCGTCAAAAAGGCCTATGGTCGTGGCTAAAAAGTTCGCTCATAAGGCATAATGAGACATAGCAATTAGAAAGCAGCCATCGGCCGATCTTATCCGCATCCAACGATACCAATCCAAAGAACCTGCCCAATTTGATCTCGATGGCTTCTTGGAACACCAGAGGGCATTCACACCTGGCACACCCGGCAAATCTAAACCTGGGGGCATACGACATAGTATGCCTCCAAGAGCACTGGCTGGTGGAGAAACCACTGCTTGACGGTTTCGAAATAGCGTTCTCCCCTGCGTCAAAAGGCATCCTGGGCCGTCCGTCCTCTGGCCTATTAATTGCAGTAAAAGCTAGATCGGGAATCTCCCTAATGAAAACACTGAAGACGTTGCGTGACATTTTAGCCATACAAACTGAATGGGAAGAAGTGAGTGATCAGTCAAACCCAACTGCAAGAGAAACCTTGGTACTTATTACGGTCTATTGGAACCCGGCGCAAAGTTCCACTGAAGTCTTCTGCACCCAAGTTGCTAACACAATTGATGACATCATATCAGAGGCTCCAGATTCCCACATAATACTATGTGGCGATCTAAACGCAAACTGCAACGACAAGCGTGAACATCTGGTTTCATCGCACAAAACCCCAGCCGAAAAAAGAGGACGCGCATGGCTGTCACTGATGAAATCGCGCAATTTTCACGACGTTTCGCGGCTCAACTCCTGGAAGATCGGCACCCCCACCTGGGAACGGGGTAAATCCAGGGCTAACATCGATTATTTCTTTGTGTCACACAGTCTGGTGGATCGCATTGTAGACTATTCAGTGATCCAGACCAAAGAGAGCGATCATAACCTACTGGAAATCAAATGGAAGACACAAAGCTCGAAAAACGATCATTATTCTTATCAAATTGCATCGAATAATCAACAAACACGTGTCCATCTGACCAAGATAAATCTGGAAAGAATAACTAACGAATACATAATGCGCTTTGGGAGTAAAGAAACCTCGAATCAAAATCCAGATTACTTGCCATTTCTTCTACAACATCAGAAGCTAAAATCAGGAATCAGCCTACAAAAGAAAATAAATCTTCATTCATTTGACATAAAGGTCGCAGAAAAGAAAAGACTACTGAGAAAACTAAAGAGGCAAGCAAAAAACGATAACTCGCCAAACATTTGGAACAGATGGAGGTTGGAAACTAACAGATACAAAGCATGGCTTAGATTCCACCGACACGAAATGTTCCAAAGAGATGCAGAAGAAATGCTCCAGGTCCTAAGCTCAAAAAAGTCTGGAGACTTTTGGGCTCTCATCAGGAAATCTGATAATAAAATACCCGTGCACATGGCCAATACAGTGTCCGAAACCCGGTGGGTCAACCATTTCGGTAACCTGTTTGAATCCTCGGCCCATATCGCGCCAGCCCAAAACAGAAGAACTTCGCAGACCTGGATTAATCTATCTTCCAAAGATGATATAAAGGAGATCATTCTCAAATTGAAAAAATCAAGAGCACCAGGACCCGATGGCCTTTCCAATATTGATCTTAAACAAAATCCTGAGCAATGGTCAATCTTGATCAGCGCTATTTTCACTCAATGCGCCAGGACTCGGACCATCCCGCCCTCGTGGACAAACGCGGTGGTCGTCCCGATTTTCAAACGAGGGAACAGAGAAGATCCAGAAAACTATCGTCCAATTGCTCTTCTGGACATAATTGGAAAGATATTCGCCTCCTTGCTCCTGAGCCACTTCAGGATCTGGGCAAATCAATCACCGGCGTATGACCCCTTTCAACTGGGTTTCCTAAAAGGGGGGAGCACGTCTGCCAATATTCTTCTTCTCAACATCTTAAAAGCTAGGGTCAAACAGGGCGCACCAACTCTCTTTTTGGCCTTTGTTGATCTGTCCCAGGCCTTTGACAGAGTCGACAGGCAAAAGCTCTGGGTCAAACTGGAAAAATGGCATTGCCCTCCCGAAATACTAGACCCAGTGATGGCTCTCCACACCAACACCAAACTAAGAATCCGACTAAACAACCAAGGTCTCCTGTCAAGAGAGATATTCGTAGAGAGAGGGGTCAAACAAGGCTGCCCGTTGGCCCCCCAACTATTCATCACCTTTTTAGGTGACATGAAAGATACAGAAGCGGGCATCAAGATGGCACCACCGAAGCTGGGTAACGAGCACATATCACGTCTCATGTATGCCGACGATCTAATTCTATTAGATCAAACTCAGATCGGACTTCAACGCCAACTATCCAACTTGACTCTATACATGGGAGAAAACAACATGAAAATCAACAAAGAGAAATCAAAAATCGTGATAATTGGAAAAGGTGGAAAAAAGATCAATCCACATTTCACATGGACTATGGACTCAATTCCTATCGAGGTGGTTACCAGCATTAAGTACCTAGGGGTACACATCGACCATTCAGCTAGGGAGGCCACGATGCAACAAGCCTTGTGGGACAAAGCGCGCAATCTTGCAGCCCAGATGAAAACAGTTAACAACAGATTTGGCAAATTTTCACTCAAACCAGCGATCGAATTTTATAAAGGAAAAGTGGTGCCCACACTCACATACGGTATGGGAGCAACTTTGACCATACCAAACAGCATCTGGCGCCGATTAGAAAGCTTAATCTGGAAATCAGCTCTAGGTCTACCAAATTCCATCTCGATGGACCTCATCAGACGAGACTTGGGCCTACAGTCGCTAGAAACAACGGTGATGCTACACGCTTTCACTCTCTTCAGAAATACCTTAATACCAGACAGTCCATCAATCTACAGAATCGTAGCTGATGAAATCGCAAAGCAGCGAACAACGAACTTAACCGCATGGTCAGATAACTTAAAAGGAAAGCTATCAGACATAGCATGCTCAGTCGAAGATCTGAAGCACAATCCGGAAAGAGTTAAAAGAAAGTTAAAGGAACTTGATTGGATCCTGACTCTATCGAAAGCTCAAACAAACAAACTGACCATGAATCTCCCACCCACCTTTAACAGACTCAACGTACCTATCCCATACTGCTCGAAGTTCCCAAGTCAACAGCTAAGAAAATTCTTCATGCGAGCTCGTTTCAACCTCCTGCTGACGAGAGAAATTTTAGCAATCAGATCCAGTTCAACTGACACTATCTGTCGCCTTTGCCACAATCCCACTACGACAGAATCAATTAAACATCTTTTACTCAGATGTCCTATGGTGAGAAAAATTCGAGCCACCTACCTATCGACACTGGTCTGCGAACACACATCTTTCGGAGAGGAAGAAGAACTTAT
This sequence comes from Ambystoma mexicanum, assembly GCF_040938575.1. Taxonomy (NCBI): domain Eukaryota; kingdom Metazoa; phylum Chordata; class Amphibia; order Caudata; family Ambystomatidae; genus Ambystoma; species Ambystoma mexicanum. The sequence goes on from NC_090924.1 coordinate 1,482,545,024, forward strand.
GTGGTGGAACAGGTTAATGTCGGGAGAAAAAACCAGATGGACAATCGCGACTGTCAAAATCCTGGAGTCTGCCTTTGAAATGATCAGTTCCAGTTCACAAACCACGAACGAGAGCAATACCTCCAAAGCCACCACTTTATCACCATAATGGTAATCAGGGAGACTAAGCTTCCTCTGGTATCTTTTACGCATTCGGCCCTTTACGTCCGCTTGAGCCCAACCAACTCCATCTAAACATTACATTGACCTGGAAGAGGTAATCCTATTCTCACCAGGAATCTGACATAACTACATGAAAGCTCGCGGCGCATCTCATTAAGGGTTGCTGTCGCTCTCAACTGTTTGTAAAAATTCATTTCATTGAATTGTAAACAAATAAATAAATGACGGTCACAAATTTCACCGGAACAGAGGTGTTCCTCCACCTCCTGTCCTTACGGACTGTGGTCCAGAATTTGAGGTCGCCGATATTTGTGACTCTTGTTATCGACGAGGCAGATTACAGTTTTTGATGACTGGAAGGGCTATTCCCCGGCGGAAAGGACATTGGAACCAGCCTCTGGTGTTCATGCACCTAGGCTGGTGCGCCAGTTTTTTCGTCTCTTCACCCGGGTAAACCGGGGGTGCCCCCCAGCAGAAGGGGGTATACTGTTACACATGGCCGTAAATGGTCACTATGGGCACGTACCCTGTTATACGGTACACGTACCCGCTTGAGTGGTATCCTTTGGAGGAGCAGTTCCAAGATGGACGCCCATAGAGACCTTCGAGCGGACAGCAGCGGTTCAGTCTTCCCACGTCCCTGCGAGACGCCACAGAACGCTCACGTGACCCTATTTCCGGACTCAAAGCCTACGGATCTTCGCATCGCTTCTGCTACGGACGCTCTGTGAGTTCGCCATCGCTTTTCTTGCCTATTTGCAGAAAATTCCATGCTAATTGTTCTTACTCTTCTGAGTCTTTGTCTCTCAGTCCTTTTCTACATTTGCTCTACTCAGCCCCCGTTCCTTGTGAGTGCAGACCAGTCCAGTTTATCCAACATTATCCAGCCGATTCGAGAGAAGTCTCTCCGGCTTTCATTTCCTCCCAGAAACCTGCGAGGGTAAACCCTGTTTCCTTTGAACCCCCCGTTCTTTGTTTCGATCAAAGTACTTACCTGTCTGTTCTTATAGAGTTCCTGTTACTTACCTGCAACCTTTTGAGTACCCATCTCGTCAAGTCTAAGCCTTTCTAGACTATATTAACAGTGAGAGGATCCTCCTTCCGCCCTTTACTAAACATCCAACTCTCATTTCCATTCTAACTCTCTTCTTGTCTTCCTTTCGTGCATCCAGAGGAAGCCTCCCAGAGGACATCAGTTTTCTACCGCACCTCAGGAACATCTTCACTCCACACCTGCCTGAACCTCGAGACTCATTAGAGGGTTTCCCTGGCAGTCCTGTCCTCTCCCCTGGTAATTCTATTTCCAGGTCGGGGGGGGGGCAGGATTGCCTCAGGGGAATCTTCACAGCCGCATTTGCCTCTTCCATATTGGATTCTTCGACTTGTCAAGGTGAGCGAGTTGGTAAACAGTTGCTTATTCATACCGTAGTTTATAGTCTTAACATAATCAGTCATATGGCCAGAGTTATTGAGATGCTGTGTACCAGAGATAATCAGTGATGTGGCTAGAGTGATTGAGATGCTGTGTCACCAGAGATAATCAGTGATGTGGCTAGAGTGATTGAGATGTTGTGTCACCAGAGATAATCAGTGATACAACTAGAGTGATTGAGATGCTGTTTCACCAGAGATAATCAGTGATATGGCCAGAGTGATTGAGTTGCTGTGTCATCAGAGATAATCAGTGATGTGGCTAGAGTGATTGAGATGCTGTGTCACCAGAGATAATCAGTGATGTGGCTAGAGTGATTGAGATGTTATGTCACCAGAGATAATCAGTGATACAACTAGAGTGATTGAGATGCTGTGTCACCAGAGATAATCAGTGATATGGCCAGAGTGATTGAGATGCTGTGTCATCAGAGATAATCAGTGATGTGGCCAGAGTGATTGATATGCTGTGTCACCAGAGATAATCAGTGATATGGCTAGAGTGATTGAGATGCTGTGTCACCAAAGATAATGAGTGATGCGGCTAGAGTGATTGAGATGCTTTGTCACCAGAGATAATGAGTGATACGGCTCAAGATAGTGATCACCACTTTCCCAGGGATGATTAATGATGAGCCTTATGCTGGGTGATATATATTGGGTTTTGGAGATATTTCTATATATATTTTCAAAATCGACATAGGATCAGGCAATATCGTTAACATCCAGATATATACATATTTTCATGTACTACAATTTTTATTTACATTTTGAGATTTACACAACTTTATGAATTCTCAAACAGGAAGAAGAACCCTGTATTTGCACTTTATTTTGATCAATGTCGTATAAAGGTATTTGTGACATCTCACATGTTGTTGGTGGCTTACAACTGGGCATTTAACCCATAAAAACAATATAGAGATATATATTGTATATAGCAATTCAGCCCGAAAATATTGAGATATGACTTTTGGTCCATATCATCCAGCACTCATGGGGCCCAAGAAATAGAGACACCTGGGCCACTAGAGGTGATTGGTGATGGGGACTAAGGGAAGAAGGAGGTACCACACCCCCAGAAAAGATGGCTGATGTGGGGCCGATGGATGGCTGTGCTAGCGCACCCAGAGCTGGTCAGTCATGCCTGGGACTAGTAAGGTGCTGGCTGTATGTACTTGCTAACATTTTTAATATTTGAATATCTATTCAACTGTGAAGATTGTTTTTAAGATTTGGCCGTAGTAGTACTCTGTTTAATTTTGTATACTTTATTGTTTGTGTAAATGCATTCGTTTTATGCATGTCTGATTCTTCTGGAATGTAGATAGATCCCCCCATTCTCTATCCTGATACCTTTTTACGTCCGGCTTGTCTTGCCTATAGAACATAATACATACAGAATATGCAATCAACATAGGATAGAGGTAAATGATTTGTACAGTTGTGCATTGTGTAGTTGAAAGAGTCTGGTGGAAGAGTAATCTTGAAACATCAATTTCCTTTCATTTAAAGCAGGCCATGACCTTCCCAGTCCCCAGAGTCCTGACATATTCTTCAGAATTAAAGAAAGTGAGGAGCCCTGTCTGGTGAGGTCTTCGAAGCCCCAGGACAGGGGAAGCGTCATGATGCCCATCACAGGTATGTCCGTAGCCTTCATAGTCACTGGACCCAGAGTAAAGGAGACTTCCTGACTGTGTAAAGTGTATTGTGCTAACAGTGATTGGTGTAGAGCGTGGGTACTGAAGTACAGTGATCGCTTAGCACGCCATCAAAAATCAAATCACAAGACATGACTACAATTCATCACAATATGATTACATTTACACAACAAAAAATCAGGCATATATCAGTTTTGAAAGTATAAAATGGATAATAAAGTTTAATGTCAATTACTGCCTGAATGTAGACATTCTGCACGGGTGGGGGTGCAGCGTTCACGTGCTCCTCAATGTGAAAGCTCTTCTTTAAAACTGCAATGGCACAAACGTGCCCTCATACTTTCATACTTGGAAAGCAGTTTCAACAATGTTGGGGCACAACAGACAGTTTGCATATTTTCCAGAAACCCCTTACAACTTCCTGCTTATGTCTAACGTCCAAATGATTAAAGCGCAGCCTTGATATTAAATAGCTGTCTTCAAAACAGAAGACCGCTTCAGACAATGCCGCGGGTCACCTTCCTCTGTTGTAATTGCAATTGATCTATTGGCAGTTTCTGAAGCCCCCTGTCCTCTCTTTTTCGTTTATACAAAGTTAGGTACTTCCAAGTTTAATTCTCTGGTTTTAGCCTTCTTTAGAGAAGTCGATTTGTCAATCATTTTAGTTTTGTTGATTTCAGTTAGTTGCGAACGTATATTTCCAGTCGAAGGGATTAGCCTGGGTTTATTATTTTTCAACACATTTTTGATTAATTCCAGATAAATTAGCCAGCGAATTGATTAAACCTTTATTAATAAACTAATAGGGACCAGCTCCATCTCATCTTCACCATGTTTCTGTTAGGGAGAATTCTCAAAAATGTGCTAATTCCCTTAACCTTAGAGACCCCCAGCAACGTTGCTGGATTTTGAGGACTTGATTTTTCTTACCTGGAAAGAGTGTGAGCCTTTTTCCCACTCTTTCATGTATTTTGATGTGTGTTTTACTTTTGTGTTCTTTGGATATGGAGTATTAAGATAACTCTATAGGCATCTTTTCATGTGTGTTACACAGCATCCTCAGTGCAGTGACACAGGGATGTCTTTTTAGACTCCCCAAAAGTTTAAATACCTTAAATTCCTAGACCAAGCACACACCATCTTCCTATAGAGTGCTGGAGGGGTTACCTAGTATCCCTGTGTTTAGAAACTCATCTCGCAGTCAAATACTACCCTTTTCTATCGAAATGGCTGGTGGCAGTGGTTTTTACAATGAACTACCATGATTTTTCCCAACCGCGAACACAAGTAGCTAAAAATCGCGGGAGCCATCTTTTTCAAGATGGTGCCTTAAGCACCTTTGTTTAAACGGGTCCCGGTCTTCTTTTTCCGCCATTTCTTTTTGGAAAGGTCCTTCTAGTGTTTTCCATAATCCATCCACCCATTACGAGTGGCCAATTACGGGCAAAAAACTACACCCAATTGCTGCAAAACAGAGGTCATTTTACTAAGCAGGTCAGAGAACATACCTCGTTGGAGCTTAAGTCTCCGTCCCAAGAGCAAGATCGCGAAGAGGAGGAATCCAGACTAAGCGAACCATTAAGTGGCAACCCTTCCTATACACCTGCTGAGCTAAACTCTAGCCGGGCTGTCCAGAACACCCCGGTAAAACACAGAAGACATAGTGAAATTTTGATGGATACTCAAAGACCGTCTCCAACGAAAAAACAAGATTTGACGACGATCATGTCAGCTTTGACCATAGCCCTTGCACCATTCTGCAAATTATACGAATCACTAAATGACGTGTCTAAGGACAACACGGCCATTCTATGCAGATTGCAATCCAAGATGGATTTCCTGGAAGGTTTCATTACTGCGCTTGAAGAAAGGCATAACAAGAGATGGGAAGAACAGGAAAGGACCCACCTAAACCTAGCAAAGAATCAATCAGCAAGAAAAGGGCCGGAAATGCTGGCAAGAATACTACAAGAAACCGCCTCACAAACAACGCCAACACCTGATGCAGGTCAGCCTGAACTAACTCGCACCAATTGCCCCTATACCATCTCAAACGAAGGACGAGAAACTAAAACATTGAATAAGCAGACAAGGGCAACCACAAAGAAAAAGGCGGACCTGCAGCCCTCCAACGTGACTCCAAATGGCAACCGACCTACCGTCAAAAAAGACCTAGCCTATGTAAATACACGGTTGACGACAGAAGCCGAGAGAACAAAACCACCTAGTAGCTCCGCAAACGCAAACCACGACGCCATTGAGACTCTGGCCTTACATGCACAATCCCCAAAATCGCCTAGAACCATAGAGGAATTTGTTAAAGCGAGCCCTCTAATGGATCTCTCGATATACGAAGTTCCGGAAGGCAATGATGCTGTAAACATGAGTCCCGAGCCTCAAAAAAGTGACCTGGTGCGTCCACCGACAACCATCCCTGAAGGGAAAACTGACGCAAAATGCGGAGGGGTGCAAAGGCAGGGGGCCACCGCCCTGAGGCGCTCGAAGTTATCTTGGTCCGAGACACCAAAGCTCCAAAACAAACCTTCTAAGGGAGATACCGACGTTTCCCCTCGACCACCACCAAAAGATGAACCCAGGTCAAATCCGACTCCCCGAAATCTGGAGAGCTCACGAAATGGAAAAAATTCCAAGAGAGAAGTCAGAGTATTTAAAATAGAACAGACCTCAAGTCAGTCGAAATTCATGATCCTGAACAGGAAAATGGTTCTCAACACCCTGCGTAAGATCAGATGTCTTGATCATCTGAAATCGGATGACTTTCCATTAATTGAACCATATCATCGTGACCAAAAAGCAAAGAGTTACATACATATCTTCACGTCCTCATTAAAAGTGATGCCAGAAGCGGCATACTCGGAACTAAAGAAAGCTGGTCTTACCTTAACAGAAATAAAGACGGCACGGTACGAAAAGACAAACGAAGGCAGATTGAGTGAACAAGTTAAGATACGCCCCCAAGAAGTTAGCCGGACCAATCGTTTCAACAGGAAATTAGTAAAAGACAACGACGGTAAACAGAGTCGTTGGATCAGTGGCGAGAGAAGCTATGCCCCACACGCACGGCCCAGAAGCGAGTCGCGCTCCGGTCGGAAAACGGTACGCCACGAGGCAGATACGCAATGCTACTTGGAAACAAAACGACCCACTAACGAACGCCGGGAAGTCCGAAACATCACGAAAACAACCTACGAGAAAAAGCTCGGAGAAGACAACCGTCAAAAAGGCCTATGGTCGTGGCTAAAAAGTTCGCTCATAAGGCATAATGAGACATAGCAATTAGAAAGCAGCCATCGGCCGATCTTATCCGCATCCAACGATACCAATCCAAAGAACCTGCCCAATTTGATCTCGATGGCTTCTTGGAACACCAGAGGGCATTCACACCTGGCAAACCCGGCAAATCTAAACCTGGGGGCATACGACATAGTATGCCTCCAAGAGCACTGGCTGGTGGAGAAACCACTGCTTGACGGTTTCGAAATAGCGTTCTCCCCTGCGTCAAAAGGCATCCTGGGCCGTCCGTCCTCTGGCCTATTAATTGCAGTAAAAGCTAGATCGGGAATCTCCCTAATGAAAACACTGAAGACGTTGCGTGACATTTTAGCCATACAAACTGAATGGGAAGAAGTGAGTGATCAGTCAAACCCAACTGCAAGAGAAACCTTGGTACTTATTACGGTCTATTGGAACCCGGCGCAAAGTTCCACTGAAGTCTTCTGCACCCAAGTTGCTAACACAATTGATGACATCATATCAGAGGCTCCAGATTCCCACATAATACTATGTGGCGATCTAAACGCAAACTGCAACGACAAGCGTGAACATCTGGTTTCATCGCACAAAACCCCAGCCGAAAAAAGAGGACGCGCATGGCTGTCACTGATGAAATCGCGCAATTTTCACGACGTTTCGCGGCTCAACTCCTGGAAGATCGGCACCCCCACCTGGGAACGGGGTAAATCCAGGGCTAACATCGATTATTTCTTTGTGTCACACAGTCTGGTGGATCGCATTGTAGACTATTCAGTGATCCAGACCAAAGAGAGCGATCATAACCTACTGGAAATCAAATGGAAGACACAAAGCTCGAAAAACGATCATTATTCTTATCAAATTGCATCGAATAATCAACAAACACGTGTCCATCTGACCAAGATAAATCTGGAAAGAATAACTAACGAATACATAATGCGCTTTGGGAGTAAAGAAACCTCGAATCAAAATCCAGATTACTTGCCATTTCTTCTACAACATCAGAAGCTAAAATCAGGAATCAGCCTACAAAAGAAAATAAATCTTCATTCATTTGACATAAAGGTCGCAGAAAAGAAAAGACTACTGAGAAAACTAAAGAGGCAAGCAAAAAACGATAACTCGCCAAACATTTGGAACAGATGGAGGTTGGAAACTAACAGATACAAAGCATGGCTTAGATTCCACCGACACGAAATGTTCCAAAGAGATGCGGAAGAAATGCTCCAGGTCCTAAGCTCAAAAAAGTCTGGAGACTTTTGGGCTCTCATCAGGAAATCTGATAATAAAATACCCGTGCACATGGCCAATACAGTGTCCGAAACCCGGTGGGTCAACCATTTCGGTAACCTGTTTGAATCCTCGGCCCATATCGCGCCAGCCCAAAACAGAAGAACTTCGCAGACCTGGATTAATCTATCTTCCAAAGATGATATAAAGGAGATCATTCTCAAATTGAAAAAATCAAGAGCACCAGGACCCGATGGCCTTTCCAATATTGATCTTAAACAAAATCCTGAGCAATGGTCAATCTTGATCAGCGCTATTTTCACTCAATGCGCCAGGACTCGGACCATCCCGCCCTCGTGGACAAACGCGGTGGTCGTCCCGATTTTCAAACGAGGGAACAGAGAAGATCCAGAAAACTATCGTCCAATTGCTCTTCTGGACATAATTGGAAAGATATTCGCCTCCTTGCTCCTGAGCCACTTCAGGATCTGGGCAAATCAATCACCGGCGTATGACCCCTTTCAACTGGGTTTCCTAAAAGGGGGGAGCACGTCTGCCAATATTCTTCTTCTCAACATCTTAAAAGCTAGGGTCAAACAGGGCGCACCAACTCTCTTTTTGGCCTTTGTTGATCTGTCCCAGGCCTTTGACAGAGTCGACAGGCAAAAGCTCTGGGTCAAACTGGAAAAATGGCATTGCCCTCCCGAAATACTAGACCCAGTGATGGCTCTCCACACCAACACCAAACTAAGAATCCGACTAAACAACCAAGGTCTCCTGTCAAGAGAGATATTCGTAGAGAGAGGGGTCAAACAAGGCTGCCCGTTGGCCCCCCAACTATTCATCACCTTTTTAGGTGACATGAAAGATACAGAAGCGGGCATCAAGATGGCACCACCGAAGCTGGGTAACGAGCACATATCACGTCTCATGTATGCCGACGATCTAATTCTATTAGATCAAACTCAGATCGGACTTCAACGCCAACTATCCAACTTGACTCTATACATGGGAGAAAACAACATGAAAATCAACAAAGAGAAATCAAAAATCGTGATAATTGGAAAAGGTGGAAAAAAGATCAATCCACATTTCACATGGACTATGGACTCAATTCCTATCGAGGTGGTTACCAGCATTAAGTACCTAGGGGTACACATCGACCATTCAGCTAGGGAGGCCACGATGCAACAAGCCTTGTGGGACAAAGCGCGCAATCTTGCAGCCCAGATGAAAACAGTTAACAACAGATTTGGCAAATTTTCACTCAAACCAGCGATCGAATTTTATAAAGGAAAAGTGGTGCCCACACTCACATACGGTATGGGAGCAACTTTGACCATACCAAACAGCATCTGGCGCCGATTAGAAAGCTTAATCTGGAAATCAGCTCTAGGTCTACCAAATTCCATCTCGATGGACCTCATCAGACGAGACTTGGGCCTACAGTCGCTAGAAACAACGGTGATGCTACACGCTTTCACTCTCTTCAGAAATACCTTAATACCAGACAGTCCATCAATCTACAGAATCGTAGCTGATGAAATCGCAAAGCAGCGAACAACGAACTTAACCGCATGGTCAGATAACTTAAAAGGAAAGCTATCAGACATAGCATGCTCAGTCGAAGATCTGAAGCACAATCCGGAAAGAGTTAAAAGAAAGTTAAAGGAACTTGATTGGATCCTGACTCTATCGAAAGCTCAAACAAACAAACTGACCATGAATCTCCCACCCACCTTTAACAGACTCAACGTACCTATCCCATACTGCTCGAAGTTCCCAAGTCAACAGCTAAGAAAATTCTTCATGCGAGCTCGTTTCAACCTCCTGCTGACGAGAGAAATTTTAGCAATCAGATCCAGTTCAACTGACACTATCTGTCGCCTTTGCCACAATCCCACTACGACAGAATCAATTAAACATCTTTTACTCAGATGTCCTATGGTGAGAAAAATTCGAGCCACCTACCTATCGACACTGGTCTGCGAACACACATCTTTCGGAGAGGAAGAAGAACTTATGTGGTGGAACAGGTTAATGTCGGGAGAAAAAACCAGATGGACAATCGCGACTGTCAAAATCCTGGAGTCTGCCTTTGAAATGATCAGTTCCAGTTCACAAACCACGAACGAGAGCAATACCTCCAAAGCCACCACTTTATCACCATAATGGTAATCAGGGAGACTAAGCTTCCTCTGGTATCTTTTACGCATTCGGCCCTTTACGTCCGCTTGAGCCCAACCAACTCCATCTAAACATTACATTGACCTGGAAGAGGTAATCCTATTCTCACCAGGAATCTGACATAACTACATGAAAGCTCGCGGCGCATCTCATTAAGGGTTGCTGTCGCTCTCAACTGTTTGTAAAAATTCATTTCATTGAATTGTAAACAAATAAATAAATGACGGTCACAAATTTCACCGGAACAGAGGTGTTCCTCCACCTCCTGTCCTTACGGACTGTGGTCCAGAATTTGAGGTCGCCGATATTTGTGACTCTTGTTATCGACGAGGCAGATTACAGTTTTTGATGACTGGAAGGGCTATTCCCCGGCGGAAAGGACATTGGAACCAGCCTCTGGTGTTCATGCACCTAGGCTGGTGCGCCAGTTTTTTCGTCTCTTCACCCGGGTAAACCGGGGGTGCCCCCCAGCAGAAGGGGGTATACTGTTACACATGGCCGTAAATGGTCACTATGGGCACGTACCCTGTTATACGGTACACGTACCCGCTTGAGTGGTATCCTTTGGAGGAGCAGTTCCAAGATGGACGCCCATAGAGACCTTCGAGCGGACAGCAGCGGTTCAGTCTTCCCACGTCCCTGCGAGACGCCACAGAACGCTCACGTGACCCTATTTCCGGACTCAAAGCCTACGGATCTTCGCATCGCTTCTGCTACGGACGCTCTGTGAGTTCGCCATCGCTTTTCTTGCCTATTTGCAGAAAATTCCATGCTAATTGTTCTTACTCTTCTGAGTCTTTGTCTCTCAGTCCTTTTCTACATTTGCTCTACTCAGCCCCCGTTCCTTGTGAGTGCAGACCAGTCCAGTTTATCCAACATTATCCAGCCGATTCGAGAGAAGTCTCTCTGGCTTTCATTTCCTCCCAGAAACCTGCGAGGGTAAACCCTGTTTCCTTTGAACCCCCCGTTCTTTGTTTCGATCAAAGTACTTACCTGTCTGTTCTTATAGAGTTCCTGTTACTTACCTGCAACCTTTTGAGTACCCATCTCGTCAAGTCTAAGCCTTTCTAGACTATATTAACAGTGAGAGGATCCTCCTTCCGCCCTTTACTAAACATCCAACTCTCATTTCCATTCTAACTCTCTTCTTGTCTTCCTTTCGTGCATCCAGAGGAAGCCTCCCAGAGGACATCAGTTTTCTACCGCACCTCAGGAACATCTTCACTCCACACCTGCCTGAACCTCGAGACTCATTAGAGGGTTTCCCTGGCAGTCCTGTCCTCTCCCCTGGTAATTCTATTTCCAGGTCAGGGGGGGGGCAGGATTGCCTCAGGGGAATCTTCACAGCCGCATTTGCCTCTTCCATATTGGATTCTTCGACTTGTCAAGGTGAGCGAGTTGGTAAACAGTTGCTTATTCATACCGTAGTTTATAGTCTTAACATAATCAGTCATATGGCCAGAGTTATTGAGATGCTGTGTACCAGAGATAATCAGTGATGTGGCTAGAGTGATTGAGATGCTGTGTCACCAGAGATAATCAGTGATGTGGCTAGAGTGATTGAGATGTTGTGTCACCAGAGATAATCAGTGATACAACTAGAGTGATTGAGATGCTGTTTCACCAGAGATAATCAGTGATATGGCCAGAGTGATTGAGTTGCTGTGTCATCAGAGATAATCAGTGATGTGGCTAGAGTGATTGAGATGCTGTGTCACCAGAGATAATCAGTGATGTGGCTAGAGTGATTGAGATGTTATGTCACCAGAGATAATCAGTGATACAACTAGAGTGATTGAGATGCTGTGTCACCAGAGATAATCAGTGATATGGCCAGAGTGATTGAGATGCTGTGTCATCAGAGATAATCAGTGATGTGGCCAGAGTGATTGATATGCTGTGTCACCAGAGATAATCAGTGATATGGCTAGAGTGATTGAGATGCTGTGTCACCAAAGATAATGAGTGATGCGGCTAGAGTGATTGAGATGCTTTGTCACCAGAGATAATGAGTGATACGGCTCAAGATAGTGATCACCACTTTCCCAGGGATGATTAATGATGAGCCTTATGCTGGGTGATATATATTGGGTTTTGGAGATATTTCTATATATATTTTCAAAATCGACATAGGATCAGGCAATATCGTTAACATCCAGATATATACATATTTTCATGTACTACAATTTTTATTTACATTTTGAGATTTACACAACTTTATGAATTCTCAAACAGGAAGAAGAACCCTGTATTTGCACTTTATTTTGATCAATGTCGTATAAAGGTATTTGTGACATCTCACATGTTGTTGGTGGCTTACAACTGGGCATTTAACCCATAAAAACAATATAGAGATATATATTGTATATAGCAATTCAGCCCGAAAATATTGAGATATGACTTTTGGTCCATATCATCCAGCACTCATGGGGCCCAAGAAATAGAGACACCTGGGCCACTAGAGGTGATTGGTGATGGGGACTAAGGGAAGAAGGAGGTACCACACCCCCAGAAAAGATGGCTGATGTGGGGCCGATGGATGGCTGTGCTAGCGCACCCAGAGCTGGTCAGTCATGCCTGGGACTAGTAAGGTGCTGGCTGTATGTACTTGCTAACATTTTTAATATTTGAATATCTATTCAACTGTGAAGATTGTTTTTAAGATTTGGCCGTAGTAGTACTCTGTTTAATTTTGTATACTTTATTGTTTGTGTAAATGCATTCGTTTTATGCATGTCTGATTCTTCTGGAATGTAGATAGATCCCCCCATTCTCTATCCTGATACCTTTTTACGTCCGGCTTGTCTTGCCTATAGAACATAATACATACAGAATATGCAATCAACATAGGATAGAGGTAAATGATTTGTACAGTTGTGCATTGTGTAGTTGAAAGAGTCTGGTGGAAGAGTAATCTTGAAACATCAATTTCCTTTCATTTAAAGCAGGCCATGACCTTCCCAGTCCCCAGAGTCCTGACATATTCTTCAGAATTAAAGAAAGTGAGGAGCCCTGTCTGGTGAGGTCTTCGAAGCCCCAGGACAGGGGAAGCGTCATGATGCCCATCACAGGTATGTCCGTAGCCTTCATAGTCACTGGACCCAGAGTAAAGGAGACTTCCTGACTGTGTAAAGTGTATTGTGCTAACAGTGATTGGTGTAGAGCGTGGGTACTGAAGTACAGTGATCGCTTAGCACGCCATCAAAAATCAAATCACAAGACATGACTACAATTCATCACAATATGATTACATTTACACAACAAAAAATCAGGCATATATCAGTTTTGAAAGTATAAAATGGATAATAAAGTTTAATGTCAATTACTGCCTGAATGTAGACATTCTGCACGGGTGGGGGTGCAGCATTCACGTGCTCCTCAATGTGAAAGCTCTTCTTTAAAACTGCAATGGCACAAACGTGCCCTCATACTTTCATACTTGGAAAGCAGTTTTAACAATGTTGGGGCACAACAGACAGTTTGCATATTTTCCAGAAACCCCTTACAACTTCCTGCTTATGTCTAACGTCCAAATGATTAAAGCGCAGCCTTGATATTAAATAGCTGTCTTCAAAACAGAAGACCGCTTCAGACAATGCCGCGGGTCACCTTCCTCTGTTGTAATTGCAATTGATCTATTGGCAGTTTCTGAAGCCCCCTGTCCTCTCTTTTTCGTTTATACAAAGTTAGGTACTTCCAAGTTTAATTCTCTGGTTTTAGCCTTCTTTAGAGAAGTCGATTTGTCAATCATTTTAGTTTTGTTGATTTCAGTTAGTTGCGAACGTATATTTCCAGTCGAAGGGATTAGCCTGGGTTTATTATTTTTCAACACATTTTTGATTAATTCCAGATAAATTAGCCAGCGAATTGATTAAACCTTTATTAATAAACTAATAGGGACCAGCTCCATCTCATCTTCACCATGTTTCTGTTAGGGAGAATTCTCAAAAATGTGCTAATTCCCTTAACCTTAGAGACCCCCAGCAACGTTGCTGGATTTTGAGGACTTGATTTTTCTTACCTGGAAAGAGTGTGAGCCTTTTTCCCACTCTTTCATGTATTTTGATGTGTGTTTTACTTTTGTGTTCTTTGGATATGGAGTATTAAGATAACTCTATAGGCATCTTTTCATGTGTGTTACACAGCATCCTCAGTGCAGTGACACAGGGATGTCTTTTTAGACTCCCCAAAAGTTTAAATACCTTAAATTCCTAGACCAAGCACACACCATCTTCCTATAGAGTGCTGGAGGGGTTACCTAGTATCCCTGTGTTTAGAAACTCATCTCGCAGTCAAATACTACCCTTTTCTATCGAAATGGCTGGTGGCAGTGGTTTTACAATGAACTACCATGATTTTTCCCAACCGCGAACACAAGTAGCTAAAAATCGCGGGAGCCATCTTTTTCAAGATGGTGCCTTAAGCCCCTTTGTTTAAACGGGTCCCGGTCTTCTTTTTCCGCCATTTCTTTTTGGAAAGGTCCTTCTAGTGTTTTTCTCTGCGCACCAAACCAGGTTTGGTCCCTTTGTGTGCCTTTGGCGGGTTTCAGGACTGAAGTCCGCCGTTGGCGTCAGAGTGTCCTTCTCTCACTATGGCTGGAGGTTTTTTCGTCGTCGTTACAGGAGCTGCAGGTTTAAGTAAAGACACATGGAACACCGGGTGTATCGGTAGAGTTTTGGGCAAACGCAATTTCATAGCTGTAGATGACATACATGTAACGATTTCATTAGGTCCAATAAATCGAGGCATAAATTTACGAGATCCTAATATAGATAGATTCTTGGTTGATAACCAAACTCTGTCTCCTGCCTTATAGCGAGGCCTCTCCTGTCTGTGTTTGTCAGCGTGTCTTTTATAGGTTTCCTTAGCCTGTTCCAAATGCGTGCGCACTTTCTGTCTGATCTTAAGAAGCAACTGTTTACGTTCTTGTAAAATTGGTACATTTTTTACTTCAGGTAAATATTCAGGTATCATGTTTTGCTCATGTCCAAATAAACATTCATTGGGTGACATACCCAAGGAAGTGTGCAGCGTGTTGTTATACGTAAACTCTGCCAACCATAATGCCTGCACCCTAGACTCTCGGCCATCCCCTAAATTGGCCCGCAAGTATTGTTCGAGTGTTTGATTTACTCGTTCTGCCTGCCCATCGGTCTGAGGGTGGTAACTGGTAGATAAGGCACAGTTGATTCCGAACATGCGACAGAAAGCTCGCCAAAACTTTGATGTGAACTGTGGTCCTCTGTCCGAGACAATACTCTTGGGCAACCCATGTAATCTAACCACATGTTGAAGGAACAACTCCACTAACTTGCCTGCTCCAGGTATTCCTTCACAAGGAATGAAATGAGCTTGCTTGGACAGAAAATCCACCACTACCCAAATGGTGTCAAACTGCTTATCAGGTGGAAGGTCTGTAATAAAACCCATTGAAATGTGTGTCCATACTTTCTCAGGTGTGGGTAATGGTTGTAATAACCCTCTCTTTTGTTACATGATCTGCTTTATTCCTCATGCAATTTTCACATTGTAATAAATATTTGCCCACATCCTGCCTCAAAGTAGGCCACCAAAAGTATTTTTCCAACATGGTTTGCATTTTCCTTTGACCAGTGTGTCCCGCTAAGGGAGAATTATGGCACCAATATAGGGATTTTCCCTGTATTTCCTTAGTAGGTAAAATAAATCGATCTTGATGGTAAGGCAACCCCTGCCTCACCTTCCTTGCCGGATGACTGGCCTGCCACTTATGGATTTGCCGGGGGGGGGAGAGCCTTCTTGACTTCATCAATAACATTTTTTGTAATAGCTCCAATGACTTTTTCTGGAGGAATAATTGCTCTTACTTCACTCACCACACTCTCCAAATGTTACTGCCTAGACAATGCGTCTGCCTTGCCATTATTCTTTCCTGGTCTGAATGTTACCACAAAATTGAATTTATTAAAGTATTGAGATCAGCGTAATTGCCGGGGACTAAGTTTATGAGCAGTCTTAAAGTATTGCAAGTTCTTGTGATTTGTTACCACCACCACCTGATGCTTAGCCCCCAATAGGTAATGCCTCCATTCTAAGAAGGCTGATCGGATAGCCAGCAATTCCTTGTCCGTGATAGAATAATTCTGTTCACACCCTGATAGTTTTCTAGAATAGAAGGCCGCTGGGCGCCATACCCCCTCCTTATCCTTCTGTGACAAAATCGCCCCTATCTCCAGATTACTAGCATCTGTCTCCACTTGAAAAGCTTCATTTGTGTCTGGGTGTTTCAACACAGGTGCAGTAGTAAAAGCGATCTTTAATTGCTGAAAAGCCCTTTCTGCTTCAGGACCCCAAATGAATGGTGTTGCTTTCTTGAGAAGTCTAGTAATCGGCGTTACTAGTGCTGAGAAATTACTAATAAAACACAGATAGAAATTTGCAAATCCTAAAAATGATTGTATGTCCTTGATGCATTGTGGTGAGGGCCAATCTGTCACAGCCTGTACCTTCTTGGCATCCATCACTACACCCTCTGGAGTTAGTATGAACTCCAGAAATTCCACTTGCCGAGTGTGAAAAGCACATTTCTCCAGTTTTACACAAAGCTGATACTCCTGCAGCCTCTGAAGCACTGCCCTCACATGTTGAACATGCTGTTCCTCTGAAACTGAATAAATCAAAATATAATCAATGTACACTATAACAAATACATCAATAAAGTCCCTCAACACTTCTTGCATAAAGAATTGAAATGCTGCAGGAGCATTGCATAATCCAAACGGCATAACCAAGTATTCAAACAATCCAAATTTTGTCCGAAATGCCGTCTTCCACTCATCCCCCTCTTTTACTCTTATCAAGTGGTATGCTCCTCTTAAATCCAATTTAGTGTACATTTTTGCCGCCTGCACCTGATCCAGTAACACTGAAATTAGAGGCAATGGAAACCTATTCTTAATGGTTACCTTGTTCAAGGCGCGATAGTCAATACAAGTGCTTAATGTCCCCTCTTTTTTTGGGACAAAAAACAAAGGAGAAGAGACCGGGACGTGGAATGTCTAATGAACCCCTTCTCTAACATTTCATCCAAATACTCTCTTAAATGTTTATTTTCTGTCTCTGTAAGGGCACAGATTCTACTGCAGGGTAGCTTCGCCCCCTCCGCCAACTCAATGACACACTCATACGGTCGATGGGGAGGTAATTGTACTGCCCCTCTTTTGTCAAATACCTTGGTGAACTCTCGGTATTGCAGGGGAAGTTCTGCTTACACGGCTCCCACCAATTGCTCTCTGGTTCCCTGTTTAACTAACCACGCCGTGGGTCCCACTTCTGGTAACATGTGTTCTTTACACCACTGCTCATCAAACTCTACTGTCTGTCTTTCCCAATCAATCCTTGGATTGTGTTCCACTAACCAAGGCATTCCCAGAATCAAACCAAACTGTGGTGCGGCTATCAAATCAAAAGTAATGTCTTCATTGTTGTGGAATCAAGCAAAGGAAAATACACCGACACGGGCTTGTAAAGATTCACAGAATCTTTATTACAAAACTGAACAGTATTCAACAAAGTACACAAATAGCTATTTGGCCGTCAATACATCACAGAGACCACCAGCAGGGTTCAGTGTGAGCAGTGAACAGAATTTCCTAGCTGGACATCGACGCATTTATACAATTTGTAAAATGATGTCCAGCCTCTTACAGGTTAATTATACACTGGGCTAGGGTCGCGCCAGGTTCACTTTCCTAATTTACATATCTCGTGCATGCGGTTTACTTTTGAATATATTTACTAACACACTCCATTATTCTTTAATTTAACATTTACACTCTTTACATGCTGTTTTAATACAGACCAAACAAATGTTTCACATATTATATTCGGATAGCATTACTGTTCTTGTATACTTGTAGTTTAACATTGCTAATTTAAGTAATCCCCTGCTCCTGAGGTCAACAAAGGACAAGGTCTACATGACCCTAACATGTAGCCTGAAGGCAGGTTGGACATTAACTCTCCTACAGAGGTTGGAGAGGTTAAGGCAAGAACAAGGGCACACGAGACGGCCATTTTAGATTACAGGGTGACTTTGTACAAAAACCCCAAAATGGCGGTTCTAACCTAAAATGGAGGCTTGATTCAAGATGGCGGCTTACATCAATTTCTAAGGTCAAGACCTTGCCGTAGAGTTATTCGCGTACAATTTTAAGCAACTTGGCGTAGGCCAATATACATACAAATCGTTATAATAGGAGGCATAATTTAATATCCAGTTCGACAAACCCTCCTTTTGGCCTATGCCAAGTGCTAACACTACTTCTGATCTGCTTGCAAGTAACTCCATACGTCATCGTCCATACACCCCGAATCATTGTCGGACATATCTATTGCCATTAGATCTGACACCAGAGTTTCTTTCAGCACATACTCTTTGGAAACCTTCTTTGGGGCGTATATTTTATGCCCTAATACACTTGTTGCTTGCGCGCAACATCCCTCTAACACTGAGCACATACCAGGGAGACACTGTATACAACAACAAAGAAATAGAAAACTTCCCAAGATAATCAGCAGGGCCGAAAACAACTTCCATCCCCATTACCACCTCAAAGGGAGAGAGCCCAGTCTTAGTTTGAGGGGTTGTTCTCATCGACAGTAACACGATCGGTAAGGCGTCCGACCATTTTAGTTTGGTGCCAGCACACGTCTTAGCGAGTTTGTTCTTTATAATGCCGTTGTGCCTTTCCACTAATCCGGCACTTTGGGCATGTCTAGCTGAATGGAACCGCTTGTCAATCTGTAATCCTTTGCAAATTTGTAGGATTACAGTGGCAATAAAGTGTGGCCCATTATCTGACCAGATGACTTTGGGCAGCCCGAGCCTAAGAAAAAACTCTTTCAACAGAGTTTTTGCTGTGGTTATGGCCGTTGTATCTCTAACCGGGAAGGCCCCAACCCACTTACTAAAGGCACAAATAACAACCAATACATATTTAAGATTGTTACACCGTTCCATTTCAATAAAATCAAAGTGAATAACCTCAAACGGGACAGAAGGTGGAGCGAAACTTCCTCTAGGAGTCGAGGTACCTTTTCCTACATTGTGCTGAGAGCAAACCATGCAGTTCTGGACAAAACGCTCTGCAGTTTTGAAAATCTTATCATTGGCCCATACACTGTGTAGCATTTTTGTCAATTTTCACGCACAAACTTGTGTCTGACCATGAGCCATAATAACTATCATTGTAATGTAGGCGTCAGGGAGTAACCATTTCCCTTCAATATTGTCTACCCAACACCCATCGTCATCCAATCTCCCTGCACCCTCGATCCATCTCTTAGTTTCCTCTATGGTAGCATCTGCTTGAATATCTTTTACAGCATCGATACTTTCACCCAAAGTGCAAACATTTACAATTTCTTTTACAGCATACATTTCTGAACTGAAATCAGTGGCAGTCTGTTTAGCTATCTGATCGGCGAAAGTATTCCCTTCTCCTACATCATCTGTAACCTTTTGATGTGCTGAACATTTTATGATAGCTAACTGAACAGGGAGTGCAAGTGCTGAAAGTAATCGCACTATTAAAGTGCCATGCTGAATTTTCGTTCCGTGCGAGGTCAAGAAACCTCGTTCTTTCCAAAGTCTACCGAAATTGTGGGCCACCCCAAAGGCATACTGACTATCAGTATATATATTCACTGTAAGCCCTTCAGAAAGTTCACAAGCTTGAGTTAACACTATAATTTCTGCGGCCTGCGCAGAGTTATGCATAATTCTTTTAGTTTCCACAACCGTGCTTAAAGTAGTAACAGCACAAGCAGCTGTGGATGTACCGTCTGGAAGTTTAAAACAAGAGCCATCACAAAATAGCTCTCCTTGTGGGCTATTCAAAGGCGTGTCTTTCAGATCAATTCTGCCTTTAGTCTCTTGTTTTGTCATATAAAGGCAATCGTGTGACGTATCGTCACCATCAACAGTATCTTGCGAGACAGGTAAAAGTTCAGCCGGATTTAATGCACAACACCTCTGAATTTGAATGTGGGGGGCAAACAAGATTAGTTCATATCTTGTCAATCGTGCAGAAGTGAGGTGTTGCGTTTGAGTTCTATTCAATAGAATATCTACAGAGTGAGGTACCATTAGGGTTAACGCATGACCCAGGACCATTCCCTCACTCTGTTTTACAGACGCAGCAGCAGCAGCAACAGCGCGCAAACATCTTGGCAAAGCGCATGATACAGGATCAAGGGCGGAGGAATAGTAGCCGCACGGCCTATTCTTCCCTCCATGTTCCTGCGTTAACACAGCCAAAGCACATCCATTACGTCCATGCACAAACAATACAAAGGCCTTGTCATAATTCGGAGTTCCTAAAACCAACGCTGAACACAGCACGGATTTGAGCAAATCAAATGCTGTCTGATGTTTCAAAGTCCATGGCAATGGCAAAGAAATGCCCTTCTTTGTCAAAGCCAGCATTGGTTTAATCGTTAACGAAAAGTTAGGGATCCACAATCTACAATAAGAAGCCATACCTATCAAGGCTCTAACTTCCTTTTGCGTATTTGGGACAGACATGCCAGAAATGGTCTTTATTCGTTCAGGTGTCAACCGTCTTCCCTCCTTTGACAGGAAAATAAATAGGCGACCTCCTGACAACAATTTTGGAATTTTTTAAGTGAAGCTTTGTGGCCATGTTTTGCTAGATGACAAAGCAACAACACGGTGCCTTCTTTACAGGCGCTCTCAGAATCAGCAGCCAAGAGGAGGTCATCTACATACTGCAGTAATGTGCAAGTAGTAGGCAACTCGAGGGTATCCTTTCAATGCCCTACTATAAATACTTGGACTCTCAGTGTACCCTTGTGGTGCACGAGTGAATGTAAACGAGCATCCACCTAGGGTAAACGCAAACAAATACCTGCTATCCTTGTGTATGGGAATACTGACAAACACGTTTTTAAGATCAACAACGCTAAAATGAGTGGCAGAAGCCGGACTCATGGTTAGTATTGTTGTAACATCAGGTACGAAAGGAAATTGAGGAGACACAATTTTGTTAATAGCGCGTAAATCAATTTTAAAACGAAAGGGAATCGCATTATCACCTTTTTTGTATACTGGCAAAATGGGGCTGTTACATATGCTACCCGTAATCTCCTCAATTACTCCACGATGTACAAAATCAGAAACTATACATTTCAAAGCCTGTTCGCCTTCAACTGAGATCTTATATTGCGGGATGCGAGGCAATTTTACTCCATGTTTCAAAATAATTTTATCAGGTTCAATTTGAAGAATGCCCACATCATTATCATCAATTGCCCATAAGCATTCTGGAACATTACTAAATTCTGGCGGTAAAGGTCGAGTCAAAAACTGAGAGGCGAGTGATTGCTGAGGTGAAATTGTTAGCCGAATTCCGTCCGGAGAACAATGCATTACTGCATGCAATGCCTTCAACAAATGTAGCCCCAGCAAATTCTCCCCACAGTTTATGGTAAGTAGAAATGGACACTGTTCCGTAAAGGGACCCAGTGTTATCGGTACCGGCAAAGAGACCGGACAAACTACAGGTGTGCCTGAAAACCCTGCGGAAACGTTGGATTGCCCTGACAGGGGAATATTTGGAACCCGTGAATGATCAATGGAACATTTCTGTTCTCCCTTATTGTGATGCTGGAAATGCATCGGAGGGACAGGGCCTCCGTATCCTTGTCCTTTTTCTGTTCTTATCGTGTGTTCTGTCGTGTTTTCCGCGCAGAAGTCCAGGCGGGACTCCTGGCGGTGCAGCTCTCTCTTTTGGTTTGGTGAACAGACCCATGGGATACCCTTATGGCACCCATGGGTAGGGGTACAACCCTGAGCCCCTAGTGTATGTTTTGGGCACCCGTGGGTGGCCCACAGAGTAGGGTATGGGCTGGTGGCAGCTACATGCTGAATTTGACAGGTGCGCTGGGTATCCGCCATTTTGGGGTACCCCGGCCCTGCCATTGGAATCAGTTGATTCCTGATAGGAAACAAGATGGCCCCGGTGGCCTCTTACTTTCTATCCCCTGATACCTTGTTTTCCCGAAGTCCTGGGAAGCCCTGACTCTGTCCCTTCCCCCTGACTGGCTGTTGGGTGGAAGTTCCGTATATGGTGTTGTTGTGAAGGCCCAGCTAGACTTACTGGAGCCTTCCCGCTGACTGTATGTTGTGGGTACCTCCTGTGGGTGGGACCTGGGTGAATGGGGAGTGTGACCAATATGCACTCCGTGTTGTGGCTGTCTGGTTTCTGCCATGAGAGACAAAGACTGAGACAGCCCTGCCCGAAACTGGACTGAATGCAGTGTGTAGAGTTGAATGGCTGAGTACTTGTCTCAATCCACATTCCTTCTTGTGAGTGTCTGAGCGGGAGAAGAGTGGCCTGAATGCCCTGCGTGCCTGATTGGCTGACCGACTGCATGAATGCCCTTCTGTACGATTGGCTGCTGAGTATGTGCCAGCAGTGTGGATGAGAGACCGAATAGTATATCTGGGGACCTCTCACCACTGGAAATTGTTCAGAAGCTGAAGTCCACTACGACGAGTAACTGGAGTAACTGACGCTTGACCTTGAGGCCCTGCTGGAAGAGAAGGATTGCCGTGGCTCTCCTTCACGATCTAAAGGCTGCTGTGTCTCCAAGGACTGACCCAGAGAGGACCTGGTAAGGCGCCCTCTTCCCGAGCTACGAGGGACCATCGTGCACAGCTGACCTTTGCCAACGCTCCCTGGTAGACAGACCTACGACAGGCTGCCGACCCGATACGGGGACCGCTGAGGAATCCCAAAGCGAAGCGCCCGGACTGTTGTCCGCCACTGTCGACGACCGCCGTCGCCGACCGGAGCCGCCGTGCTCCCGTTTGCCTAAGAACTTTAACTTGATCAACGGACGCTCTCGTCTGCATCGCCGTGCCGTCCCCTGTGGGAGAAGGCCTGACCGTCGACGCGCCGAAGAGTATCCACCGGTGGGTTTCCCGCCACCCAAAGACCGCAGAGACGCCAACGACTCGACGCCCTTGCTGGGCCACAGTTCTTCCTCATCTCTTTGCGGTCCAGAACTATCGTCACCGAGGTGCCCCGCACGCCCCTTCCTTGCAGGACGCCAACGCTCTGTCGTCGACGAGCACCGCTCGGATCAAAGCCTGCTGCCTCATCGACGTCGTTCTACCCGGTTCACGGTCGGACGTTCGGCGCCCCGTGTCTCCCGCTTGAAAGGGGCGACATTCAAGAAGGGCCGCCGATTCCCCGACACCGAACCCCGAGTCCGCGACGCCTCTCGACGATCCGTGGCTCCTGCCTTAAAGGGAGTCACTCCAGAAGGATCGGTCGACGCCTCGCCGACGAACTCTACTCCACCAGGTACATTGGGGGGGTAAAACATTGTAGGAGAGAACGAGACTCTTGAACAATATATGGACTGGGCTTGTTTTATATATCGTTATTTTACAGGTTGCCCAGGTGGGGGGATCTCCACTCAGAGCTGTGTCCAGTAGCAAGGACCAGTCGTCTGCCTATTGTTTCATCCGTCTGCTTTCTCTCTTCTCTATATTGCTGGTTTCATTGCTATTGATCTGTGTGGCATTTTCACAGCCTTGTTGATGCACTCTAATCGAATATTAGTGGTACCACTTTAGAATTGTAGATATTTACCATTGTTGATTTTCCGGAGCACAAAGTGCATTATTGTGATAAGTGTACATAACCTTTGAATATTAATTATATAAAGACTGTGTTTTCAGTAATACAATGTGTGGACATTCCTTTGTGGGGGCTTGGGGATACACTGTACTTAAGAACCAGCCTGCATCACCTCCTGAGAAGCTAGGCCTTGATTGCTCGTCCATCGTTACCATATCAGAGAATCTTGGCTGGGGTCCTCTGTGCCTTTCCTCTGCCATATAGAGAGCGGAAGTACAGACCCCCCCACCTCGTCCTGACAGCTTGGTGGCAGCGGTGGGATGCTTATGGTTTTAAGAATCAGTGTATAACCGTGCCACTTACAAAATATCTGCACTTTATTGAATTAAGGTTTAGGTGTGTTCCAAATAACTGCATTACAAGCGATGGAGACCATTGCGAATGGTAAATTGACTCGGATGAGCTTAGAGGCTCTCCAGAGTGCTTGTGAAGCCAGGGAGTTAGACTTTGTGGATAAGTCTAGGGCTGAGCTGATAGCTGCCCTGGTGGACTACCAGACTGATGGTGAAACTCTTGATGAAGGGGGGGATGCAACCAGTGAGGACTCTGCCCCTGGGGTTGTCGCTGAATCTGTTTCTGGGAATGCCGCCATTCCTGCTGCCTCTGTTCCGAACCCCAGCAATTCCATGGAACTTGAGTTATTAAGGATGAAGTTAGCCTTTGAATATCGCAAGTTGGAAATCGATGCTGAACTTAAGAAAGAGGAGTTGGCTCAACAAGTGGAACTCAAGAATAGGGATCTTGCGCTCAAAGATAAGGACACTGAATGTCAGAGAATCCAGTTAGAGAAAGCTCGAGTGGAGGCTTCAGCTAAACCAATTGAGAGTGGCAGGTCCCCAGCCACCAAGTTTATGAAAGATTTGGTTGGTGTGTTTTTGGAGGGTTCAGATATCCTCCAATGGATTGAAGCGTTTGAAATGGCTTGTGCAATTCATGATGTGGATAAAAGAGATTGGGCTAAGTGTTTGTTAAGCAGAGTGCCTCAAACTGGATATGACTGTATTCTGAAGCTGAGTGTGGAAGAAAGGGGTCAGTATGAGTGTATGAAGTCTGCTTTAATTGCCAAGTTTGGCAAGACACCTACCTAATACCTTAAAAGGTTCAGGGATTTTAAGAAACGAGAGAATATGTCTTGGGTTGACTGGGTGAGTGCTGCGCACATGAACATGATGGGGTGGATTGATGGTTACAAGGTGAAAACTTTTGCTGAATTATCCCACCTGTTGTTTTTCGAGCATTTTTCTGAAGCCTGTTCACCAGAGCTGCGTCAGTATGTGGCTGACCAGAACATTTTGGACCCCTTTAAGCTGGCTAGGTTGGCTGACAAGTGGGTCTCCCACCGGGTGTCCCCTAAGGACTCCAGTGGGAAGGACAAGGATAAAGAGAAGGGAGCCTCTCAGAAAGCTGAGGAGTCCCCCAAGCAGTCACAGTCGAATAAAACAAAACCTTCCTCTCCTAAGAACCAAAAATCTAGTGGGGATAAGTCCTCTGTGGGTGGGAATAAGAGTAGTGGTCCACCTGCTGCAAAGCAGGCTCCCAGTGGTTCCAGTACCGTACCTCGCACTCCTAGCACTTGTTGGGATTGTGGGGCTCTGGATCACCGAAGGGGTGACTCCAAGTGTAAAGGTAAGGCACTGGGAGTACAGGCCGTCAGCCTGACCTACCCTTACCCCGTGTCTGCCAGCCTTCTACTGGTTTGAGAGACACTGGGGCAAGCATGACAGTGGTGGACAGGACCCTGCTCAAGCCAGAGGACTATGTAAGTGCTCCTCTGAGAACCACCAGGTTAGCTGGTGGGCCTCCCAAATTATCGCCTGTAGCCTTAGTCACACTCATGATTGGAGACAAGACAGCAAAGCTTCCTGTCCTGGTTCAGGACAATGTCCCTGCTAACATTTTGTTAGGGAATGATCTAGTAGAGTTGGGGTTGATCTCGGATGGTCTTCCCATGACTGCGGCTGCGGTCACTAGGTCACAGGTGACACCGGGTCTGGCTGTGAGTCAGGTACCCGAGCCAAAGGCGAGGCCTAAGGCAAGAAGGCGGAAGACCAAGAAGGCCACCTCTGTGGGAGGAACACCGTCTCTTCCTGCTGTTCCGACAGCACCCATTGGGATCCATGCTCCGGACGGGCTGGGTCCAGTGGAAAACCCGGACTCAACTCCTGTGGGAGAAGAGACAGAAGACTCTCCTGTGGGAGAGGTTCTCAACCCGGAGGATCATCCCGACCTTCAATGCTTGTTAGCTGAAGGGGGACCCTCCCGGGCGGACTTCTGTAAAGGGCAGAGAGAGTGTCCCTCTCTCGAGGGTCTGCGGACGCAGGCCCTGTCCCAGGCACAAGGTGAAGTGCCTAGGACATTCAAGATTTATTGGGAGGGTGAGCTCCTTGTTAGTGAGCCCACTAAGCCTAAACCTGGTGCCCTCAAGAGGTTGGTGGTACCCCAGGTTTACAGGCCCTTCCTACTGCAGTTGGCGCATGAGGTGCCCTTGGCTGGTCATCTTGGTACCAAGAAGACTAAGCAGAGGCTCTCTGCCCACTTCTACTGGCCTCGGATGGGAGTGGAAGTGGAATCCCACTGCCGGACCTGCCCCACTTGTCAGTTATCTGGCAAGACTGGAGGCAGGGTCATTGCCCCACTGCAGCCATTGCCAGTGGTCGGCACACCGTTTGAGAGGGTGGGCATCGACATTGTCGGTCCCCTGGACCCTCCCCCTTCAGGTGGACATCGGTTCATCCTGGTCTTGGTTGATCATGCCACCAGGTACCCTGAGGCTATACCCCTTCGGACTGTTACTGCCAAGGTGGTTGCCAGGGCTCTCCTAGGCATTTTCACCCGTGTTGGATTCCCCAAGGAGGTTGTCTCTGACCGAGGATCCAACTTCATGTCTAGTTACATGAAAACCATGTGGAAAGAGTGCGGGGTAACCTACAAGTTCTCCACCTCTTACCACCCCCAGACCAATGGTCTGGTTGAGAGATTTAATAAAACTCTCAAGGGCATGCTAGGGGCCTTGGAAGAACCCCTAAGGAGGAAATGGGATCTCCTCCTGCCATGCCTGCTGTTTGCTTACAGAGAGGTACCTCAAGAGGGTGTTGGTTTCAGCCCCTTTGAGTTACTCTTTGGACATCCCGTGAGGGGGCCCCTCGCCTTGATCCACGAAGGCTTGGAGGCCACCCCTCCAGGTCCCGCCAAGCAAGTGGGGGACTATGTGTTAGGCCTCAGACGGAGGATGACACAGATGATGGGGCAGGCAACAGCAAATCTCAAGGCCAGCCAAGAATTGAATAAGTATTGGCATGACCTTAAAGCTTTGCAGGTCGATTGGACTCCGGGACAGGAAGTCCTTGTGATGGAGCCTACCAAGCCTAGAGCGTTGGCAGACAAATGGACTGGACCCTTCAGGATAATCTCCAAGATGGGCGAAGTCAATTATCTGGTTGACCTGGGTGCCTCCGGGGTAGCCCCTCAGGTATTCCATGTCAACAGGCTCAAGCCTTTCCACCGGCGAGCAGAAGTCTCATGTCTCTTGCTAGCTTCAGGGCAAGAAGAGGATGAGAGTGAGCCCCTTCCTGATTTGCTGCATAGCAACCCTCAGGACGGCTCAGTGGAGGGAGTACAGCTCTCTCCCGATTTGACAACAGAGCAGCAGAGGGCCTGCCGGGCTTTGCTCCAGCAGTATGCCTCTCTGTTTTCGCTGACACCGGGCCTTACACCTTGGTGTAGGCATGAAATTGACACTGGTGACAGCGTGCCTGTCAAGAGCAGGTGCTACCGTATGTCAGATACCGTTAAGAACCACATCCAGGCTGAGGTCGCCAAGATGTTGGATCTGGGTGTAATTGAACCCTCAACCAGTCCCTGGTCCAGTCCAGTGGTCCTTGTCCCCAAGGCAAGTTCCCAGGCGGGTACCAAAGATTGGAGGTTCTGTGTGGACTGCCGAGGAGTCAATGCCGTCACCAAAACTGACGCGCACCCATTGCCCCGGGCTGATGAGCTCGTGGACACCATAGGTGCTGCCAAATTTGTGAGCACCTTTGACCTCACCTCAGGCTATTGGCAAATAGCTCTGACGGACCATGCCAAGGAAAAGACGGCATTCTCCACACCAGAGGGACTCTACCAGTTTAGGGTCATGCCTTTTGGGTTGAAGAATGCCCCTGCCACTTTCCAGAGGTTGGTCAATCATGCGCTCAGTGGGCTGGAGGCCTTTTGTGTGGCCTATCTAGACGACATTGCCGTCTACAGTTCCACCTGGGAAGCGCATTTGACACACCTGGATAAAGTGTTGCAGGCCTTGAAAAGGGCTAACCTCACTATCAAGGCTACCAAGTGCCAGATAGCTCAGGGGAAAGTTACCTATCTTGGTCATGAGGTAGGAGGGGGTCAAATCCAGCCTCTTTCCAGTAAGGTACAGGACGTACAGAACTGGGAGACTCCCACTACTCAAACCCAGGTGAGAGCCTTTTTGGGCCTCACTGGGTATTATCGCAATTTCATGGCGGACTATGGGACCATAGCCGCACCACTGACAGCTCTGACTTCACCCAAACAGCCTAGGAAGGTTAATTGGACTGAAGACTGTCAGAGGGCCTTTGATGGCTTGAAAGAAAGTCTGTGCAGGGCACCCGTGTTGTGTGCACCTGACTACAGCCGACCCTTTATCGTCCAGACGGATGCCTGCGACACCGGAATTGGAGCTGTCTTGTCCCAGTTAGATGACAAAGGGAGAGAACATCCTATCATATTCATCAGTAGACAACTCAAGGGTAGAGAACTTAGGTGGGCTACTGTTGAAAAGGAATGTTTTAGTATAGTTTGGAGCCTTAGGCGTTTTAGGCCCTACCTTACGGGGTCCACCTTCAAGGTCCAAACAGATCATAAGCCCCTGAAATGGCTTATGCAGATGAAGGGTGAAAATCCGAAACTGCTCAGGTGGTCCATTAGCCTGCAAGGGCTAGACTTCACCATAGAGCACAGACCAGGGAAGAGTCACGATAATGCAGATGGCCTTTCCAGAAGGTATGTTGACCGTCTGGATGAGGGTGTCTATCCCGTGGGAGATTAGGCACCCTAACCTCAGTCTGGGGGGGGCGACTGTGATGCTGGAAATGCATCGGAGGGACAGGGCCTCCGTATCCTTGTCCTTTTTCTGTTCTTATCGTGTGTTCTGTCGTGTTTTCCGCGCAGAAGTCCAGGCGGGACTCCTGGCGGTGCAGCTCTCTCTTTTGGTTTGGTGAACAGACCCATGGGATACCCTTATGGCACCCATGGGTAGGGGTACAACCCTGAGCCCCTAGTGTATGTTTTGGGCACCCGTGGGTGGCCCACAGAGTAGGGTATGGGCTGGTGGCAGCTACATGCTGAATTTGACAGGTGCGCTGGGTATCCGCCATTTTGGGGTACCCCGGCCCTGCCATTGGAATCAGTTGATTCCTGATAGGAAACAAGATGGCCCCGGTGGCCTCTTACTTTCTATCCCCTGATACCTTGTTTTCCCGAAGTCCTGGGAAGCCCTGACTCTGTCCCTTCCCCCTGACTGGCTGTTGGGTGGAAGTTCCGTATATGGTGTTGTTGTGAAGGCCCAGCTAGACTTACTGGAGCCTTCCCGCTGACTGTATGTTGTGGGTACCTCCTGTGGGTGGGACCTGGGTGAATGGGGAGTGTGACCAATATGCACTCCGTGTTGTGGCTGTCTGGTTTCTGCCATGAGAGACAAAGACTGAGACAGCCCTGACCGAAACTGGACTGAATGCAGTGTGTAGAGTTGAATGGCTGAGTACTTGTCTCAATCCACATTCCTTGTTGATTGGCTGACCGACTGCATGAATGCCCTTCTGTACGATTGGCTGCTGAGTGTGTGCCAGCAGTGTGGATGAGAGACCGAATAGTATATCTGGGGACCTCTCACCACTGGAAATTGTTCAGAAGCTGAAGTCCACTACGACGAGTAACTGGAGTAAATGACGCTTGACCTTGAGGCCCTGCTGGAAGAGAAGGATTGCCGTGGCTCTCCTTCACGATCTAAAGGCTGCTGTGTCTCCAAGGACTGACCCAGAGAGGACCTGGTAAGGCGCCCTCTTCCCGAGCTACGAGGGACCATCGTGCACAGCTGACCTTTGCCAACGCTCCCTGGTAGACAGACCTACGACAGGCTGCCGACCCGATACGGGGACCGCTGAGGAATCCCAAAGCGAAGCGCCCGGACTGTTGTCCGCCACTGTCGACGACCGCCGTCGCCGACCGGAGCCGCCGTGCTCCCGTTTGCCTAAGAACTTTAACTTGATCAACGGACGCTCTCGTCTGCATCGCCGTGCCGTCCCCTGTGGGAGAAGGCCTGACCGTCGACGCGCCGAGGAGTATCCACCGGTGGGTTTCCCGCCACCCAAAGACCGCAGAGACGCAGACGACTCGACGCCCTTGCTGGGCCACAGTTCTTCCTCATCTCTTTGCGGTCCAGAACGATCGTCACCGAGGTGCCCCGCACGCCCCTTCCTTGCAGGACGCCAACGCTCTGTCGTCAACGAGCACCGCTCGGATCAAAGCTTGCTGCCTCATCAACGTCGTTCTACCCGGTTCACGGTCGGACGTTCGGCGCCCCGTGTCTCCCGCTTGAAAGGGGCGACATTCAAGAAGGGCCGCCGATTCCCCGACACCGAACCCCGAGTCCACAACGCCTCTCGACGATCCGTGGCTCCTGCCTTAAAGGGAGTCACTCCAGAAGGATCGGTCGACGCCTCGCCGACGAACTCTACTCCACCAGGTACATTGGGGGGGTAAAACATTGTAGGAGAGAACGAGACTCTTGAACAATATATGGACTGGGCTTGTTTTATATATCGTTATTTTACAGGTTGCCCAGGTGGGGGGATCTCCACTCAGAGCTGTGTCCAGTAGCAAGGACCAGTCGTCTGCCTATTGTTTCATCCGTCTGCTTTCTCTCTTCTCTATATTGCTGGTTTCATTGCTATTGATCCGTGTGGCATTTTCACAGCCTTGTTGATGCACTCTAATCGAATATTAGTGGTACCACTTTAGAATTGTAGATATTTACCATTGTTGATTTTCCGGAGCACAAAGTGCATTATTGTGATAAGTGTACATAACCTTTGAATATTAATTATATAAAGACTGTGTTTTCAGTAATACAGTGTGTGGACATTCCTTTGTGGGGGCTTGGGGATACACTGTACTTAAGAACCAGCCTGCATCACCTCCTGAGAAGCTAGGCCTTGATTGCTCGTCCATCGTTACCATATCAGAGAATCTTGGCTGGGGTCCTCTGTGCCTTTCCTCTGCCATATAGAGAGCGGAAGTACAGACCCCCCCACCTCGTCCTGACACTTATGTACTAGAAATAGATGCTTCCTATTTCCCACCGCCATCTCAACGTAGGGGCCTTTCTGATGAACGGGAATAGTCGTAGGTTCCAAATCCTGCTTCGGGCAATCCTAGCGAAACAAAATATTATCAAAAGGAAGCTCTTCAGAGAGGTACGCTGCCGAAGGGTGATCAAAAATGTTTCTATTATCCACATTCGAAACTTGCTTACCTTGTGAAGGAGGTTGCTGTGATTCCGGTGTAAACTGACCTCTGCCAGGGCCCCCTGCACCTGGGCGACCTCTGGATCGTCTACCCATGTTCCCAAATGACCTTTGCTGTAAGGTTGGACATTGTGCGCGCCAGTGGCCTTCCTGCCGGCAATAGGCACACTGGTTAATGGTTACCGGAGCCAAGGGCGCACTTCCCTGTGGAATGTACTGACCTCTAAATTGATTACCCCCTCTAGGGTTTCTAACAATCTGCTGTAATAAAACTTTAGTTTTCAGGTCACCCTTTTTTTTCTCAAGTTTTTTCTTTTCAGTATTTACACGATTTTCATAGTACTGAGCCATATGCAGTACTTCTGATTGAGACTTCGCCTGCCAAGCGCTTTCAGAAGACATAATCTGTAACTGGATGTCAGGCAGCAATCCACGTACAAATTTATCGACAAACAACCTTTTCCCTGACTGTGCCTAAGTCTTGTCCACTGAAATCTGAGAATACCTGCTCGAACTGATTGAAGAAATCGGTAGCACCCTCAGACTTTCCTTGGACACAGGCCGTAAGCTTGTCCCAAATGAATCTTTTTTCTGGAACCATAGTTTTCAATTTTACATTAATTCTATCAGGCAAGGTTAATATCACTTGAGGTGGTCGTTCGCCAGCTGGTCTTTCTCTGTCTAGCCTAACCATGTTATCCCATGTATCTCCCAACCCAGGTATGTCATCTATAGTCCTAATCTGTTTCCACAAATCAACTGGCAGGAGTACGGGAAATAATAGGTCAATATCACTTAAAGTGAATACCGACGACTGTAGGACCGACTCTATTTCTTTATAGAATCCGGTCGGATTCTTTCTTATATCGGGAATAGATTGCTTTATGGTGTTCACTTCCTGTCTTGAAAATGGGACGTGAACAAACTGTGAAACGTAATCTGCAGGAATCTCAACTTTCAGGACAAATGTCGGAGGGACCTCTCTCATAGGCAACTGAGAAGTAGGTAGCTTACGAAAGCTTACCAAGCAACAGAGCCAAATCAAGCGCTAAGGCAGTCGAAGAAGTATCAATCGAAAAGGCTCTGTTATAAACACTCAACAATTCTGCGGGACAACAAATCTTTCTTCTTACACACTCATTCTGCAGGTGCTCTACCATCACCTGTATCACTTTCTTTTGCATTTCTAACGTATACTGACTATTTGTGTCATATACTTCATCTGGAGTTATCGACATATCCCAAATCCATCTTATCGCATCCTTTATATAAATTCGCGCTTCCTCTCCTTTTAATTCTCGACGAGGAGAAAACCGTTTCTATACGTACATAATACCTAAACTACCACCATCTGCTTCCTCATTCTGTAACTCTTCCAACTCCTTCCTATACTCAAAAATCCTCTCAACATGCTCATATACCTTCTCCGCAGTATCTCTAGACAACGCTAAGGCGTTCAAATCCCGTAACCCTTGTGGGAAATCTACATCATTTAGTCTATTCCACATTATACTCAAATGAGTCCCTAATCCTTCGATAAAAACATTTTTCTCAGGAATATCTTTTAAATTTTCGAGTGTGGAAAAGACATCAGCTTGTTCACCCTTCTCCATACAATGTTTAGCCCAAGCAGTCAATTCACTCTTTTTGTCTGGGGACACAGTATTATGAGTCACAACCCTTGGTCTTGCTCCCTGGTCTACTACAAGCGATGCAGAATCACTTGGAAGAGGAAGAGTAGGCACATTCTGAATAACAACAGGTGAAGGCAAGGGGGCAGGAAAAGGGGTGATGGCTGGAAGAACAACAGGAAGAACAGCAGGGAGGACCGGAGGAACTATAGGAGGGGGAACTACAACAGGAAGGGGCAAAGCGCCAGGAGGAGGAACGTACGGAGGTGGCGCAGAGGCATCGGGCCTTCGTTCATGCAAAAGTTTATTAATCAATTCATCTGACGTATGAACATCTTTTGAAGAGTCGATTTTCTGAATGCCTAATTGAAACGCCCTGTCTGTGTTCCCAACTGACTCCAATTGTTTATTTTGATCATATAACCGTGCCTTTTTCGACACTTGTCATATGTCTACGCATGTGTTTCTCTCTACTCTTTTGTTGCTGCAAAGCTTCTGTTTTCCAACTGTGCAACGCTTCAAATGCTGCAGGACTAGCCTTTTTCTTTACTAATACAGACTCTAAATATTCTATACGAGGGATTACAAAACTACCATTGGTTGGCCACCGAAGATTAGAATTATGTCTGGTTTGTCTGTGCCAAATGTCATTAAATGCTATACTACCAAAACCTTTCTTACAGTACATAGTACATGCCGGCGACCCCTCCTGTGGTGCGGGACGGCTATCTTCCAAAGATTGTCTGTCGCTGCGGAATAATGCCCTAAAGCAGGCAGACAATTTCCCAGGCATATCAAAGTTTTGGTGTTACCTGGTTAAATAATTGTGCTCGCGACTACAATGCTCCAAATTCAAATTGTCAGGGTTAGATTAAGAATCGGGGCACGATTCACCTGACCAAAGGACTGGGAGGCCAGATCGGGTTACTAAGGACAATGCTAAGGACCCACGTGTCTGGTGATTTTTGACAAATTTACCCACCTCAAATATATGGACCATCGTCAAGCCGTCGTCTCGGGCTACAGCTCACCGTCCAGGGATCGGATTGTGCAGTTTCGTCGAGGAATTTGCTTCTCGTCTAGAGTGGCCGTTTCTGTTGGCACCGTCCGATCCCGGTCCGATAGCCGAGCCAACCTTCAACGAGACGAAGTCAATCTTGAGGGTCCCTATTCGGGCGCCATCTGTGGAATCAGAAAAAATACAATATTACACCAAGCAAAGGAAAATACACCGACACAGGCTTGTAAAGATTCACAGAATCTTTATTACAAAACTGAACAGTATTCAACAAAGTACACAAATAGCTATTTGGCCGTCAATACATCACAGAGACCACCAGCAGGGTTCAGTGTGAGCAGTGAACAGAATTTCCTAGCTGGACATCGACGCATTTATACAATTTGTAAAATGATGTCCAGCCTCTTACAGGTTAATTATACACTGGGCTAGGGTCGCGCCAGGTTCACTTTCCTAATTTACATATCTCGTGCATGTGGTTTACTTTTGAATATATTTACTAACACACTCCATTATTCTTTAATTTAACATTTACACTCTTTACATGCTGTTTTAATACAGACCAAACAAATGTTTCACATATTATTTTCGGATAGCATTACTGTTCTTGTATACTTGTAGTTTAACATTGCTAATTCAAGTAATCCCCTGCTCCCGAGGTCAACAAAGGACAAGGTCTACATGACCCTAACATGTAGCCTGAAGGCAGGTTGGACATTAACTCTCCTACAGAGGTTGGAGAGGTTAAGGCAGGAACAAGGGCACACGAGACGGCCATTTTAGATTACAGGGTGACTTTGTACAAAAACCCCAAAATGGCGGTTCTAACCTAAAATGGAGGCTTGATTCAAGATGGCGGCTTACATCAATTTCTAAGGTCAAGACCTTGCCGTAGAGAGTTATTCGCGTACAATTTTAAGCAACTTGGCGTAGGCCAATATACATACAAATCGTTATAATAGGAGGCATAATTTAATATCCAGTTCGACATTGTGACCTGATGTAAATGTGATCCGCAACTTTTGTCTTTGTTGCCTTATAAGGTCCCATAAGGTCGGCCCCCTTCTTTTCCCGCCTCTTTTTTTCTCCGTTCCCCTCCTATACTCCTCTGCGGAGTATTAGGACAAGTGCGTATAAAATGGCCTGCCTGTCCACAGTACAAACACAATTTGTTAAGCTTCCTCTGCTCTTTTTCTGCCTCTGATAATGGTCACACTACCTATCTGCATTGGTTCTACCTCACTACTCCTTCCTCCCTTCATCCTATCTAATCTCACAAATGGGACAGTTTCTGGTTTCTTTTTATCTCCTTTTCTCTCATTCATCCGGTGATCCAGCCTAAGGGCCAGATCTATCATGGCCGTACAAGTGCTTGGTTGCGGTTCTACCTGCGCAATTGCATCTTTTAGTTCTTCCCGTAAACCTTGATAAAACAATACGGTCTGTTTAGCCACTGGCCATTCTGTTTCAATCACTAGTCAATTAAACTGTGTCACATATGTTACCAGATCTCGTGACCCCTGTCTTAAACCTAACAACTCTTTGTCTTGTGCCAGTGAGACTTCCCGTCTATCAAACAGTCTGCCAAACTCTGATAAGAAATCATCCCAATTATATAACAAAGGATCATCTTTCTGTACCAGAGGCATAGCCCAAGCTGCAGCATCGCCTGTTAAATATGATATTACAAAGGCAGTTCTGGCTTTGATAGTTTCAAATGCTGCAGGCTTGCACAAAAAATGAAGTCTACATTGGGTAATAAAGGTCATATATTTTCTAGGATCCCCTGAAAAACGTTCTTGTGCTACCAGGGGTACGCTACTAGGAGGTTGCACAATGACAGTGGGATTTCTACTAGTGGAAACGCTCCCAGTATTGGCTGTACTAGGGCCCTCTAAAGGGGTACCTTGGGCCACCAATCCTTGGACTTGTGATTTCAAAGTGGTAGTTTCCTGCCGAGCATGCTTTAATTCCATTTGGATATCTTGTAGTGCCTTTAGCACATCGGCTAAAGGTGGAGGTGTCGTGTCCATTTGGCTTGGGTGGTTGTGAGTATCCCAATCTGGGGGTGGCTTATTATGTCACGATCACACTTTACAGGAAAGGAAGAGAGATCAACACTCTCCCCCAAACCACTGAAGCCGAATGAACTCGACCCTCCCACCGTGGTTGGCACAGACACCTGATATATAAAACAGGCGCCACGTGGCAGCCAATGGGGGGAAGAGGGGTTAGGGAGAGGTTGTGGATAGGATGGGGAATTTAGGAACACCGGAAAAAGGGTAAGGAACTCCTACTTTGGATGGGACAGGGGAAACACCAGGAAAGAACCCTACTCTGTCCAGCATGTAACACTGACCACGTATATAACCTAACTTCCTACCTAGTACACCTTACTACGTGTACTAACCCTTGTTGGTTCACAAGAAAACACATAAGCAAGCAACATGATGAAAACAAACATTAGGAGAACTTCCCATCATGATAAACAAGACACATGGCCCTTCGGGCAGCAAAGCAACATATAACATAAAAGATTTCCCTCCTACACTAGTTTACTGCACCAGTGAAGATTTGGTGAACTTGATAAACGTAATGTCCATGTATTATATTGAGTCTTTTGTCAGTAAATAGTTCATTACTCATAGAGACCCATTAAAGATACAGATTCACTATTACTTGATACACACTGGGTTTGCCCAACACAACCGTAAATGAGTGAACACCCTGGATTTCCCAACGCTGCAGAACATAAGTGAATACACTGTGTTTTCTCAGCACAACATTCCAAAAACGTTCGCCGCTACTTATCTTATGTCTGGGAGCCCCTCAGAACTTCCCAGACGAAATGCGACCCACTGTAAATCACTCCCAACAATGTAAGCAATCACCGTGCATTTCCCCGTACTTATCTTGGGTCTGGTTAGCCCCACGGGACTTCCCAGACAATGACCGCAAAGCCGTGATTCTTATCTGCACTCTCCTGCTCCTTCCGAAATGAATCAGAATAAGCCACACCTGCACGCTGCTGTTACCAGTTAATATGCTGTCCTTAATCCCAGACAGCTGGCCAAGCGCGCGCGTGTTGAACTACACGCAGAACCAGAGAATGATGGGAATTATAGTTTCTAGACCTTCCCAGCTTAAGAGTCATATCTAGACACTCCTCGTCTTTGCCAATACGGTAGTCCAGAGGTAAAAATGGCACCTTATGCAGATGACATTTTAATAATTATCTTAGAAATTATTACATTATTTTCTAATGTCTCTGGAATGTCAATCTAGAAAAATCTGAAATTCTACCCCTAAATCCATGTTAAACATGAATTACATTTCTTGGGTCTTAAATGGTGCCAAAATCATATCAAATATTTGGGTATTGCAATCTCCAAGCAGATGGTCAACATTATCTTTCATGGATTCTTCAAAAGAGCATTAACTTAATGTTGATAGTCTGCTGAATAATATTAAGGACTCAATTTCCACGTGGTGGGGCAGATTCAAAACTATTACAATGATGTATCATGCTATTCTATTTTACCTGCAAATGCTTAGTCTTCCACTACATTTTCCTTTATTAAGTCTATTAATTCTAATGTATGTAATTTCCTGTGGGGAGGGGAGCTAAAAAGAAAAATAGAATTTTATTGACCAAATTATTTAATTTTCATGAAATGGGGGAATGAGATGTCCTAATTTAAGATACTTTCAAAAAGCGTTCATACTTGTCCCAATTATGGTTTTTGAATGGTAGTGTTGATGAAAACAACTAGTTCTGCCAATCTCTATTAACAATCTGGTAACTCTAGAGGGTAACTCCCTTTCACCTTATCTATGGTGTAATAATAAAATCATGGTGAGGGGCAGAACCCTTTTTTGGAAACATTGGGTTAAAAAGCAGATCAAATATATCTATCAGATTATCTCAGGCCGGCCCTAATCTTGCATTGACCTCAAGACACGATTCTCCCTTTCACACTCTGACCTTCATCAATGCAGTAAACCTATGGATGCATGTATTGATTACTTGGTGTTTGTGGAGAATAATATGCTAACATCAGAAAATTCAGGATTAAAATGGCTTGAATCTACATTTTTTAGAGCTTCACAATTTTATAGACTGATTGTTGTTAATAGATCATTGAAAATTAAATCACTGATTGAAGAACAATTAGAAATTG
Source organism: Ambystoma mexicanum (assembly GCF_040938575.1). Classification (NCBI taxonomy): domain Eukaryota; kingdom Metazoa; phylum Chordata; class Amphibia; order Caudata; family Ambystomatidae; genus Ambystoma; species Ambystoma mexicanum. Next base: position 1,482,583,051 of record NC_090924.1, read on the forward strand.
ACTTCAATATGGAATTGTAATGTGAGGAATGGTTAGTCATATGGAAGGAAATGAGGCCGGTGTCTACATCATCACATTTAACTCAAATGTCATTTTTCTTTACTCACAGAGCCTTCATAACTCGTTCATGTTATGTCACACCATGTCAACTCAGCATAGGATTTTTGGACCTTTTCTTTATTTAAAAAAAAAAAAAGAATGTTGGATGCTAGTTTGGGACAACTTAACTCATATGTTCAATGTTGATGCTCCCCTTACTTTCTCCAATATTTTATTGGAAAGTTTATCTTTTATTTCCTTAGTTATTGATCACTCATTACATGGACGCAGTAGAGTCCATGTAGTTATGGTTACATTGGTGTTTCCATAGGAAGAGCAATTTTTGGGTGGCTTATAACTTCGCTCCCTCTGGACGAATCCTCACCAAACTTTGCAAAAAAAGTATATGGCCCACTCTGAATTAGATTGGCGAGGTTTGGTCCAGGGGGGGCAAAGTTATAGGGGGGTCCCAAAACCTTTGTTTTTTCCCATAGACATAATGGGAAAAAACTTTGCGCACGCCTACAGCCCAAACCGCTGGACAGATTTACACCAAATTTGCGACAGGAGCGGGGGCTTGGTCCCGAAAGCGTGCTTTTGCAAATTTGGTGTAAATCCGTCCAGTAGTTTTTTTTTAAATGACCAAAATGTAAGGCAAACTAATTAGTGATATCTCCGTTCGCTCCGCGGACGGACTTCCCTGTTCACTCTGTGGACAATGCCCCGATTGGCCAAGCGGCTTGTGTGATGTCCGCAGACATGCGACGTGTTCGCTGATTGGATGGCGTGGTGCGTGAAGCGAATCAGAATTTTTGTGGCGCCCGCGATCTTGCATTCGCCGACGACCGCAGACAGCGCAGTGAAACTTGGATTATAAATTGTATTTAGTGGAGTGTGTTGGTGTGTAAGAGTGTTTGGGGAGGGTGGGGGAGTATGAGATAGGTTCAATGTTCTGTTTTTTATGTGCTAGACGCTTTTGTTGTGTTCGATTTGTCTGTGGACAACACGGCTGTTCTGACATTTTCTATATAAACTAAATGGTGGGGTGTTCTGAGGACGGAGTATGTGTCCGTTTTGTTCGCAAGCAAGCTAAAATTGAGCTAAGAACACTCGCGGTGTCCTTAAATGTTCGTGCATAAACAAAATAGGGGTGTCCTGAGGACGCTGTCAGTATTGTACTCTGGCAAGTTGAATGTGTTCTAAGAACACTCGCGGTGTCCTGAAATGTTTGCTATTAAACAAAAAGGTGGTGTTCTGAGAACGCTGTTCCTATTGTTCGTTGTCAGGTTGAAAGTGTTCTAAGAAACCTCCTTATGTCCGCTGACATTACAATTTCCTATGGGCCTCACCCGACTTTTTGTCCACTAAACAAACGATAAATCAGGCTGGTGTGCGCTGACATTATGTGATAATCCTATCACTAGCCCCATCGACCTGGCTGACCTGTTTTTGCGACACAAAATCATATCTCCCGCCCCTAAGCCTGACATTATCAAAGCATTCATATTCCCCGTGTCTCTCCGTGACGTTACAGGGTGCGTAGCTAAACGTTCCCAGTTGTCTCCAGTCCTACGCGACTTTACACAGAACCCGGAAAACAACACACATCATCTCACAACACAGCGCGCCACAATTCGGAATATGAAACTGTGATTTAAAAGCAAACAGCAACATTGTACATTTCGTAAAGTACATTTATTTGACATCAAATGTTTAGAGAATATTCCGCGATTTGCATTTGTCTTTGCTGTCGATCCGCAAAAGTTCATCTTGAGTCACGCGCTGTTCCTTTGCGCTACTCAGGGTGTTGGTTTATGATAAAAGAAGCACTATGGTCGCACTGATAATCGGAAGGCTGTTCCAACAACGTGGCATTATGGATTATAAAATACTAGCATATTAAAAATGGCAGTACACGTTTAGGAAGCGACAACAGAACAACCTAATCATTTTGGGGTTTATTTAAATACTACTCTATTTGCATGTGAATGTATGCATATGGATGTAATGAATTTACATCTGTGCATTTGCGACTTTCATTACAAAAAAGGGGTGAGCTCAATGAGAGGCTATAACAACCATGCCCTCGGCAATCACCCATCATGCACCTGGTGAATTATGCAAATTAGGTTATGACGTCATTTAGCTACTTCTAGCTACTTTTATGACGGCCAATAGCAACTTTTCTTACTAAGGAGTTGCCAACACTGCTCCTACGCGACTTCATACCATCTAGAGGAGGGTGAGGTTACCTGGGCCATCGGCTACACCCTCCAGATATGAAGGGAAGACTATTAGCTCCACGTGCCCTCCACATCTAGAGGAGGGTGAGGTTACCTGGGCCATCGGCCACACCCTCCAGATATGAAGGGAAGACTATTAGCTACACGTGCCCTCCACATCTAGAGGAGGGAGAGGTTACCTGGGCCATCGGCCACACCCTCCAGATATGAAGGGAAGACTATTAGCTCCACGTGCCCTCCACATCTAGAGGAGGGTGTGGTTACCTGGGCCATCGGCCAGACCCTCCAGATATGAAGGGAAGACTATTAGCTCCACGTGGCCTCCACATCTAGAGGAGGATGAGGTTACCTGGGCCATCGGCCACACCCTCCAGGTATGAAGGGAAGACTATTAGCTCCACCCGGCCTCCACATCTAGAGGAGGGTGAGGTTACCTGGGCCATCGGCCACACCCTCCAGATATGAAGGGAAGACTATTAGCTCCACATGCTCTCCACATCTAGAGGAGGGTAAGGTTACCTGGGCCATCGGCCAGACGCTCCAGATATGAAGGGAAGACTATTAGCTCCACATGTCCTCCACATCTAGGGGAGGGTGAGGTTACCTGGGCCATCGGCCGCACCGTCCAGATATGAAGGGAAGACTATTAGCTCCACGTGCCCTCCACATCTAGAGGAGGGTGAGGTTACCTGGGCCATCGGCCACACCCTCCAGATATGAAGGGAAGACTATTAGCTCCACGTGCCCTCCACATCTATAGGAGGGTGAGGTTACCTGCGCCATCAGCTACACCCTCCAGATATGAAGGGAAGACTGTTAGCTCCACATGCCCTCCACATCTAGAGGAGGGAGAGATTACCTGGGCCATCAGCCACACCCTCCATATATGAAGGGAAGACTATTAGTTCCACGTGCCCTCCACATCTAGAGGAGGGTGAGGTTACCTGAGCCATCGGCCACACCCTCCAGATATGAAGGGAAGACTATTAGCTCCACGTGCCCTCCACATCTAGAGGAGGGTGAGGTTACCTGGGCCATCGTCCACACCCTCCAGATATGAAGGGAAGACTATTAGCTCCACGTGCCCTACACATCTAGAGGAGGGTTAGGTTACCTAGGCCAAAGACCACACCCTCTAGATATGAAGGGAAGACTATTAGCTCCACGTGCCCTCCACATCTAGAGGAGGATGAGGTTACCTGGGCCATCGGCCACACCCTCCAGATATGAAGGGAAGACTATTAGTTCCACATGCCCCCCACATCTAGAGGAGGGTGAGGTTACCTGGGCCATCGGCTACACCCTCCAGATATGAAGGGAAGACTATTAGCTCCACGTGCCCTCCACATCTAGAGGAGGGTAAGGTTACCTGTGCCATCGGCCACACCCTCCATATATGAAGGGAAGACTATTAACTCCACATGCCCTCCACATCTAGAGGAGGGTGAGGTTACCTGGGCCATCGGCCACACCGTCCAGATATGAAGGGAAGACTATTAGCTCCACGTGCCCTCCACATCTAGAGGAGAGTGAGGTTACCTAGGCCATCGGCCACACCCTCCAGAATTGAAGGGAAGACTATTAGCTCCACGTGCCCTCCACATCTAGAGGAGGATGAGGTTACATGGGCCATCGGCCACACCCTCCAGATATGAAGGGAAGGCTATTAGCTCCACGTGCCCTCCAAATCTAGAGGAGGATGAGGTTACCTGGGCCATCAGCCACACCCTCCAGATATGAAGGGAAGACTATTAGCTCCACGTGCCCTCCACATCTAGAGGAGGGGGAAGTTACCTGGGCCATCAGCCACACCCTCCAGATATGAAGGGAAGACTATCAGCTCCACGTAGCCTCCACATCTAGAGGAGGGTGGGGTTACCTGGGCAATCAGCGACACCCTCCAGATATGAAGGGAAGACTATTAGCTCCACGTGCCCTCCATATCTAGAGGAGGGTCAGGTTACCTGGGCCATCGGCCACACCCTCCAGATATGAAGGAAAGACTATTAGCTCCAAGTGCCCTCCACATCTAGAGGAGGGTGAGGTTACCTGGGCCATCGGCCACACCCTCCAGATATGAAGGGAAGACTATTAACTCCACGTGCCCTCCACATCTAGAGGAGGGTGAGGTTACGTGGGCCATCGGCCACACCCTCCAGATATGAAGGGAAGACTATTAGCTCCACGTGGCCTCCACATCTAGAGGAGGATGAGGTTACCTGGGCCATCGGCCACACCCTCCAGGTATGAAGGGAAGACTATTAGCTCCACCCGGCCTTCACATCTAGAGGAGGGTGAGGTTACCTGGGCCATCGGCCACACCCTCCAGATATGAAGGGAAGACTATTAGCTCCACATGCTCTCCACATCTAGAGGAGGGTAAGGTTACCTGGGCCATCGGCCAGACGCTCCAGATATGAAGGGAAGACTATTAGCTCCACATGTCCTCCACATCTAGGGGAGGGTGAGGTTACCTGGGCCATCGGCCACACCGTCCAGATATGAAGGGAAGACTATTAGCTCCACGTGCCCTCCACATCTAGAGGAGGGTGAGGTTACCTGGGCCATCGGCCACACCCTCCAGATATGAAGGGAAGACTATTAGCTCCACGTGCCCTCCACATCTATAGGAGGGTGAGGTTACCTGCGCCATCAGCTACACCCTCCAGATATGAAGGGAAGACTATTAGCTCCACATGCCCTCCACATCTAGAGGAGGGAGAGATTACCTGGGCCATCAGCCACACCCTCCATATATGAAGGGAAGACTATTAGTTCCACGTGCCCTCCACATCTAGAGGAGGGTGAGGTTACCTGAGCCATCGGCCACACCCTCCAGATATGAAGGGAAGACTATTAGCTCCACGTGCCCTCCACATCTAGAGGAGGGTGAGGTTACCTAGGCCATCGTCCACACCCTCCAGATATGAAGGGAAGACTATTAGCTCCACGTGCCCTATACATCTAGAGGAGGGTTAGGTTACCTAGGCCAACGACCACACCCTCTAGATATGAAGGGAAGACTATTAGCTCCACGTGCCCTCCACATCTAGAGGAGGATGAGGTTACCTGGGCCATCGGCCACACCCTCCAGATATGAAGGGAAGACTATTAGTTCCACATGCCCCCCACATCTAGAGGAGGGTGAGGTTACCTGGGCCATCGGCTACACCCTCCAGATATGAAGGGAAGACTATTAGCTCCACGTGCCCTCCACATCTAAAGGAGGGTGAGGTTACCTGGGCCATCGGCCACACCCTCCAGATATGAAGGGAAGACTATTAGCTCCACGTGCCCTCCACATCTAGAGGAGGGAGAGGTTACCTGGGCCATCGGCCACACCCTCCAGATATGAAGGGAAGACTATTAGCTCCACGTGCCCTCCACATCTAGAGGAGGGTGCGGTTACCTGGGCCATCGGCCAGACCCTCCAGATATGAAGGGAAGACTATTAGCTCCAAGTGCCCTCCACATCAAGAGGAGGGTGCGGTTACCTGGGCCATCGGCCACACACTCCAGATATGAAGGGAAGACTATTAGCTCTACGTGCCCTCCACATCTAGAGGGTGAGATTACCTGGGCCATCAGCCACACTCTCCAGATATGAAGGGAAGAATATTAGTTCCACGTGCCCTCCACATCTAGAGGAGGGTGAGGTTACCTGGGCCATCGGCCACACCTTCCAAATATGAAGGGAAGACTATTAGCTCCACGTGCCCTCCACATCTAGAGGAGGGTGAGGTTACCTGGGCCAACGGCCACTCCCCCCAGATATGAAGGGAAGACTATTAGCTCCATGTGCCCTCCACATCTAGAGGAGGATGAGGTTACCTGGGCCATCGGCCACACCCTCCAGATATGAAGGGAAGACTATTAGCTCCACGTGGCCTCCAAATCTAGAGGAGGGTGAGGTTACCTGGGCCATCGGCCACTCCCTCCAGATATGAAGGGACGACTATTAGCTCCACGTGCCCTCCACATCTAGAGCAGTATGAGCTTACCTGGGCCATCGGCTACACCCTCCAGATATGAAGGGAAGACTATTAGCTCCACCTGACCTCCACATCTACAGGAGGATGAGGTTACCTGGGCCATCGGCCACACCCTCCAGATATGAAGGGAAGACTATTAGCTCCACGTGCCCTCCACATCTAGAGGAGGATGAGGTTACCTGGGCCATCAGCCACACCCTCCAGATATGAAGGGAAGACTATTAGCTCCATGTGCCCTCCACATCTAGAGGAGGGGGAGGTTACCTGGGCCATCGGCCACACCTTCCAGATATGAAGGGAAGACTATTAGCTCTACGTGCCCTCCACATTTAGAGGAGGGTGAGGTTACCTGGGCCATCAGCCACACCCTCCAGATATGAAGGCAAGACCATTAGCTCCACGTGCCCTCCACATCTAGAGGAGGGTGAGGTTACCTGGGCCATCGGCCACACCCTCCTGAAGCGAAGACTATTAGCTCCACGTGCCCTCCACATCTAGAGGCGGGTGAGGTTACCTGGGCCATCGGCCCCACCCTCCTGAAGGGAAGACTATTAGCTCCACGTGCCCTCCACATCTAGAGGAGGGTGAGGTTACCTGGGCCATTGTCTACACCCTCCAGATATGAAGGGAAGACTATTAGCTCCACGTGCCCTCCACATCTAGAGGAGGGTGAGGTTACCTGGGCCATCGGCCACACCCTCCAGATATGAAGGGAAGACTATTAGCTCTACGTGCCCTCCACATTTAGAGGAGGGTGAGATTACCTGGGCCATCAGCCACACCCTCCAGATATGAAGGGAAGACTATTAGTTCCACGTGCCCTCCACATCTAGAGGAGGGTGAGGTTACCTGGGCCATCGGCCACACCCTCCAGATATGAAGGGAAGACTATTAGCTCCACGTGGCCTCCAAATCTAGAGGAGGGTGAGGTTACCTGGGCCATCGGCCACTCCCTCCAGATATGAAGGGAAGACTATTAGCTCCACCTCACCTCCACATCTAGAGGAGGATGAGGTTACCTGGGCCATCGGCTACACCCTCCAGATATGAATGGAAGACTATTAGCTCCACGTGCCCTCCACATCTAAAGGAGGATGAGCTTACCTGGGCCATCGGCTACACCCTCCAGATATGAAGGGAAGACTATTAGCTCCACCTCACCTCCACATCTAGAGGAGGATGAGGTTACCTGGGCCATCGGCTACACCCTCCAGATATGAATGGAAGACTATTAGCTCCACGTGCCCTCCACATCTAGAGGAGGATGAGGTTACCTGGGCCATCGGCCACACCCTCCAGATATGAAAGGAAGACTATTAGCTCCATGTGCCCTCCACATCTAGAGGAGGGTAAAGTTACCGGTGCCATCGGCCACACCCTCCATATATGAAGGGAAGACTATTAACTCCATGTGCCCTCCACATCTAGAAGAGGGTGAGGTTACCTGGGCCACCAGCCACACCCTCCAGATATGAAGGGAAGACTATTAGCTCCATGTGCCCTCCACATCTATAAGAGGGTGAGGTTACCTGGGCAATTGGTTACACCCTCCAGATATGAAGGGAAGACTGTTAGCTCCACGTGCCCTCCACATCTAGAGGAGGGTGAGGTTAACTGGGCCATCGGCCACACCGTCCAGATATGAAGGGAAGACTATTCGCTCCACGTGCCCTCCACATCTAGAGGAGAGTGAGGTTACCTGGGCCATCGGCCACACCCTCCAGATATGAAGGGAAGACTATTAGCTCCACATGCCCTCCACATCTAGAGGAGGATGAGGTTACCTGGGTCATCGGCCACACCCTCCAGATATGAAGGGAAGACTATTAGCTCCACGTGCCCTCCACATCTAGAGGAGGATGAGGTTACCTGGGCCAACGGCCATACCCGCCAGATAGGAAGGGAAGACTATTAGCTCCACCTGACCTCCACATCTAGAGGAGGATGAGGTTACCTGGGCCATCGGCCACACCCTCCAGATATGAAGGGAAGACTATTAGCTCCACGTGCCCTCCACATCTAGAGGAGGATGAGGTTACCTGGGCCATCGGCCACACCCTCCAGATATGAAGGCAAGACTATTAGCTCCACGTGCCCTCCACATCTAGAGGAGGATGAGGTTACCTGGGTCATCGGCCACACCCTCCAGATATGAAGGGAAGACTATTAGCTCCACGTGCCCTCCACATCTAGAGGAGGATGAGGTTACCTGGGCCATCGGCCACACCCTCCAGATATGAAGGCAAGACTATTAGCTCCACGTGCCCTCCACATCTAGAGGAGGGTGAGGTTACCTGGGCCATCGGCCACACCCTCCAGATATGAAGGGAAGACTATTAGCTCCACGTGCCCTCCACATCTAGAGGAGGGTGAGGTTACCTGGGCCATCGGCCTCACCCTCCAGATATGAAGGCAAGACTATTAGCTCCACGTGCCCTCCACATCTAGAGGAGGGTGAGGTTACCTGGGCCATCGGCCACACCCTCCAGATATGAAGGGAAGACTATTAGCTCCACGTGCCCTCCACATCTAGAGGAGGGTGAGGTTACCTGGGCCATCGGCCTCACCCTCCAGATATGAAGGGAAGACTATTAGTTCCACGTGCCCCCCACATCTAGAGGAGGGTGAGGTTACCTGGGCCATTGGCTACACCCTCCAGATATGAAGGGAAGACTATTACCCCCACGTGCCCTCCACATCTAGAGGAAGGAGAGGTTACCTGGGCCATCGGCCACACCCTCCAGATATGAAGGGAAGACTATTAGCTCCACGTGCCCTCCACATGTAGAGGAGGGTGCGGTTACCTGGGCCATCGGCCAGACCCTCCAGATATGAAGGGAAGACTATTAGCTCCACGTGCCTTCCACATCTAGAGGAGGGTGCAGTTACCTGGGCCATCGGCCACACCCTCCAGATATGAAGGGAAGACTATTAGCTCTACGTGCCCTCCACATCTAGAGGAGGGTGAGGTTACCTGGGCCATCGGCCACACCTTCCAGATATGAAGGGAAGACTATTAGCTCCACATGCCCTCCACATCTAGAGGAGGGTGAGGTTACCTGGGCCAACGGCCACACCCTCCAGATATGAAGGGAAGACTATTAGCTCCACCTGACCTCCACATCTAGAGGAGGATGAGGTTACCTGGGCCATGGGCCACACCCTCCAGATATGAAGGGAAGACTATTAGCTCCACGTGCCCTCCACATCTAGAGGAGGATGAGGTTACCTGGGCCATCAGCCACACCCTCCAGATATGAAGGGAAGACTATTAGCTCCACGTGCCCTCCACATCTAGAGGAGGATGAGGTTACCTGGGCCATCGGCTACACCCTTCAGATATGAAGGGAAGACTATTAGCTCCACATGCCCTCCACATCTAGAGGAGGGTGAGGTTACCTGGGCCATCGGCTACACCCTCCAGATATGAAGGGAAGACTATTAGCTCCACGTGCCCTCCACATCTAGAGGAGGGTGAGGTTACCTGGGCCATCGGCTACACCCTCCAGATATGAAGGGAAGACTATTAGCTCCACGTGCCCTCCACATCTAGAGGAGGATGAGGTTACCTGGGCCAACGGCCATAACCGCCAGATAGGAAGGGAAGACTATTATCTCCATGTGCCCTCCACATCTAGAGGAGGGTGAGGTTACCTGGCCCATCGGCCACACCCTCCAGATATGAAGGGAAGATTATTAGCTCCACGTGCCCTCCACATCTAGAGGAGGGGGAAGTTACCTGGGCCATCAGCCACACCCTCCAGATATGAAGGGAAGACTATCAGCTCCACGTAGCCTCCATATCTAGAGGAGGGTGGGATTACCTGGGCAATCAGCGACACCCTCCAGATATGAAGGGAATACTATTAGCTCCACGTGCCCTCCACATCTAGAGGAGGGTCAGGTTACCTGGGCCATCGGCCACACCCTCCAGATATGAAGGAAAGACCATTAGCTCCAAGTGCCCTCCACATCTAGAGGAGGGTGAGGTTACCTGGGCCATCGGCCACACCCTCCAGATATGAAGGGAAGACTATTAACTCCACGTGCCCTCCACATCTAGAGGAGGGTGAGGTTACGTGGGCCATCGGCCACACCCTCCAGATATGAAGGGAAGACTATTAGCTCCACGTGGCCTCCACATCTAGAGGAGGATGAGGTTACCTGGGCCATCGGCCACACCCTCCAGGTATGAAGGGAAGACTATTAGCTCCACCCGGCCTTCACATCTAGAGGAGGGTGAGGTTACCTGGGCCATTGGCCACACCCTCCAGATATGAAGGGAAGACTATTAGCTCCACATGCTCTCCACATCTAGAGGAGGGTAAGGTTTCCTGGGCCATCGGCCAGACGCTCCAGATATGAAGGGAAGACTATTAGCTCCACATGTCCTCCACATCTAGGGGAGGGTGAGGTTACCTGGGCCATCGGCCACACCGTCCAAATATGAAGGGAAGACTATTAGCTCCACGTGCCCTCCACATCTAGAGGAGGGTGAGGTTACCTGGGCCATCGGCCACACCCTCCAGATATGAAGGGACGACTATTAGCTCCACGTGCCCTCCACATCTATAGTGGGGTGAGGTTACCTGCGCCATCAGCTACACCCTCCAGATATGAAGGGAAGACTGTTAGCTCCACATGCCCTCCACATCTAGAGGAGGGAGAGATTACCTGGGCCATCAGCCACACCCTCCATATATGAAGGGAAGACTATTAGTTCCACGTGCCCTCCACATCTAGAGGAGGGTGAGGTTACCTGAGCCATCAGCCACACCCTCCAGATATGAAGGGAAGACTATTAGCTCCACGTGCCCTCCACATCTAGAGGAGGGTGAGGTTACCTGGGCCATCGTCCACACCCTCCAGATATGAAGGGAAGACTATTAGCTCCACGTGCCCTACACATCTAGAGGAGGGTTAGGATACCTAGGCCAACGACCACACCCTCTAGATATGAAGGGAAGACTATTAGCTCATCGTGCCCTCCACATCTAGAGGAGGATGAGGTTACCTGGGCCATCGGCCACACCCTCCAGATATGAAGGGAAGACTATTAGTTCCACATGCCCCCCACATCTAGAGGAGGGTGAGGTTACCTGGGCCATCGGCTACACCCTCCAGATATGAAGGGAAGACTATTAGCTCCACGTGCCCTCCACATCTAGAGGAGGGTGAGGTTACCTGGGCCATCGGCCACACCCTCCAGATATGAAGGGAAGACTATTAGCTCCACGTGCCCTCCACATCTAGAGGAGGGAGAGGTAACCTGGGCCATCGGCCACACCCTCCAGATATGAAGGGAAGACTATTAGCTCCACGTGCCCTCCACATCTAGAGGAGGGTGCGGTTACCTGGGCCATCGGCCAGACCCTCCAGATATGAAGGGAAGACTATTAGCTCCAAGTGCCCTCCACATCAAGAGAAGGGTGCGGTTACCTGGGCCATCGGCCACACCCTCCAGATATGAAGGGAAGACTATTAGCTCTACGTGCCCTCCACATCTAGAGGGTGAGATTACCTGGGCCATCAGCCACACCCTCCAGATATGAAGGGAAGACTATTAGCTCTACGTGCCCTCCACATTTAGATGAGGGTGAGGTTACCTGGGCCATCGGCCACACCCTCCAGATATGAAGGCAAGACCATTAGCTCCACGTGCCCTCCACATCTAGAGGAGGGTGAGGTTACCTGGGCCATCGGCCACACCCTCCTGAAGCGAAGACTATTAGCTCCACGTGCCCTCCACATCTAGAGGCGGGTGAGGTTACCTGGGCCATCGGCCACACCCTCCTGAAGGGAAGACTATTAGCTCCACGTGCCCTCCACATCTAGAGGAGGGTGAGGTTACCTGGGCCATTGTCTACACCCTCCAGATATGAAGGGAAGACTATTAGCTCCACGTGCCCTCCACATCTAGAGGAGGGTGAGGTTACCTGGGCCATCGGCCACACCCTCCAGATATGAAGGGAAGACTATTAGCTCTACGTGCCCTCCACATCTAGAGGAGGGTGAGATTACCTGGGCCATCAGCCACACCCTCCAGATATGAAGGGAAGACTATTAGTTCCACGTGCCCTCCACATCTAAAGGAGGATGAGCTTACCTGGGCCATCGGCTACACCCTCCAGATATGAAGGGAAGACTATTAGCTCCACGTGCCCTCCACATCTAGAGGAGGGTGAGGTTACCTGGGCCATTGTCTACACCCTCCAGATATGAAGGGAAGACTATTAGTTCCACGTGCCCTCCACATCTAAAGGAGGATGAGCTTACCTGGGCCATCGGCTACACCCTCCAGATAGGAAGGGAAGACTATTAGCTCCACCTCACCTCCACATCTAGAGGAGGATGAAGTTACCTGGGCCATCGGCTACACCCTCCAGATATGAATGGAAGACTATTAGCTCCACGTGCCCTCCACATCTAGAGGAGGATGAGGTTACCTGGGCCATCGGCCACACCCTCCAGATATGAAAGGAAGACTATTAGCTCCATGTGCCCTCCACATCTAGAGGAGGGTAAGGTTACCGGTGCCATCGGCCACACCCTCCATATATGAAGGGAAGACTATTAACTCCACGTGCCCTCCACATCTAGAGGAGGGTGAGGTTACCTGGGCCACCAGCCACACCCTCCAGATATGAAGGGAAGACTATTAGCTCCACGTGCCCTCCACATCTATAAGAGGGTGAGGTTACCTGGGCAATTGGTTACACCCTCTAGATATGAAGGGAAGACTGTTAGCTCCACGTGCCCTCCACATCTAGAGGAGGGTGAGGTTAACTGGGCCATCGGCCACACCGTCCAGATATGAAGGGAAGACTATTAGCTCCACGTGCCCTCCACATCTAGAGGAGAGTGAGGTTACCTGGGCCATTGGCCACACCCTCCAGATATGAAGGGAAGACTATTAGCTCCACGTGCCCTCCACATCTAGAGGAGCATGAGGTTACCTGGGTCATCGGCCACACCCTCCAGATATGAAGGGAAGACTATTAGCTCCACGTGCCCTCCACATCTAGAGGAGGATGAGGTTACCTGGGCCAACGGCCATACCCGCCAGATTGGAAGGGAAGACTATTAGCTCCACCTGACCTCCACATCTAGATGAGGATGAGGTTACCTGGGCCATCGGCCACACCCTCCAGATATGAAGGGAAGACTATTAGCTCCACGTGCCCTCCACATCTAGAGGAGGATGAGGTTACCTGGGCCATCAGCCACACCCTCCAGATATGAAGGGAAGACTATTAGCTCCACGTGCCCTCCACATCTAGAGGAGGGGGAGGTTACCTGGGCCATCGGCCACACCCTCCAGATATGAAGGGAAGACTATTAGCTCCACGTGCCCTCCACATTTAGAGGAGGGTGAGGTTACCTGGGCCATCGGCTACACCCTCCAGATATGAAGGCAAGACTATTAGCTCCACGTGCCCTCCACATCTAGAGGAGGGTGAGGTTACCTGGGCCATCGGCCACACCCTCCTGAAGGGAAGACTATTAGCTCCACGTGCCCTCCACATCTAGAGGAGGGTGAGGTTACCTGGGCCATCGGCCACACCCTCCTGAAGGGAAGACTATTAGCTCCACGTGCCCTCCACATCTAGAGGAGGGTGAGGTTACCTGGGCCATCGGCCACTTCCTCCAGATATGAAGGGAAGACTATTAGCTCCACGTGCCCTCCACATCTAGAGGAGGGTGAGGTTACCTGGGCCATCGGCCTCACCCTCCAGATATGAAGGGAAGACTATTAGTTCCACATGCCCCCCACATCTAGAGGAGGGTGAGGTTACCTGGGCCATTGGCTACACCCTCCAGATATGAAGGGAAGACTATTACCTCCACGTGCCCTCCACATCTAGAGGAGGGAGAGGTTACCTGGGCCATCGGCCACACCCTCCAGATATGAAGGGAAGACTATTAGCTCCACGTGCCCTCCACATCTAGAGGAGGGTGCGGTTACCTGGGCCATCGGCCAGACCCTCCAGATATGAAGAGAAGACTATTAGCTCCACGTGCCTTCCACATCTAGAGGAGGGTGCGGTTACCTGGGCCATCGGCCACACCCTCCAGATATGAAGGGAAGACTATTAGCTCTACGTGCCCTCCACATCTAGAGGAGGGTGAGATTACCTGGGCCATCAGTCACACCCTCCAGATATGAAGGGAAGAATATTAGTTCCACGTGCCCTCCACATCTAGAGGAGGGTGAGGTTACCTGGGCCAACGGCCACACCCTCCAGATATGAAGGGAAGACTATTAGCTCCACGTGCCCTCCACATCTAGAGGAGGGTGAGGTTACCTGGGCCATCGGCCACTCCCTCCAGGTATGAAGGGAAGACTATTAGCTCCACGTGGCCTCCAAATCTAGAGGAGGGTGATCTTACCTGGGCCATCGGCTACACCCTCCAGATATGAAGGGAAGACTATTAGCTCCACCTGACCTCCACATCTAGAGGAGGATGAGGTTACCTGGGCCATCGGCCACACCCTCCAGATATGAAGGGAAGACTATTAGCTCCACGTGCCCTCCACATCTAGAGGAGGATGAGGTTACCTGGGCCATCAGCCACACCCTCCAGATATGAAGGGAAGACTATTAGCTCCACGTGCCCTCCACATCTAGAGGAGGATTAGGTTACCTGGGCCATCGGCTACACCCTTCAGATATGAAGTGAAGACTATTAGCTCCACATGCCCTCCACATCTAGAGGAGGGTGAGGTTACCTGGGTCATCGGCTACACCCTCCAGATATGAAGGGAAGACTATTAGCTCTGCATGCCCTCGACATCTAGAGGAGGATGAGGTTACCTGGGCCATCGGCCACACCCTCCAGATATGAAAGGAAGACTATTAGCTCCATGTGCCCTCCACATCTAGAGGAGGGTAAGGTTACCTGTGCCATCGGCCACACCCTCCATATATGAAGGGAAGACTATTAACTCCACATGCCCTCCACATCTAGAGTAGGGTGAGGTTACCTGGGCCACCAGCCACACCCTCCAGATATGAAGGGAAGACTGTTAGCTCCACGTGCCCTCCACATCTAGAGGAGGGTGAGGTTAACTGGGCCATCGGCCACACCGTCCAGATATGAAGGGAAGACTATTAGCTCCACGTGCCCTCCACATCTAGAGGAGAGTGAAGTTACCTGGGCCATCGGCCACACCCTCCAGAATTGAAGGGAAGACTATTAGCTCCACGTGCCCTCCACATCTAGAGGAGGATGAGGTTACATGGGCCATCGGCCACACCCTCCAGATATGAAGGGAAGACTATTAGCTCCACGTGCCCTCCACATCTAGAGGAGGATGAGGTTACCTGGGCCAACGGCCATACCCGCCAGATAGGAAGGGAAGACTATTATCTCCATGTGCCCTCCACATCTAGAGGAGGATGAGGTTACCTGGGCCAACGGCCATACCCTCCAGATATGAAGGGAAGACTATTAGCTCCACGTGCCCTCCACATCTAGAGGAGGGTGAGGTTACCTGGGCCATCGGCCACACCCTCCAGATATGAAGGGAAGACTATTAGCTCCACGTGCCCTCCACATCTAGAGGAGGGTGAGGTTACCTGGCCCATCGGCCACACCCTCCAGATATGAAGGGAAGACTATTAGCTCCACGTGCCCTCCACATCTAGAGGAGGGGGAAGTTACCTGGGCCATCAGCCACACCCTCCAGATATGAAGGGAAGACTATCAGCTCCACGTAGCCTCCACATCTAGAGGAGGGTGAGGTTACCTGGGCCATCGGCCACACCCTCCAGATATGAAGGGAAGACTATTAACTCCACGTGCCCTCCACATCTAGAGGAGGGTGAGGTTACGTGGGCCATCGGCCACACCCTCCAGATATGAAGGGAAGACTATTAGCTCCACGTGCCCTCCACATCTAGAGGAGGGCTAGGTTACCTGGGCCAACGACCACACCCTCTAGATATGAAGGGAAGACTATTAGCTCTACGTGCCCTCCACATCTAGAGGGTGAGATTACCTGGGCCATCAGCCACACCCTCCAGATATGAAGGGAAGAATATTAGTTCCACGTGCCCTCCACATCTAGAGGAGGGTGAGGTTACCTGGGCCATCGGCCACACCTTCCAGATATGAAGGGAAGACTATTAGCTCCACGTGCCCTCCACATCTAGAGGAGGGTGAGGTTACCTGGGCCATCGGCCACACCCTCCAGATATGAAGGGAAGACTATTAGCTCCACGTGGCCTCCAAATCTAGAGGAGGGTGAGGTTACCTGGGCCATCGGCCACTCCCTCCAGATATGAAGGGAAGACTATTAGCTCCACGTGCCCTCCACATCTAGAGGAGGATGAGCTTACCTGGGCCATCGGCTACACCCTCCAGATATGAAGGGAAGACTATTAGCTCCACCTGACCTCCACATCTAGAGGAGGATGAGGTTACCTGGGCCATCGGCCACACCCTCCAGATATGAAGGGAAGAATATTAGCTCCATGTGCCCTCCACATCTAGAGGAGGATGAGGTTACCTGGGCCATCAGCCACACCCTCCAGATATGAAGGGAAGACTATTAGCTCCACGTGCCCTCCACATCTACAGGAGGGGGAGGTTACCTGGGCCATCGGCTACACCCTCCAGATATGAAGGCAAGACTATTAGCTCCACGTGCCCTCCACATCTAGCGGAGGGTGAGGTTACCTGGGCCATCGGCCACACCCTCCTCAAGGGAAGACTATTAGCTCCACGTGCCCTCCCCATTTAGAGGAGGGTGAGGTTACCTGGGCCATCGGCTACACCCTCCAGATAAGAAGGCAAGACTATTAGCTCCACGTGCCCTCCACATCTAGCGGAGGGTGAGGTTACCTGGGCCATCGGCCACACCCTCCTGAAGGGAAGACTATTAGCTCCACGTGCCCTCCACATCTAGAGGAGGGTGAGGTTACCTGGGCCATCGGCCACACCCTCCTGAAGGGAAGACTATTAGCTTCACGTGCCCTCCACATCTAGAGGAGGGTGAGGTTACCTGGGCCATCAGCTACACCCTCCAGATATGAAGGGAAGACTATTAGCTCCACGTGCCCTCCACATCTAGAGGAGGGTGAGGTTACCTGGGCCATCGGCCACACCCTCCAGATATGAAGGGAAGACTATTAGCTCCACATGCCCTCCACATCTAGAGGAGGGAGAGGTTACCTGGGCCATCGGCCACACCCTCCAGATATGAAGGGAAGACTATTAGCTCCACGTGCCCTCCACATCTAGAGGAGGGTGCGGTTACCTGGGCCATCGGCCAGACCCTCCAGATATGAAGGGAAGGCTATTAGCTCTACCTGCCCGCCACATCTAGAGGAGGGTGAGATTACCTGGGCCATCAGCCACACCCTCCAGATATGAAGGGAAGAATATTAGTTCCACGTGCCCTCCACATCTAGAGGAGGGTGAGGTTACCTGGGCCATCGGCCACACCCTCCAGATATGAAGGGAAGACTATTAGCTCCACGTGGCCTCCAAATCTAGAGGAGGGTGAGGTTACCTGGGCCATCGGCCACTCCCTCCAGATATGAAGGGAAGACTATTAGTTCCATGTGCCCTCCACATCTAAAGGAGGATGAGCTTACCTGGGCCATCGGCTACACCCTCCAGATATGAAGGGAAGACTATTAGCTCCACCTCACCTCCACATCTAGAGGAGGATGAGGTTACCTGGGCCATCGGCTACACCCTCCAGATATGAATGGAAGACTATTAGCTCCACGTGCCCTCCACATCTAGAGGAGGATGAGGTTACCTGGGCCATCGGCCACACCCTCCAGATATGAAAGGAAGACTATTAGCTCCATGTGCCCTCCACATCTAGAGGAGGGTAAAGTTACCGGTGCCATCGGCCACACCCTCCATATATGAAGGGAAGACTATTAACTCCATGTGCCCTCCACATCTAGAAGAGGGTGAGGTTACCTGGGCCACCAGCCACACCCTCCAGATATGAAGGGAAGACTATTAGCTCCATGTGCCCTCCACATCTATAAGAGGGTGAGGTTACCTGGGCAATTGGTTACACCCTCCAGATATGAAGGGAAGACTGTTAGCTCCACGTGCCCTCCACATCTAGAGGAGGGTGAGGTTAACTGGGCCATCGGCCACACCGTCCAGATATGAAGGGAAGACTATTAGCTCCACGTGCCCTCCACATCTAGAGGAGAGTGAGGTTACCTGGGCCATCGGCCACACCCTCCAGATATGAAGGGAAGACTATTAGCTCTACATTCCCTCCACATCTAGAGGAGGATGAGGTTACCTGGGTCATCGGCCACACCCTCCAGATATGAAGGGAAGACTATTAGCTCCACGTGCCCTCCACATCTAGAGGAGGATGAGGTTACCTGGGCCAACGGCCATACCCGCCAGATAGGAAGGGAAGACTATTAGCTCCACCTGACCTCCACATCTAGAGGAGGATGAGGTTACCTGGGCCATCGGCCACACCCTCCAGATATGAAGGGAAGACTATTAGCTCCACGTGCCCTCCACATCTAGAGGAGGATGAGGTTACCTGGGCCATCGGCCACACCCTCCAGATATGAAGGCAAGACTATTAGCTCCACGTGCCCTCCACATCTAGAGGAGGATGAGGTTACCTGGGCCATCGGCCACACCCTCCAGATATGAAGGGAAGACTATTAGCTCCACGTGCCCTCCACATCTAGAGGAGGATGAGGTTACCTGGGCCATCGGCCACACCCTCCAGATATGAAGGCAAGACTATTAGCTCCACGTGCCCTCCACATCTAGAGGAGGGTGAGGTTACCTGGGCCATCGGCCACACCCTCCTGAAGGGAAGACTATTAGCTCCACGTGCCCTCCACATCTAGAGGAGGGTGAGGTTACCTGGGCCATCGGCCACACCCTCCTGAAGGGAAGACTATTAGCTCCACGTGCCCTCCACATCTAGAGGAGGGTGAGGTTACCTGGGCCATCGGCCACACCCTCCAGATATGAAGGGAAGACTATTAGCTCCACGTGCCCTCCACATCTAGAGGAGGGTGAGGTTACCTGGGCCATCGGCCTCACCCTCCAGATATGAAGGGAAGACTATTAGTTCCACGTGCCCCCCACATCTAGAGGAGGGTGAGGTTACCTGGGCCATTGGCTACACCCTCCAGATATGAAGGGAAGACTATTACCCCCACGTGCCCTCCACATCTAGAGGAGGGAGAGGTTACCTGGGCCATCGGCCACACCCTCCAGATATGAAGGGAAGACTATTAGCTCCACGTGCCCTCCACATGTAGAGGAGGGTGCGGTTACCTGGGCCATCGGCCAGACCCTCCAGATATGAAGGGAAGACTATTAGCTCCACGTGCCTTCCACATCTAGAGGAGGGTGCAGTTACCTGGGCCATCGGCCACACCCTCCAGATATGAAGGGAAGACTATTAGCTCTACGTGCCCTCCACATCTAGAGGAGGGTGAGGTTACCTGGGCCATCGGCCACACCTTCCAGATATGAAGGGAAGACTATTAGCTCCACATGCCCTCCACATCTAGAGGAGGGTGAGGTTACCTGGGCCAACGGCCACACCCTCCAGATATGAAGGGAAGACTATTAGCTCCACGTGCCCTCCACATCTAGAGGAGGGTGAGGTTACCTGGGCCATCGGCCACTCCCTCCAGATATGAAGGGAAGACTATTAGCTCCACGTGGCCTCCAAATCTAGAGGAGGGTGATCTTACCTGGGCCATCGGCTACACCCTCCAGATATGAAGGGAAGACTATTAGCTCCACCTGACCTCCACATCTAGAGGAGGATGAGGTTACCTGGGCCATGGGCCACACCCTCCAGATATGAAGGGAAGACTATTAGCTCCACGTGCCCTCCACATCTAGAGGAGGATGAGGTTACCTGGGCCATCAGCCACACCCTCCAGATATGAAGGGAAGACTATTAGCTCCACGTGCCCTCCACATCTAGAGGAGGATGAGGTTACCTGGGCCATCGGCTACACCCTTCAGATATGAAGGGAAGACTATTAGCTCCACATGCCCTCCACATCTAGAGGAGGGTGAGGTTACCTGGGCCATCGGCTACACCCTCCAGATACGAAGGGAAGACTATTAGCTCCACGTGCCCTCCACATCTAGAGGAGGGTGAGGTTACAAGGGCCATCGGCTACACCCTCCAGATATGAAGGGAAGACTATTAGCTCCACGTGCCCTCCACATCTAGAGGAGGATGAGGTTACCTGGGCCAACGGCCATAACCGCCAGATAGGAAGGGAAGACTATTATCTCCATGTGCCCTCCACATCTAGAGGAGGGTGAGGTTACCTGGCCCATCGGCCACACCCTCCAGATATGAAGGGAAGATTATTAGCTCCACGTGCCCTCCACATCTAGAGGAGGGGGAAGTTACCTGGGCCATCAGCCACACCCTCCAGATATGAAGGAAAGACTATCAGCTCCACGTAGCCTCCACATCTAGAGGAGGGTGGGATTACCTGGGCAATCAGCGACACCCTCCAGATATGAAGGGAATACTATTAGCTCCACGTGCCCTCCACATCTAGAGGAGGGTCAGGTTACCTGGGCCATCGGCCACACCCTCCAGATATGAAGGAAAGACTATTAGCTCCAAGTGCCCTCCACATCTAGAGGAGGGTGAGGTTACCTGGGCCATCGGCCACACCCTCCAGATATGAAGGGAAGACTATTAACTCCACGTGCCCTCCACATCTAGAGGAGGGTGAGGTTACGTGGGCCATCGGCCACACCCTCCAGATATGAAGGGAAGACTATTAGCTCCACGTGGCCTCCACATCTAGAGGAGGATGAGGTTACCTGGGCCATCGGCCACACCCTCCAGGTATGAAGGGAAGACTATTAGCTCCACCCGGCCTTCACATCTAGAGGAGGGTGAGGTTACCTGGGCCATTGGCCACACCCTCCAGATATGAAGGGAAGACTATTAGCTCCACATGCTCTCCACATCTAGAGGAGGGTAAGGTTTCCTGGGCCATCGGCCAGACGCTTCAGATATGAAGGGAAGACTATTAGCTCCACATGTCCTCCACATCTAGGGGAGGGTGAGGTTACCTGGGCCATCGGCCACACCGTCCAGATATGAAGGGAAGACTATTAGCTCCACGTGCCCTCCACATCTAGAGGAGGGTGAGGTTACCTGGGCCATCGGCCACACCCTCCAGATATGAAGGGACGACTATTAGCTCCACGTGCCCTCCACATCTATAGGAGGGTGAGGTTACCTGCGCCATCAGCTACACCCTCCAGATATGAAGGGAAGACTGTTAGCTCCACATGCCCTCCACATCTAGAGGAGGGAGAGATTACCTGGGCCATCAGCCACACCCTCCATATATGAAGGGAAGACTATTAGTTCCACGTGCCCTCCACATCTAGAGGAGGGTGAGGTTACCTGAGCCATCAGCCACACCCTCCAGATATGAAGGGAAGACTATTAGCTCCACGTGCCCTCCACATCTAGAGGAGGGTGAGGTTACCTGGGCCATCGTCCACACCCTCCAGATATGAAGGGAAGACTATTAGCTCCACGTGCCCTACACATCTAGAGGAGGGTTAGGATACCTAGGCCAACGACCACACCCTCTAGATATGAAGGGAAGACTATTAGCTCATCGTGCCCTCCACATCTAGAGGAGGATGAGGTTACCTGGGCCATCGGCCACACCCTCCAGATATGAAGGGAAGACTATTAGTTCCACATGCCCCCCACATCTAGAGGAGGGTGAGGTTACCTGGGCCATCGGCTACACCCTCCAGATATGAAGGGAAGACTATTAGCTCCACGTGCCCTCCACATCTAGAGGCGGGTGAGGTTACCTGGGCCATCGGCCACACCCTCCAGATATGAAGGGAAGACTATTAGCTCCACGTGCCCTCCACATCTAGAGGAGGGAGAGGTAACCTGGGCCATCGGCCACACCCTCCAGATATGAAGGGAAGACTATTAGCTCCACGTGCCCTCCACATCTAGAGGAGGGTGCGGTTACCTGGGCCATCGGCCAGACCCTCCAGATATGAAGGGAAGACTATTAGCTCCAAGTGCCCTCCACATCAAGAGAAGGGTGCGGTTACCTGGGCCATCGGCCACACCCTCCAGATATGAAGGGAAGACTATTAGCTCTACGTGCCCTCCACATCTAGAGGGTGAGATTACCTGGGCCATCAGCCACACCCTCCAGATATGAAGGGAAGACTATTAGCTCTACGTGCCCTCCACATTTAGATGAGGGTGAGGTTACCTGGGCCATCGGCCACACCCTCCAGATATGAAGGCAAGACCATTAGCTCCACGTGCCCTCCACATCTAGAGGAGGGTGAGGTTACCTGGGCCATCGGCCACACCCTCCTGAAGCGAAGACTATTAGCTCCACGTGCCCTCCACATCTAGAGGCGGGTGAGGTTACCTGGGCCATCGTCCACACCCTCCAGATATGAAGGGAAGACTATTAGCTCCACGTGCCCTACACATCTAGAGGAGGGTTAGGATACCTAGGCCAACGACCACACCCTCTAGATATGAAGGGAAGACTATTAGCTCATCGTGCCCTCCACATCTAGAGGAGGATGAGGTTACCTGGGCCATCGGCCACACCCTCCAGATATGAAGGGAAGACTATTAGTTCCACATGCCCCCCACATCTAGAGGAGGGTGAGGTTACCTGGGCCATCGGCTACACCCTCCAGATATGAAGGGAAGACTATTAGCTCCACGTGCCCTCCACATCTAGAGGCGGGTGAGGTTACCTGGGCCATCGGCCACACCCTCCAGATATGAAGGGAAGACTATTAGCTCCACGTGCCCTCCACATCTAGAGGAGGGAGAGGTAACCTGGGCCATCGGCCACACCCTCCAGATATGAAGGGAAGACTATTAGCTCCACGTGCCCTCCACATCTAGAGGAGGGTGCGGTTACCTGGGCCATCGGCCAGACCCTCCAGATATGAAGGGAAGACTATTAGCTCCAAGTGCCCTCCACATCAAGAGAAGGGTGCGGTTACCTGGGCCATCGGCCACACCCTCCAGATATGAAGGGAAGACTATTAGCTCTACGTGCCCTCCACATCTAGAGGGTGAGATTACCTGGGCCATCAGCCACACCCTCCAGATATGAAGGGAAGACTATTAGCTCTACGTGCCCTCCACATTTAGATGAGGGTGAGGTTACCTGGGCCATCGGCCACACCCTCCAGATATGAAGGCAAGACCATTAGCTCCACGTGCCCTCCACATCTAGAGGAGGGTGAGGTTACCTGGGCCATCGGCCACACCCTCCTGAAGCGAAGACTATTAGCTCCACGTGCCCTCCACATCTAGAGGCGGGTGA
Source organism: Ambystoma mexicanum (assembly GCF_040938575.1). NCBI lineage: Eukaryota > Metazoa > Chordata > Amphibia > Caudata > Ambystomatidae > Ambystoma > Ambystoma mexicanum. The sequence goes on from NC_090924.1 coordinate 1,482,606,676, forward strand.
GGTTACCTGGGCCATCGGCCACACCCTCCTGAAGGGAAGACTATTAGCTCCACGTGCCCTCCACATCTAGAGGAGGGTGAGGTTACCTGGGCCATTGTCTACACCCTCCAGATATGAAGGGAAGACTATTAGCTCCACGTGCCCTCCACATCTAGAGGAGGGTGAGGTTACCTGGGCCATCGGCCACACCCTCCAGATATGAAGGGAAGACTATTAGCTCTACGTGCCCTCCACATCTAGAGGAGGGTGAGATTACCTGGGCCATCAGCCACACCCTCCAGATATGAAGGGAAGACTATTAGTTCCACGTGCCCTCCACATCTAGAGGAGGGTGAGTTTACCTGGGCCATCGGCCACACCCTCCAGATATGAAGGGAAGACTATTAGCTCCACGTGGCCTCCAAATCTAGAGGAGGGTGAGGTTACCTGGGCCATCGGCCACTCCCTGCAGATATGAAGGGAAGACTATTAGTTCCACGTGCCCTCCACATCTAAAGGAGGATGAGCTTACCTGGGCCATCGGCTACACCCTCCAGATATGAAGGGAAGACTATTAGCTCCACCTCACCTCCACATCTAGAGGAGGATGAGGTTACCTGGGCCATCGGCTACACCCTCCAGATATGAAGGGAAGACTATTAGTTCCACGTGCCCCCCACATCTAGAGGAGGGTGAGGTTACCTGGGCCATTGGCTACACCCTCCAGATATGAAGGGAAGACTATTACCCCCACGTGCCCTCCACATCTAGAGGAGGGAGAGGTTACCTGGGCCATCGGCCACACCCTCCAGATATGAAGGGAAGACTATTAGCTCCACGTGCCCTCCACATGTAGAGGAGGGTGCGGTTACCTGGGCCATCGGCCAGACCCTCCAGATATGAAGGGAAGACTATTAGCTCCACGTGCCTTCCACATCTAGAGGAGGGTGCAGTTACCTGGGCCATCGGCCACACCCTCCAGATATGAAGGGAAGACTATTAGCTCTACGTGCCCTCCACATCTAGAGGAGGGTGAGGTTACCTGGGCCATCGGCCACACCTTCCAGATATGAAGGGAAGACTATTAGCTCCACATGCCCTCCACATCTAGAGGAGGGTGAGGTTACCTGGGCCAACGGCCACACCCTCCAGATATGAAGGGAAGACTATTAGCTCCACGTGCCCTCCACATCTAGAGGAGGGTGAGGTTACCTGGGCCATCGGCCACTCCCTCCAGATATGAAGGGAAGACTATTAGCTCCACGTGGCCTCCAAATCTAGAGGAGGGTGATCTTACCTGGGCCATCGGCTACACCCTCCAGATATGAAGGGAAGACTATTAGCTCCACCTGACCTCCACATCTAGAGGAGGATGAGGTTACCTGGGCCATGGGCCACACCCTCCAGATATGAAGGGAAGACTATTAGCTCCACGTGCCCTCCACATCTAGAGGAGGATGAGGTTACCTGGGCCATCAGCCACACCCTCCAGATATGAAGGGAAGACTATTAGCTCCACATGCCCTCCACATCTAGAGGAGGATGAGGTTACCTGGGCCATCGGCTACACCCTTCAGATATGAAGGGAAGACTATTAGCTCCACATGCCCTCCACATCTAGAGGAGGGTGAGGTTACCTGGGCCATCGGCTACACCCTCCAGATACGAAGGGAAGACTATTAGCTCCATGTGCCCTCCACATCTAGAGGAGGGTGAGGTTACCTGGGCCATCGGCTACACCCTCCAGATATGAAGGGAAGACTATTAGCTCCACGTGCCCTCCACATCTAGAGGAGGATGAGGTTACCTGGGCCAACGGCCATAACCGCCAGATAGGAAGGGAAGACTATTATCTCCATGTGCCCTCCACATCTAGAGGAGGGTGAGGTTACCTGGCCCATCGGCCACACCCTCCAGATATGAAGGGAAGATTATTAGCTCCACGTGCCCTCCACATCTAGAGGAGGGGGAAGTTACCTGGGCCATCAGCCACACCCTCCAGATATGAAGGGAAGACTATCAGCTCCACGTAGCCTCCACATCTAGAGGAGGGTGGGATTACCTGGGCAATCAGCGACACCCTCCAGATATGAAGGGAATACTATTAGCTCCACGTGCCCTCCACATCTAGAGGAGGGTCAGGTTACCTGGGCCATCGGCCACACCCTCCAGATATGAAGGAAAGACTATTAGCTCCAAGTGCCCTCCACATCTAGAGGAGGGTGAGGTTACCTGGGCCATCGGCCACACCCTCCAGATATGAAGGGAAGACTATTAACTCCACGTGCCCTCCACATCTAGAGGAGGGTGAGGTTACGTGGGCCATCGGCCACACCCTCCAGATATGAAGGGAAGACTATTAGCTCCACGTGGCCTCCACATCTAGAGGAGGATGAGGTTACCTGGGCCATCGGCCACACCCTCCAGGTATGAAGGGAAGACTATTAGCTCCACCCGGCCTTCACATCTAGAGGAGGGTGAGGTTACCTGGGCCATTGGCCACACCCTCCAGATATGAAGGGAAGACTATTAGCTCCACATGCTCTCCACATCTAGAGGAGGGTAAGGTTTCCTGGGCCATCGGCCAGACGCTCCAGATATGAAGGGAAGACTATTAGCTCCACATGTCCTCCACATCTAGGGGAGGGTGAGGTTACCTGGGCCATCGGCCACACCGTCCAGATATGAAGGGAAGACTATTAGCTCCAAGTGCCCTCCACATCTAGAGGAGGGTGAGGTTACCTGGGCCATCGGCCACACCCTCCAGATATGAAGGGAAGACTATTAACTCCACGTGCCCTCCACATCTAGAGGAGGGTGAGGTTACGTGGGCCATCGGCCACACCCTCCAGATATGAAGGGAAGACTATTAGCTCCACGTGGCCTCCACATCTAGAGGAGGATGAGGTTACCTGGGCCATCGGCCACACCCTCCAGGTATGAAGGGAAGACTATTAGCTCCACCCGGCCTTCACATCTAGAGGAGGGTGAGGTTACCTGGGCCATTGGCCACACCCTCCAGATATGAAGGGAAGACTATTAGCTCCACATGCTCTCCACATCTAGAGGAGGGTAAGGTTTCCTGGGCCATCGGCCAGACGCTTCAGATATGAAGGGAAGACTATTAGCTCCACATGTCCTCCACATCTAGGGGAGGGTGAGGTTACCTGGGCCATCGGCCACACCGTCCAGATATGAAGGGAAGACTATTAGCTCCACGTGCCCTCCACATCTAGAGGAGGGTGAGGTTACCTGGGCCATCGGCCACACCCTCCAGATATGAAGGGACGACTATTAGCTCCACGTGCCCTCCACATCTATAGGAGGGTGAGGTTACCTGCGCCATCAGCTACACCCTCCAGATATGAAGGGAAGACTGTTAGCTCCACATGCCCTCCACATCTAGAGGAGGGAGAGATTACCTGGGCCATCAGCCACACCCTCCATATATGAAGGGAAGACTATTAGTTCCACGTGCCCTCCACATCTAGAGGAGGGTGAGGTTACCTGAGCCATCAGCCACACCCTCCAGATATGAAGGGAAGACTATTAGCTCCACGTGCCCTCCACATCTAGAGGAGGGTGAGGTTACCTGGGCCATCGTCCACATCCTCCAGATATGAAGGGAAGACTATTAGCTCCACGTGCCCTACACATCTAGAGGAGGGTTAGGATACCTAGGCCAACGACCACACCCTCTAGATATGAAGGGAAGACTATTAGCTCATCGTGCCCTCCACATCTAGAGGAGGATGAGGTTACCTGGGCCATCGGCCACACCCTCCAGATATGAAGGGAAGACTATTAGTTCCACATGCCCCCCACATCTAGAGGAGGGTGAGGTTACCTGGGCCATCGGCTACACCCTCCAGATATGAAGGGAAGACTATTAGCTCCACGTGCCCTCCACATCTAGAGGCGGGTGAGGTTACCTGGGCCATCGGCCACACCCTCCAGATATGAAGGGAAGACTATTAGCTCCACGTGCCCTCCACATCTAGAGGAGGGAGAGGTAACCTGGGCCATCGGCCACACCCTCCAGATATGAAGGGAAGACTATTAGCTCCACGTGCCCTCCACATCTAGAGGAGGGTGCGGTTACCTGGGCCATCGGCCAGACCCTCCAGATATGAAGGGAAGACTATTAGCTCCAAGTGCCCTCCACATCAAGAGAAGGGTGCGGTTACCTGGGCCATCGGCCACACCCTCCAGATATGAAGGGAAGACTATTAGCTCTACGTGCCCTCCACATCTAGAGGGTGAGATTACCTGGGCCATCAGCCACACCCTCCAGATATGAAGGGAAGACTATTAGCTCTACGTGCCCTCCACATTTAGATGAGGGTGAGGTTACCTGGGCCATCGGCCACACCCTCCAGATATGAAGGCAAGACCATTAGCTCCACGTGCCCTCCACATCTAGAGGAGGGTGAGGTTACCTGGGCCATCGGCCACACCCTCCTGAAGCGAAGACTATTAGCTCCACGTGCCCTCCACATCTAGAGGCGGGTGAGGTTACCTGGGCCATCGGCCACACCCTCCTGAAGGGAAGACTATCAGCTCCACGTGCCCTCCACATCTAGAGGAGGGTGAGGTTACCTGGGCCATTGTCTACACCCTCCAGATATGAAGGGAAGACTATTAGCTCCACGTGCCCTCCACATCTAGAGGAGGGTGAGGTTACCTGGGCCATCGGCCACACCCTCCAGATATGAAGGGAAGACTATTAGCTCTACGTGCCCTCCACATCTAGAGGAGGGTGAGATTACCTGGGCCATCAGCCACACCCTCCAGATATGAAGGGAAGACTATTAGTTCCACGTGCCCTCCACATCTAGAGGAGGGTGAGTTTACCTGGGCCATCAGCCACACCCTCCAGATATGAAGGGAAGACTATTAGCTCCACGTGGCCTCCAAATCTAGAGGAGGGTGAGGTTACCTGGGCCATCGGCCACTCCCTGCAGATATGAAGGGAAGACTATTAGTTCCACGTGCCCTCCACATCTAAAGGAGGATGAGCTTACCTGGGCCATCGGCTACACCCTCGAGATATGAAGGGAAGACTATTAGCTCCACCTCACCTCCACATCTAGAGGAGGATGAGGTTACCTGGGCCATCGGCTACACCCTCCAGATATGAAGGGAAGACTATTAGTTCCACGTGCCCCCCACATCTAGAGGAGGGTGAGGTTACCTGGGCCATTGGCTACACCCTCCAGATATGAAGGGAAGACTATTACCCCCACGTGCCCTCCACATCTAGAGGAGGGAGAGGTTACCTGGGCCATCGGCCACACCCTCCAGATATGAAGGGAAGACTATTAGCTCCACGTGCCCTCCACATGTAGAGGAGGGTGCGGTTACCTGGGCCATCGGCCAGACCCTCCAGATATGAAGGGAAGACTATTAGCTCCACGTGCCTTCCACATCTAGAGGAGGGTGCAGTTACCTGGGCCATCGGCCACACCCTCCAGATATGAAGGGAAGACTATTAGCTCTACGTGCCCTCCACATCTAGAGGAGGGTGAGGTTACCTGGGCCATCGGCCACACCTTCCAGATATGAAGGGAAGACTATTAGCTCCACATGCCCTCCACATCTAGAGGAGGGTGAGGTTACCTGGGCCAACGGCCACACCCTCCAGATATGAAGGGAAGACTATTAGCTCCACGTGCCCTCCACATCTAGAGGAGGGTGAGGTTACCTGGGCCATCGGCCACTCCCTCCAGATATGAAGGGAAGACTATTAGCTCCACGTGGCCTCCAAATCTAGAGGAGGGTGATCTTACCTGGGCCATCGGCTACACCCTCCAGATATGAAGGGAAGACTATTAGCTCCACCTGACCTCCACATCTAGAGGAGGATGAGGTTACCTGGGCCATGGGCCACACCCTCCAGATATGAAGGGAAGACTATTAGCTCCACGTGCCCTCCACATCTAGAGGAGGATGAGGTTACCTGGGCCATCAGCCACACCCTCCAGATATGAAGGGAAGACTATTAGCTCCACATGCCCTCCACATCTAGAGGAGGATGAGGTTACCTGGGCCATCGGCTACACCCTTCAGATATGAAGGGAAGACTATTAGCTCCACATGCCCTCCACATCTAGAGGAGGGTGAGGTTACCTGGGCCATCGGCTACACCCTCCAGATACGAAGGGAAGACTATTAGCTCCATGTGCCCTCCACATCTAGAGGAGGGTGAGGTTACCTGGGCCATCGGCTACACCCTCCAGATATGAAGGGAAGACTATTAGCTCCACGTGCCCTCCACATCTAGAGGAGGATGAGGTTACCTGGGCCAACGGCCATAACCGCCAGATAGGAAGGGAAGACTATTATCTCCATGTGCCCTCCACATCTAGAGGAGGGTGAGGTTACCTGGCCCATCGGCCACACCCTCCAGATATGAAGGGAAGATTATTAGCTCCACGTGCCCTCCACATCTAGAGGAGGGGGAAGTTACCTGGGCCATCAGCCACACCCTCCAGATATGAAGGGAAGACTATCAGCTCCACGTAGCCTCCACATCTAGAGGAGGGTGGGATTACCTGGGCAATCAGCGACACCCTCCAGATATGAAGGGAATACTATTAGCTCCACGTGCCCTCCACATCTAGAGGAGGGTCAGGTTACCTGGGCCATCGGCCACACCCTCCAGATATGAAGGAAAGACTATTAGCTCCAAGTGCCCTCCACATCTAGAGGAGGGTGAGGTTACCTGGGCCATCGGCCACACCCTCCAGATATGAAGGGAAGACTATTAGCTCCACGTGGCCTCCACATCTAGAGGAGGATGAGGTTACCTGGGCCATCGGCCACACCCTCCAGGTATGAAGGGAAGACTATTAGCTCCACCCGGCCTTCACATCTAGAGGAGGGTGAGGTTACCTGGGCCATTGGCCACACCCTCCAGATATGACGGGAAGACTATTAGCTCCACATGCTCTCCACATCTAGAGGAGGGTAAGGTTTCCTGGGCCATCGGCCAGACGCTCCAGATATGAAGGGAAGACTATTAGCTCCACATGTCCTCCACATCTAGGGGAGGGTGAGGTTACCTGGGCCATCGGCCACACCGTCCAGATATGAAGGGAAGACTATTAGCTCCACGTGCCCTCCACATCTAGAGGAGGGTGAGGTTACCTGGGCCATCGGCCACACCCTCCAGATATGAAGGGACGACTATTAGCTCCACGTGCCCTCCACATCTATAGGAGGGTGAGGTTACCTGCGCCATCAGCTACACCCTCCAGATATGAAGGGAAGACTGTTAGCTCCACATGCCCTCCACATCTAGAGGAGGGAGAGATTACCTGGGCCATCAGCCACACCCTCCATATATGAAGGGAAGACTATTAGTTCCACGTGCCCTCCACATCTAGAGGAGGGTGAGGTTACCTGAGCCATCAGCCACACCCTCCAGATATGAAGGGAAGACTATTAGCTCCACGTGCCCTCCACATCTAGAGGAGGGTGAGGTTACCTGGGCCATCGGCCACACCCTCCAGATATGAAGGGAAGACTATTAGTTCCACATGCCCCCCACATCTAGAGGAGGGTGAGGTTACCTGGGCCATCGGCTACACCCTCCAGATATGAAGGGAAGACTATTAGCTCCACGTGCCCTCCACATCTAGAGGAGGGTGAGGTTACCTGGGCCATCGGCCACACCCTCCAGATATGAAGGGAAGACTATTAGCTCCACGTGCCCTCCACATCTAGAGGAGGGAGAGGTAACCTGGGCCATCGGCCACACCCTCCAGATATGAAGGGAAGACTATTAGTTCCACGTGCCCTCCACATCTAGAGGAGGGTGCGGTTACCTGGGCCATCGGCCAGACCCTCCAGATATGAAGGGAAGACTATTAGCTCCAAGTGCCCTCCACATCAAGAGAAGGGTGCGGTTACCTGGGCCATCGGCCACACCCTCCAGATATGAAGAGAAGACTATTAGCTCTACGTGCCCTCCACATCTAGAGGGTGAGATTACCTGGGCCATCAGCCACACCCTCCAGATATGAAGGGAAGACTATTAGCTCTACGTGCCCTCCACATTTAGATGAGGGTGAGGTTACCTGGGCCATCGGCCACACCCTCCAGATATGAAGGCAAGACCATTAGCTCCACGTGCCCTCCACATCTAGAGGAGGGTGAGGTTACCTGGGCCATCGGCCACACCCTCCTGAAGCGAAGACTATTAGCTCCACGTGCCCTCCACATCTAGAGGCGGGTGAGGTTACCTGGGCCATCGGCCACACCCTCCTGAAGGGAAGACTATTAGCTCCACGTGCCCTCCACATCTAGAGGAGGGTGAGGTTACCTGGGCCATCGGCCACACCCTCCAGATATGAAGGGAAGACTATTAGCTCTACGTGCCCTCCACATCTAGAGGAGGGTGAGATTACCTGGGCCATCAGCCACACCCTCCAGATATGAAGGGAAGACTATTAGTTCCACGTGCCCTCCACATCTAGAGGAGGGTGAGTTTACCTGGGCCATCGGCCACACCCTCCAGATATGAAGGGAAGACTATTAGCTCCACGTGGCCTCCAAATCTAGAGGAGGGTGAGGTTACCTGGGCCATCGGCCACTCCCTGCAGATATGAAGGGAAGACTATTAGTTCCACGTGCCCTCCACATCTAAAGGAGGATGAGCTTACCTGGGCCATCGGCTACACCCTCCAGATATGAAGGGAAGACTATTAGCTCCACCTCACCTCCACATCTAGAGGAGGATGAGGTTACCTGGGCCATCGGCTACACCCTCCAGATATGAATGGAAGACTATTAGCTCCACGTGCCCTCCACATCTAGAGGAGGATGAGGTTACCTGGGCCATCGGCCACACCCCCCAGATATGAAAGGAAGACTATTAGCTCCATGTGCCCTCCACATCTAGAGGAGGGTAAGGTTACCGGTGCCATCGGCCACACCCTCCATATATGAAGGGAAGACTATTAACTCCACGTGCCCTCCACATCTAGAGGAGGGTGAGGTTACCTGGGCCACCAGCCACACCCTCCAGATATGAAGGGAAGACTATTAGCTCCACGTGCCCTCCACATCTATAAGAGGGTGAGGTTACCTGGGCAATTGGTTACACCCTCTAGATATGAAGGGAAGACTGTTAGCTCCACGTGCCCTCCACATCTAGAGGAGGGTGAGGTTAACTGGGCCATCGGCCACACCGTCCAGATATGAAGGGAAGACTATTAGCTCCACGTGCCCTCCACATCTAGAGGAGAGTGAGGTTACCTGGGCCATCGGCCACACCCTCCAGATATGAAGGGAAGACTATTAGCTCCACGTGCCCTCCACATCTAGAGGAGGATGAGGTTACCTGGGTCATCGGCCACACCCTCCAGATATGAAGGGAAGACTATTAGCTCCACGTGCCCTCCACATCTAGAGGAGGCTGAGGTTACCTGGGCCAACGGCCATACCCGCCAGATTGGAAGGGAAGACTATTAGCTCCACCTGACCTCCACATCTAGATGAGGATGAGGTTACCTGGGCCATCGGCCACACCCTCCAGATATGAAGGGAAGACTATTAGCTCCACGTGCCCTCCACATCTAGAGGAGGATGAGGTTACCTGGGCCATCAGCCACACCCTCCAGATATGAAGGGAAGACTATTAGCTCCACGTGCCCTCCACATCTAGAGGAGGGGGAGGTTACCTGGGCCATCGGCCACACCCTCCAGATATGAAGGGAAGACTATTAGCTCCACGTGCCCTCCACATTTAGAGGAGGGTGAGGTTACCTGGGCCATCGGCTACACCCTCCAGATATGAAGGCAAGACTATTAGCTCCACGTGCCCTCCACATCTAGAGGAGGGTGAGGTTACCTGGGCCATCGGCCACACCCTCCTGAAGCGAAGACTATTAGCTCCACGTGCCCTCCACATCTAGAGGAGGGTGAGGTTACCTGGGCCATCGGCCACACCCTCCTGAAGGGAAGACTATTAGCTCCACGTGCCCTCCACATCTAGAGGAGGGTGAGGTTACCTGGGCCATCGGCCACTTCCTCCAGATATGAAGGGAAGACTATTAGCTCCACGTGCCCTCCACATCTAGAGGAGGGTGAGGTTACCTGGGCCATCGGCCTCACCCTCCAGATATGAAGGGAAGACTATTAGTTCCACATGCCCCCCACATCTAGAGGAGGGTGAGGTTACCTGGGCCATTGGCTACACCCTCCAGATATGAAGGGAAGACTATTACCTCCACGTGCCCTCCACATCTAGAGGAGGGAGAGGTTACCTGGGCCATCGGCCACACCCTCCAGATATGAAGGGAAGACTATTAGCTCCACGTGCCCTCCACATCTACAGGAGGGTGCGGTTACCTGGGCCATCGGCCAGACCCTCCAGATATGAAGGGAAGACTATTAGCTCCACGTGCCTTCCACATCTAGAGGAGGGTGCGGTTACCTGGGCCATCGGCCACACCCTCCAGATATGAAGGGAAGACTATTAGCTCTACGTGCCCTCCACATCTAGAGGAGGGTGAGATTACCTGGGCCATCAGTCACACCCTCCAGATATGAAGGGAAGAATATTAGTTCCACGTGCCCTCCACATCTAGAGGAGGGTGAGGTTACCTGGGCCAACGGCCACACCCTCCAGATATGAAGGGAAGACTATTAGCTCCACGTGCCCTCCACATCTAGAGGAGGGTGAGGTTACCTGGGCCATCGGCCACAACCTCCAGGTATGAAGGGAAGACTATTAGCTCCACGTGGCCTCCAAATCTAGAGGAGGGTGATCTTACCTGGGCCATCGGCTACACCCTCCAGATATGAAGGTAAGACTATTAGCTCCACCTGACCTCCACATCTAGAGGAGGATGAGGTTACCTGGGCCATCGGCCACACCCTCCAGATATGAAGGGAAGACTATTAGCTCCACGTGCCCTCCACATCTAGAGGAGGATGAGGTTATCTGGGCCATCAGCCACACCCTCCAGATATGAAGGGAAGACTATTAGCTCCACGTGCCCTCCACATCTAGAGGAGGATGAGGTTACCTGGGCCATCGGCTACACCCTCCAGATATGAAGGGAAGACTATTAGCTCTGCATGCCCTCGACATCTAGAGGAGGATGAGGTTACCTGGGCCATCGGCCACACCCTCCAGATATGAAAGGAAGACTATTAGCTCCATGTGCCCTCCACATCTAGAGGAGGGTAAGGTTACCTGTGCCATCGGCCACACCCTCCATATATGAAGGGAAGACTATTAACTCCACATGCCCTCCACATCTAGAGTAGGGTGAGGTTACCTGGGCCACCAGCCACACCCTCCAGATATGAAGGGAAGACTGTTAGCTCCACGTGCCCTCCACATCTAGAGGAGGGTGAGGTTAACTGGGCCATCGGCCACACCGTCCAGATATGAAGGGAAGACTATTAGCTCCACGTGCCCTCCACATCTAGAGGAGAGTGAAGTTACCTGGGCCATCGGCCACACCCTCCAGAATTGAAGGGAAGACTATTAGCTCCACGTGCCCTCCACATCTAGAGGAGGATGAGGTTACATGGGCCATCGGCCACACCCTCCAGATATGAAGGGAAGACTATTAGCTCCACGTGCCCTCCACATCTAGAGGAGGATGAGGTTACCTGGGCCAACGGCCATACCCGCCAGATAGGAAGGGAAGACTATTATCTCCATGTGCCCTCCACATCTAGAGGAGGATGAGGTTACCTGGGCCAACGGCCATACCCTCCAGATATGAAGGGAAGACTATTAGCTCCACGTGCCCTCCACATCTAGAGGAGGGTGAGGTTACCTGGGCCATCGGCCACACCCTCCAGATATGAAGGGAAGACTATTAGCTCCACGTGCCCTCCACATCTAGAGGAGGGTGAGGTTACCTGGCCCATCGGCCACACCCTCCAGATATGAAGGGAAGACTATTAGCTCCACGTGCCCTCCACATCTAGAGGAGGGGGAAGTTACCTGGGCCATCAGCCACACCCTCCAGATATGAAGGGAAGACTATCAGCTCCACGTAGCCTCCACATCTAGAGGAGGGTGAGGTTACCTGGGCCAACGACCACACCCTCTAAATATGAAGGGAAGACTATTAGCTCCACGTGCCCCCCACATCTAGAGGAGGGTGAGGTTACCTGGGCCGTCGGCTACACCCTCCAGATATGAATGGAAGACTTTTAGCTCCACGTGCCCTCCACATCTAGAGGAGGGTGAGGTTACCTGGGCCACCGGCCACACCCTCCAGATATGAAGGTAAGACTATTAGCTCCACGTGCCCTCCACATCTAGAGGAGGGTGCGGTTACCTGGGCCATCGGCCAGACCCTCCAGATATGAAGGGAAGACTATTAGCTCCACGTGCCCTCTACATCTAGAGGAGGGTGCGGTTACCTGGGCCATCGGCCACACCCTCCAGATATGAAGGGAAGACTATTAGCTCTACGTGCCCTTCACATCTAGAGGGTGAGATTACCTGGGCCATCAGCCACACCCTCCAGATATGAAGGGAAGAATATTAGTTCCACGTGCCCTCCACATCTAGAGGAGGGTGAGGTTACCTGGGCCATCGGCCACACCTTCCAGATATGAAGGGAAGACTATTAGCTCCACGTGCCCTCCACATCTAGAGGAGGGTGAGGTTACCTGGGCCAACGGCCACACCCTCCAGATATGAAGGGAAGACTATTAGCTCCACGTGCCCTCCACATCTAGAGGAGGATGAGGTTACCTGGGCCATTGGCCACACCCTCCAGATATGAAGGGAAGACTATTAGCTCCACGTGGCCTCCAAATCTAGAGGAGGGTGAGGTTACCTGGGCCATCGGCCACTCCCTCCAGATATGAAGGGAAGACTATTAGCTCCACGTGCCCTCCACATCTACAGGAGGATGAGCTTACCTGGGCCATCGGCTACACCCTCCAGATATGAAGGGAAGACTATTAGCTCCACCTGACCTCCACATCTAGAGGAGGATGAGGTTACCTGGGCCATCGGCCACACCCTCCAGATATGAAGGGAAGAATATTAGCTCCATGTGCCCTCCACATCTAGAGGAGGATGAGGTTACCTGGGCCGTCAGCCACACCCTCCAGATATGAAGGGAAGACTATTAGCTCCACGTGCCCTCCACATCTACAGGAGGGGAAGGTTACCTGGGCCATCGGCCACACCCTCCAGATATGAAGGGAAGACTATTAGCTCCACGTGCCCTCCCCATTTAGAGGAGGGTGAGGTTACCTGGGCCATCGGCTACACCCTCCAGATATGAAGGCAAGACTATTAGCTCCACGTGCCCTCCACATCTAGCGGAGGGTGAGGTTACCTGGGCCATCGGCCACACCCTCCTGAAGGGAAGACTATTAGCTCCACGTGCCCTCCACATCTAGAGGAGGGTGAGGTTACCTGGGCCATCGGCCACACCCTCCTGAAGGGAAGACTATTAGCTTCTCGTGCCCTCCACATCTAGAGGAGGGTGAGGTTACCTGGGCCATCAGCTACACCCTCCAGATATGAAGGGAAGACTATTAGCTCCACGTGCCCTCCACATCTAGAGGAGGGTGAGGTTACCTGGGCCATCGGCCACACCCTCCAGATATGAAGGGAAGACTATTAGCTCCACATGCCCTCCACATCTAGAGGAGGGAGAGGTTACCTGGGTCATCGGCCACACCCTCCAGATATGAAGGGAAGACTATTAGCTCCACGTGCCCTCCACATCTAGAGGAGGGTGCGGTTACCTGGGCCATCGGCCAGACCCTCCAGATATGAAGGGAAGACTATTAGCTCTACCTGCCCGCCACATCTAGAGGAGGGTGAGATTACCTGGGCCATCAGCCACACCCTCCAGATATGAAGGGAAGAATATTAGTTCCACGTGCCCTCCACATCTAGAGGAGGGTGAGGTTACCTGGACAATCAGCTACACCCTCCAGATATGAAGGGAAGACTGTTAGCTCCACGTGCCCTCCACATCTAGAGGAGGGTGAGGTTAACTGGGCCATCGGCCACACCGTCCAGATATGAAGGGAAGACTATTAGCTCCACGTGCCCTCCACATCTAGAGGAGAGTGAGGTTACCTGGGCCATCGGCCACACCCTCCAGATATGAAGGGAAGACTATTAGCTCCACGTGGCCTCCACATCTAGAGGAGGATGAGGTTACCTGGGCCATCGGCCACACCCTCCAGATATGAAGGGAAGACTATTAGCTCCACGTGCCCTCCACATCTAGAGGAGGATGAGGTTACCTGGGCCAACGGCCACACCCGCCAGATAGGAAGGGAAGACTATTATCTCCACGTGCCCTCCACATCTAGAGGAGGATGAGGTTACCTGGGCCAACGGCCATACCCTCCAGATATGAAGGGAAGACTATTAGCTCCACGTGCCCTCCACATCTAGAGGAGGGTGAGGTTACCTGGGCCATCGGCCACACCCTCCAAATATGAAGGGAAGACTATTAGCTCTACGTGCCCTCCACATCTAGAGGAGGGTGAGGTTACCTGGCCCATCGGCCACACCCTGCAGATATGAAGGGAAGACTATTAGCTCCACGTGCCCACCACATCTAGAGGAGGGGGAAGTTACCTGGGCAATCGGCGACACCCTCCAGATATGAAGGGAAGACTATTAGCTCCACGTGCCCTCCACATCTAGAGGAGGGTCAGGTTACCTGGGCCATCGGCCACACCCACCAGATATGAAGGGAAGACTATTAGCTCCACGTGCCCTCCACATCTAGAGGAGAGTGAGGTTACCTGGGCCATCGGCCACACCCTCCAGATATGAAGGGAAGACTATGAACTCCACGTGCCCTCCACATCTAGAGGAGGGTGAGGTTACCTGGGCCATCGGCCACACCCTTCAGATATGAAGGGAAAACTATTAGCTCCACGTGGCCTCCACATCTAGAGGAGGATGAGGTTACCTGGGCCATCGGCCACACCCTCCAGGTATGAAGGGAAGACTATTAGCTCCACCCGGCCTCCACATCTAGAGGAGGGTGAGGTTACCAGGGCCGTCGGCCACACCCTCCAGATATGAAGGGAAGACTATTAGCTCCACATGCCCTCCACATCTAGAGGAGGGTGAGGTTACCTGGGCCATCAGCCACACCCTCCAGATATGAAGGCAAGACTATTAGCTCCACATGCCCTCCACATCTAGAGGAGGGTGAGGTTACCTGGGCCATCGGCCACACCCTCCAGATATGAAGGCAAGACTATTAGCTCCACGTGCCCTCCACATCTATAGGAGGGTGAGGTTACCTGGGCCATCAGCTACACCCTCCAGATATGAAGGGAAGACTATTAGCTCCACGTGCCCTCCACATCTATAGAAGGATGAGGTTACCTGGGCCATCGGCTACACCCTCCAGATATGAAGGGAAGACTATTAGCTCCACGTGCCCTCCACATCTAGAGGAGGATGAGTTTACCTGGGCCATCGGCCACACCCTCCAGATATGAAGGGAAGACTATTAGTTCCACGTGCCCTCCACATCTAGAGGAGGGTGAGGTTACCTGGGCCATCGGCCACACCCTCCAGATATGAAGGAAAGACTATTAGCTCCACGTGCCCTCCACATTTAGAGGAGGGTGAGGTTACCTGGGCCATCGGCCACACCCTCCAGATATGAAGGGAAGACTATTAGCTCCAAGTGCCCTCCACATATAGAGGAGGTTGAGGTTACCTGGGCCATCGGCCATACCCTCCAGATATGAAGGGAAGACTTAGCTCCACGTGCCCTCCACATCTAGAGGAGGATGAGGTTACCTGCGCTATCGGCCACACCCTCCAGATATGAAAGGAAGACTATTAGCTCCAGCTGCTCTCCACATCTAGAGGAGGGTGAGGTTACCTGGGCCATCGGCCAGACCCTCCAGATATGAAGGGAAGACTATTAGCTCCATGTGTCCTCCACAACTAGAGGAGGGTGAGGTTACTTGGGCCATCGGCCACACCCTCCAAATATGAAGG